>NW_027361751.1:23997500-24597500 GCF_039654945.1 Dendrobates tinctorius
AATTGGCTCAGTTATGAACGTGCAAACCACCCTTGGGGGGTGAAGTGGTTAACAAGCAGTAAATCATACTCATGTTATTCAGCCCTTGTACATTGATCAACCGCTCCCAACACAATATGACAGCCCACAGTCCTCCCACACAGTTTGATGTCCCCACACAGCCCATCAAACAGTATGATGTCCCTTCACACAGGGTGTCACTACACAGTATGTCCTCCTCACACAGTATGATGTCTCCATACATCTCCCCACAGAGTACGATGTCTGTAAAAAGCAGGAAAATTTCCCTCTAAAACTGTTAATTATAAGGCCCGGCACAGTATTTAAAGACCGCCCCCACGCAATATGATATCTCCAATACACCCACCCACATAATATATCTCCATAAATCCCCCACGGAGTTTGATGTCCTTACCAAGCCCTGTGCACATTATAATGTCCTCATAAAGTCTCTCATGCAATATGTCCCCAGACTGCCCCACATTCTTTATGATGTCCCTTACACAACCACAACATATTGTGATGTCCCCAAAAAGCCCCTCATGCAGTGTGATATCCCCACACAGCTTCTCACACATTATGATGTCCCCACAAAGCCCCTCATGCAGTTTGAGGTCTCAACAATTTAAAAAAATAAATAACAAAATAGAATTACTCGCCTAACCCTGTTCCCCCGATGCATTGCTTTGGTCTGTGCAGTGTACTGAGGCTCCGCACAGCTGGCACAATGAAGTGACATCATTGCACCTGCTGCTGGGAGCTGACAATGTTCAATCATTGTATTCACCTGAATCTGTATCCTGGGGTACAGATATTTATGAGCGCTCAAGACACTGGGCAGAGGGCAGCTGTGTATTGCGGGGCACCAATGTTCCCAGCCATTTGGCTGTTCCATTGGCTGAACAGGAACAGCCAAAGGGCCACATGTGGCCCACAGGCCACACATTGCCCAGGTCTGCTATAGATGATAGGTGCTAACGATCGGCTGAAAGATGAGTTTTGAGACCCTCGTTGATCTCATCAGAAACTGGAGTACAGACTCCTGCACTTTCTATTGAGCCCTTACTCCGTTTTGTGAGCATACTCATTGAAAGCGCTGCAGACTTCTATATGATGAGCTGCAGCCTCAGACTGGATTTCGAGCTATAGGTGGGGATTATTGAACTTAGACCCAGTGCTTATAAGGAGAATACTGTATAAAAAGGTGACATGATAGGTGTACTTCAGTGTCATACAAAACAAGTAGTTTACTTTAGCTATTTGTTTGCTTTATCATTATTCCTTTACATTTTCTTCCCTTTAACATCTTTTTCAACACCATGTTGTTTGTGGGTCTAACATTTGGTGACAATTTTTTTTTAATATATTTTTCTATTTGTTTCTGCATAATCCTAGATATATTGCTACATTCTCGTTGCCTGCAGTCACCACTAGGGAGCACTCTCTGTATACAGTTAGAAGATTGAGGGCACTGTGTAACTTGTAGGCATTAAAGGCATTGTCTATCCACAGGATAAATCGGTGGTGGTCTCACTGCTGGGATCCCCACTCAGCATCATAAGAGGGCACTTTTATCCGCGGTGTAAATGAGCGGGAGTGTGGACGTCCTACAACCGCTCAATTCATTCTTTATGGGGCTGCCAGAAAATGCAGCGCTCAGTAGCCCCATAGACAATGAATGGAGCAGCGGATGGGCATGCACACTAGTGCTCCATCCTAACGGGTAAAGTGCCCTATTCTGTGAATCGGTGCAGATCCCCACCGATCTATACATGATCACATATCCATGAGTTTCTTCTCTAAAGTGAAGTATCTCCAAACCAGCACAGTGTAATGTTTCCTTCTCCCCATCTGACAGGTCCCCGGGACAGCAGAGAATGCCCGCTCTTGTGTCCGGGCATATTTTTCAGATCTGCACGAAACTCTCTGCCGTCAGGAAGAAATGGCGCTGAGCGTAGTTGACGCTCATGTGAGAGAACAGCTGATCTGGCTGCGGCAGCAGCAGGAGAACATGACTATCCTGTTATCTGAGGTGTCCACCGCTTGTCTGCACTGTGAGAAGGCCTTGCAGCAGGTATGTTTTCTGGGCTCCAACATCTTTTTTTCTCATTCATGTATTCAAAAAATTGTATTTGTGAAATGTGACACGTTGTCTTCACTTTTCTATTCTTTTTTGTCAATGTCGAGTGGAGACTGTAAAGAAAAATAGGAAAGATGCATCTGTAAAATACATTTTAAATGATGTTCCCCTTTCTATAACAACTACTTTTATATCTTGAACACTTAATTCTTCTTATGTTAGAAGTAATGCAGACTTTTATTTATTTTAATATTCCCTTACATTTGTTTTGTACATTGTGCCCTCCATAACAGCATGAAAAAACCTTTTGATGGGCAGTTCAACATTTCTATACATTTATTTTAGTGTAAATGATATATGAGCCCCAACTATAATGCAAAATTCTGTCTCCTGCTTAAAGTGCTAATCTGATCTGGGTCTCTTAAGACCCAGCAGCTACTGCATCCTCCTGGCAAATGGAGATCACATGATCACTGGGTCCAGAGGAGGAAGCACTGTCAATGCTTCTTAATTTCTATGCACAGCACTAGTTCAGTGCTGTGTACATAGCGATCAGGAAGGCAGAGATGGTAATAAACTTTTGTCTGCCTTCTCTCTGGTCAGTCCAGCTATCTCCTGCAGCTGCATGATCTCTGCACTTACTGACTCAGCAATGACGTCCTGAAGTGTCTTCACAGAATAATTTTGGGACCAGACTTTGCAAGTTTTTCAGTGGTCCGCAAATAGTTAAAAGGGTTTTCCCATAAATGTTTATCGTCCATCAGTAGGATATAAGGTAAATATATGATCACTGGGCTCTGACTGTTGGTCACCTCAATGATCATTGGAACAGAGGTCCCAAAGTCCCCTGTGTGATTATAGTGGTAGTGGCCACCACTCCATTCCCACTGTTGATACAAGCAGGGATCATACATGTGCACTGCCACACTTATAGATACAATGAAGTGAAAGTAGCAGTGGTCACGCATGTGCACTAATGTTAAATTCACATGTTTTTCTCTCATACTGCCATTTTTTGGGTATCCCAGTGGTCAGAGCCCAGCAATCACAAATTTATCACCTATTATGTGCACAGGTGAATAATTTGTTTTCTCTATCGCTTCATTGGAGGACACAAGAAACCATGAGTGTATGCTGCTGCCACTAGGAGGCTAACACTATGCAGAAAAAAGATGGCTCTTCCTCCGCAGTGTACACCCCACCGACCGGCACTAGGATATTCAGTTTAGCTCATTGTCCGTAGGAAGTGGACACGGGTCTTTTACTAGACCCATATCTACCTCCGTTTTCCTCGTTTTCCAGTAACATCTCTTTTCTCCTTCGCCTCAATGGGGGACACAGATACTGTGGGTGTATGCTTCTGCCGCTAGGAGGCTGGCACTAAGTGAAAAAAAGAGGTTAGCTCCTCCTCCGTCGTATACACCCTCGCCCCTGTTGCGGGCGGAACTCCGTTTTTTGCTTAGTGTCCATGGAGGCACACACGTCTGGTTTTGCTCCAGACTTTTTCTTTTTTTTTTTTTTCCTATGAAGATGAGGCAGGGGCGAAGGACCCTATTGAAAGGGTCCGATTTCCCCAAACCATCAACGGGCGAGCATGTGCGAGTGTCCCTCCACGTATCCTCTCCCGCGTCGTGGGACACAATACCGGACTTAGCCCTGACCACCCCTAGGTATTGAAACCATGGGCTGTACAGAGGCACAAGACTAGTCCGTGCGGCCCCCACTGCTCCACCAATGCTTAGACTGCGGTGCTGCAAGGTGGTGGACGGTCCCTCTCCTCACCCCCTGAAGGGGTTAGATGGAGCTAGGGTGCCTGCACCATCCTATTTTGTCAAGGCCCCCTCACATACCTGGGCTGGCTGAAGAGGATCGTCAGTGAGGAGAGGGCCTGGGAGGGCTCCTGCGGTGAATATCCGGGGCTGGAGCCCTTAGCTGTCAGATGCCACCGGCCTGTGGCTGCAGAGCGGTGCGGAGAAGCCAGCGCCAGTAAGTAGCGCCATTTTTTTTGTGGCGCCATGGAGTCTAGGGAAAATGGTGGGAGCAATGGAAGCGATACCTGTCGCCCAGTTCCACCTTTGCCCCCTGCAGCACGCCCTCTTGTCAGCCTGGGACAAGAATCCTTTCACGCTCGATTAGCGGTGCCGACAGTCCTCTCAAGTCAGGCAGTCGCTCGGATGGTGGATAACCAGTTCCTCTTTGGCCCAGGGGAAACCTTTCCCCCCAGATCATTGGCTGCTAATGACAACAGACGCCAGTCTCCTCGGTGGGGGAGCGGTGTTTCGCCACCACACAGCCCAGGAACGGTGGTCGCCACAGGAGGCACACCTCCCGATCAACTTATTGGAGATACGAGCAATTCAGCTGGCTCTGCAGAAGTTTCATCACTTTCTAGCAGGCTGCCCCGTCTGGATTCAATCGGTGGCTTCTATAAATCGTCAAGGGGGCACCCACAGCAGAGCAACCATGCGCGAGGTGGGGCTCGTTCTTCAGTGGGCCGAAACAAACCACTCGGTGATTTCAGCTGTTCACATTCCGGGGCGTGGAAAATTGGGCGGCAGACATTCTCAGCCGGCAGGGTCTTGCATCCGGAGAGTGGTCTCTACATCCCGAAGTTTTTCAGCAGATTTGTCAACTGTGGGAAGCTCCGGATGTGGACCTGATGGCTTCCAGAGTGAATGCCAAGGTGCCCACATATGTCTCTCAGGCCAGGGACCCGCAGGCATTCGCGGTGGACGCTTGGGTTCTGCCATGGAACCAGTTTCGCCTCCCATATCTATTTCCTCCACTGCCACTACTTCCGAGAGTCATCAAAAAGATCAAGACGGAAGGGGTGCCGGCGATCTTGCTGGCCCCGTCGAGCGTGGGATGCAGATCTAATGCAGCTGCTCGCCGACGTTCCTTGGCGCCTGCCAGAGCGCCCAGATCTACTGTCTCAAAGGCCGATTTGCCACCCGAACTCAGGGACCCTGTGTTTGACGGCATGGCCTTTGAATCTTGGTTTCTAACCCAGGCAGGGTTCGGGAGCGAGGTGGTCGCTACAATGATTAGCGCCCGGAAACCTGCTTCAGCACGAATTTACCACCACACCTGGAAGGTGTTCTTTGCTTGGTGTCGACGCAGCAGTGTTTCCCCGCTGAGATTATCGATCCCCCAACATCTTGGCTTTTCTCCAGTCGGGCTTAGAGAGCCCGGATAGCTCAGTCGGTAGAGCATTAGACTCGGGCTTTGCCCCAGGTTCCCTCAGGAGACAAATATCGGCCTTATCCGTCCTGTTCCAGCGCAGAATTGCTACCAATTTGCAGGTGAAGACTTTTCATTCAGGGAGTCTCCCACTTGGTACCTCCCTAAAGGGCGCCTATGGCCGCCTGGGACCTTAACATGGTCCTAAGTGTTCTGCAGGAAGCTCCATTTGAACCGCTTCAGGATATCTTTTTGAGGTACCTTTCCTGGAAAGTGGTGTTCCTAGTGGCCATCACTTCCATCAGGCGGGTTTCAGAGCTGGCGGCCCTATCCTGCCGAGCTCCGTTCCTCACTTTCCATAAGGATAAGGAGGTCCTCAGACCAGCCCCTCCTTTTCTGCCGAAAGTTGTGTCCTCTTTTCACATTAATGAAGATGTTGTTTTGCCTTCATTTTGTCCAGCACCGGTGCGCCATGTGCAAAAGGCTCTTCACACGTTAGACCTGGTAAGAGCACTCCGGAGGTACGTGTCACAGACAGCACCCTTTCGTCAGATGGTCACGCTGTTCGTGCTCCCCGAAGGGCACAGGAAGGGACTCGCTGCCTCAAAATCGACCATAGCCAGATGGATTCGTTTGACGATTCAGGACTCCTACTGCATTAAAGGCACGCCGATTACAGCAGGGATCAGAGCGCGCTCTACTCGGGCAGTGGGCGCTTCGGCACCAGGCTTAGACGGAACAGGTTTGCAAGGCAGCAACCTGGTCCAGCGTGCACATATTTGCCAAACATTATAATATCCATGCTCAGGCCTCGGCAGATGCGAGCCTGGGTAGAAGGATTCTCCAAGCAGCGGTGGCGTACCTTTTAAACAAGAGGTGCATGTAGCTTGGATCGGTGAGTCAATCTCCCACCCAGGGACTGCTTTAGGACGTCCCACAGTATCTGTGTCCCCCAATGAGGCGAAGGAGAAACATGGATTTTTGTGATAACTCGCCGTAAAATCCTTTTCTCTGAGACGCTCATTGAGGGACACAGCACCCACCCTATTAGCCAGTTGGCTCTGTTTCTGTTTAGTTAATACACATTTATTTATGTGATATAAGGGTGGTCCTTTTCTGGACATGTTGTACCTGTATTAAGGCTGATTTTGTTGTCCTACTGCTTTGGCACCAAACTCGGTTCTGCCCGCAATAGGGGTGAGGGTGTATACGACGGAGGAGGAGCTAACTTTTTTTTTTTTTTTTTTTTCTTCCACTTAGTGTCAGCCTCCTAGCAGCAGAAGCATACACCCACAGTATCTGTGTCCCCAATGAGCATCTCGGAGAAAAGGATTTTACGGTGAGTTATCACAAAAATCCATGTTTTTTTTTTTTTTCAGATGGATCTTCTCCTTTACCTCTGAAGGGATACAGTGTGAACGGTCACAACTGTACTCCCATGTAGAGACTATGAGTACGGCACGTACTGCCACCCCGTATCCTCATATGTCTAGTCGGCAGGACCCCAGCCCCTAACACAGAAGGGTGTTTAGGTGATCGGTTTTTGGTCCTTGCCCGTCTCCTACCCCTTGCCCACTAAAGCCTGTCGGTTTAAGGAGGCATGGATGTCCCTCATACTCAGATTCTTGGACGTCTTCAGGATGGAGAGGTACAGCTCCTCTTTTTCTCTCTCTCTCCGCCAGATTCTAGTCCAATGTTGTCAGAGGAGAAGATTCAAGTAATGAAGAAAGACGAGGATAAAGGAAGATGAAGAAAAGAAGACAGAGGAAGATGGAGGAAAACCACAGAAGAGGATGGATGAATCTTGCCTCCCACTACCTCTTTTCCCAAAGTTTTTATTAAGGGTTTTCTACTCTATATGGGGCCTGTTTCTGGCGGTTACCTGACGGTGTGTGATAATTGACTGTCCTCAGCACTGGATCTTCGCATCCCTGTCTGCCGGGTTCCTTTTTTCTGTATTGTCATAGCTCAGAAAGGCCCTCCCCTGCTCCTGGAGCCTCTGCCACTAATTTAGGCCCCGGCATTAGAGCGGCCTAGTCCCGACGTTTGGCCTGCCCCCTTTTCTGTATCTTTTGCTGGCTCCTCCTCTCATCTTCCCCTTACTGTTGGGGTTCCTCAATGATCGGTTCTAGGCCCCCTCCTCTTCTCTTTGTATACTGCCCCTATTGGACAAACAATCAGTAGATTTGGTTCCCAGTACCATCTCTCTGCTGATGACACCTAATTATACGCTTCGTCTCCTGATATCACAGCTGCCTTTTTAGAAAACACCAGCGATTGTCTAAACGCTTTGTCTAACATCATGTCCTCACTATATCTGAAACTGAACCTGTCAAAGACTGAATTCCTTGTGTTTCCTCCCGCTACTAATGTACCTATACCCGACATTGCCATTTCCGTGTGTGGTTCCACTATTACTCCCCAGCAACATGCCCGCTGTCTTGGGGTCATACTTGACTCCGAGCTTTCCTTTGCCCCCCACATCCGTTCACTGGCTCGCTCTTGAAATCTGTACCTCAAAAACATTTCTAGAATTCGACCCTTTCTTACTTTTGACTCCGCAAAAACTCTTACTGTTTCTCTTATTCATTCTCGTCTCGACTATTGTAACTCTCTCCTAATCGTTCACCCTGTTACCAAACTCACTCCCCCCCCCCCCCCCCAATCTGTCTTGAATGCTGCAGCCAGGATCATATTCCTCGTCAATCGTTACACCGATGCCTCTACCTTGTGCCAGTCATTACACTGGCTACCCATCCACTCCAGAGTCCAGTACAAACTTATTACCCTCACCCACAAAGCACTCCATGGCTCAGCACCACCCTACATCTCCTCCCTTGTTTCAGTCTACCACCCTACCCGTGCCCTTCGTTCTGCTGATGACCTGAGGTTAGCATCCTCAATAATCAGAACCTCCCACTCCCGTCTCCAAGACTATACACCTGCTGCGCCAATTCTTTGGAATGCAATTCCCAGGTCAATACGATTAGTCCGCAATCCCTACAATTTTAAGCGTGCCCTGAAAACGCATTTATTCAGACTGGCCTACCACCTCAACACATTAACCTAACTATCCCTGTGTGGCACAGTCAAAAGTTTTACTATAACCAGGTTCCCTGCATCACGTTCCCACATGCTTTATGCATCCATTAGCCCTCTGTGTCTGTACTGTTACACACTTAACATTATGACTGGTCCAAACAATCAGGGCAATTGTTACCACCCACCTTTCGTGTCTACCTTTTTTCCTCATAGATTGTAAGCTTGCGAGCAGGGCCCTCATTCCTCTTGGTATCTGTTATGATCTATGTGATTATTGTTATGCTGTAATGTCTATCGTCTGTACAAGTCCCCTCTGAAATGTAAAATGCTGCGGAATATGTCGGCGCTTTAGAAATAAAATCTATTATTATTATTATTATTATTATTATTATTTTCCTTAGTGTTTTCGGGCAGGCTTTTCTCCCACCCATTGATGACACCCCTCCTCTTCCTGGCTCCGGCGGGTAACTCTTCCCACTCCTCCCGACTCCATTGAGAGGGTTTCTCTGCCTCTTGCTCCGGCTGTTAGCTCTGCCCCTCCTTCCAGCCTCAGTGAGCGGGCTTTCAACCCACGTCCCCCCCCCCCTCTCTCTCTGCAGCTCGGCATCTGCGCTCCTCTTCTTGGCACTGCCAGCTCTCCTCCCCCTCTCTGCGGCTGCCATTTCCCGGTAGCTGAAACCTGGAAGGTGGCTCATCTCTAGGACCTGCATCCTCGTCCTGCAATCCGCCCTGCAGCCTTGCTTGTTTTCTCCTGGACTAAAGCCGGGGGCAATTCTTCAGCATGTGCCTTTTCCTGTGAGTATCTCTGCTCTGCAGAGTGACACTCTCCTCAGCTCTCTGTCCCCTAACCTTCTGGGACCATCAGTGGGTCTGCTTCTTATCATACCTATCTCCAAAGGAGAGCGCTGTCACCCTCCTCCTTCTTTTTCAGCTCTTGCCAGACACTTTGCTCTTTATGTAAATGTAAACTCCCTTCTGTCAGGACTGCAGCAGATCCCCCATGCCTGCTACCCAGGAGTCCCCTACTTCCCCAGGAGAGAGCGGTGCCCCTATCCCAGTGTGGGCTACCTCTGTCGCAATCTGTCACGAACCTCACCAGGGTGTCCCAGACCCTGGTGTCCGTTCCTGACAGATTGTCTCTTCCTACCTCCGCCGTTACTAGAGGATTGCAGGAATCTCCGGCTGTACCTACCACCAGAGGCTGTAATAGATCTAGACAGAAGCGTCGTTCTACTTCTTCTCGCTCCCTTTCTCCACCTGGCCTCTGCTGGCAGACATTTTTTTTCTCGGTCCTCTTCCTCAGAATCAGCTGTGGTAGTTTCAGATGTGCAGTCTGAGGATTATTCGGACCCGAATTCTCACCACACCACACCTCTAATGGGAGAGACATGGTCCAGAGCCTCATAGTGGCAGTCAACCAGACCTTTAACTTTGAAGATATCGCTATGGATCCCACAGAAAAGGCGGTTTCGTTTAGACGGTCGAGATCAGCTCCTAAGATATTTGCCCCTCATGCATAATTTGAGGAGTTACTTTCCAAGGAACGGGACAACCCGACCAGCCGCTTCCAAAGAGGGAAGCACCTCGGTATCCTATATCCCTTCTTTCCTGAGCTCACTGAGAACTGGACCACTTCTCCGACTGTGGACCCTCTGATTTCCAGACTTTCCACCAATACAGATACGGTCCTTCCTCTCCCAGATGGAGCATCTCTCAATGATACCAACAACAGACTCATAGAGTCCTTGGCATGGTCAGCCTTTGAAGTGGTCACCGCTACATTGTGACCTGCCTTTGCCTCCGCCTGGGTGGCAAAGTCTATAGACGCATGAGCTAAGCTGCTCCGACAAGGCATTCTTTCTGGAGCCCAACTGGAGGAATTGGCCAACCCCACGGACCAAATTACTCTTGCAGGGAAGTATATGGTATCCACCTCCCTGGACTCTGCTGCATATGCTGCTCTGGCATCCAGCAATATCGTGGCTATCCGAAGGACCATTTGGCTTAAGGCGTGGCAGGTGTACTTATCTTCAAAGAAATCCCTTACCAACTTGCCTTTCCAGGGTTCCCATCTGTTTGGCACCAAACTGGACCAAATTATTAAGGAGGCCCCTGAGGGATGAGCCCTCTCCTTCCTCACGCCAAACGTCGTTGTTCTCCATTGTCACGTGAGTTTCGGCACTTCCAACGTTTCCCTTTGACGGAGTTCTCCCACCAAGACAAGTCACAAGCTCGCCAGGTTAGGAAAAAGGTTTCCTTTTAATCCTTCTCCGGGTGTTTCTGTGACGCGAGGAGTAGATCCCCCAGGAACAGTCGTGGTGGATTTTTCTCCGCGTGACTCGGCGTGTATCTAAGATTGCTGAATGGAGGAGTCCGTCTTTCTTTTCAGGATTGAGTCCCTTCGTTCAGTAATTGCTTCCTGGGAACCGCAGGAGTTATTTGTTCCATGGAAGCCTTTATCCATGTCCTTTTTTTTCTTCAGGGCATCAGAGATTTCTGCGTTTTGAAAGGGGCGGATCTTTTTTCATTTTCCCGCCTTCCTTTCGGGCTCTAGACCACTCCCAGAGTATCGTAAGAGACTGTGGCAGTGGTTTTGCACATTCTGTGGATCAAAGGTTCAGTGCTCTTCCTGGACCTCGCCGACGTTCTCATCATGGCTCTGTCCGTCATTCTTGATTCCTTTCCTTTTGTCCGACTTTGACTTATCCTCTGTAGCGCTCTCTCATCAGGTTACCTGGTCAGGGTGACGTGCGTCTATCCGGCTAAAGCCTTCAACCATCTGTTTTTGGGACATGGGCTTGTGCGTATAGAGGCCTTCTGGCCTCCCTGTCAGCGAATGCTTGCTGGATCCGGATGGCAATTGTAGGTTTACCGGGTCAGATCAGAGCGCCTTCTTCTGGGTTTAAGGCACACTCTGCCCGAGCAGTGAGTGCCTCCTGGCGGTACACATGGGACTTCCGCCCTGAAGCTCTGCAGAGCGATAATCGATCCTCCACATGTTTACAGAATTTTTCAGAGTCCATACCTAGCTTCAGCGGATGCTGGCTTAGGTAGAAAGACCTTGCAGGCGACGGTGGTGAGTTCTCCGACTTGACTGGAGTTGCTGTTCCCTCCCCTTGTGTACTTCTTTGGGACGTCCCATGGTTTCCTGTGTCCTCTAAAGAAGCGATAGAGAAAACAGGATTTTTGGTTACTTACCGTAAAATCTGTTTCTCAGAGCCTTCATTGGGGAACACTGCACCCTCCCAAGTTTGACAGCTCTGTTGTATTATATTGTTACAATTTGAGTTTCTGTGTTTTCTTTCTTTTACATGTTTCTTCTCCTACTGCTTTCTTACTAACTGAATATCCTAGTGCTGGTCGGTGGGGAGTACACTGCGGAGGAGGCGCTTTTTTTCTGCTTAGTGTCAGCTTCCTAGTGGCAACAGCATACACCCATGGTTTTCAGTGTCCCCCAGTGAAGCGATAGAGAAACAGATTTTACGGTTAGCAACCAAAAATCTTTTTTTTTTTAGATTGCCCCTATGTAATTTTGTAGTACGATAATGGTGATATAAAAAAGTGTGTAGTTTTTTTTTTTTAAATTTTACTACTTATACTAAAAATGGGAAAATTTGCAAGAAAAAAATGGATTCAGTTGCTGTGCTCTGAAGGTTTTACTTTTTTATTTTTCGGTCAATAGTTGTACGAGGGCTTTGTTTTTTGTTTTGTTTTTTGTAGCGATATGAGATTTCATTTGACTTTTTGCTCATATTTTTATATTTTCTTAGTTCTTACAATACTGCCAGCGTTAATGCCAATTTAGGAATTTTTTATTGAATATTTATTATTCACTTTAGGGGACTTGAACCTGGGACTGATTGATCGCCTGTGCAGTACACTGCAATAATGTAGTATTGCAGTGCACAGTCCCCTGTGAAGCCCATCTAAGTGGCTAAACTGTTGCAATCAGACATCACTTCGATAGCAGTAGTTATTCTCAAGTTCTGGCTGTGTAACACATCTAACACCAGCTCCTAAGATTGCTACATACTGTCTCGCATCTGCAGTAAATGTTGGCTGGATGTTGCCTATGTGATAAAGGGGTTGTCCAAAATTTAGTTTTCTAACTTAAGAACTCTGTATGGTGTATTTGTGACTTCGTTGCTAATGAGATCGCGTGTGACACAGGATGACTGCCGAGTGGTGCTGGCCAAGCAAGAGATCACACGACTGCTGGAGACCCTTCAGAAACAGCAGCAGCAGTTCACAGAGCTTGCGGATCATATCCAGCTGGACGCCAGCATTCCTGTTACATTCACTAAGGTACGGAGGAGGATTTGGTAATTTGTGGCTTGTTTGATGGTGAGTGGGCTATATTAGATTTTGAGGGGGATATCCTATTTGAACAGCTTGCGTCCATATGCCCTACTGATCACAGAATATAAATATCATATATTGGGGTCCACTTCTTGGGACTCCTCATTTACCCAAAGTGGAAAGCCACAGCAAGGTGCACTCTACTTGCTGGAGGACCTGGCATAACTACGAGTTCAATCATTTGAAGCGTTGTCTGTCCGCTAATTACCCCATAGATGGCGGCTGATCGCTGAGAATGACGGCATCTGGATCTGTAGGGTAGTGTTTGCATATGGGCTTCCTACAGCAATGCACTTATTTTTGTTTTCCAGGACAATAGAGTTCACATCGGTCCAAAAATGGAAATCCGCGTTGTGACGTTGGGTCTCGACGGAGCAGGAAAAACAACAATCTTATTTAAACTGAAGCAGGATGAGTTCATGCAGCCAATCCCTACCATTGGTAAGTAGTAGTGTATTGTGGCACCGCTCTTACAGAGTCAGTCTTTAAAGGGGCATTTCCATCCTATGGCATATTGCTGGTGTGCTATGTCGTAGCATTCTGCTGTTTCCAACTCATTAAAGTGAATGGAGGAGTGCTGCAGGTCCTTCCTTTCTGTGGAAGTTTTGGTAGTTGTACTCCCATCAGTTAGTAAGGTATGGTGTATCCTAGCAATAAGCCGTCACTTTTAACCCCTTCATGAAATATGACATACAGTTACGTCATATGTCGTGCCCCTGACTTTGATGAGGGCTGAAAGGCCAAGCCCTCGTCTTTCTGTTAAATGCCGCTGTCAATCTCTGCATCGTTTAACACGCACCTGCAGGGCCCAATGGCACGCCCATGATGTGTTTGTGGGGCGCTGATGGGTTGCTATGACCACTGAGAACCCCTCCCGCATTTGTCAGTATGATCCTCCCGTGAAAGCCAGCATTTAGCTGTCATTCAAAGGAGATCGTGATCTTCGCTATACATAGCAGAGCTGAAGCCCTGCTATGTATCGTACAAGCGATCAGACGATTGCAGATTCAAGTCCCTGAAATACATTGGGGAACCGAAACCTGCAGTTCCAGCAAAGGTAATAGGTTTTTGACAACTATGAGAGACAATTACCTTTCACAACTGGTTCAGGACCCAACAAGAGGGGGGGCACTGCTAGACCTAATATTAACCAACAGGCCAGACCGCATATCAAATGTAAGGGTTGGGGGTCACTTGGGTAATAGTGATCACAAATTAATAAGTTTTCATGTATCCTTTAATAAGATGTGTAGTAGAGGGGTTACAAGGACACTAAACTTCAGGAAGGCAAATTTCCAACGGATGAGAGATGATCTTGGTGCAATTAACTGGGACGATATCCTGAGACATAAAAATACACAAAGAAAATGGGAGACGTTTATTAGCATACTGAATAGGACCTGTGCACAGTATATACCGTATGGGAATAAACATGCTAGAAATAGGAGGAAACCACTATGGCTAAATAGAGCTGTAAGGGGCGCAATAAGTGACAAAAAGAAAGCATTTAAATAAAGAATTAAAGCAAGTAGGTAGTGATGAGGCATTAACTAAATACAGAAGATTAAATAAATTCTGTAAAAAGCAAATCAAAACAGCAAAGATTGAGACAGAGAGACTCATTGCCAGAGAAAGTAAAAATAATCCCAAAATATTCTTTAACTACATAAATAGTAAGAAGCTAAAAAATGATAATGTTGGCCCCCTTAAAAATAGTCTGGGTGAAATGGTGGATGAGGAAAAAGCCAATATGCTAAATGACTTTTTTTCGACAGTGTTTACACAAGAAAATCCCATGACGGATAACATGATCAGGGATAAAAATTCTCCATTAAATGTCACCTGCTTAACCCAGCAGGAAGTACGGCGGCGTCTAAAAATCACTAAAATTGACAAATCCCCGGGCCCGGATGGGATACACCCCCGAGTACTGCAGGAATTAAGCACAGTCATAGATAGACCATTATTTTTAATCTTTAAAGATTCCATAATAACAGGGTCTGTACCACAGGACTGGCGTATAGCAAATGTGGTGCCAATATTCAAAAAGGGGACAAAAACTGAACTTGGAAATTATAGGCCAGTAAGTTTAACTTCAACTGTGGGTAAAATCCTGGAGGGTTTTCTAAGAGATACTATACTGGAGTATCTGGAGAGGAATAAACTTATGACCCAATATCAACATGGGTTTACAAGGGACCGTTCCTGTCAGACTAATCTGATAAGCTTTTATGAAGAGGTAAGTTCCGGTCTGGACCAAGGGAATGCAGTGGACGTGGTGTACATGGACTTTTCAAAAGCTTTTGATACGGTGCCACACAAAAGGTTGATACATAAAATGAGAACAATGGGGATAGGGGAAAATATGTGTAGGTGGGTTAAGAGCTGGCTCAGGGATAGGAAACAAAGGGTGGTTATTAATGGAGCACACTCGGACTGGGTCACAGTTAGCAGTGGGGTACCACAGGGGTCAGTTTTGGGCCCGCTTCTTTTTAACATATTTATTAATGACCTTGTAGGGTGCATAGAGAATAGAATTTCAATATTTGCAGATGACACTAAACTCTGCAGGGTAATCAATACAGAGGAGGACAATTTTATATTACAGGAGGATTTATGTAAACTAGAAGCTTGGGCTGATAAATGGCAAATGAGCTGTAATGGGGATAAATGTAAGGTCATGTACTTGGGTAGAACGAACAAGATGTATAATTATGTGCTTAATTGTAAAACACTGGGCAAAACAGTCACTGAAAAAGACCTGGGTGTATGGGTGGACGACAAACTCACATTTAGTGGCCAGTGTCAGGCAGCTGCTGCAAAGGCAAATAAAATAATGGGATGCATTAAAAGAGGCATAGAGGCTCATGAGGAGAACATAATTTTACCTCTATATAAGTCACTAATGCGACCACACTTAGAATACTGTGTACAGTTCTGGTCTCCGGTGTATAAGAAAGACATAGCTGAACTGGAGCGGGTGCAGAGAAGAGCGACCAAGGTTATTAGGGAACTGGGGGGTCTGCAATACCAAGACAGGTTATTACACTTGGGGTTATTTAGTTTGGAGAATCGAAGGCTTAGGGGTGATCTTATTACAATGTATAAATATATGCGGGGACAATACCAAGACCTTTCTAATGATCTTTTTACTCTTAGACCTGTGACGGGGACAAGGGGGCATCCTCTACGTCTGGAGGAAAGAAGGTTTAAGCATAATCACAGACGCGGATTCTTTACTGTACGAGCAGTGAGACTATGGAACTCTCTGCCATATGATGTTGTAATGAGTGATTCCCTACTAAAATTTAAGAGGGGACTGGATGCCTTTCTTGAAAAGTATAATATTACAGGGTATATACACTAGTTTCCTTAGTGTTGCGTTGATCCAGGGAGCTAGTCTGATTGCCGTATGTGGAGTCGGGAGGGAATTTTTTTCCCCAATGTGAAGCTTACTGTTTGCCACATGGGTTTTTTTTTGCCTTCCTCTGGATCAACATGTTAGGGCAAGTTAGGATAGGATATGTGTTGAACTAGATGGACTTAAAGTCTCCCTTCAACCTTAATTACTATGTTACTATGTTAAGGGGACTAACAAATACAGTAAAAAGTGGAAAAAAAAAAAAAAAAAAAGGTTGTTAAAAATTATGGAAAAAAACATTTATTAAACTATAAAACAAATTAATTAGATCGGGCAAAAAGGCGTAACGAGAAAGAAACTGAACCGTCTGATATATATATATTTATTATTATTATAAATTTTTTTTTTTTTTTTTTTTTTTTACAAATTTCCAAATTTTCTTTAACTAGTTGGTTTAAAAAAAAAAAAAAAAAAACTAGACATGTTTGGTACCTGTGTACTCGTACTGACCTGAAAAACATATTGCCAGGTCAGTATTTCTGTATAGTGAACATAGTAAATATTTTTTTTTTTTTTTTTTAAATTGTCAAATTCCACTTTTTTTTTTTTTATTTCAATGCACTTAGAATGTCTTTCCCGCTTTCCAATGGATCACATGATAAGATGAATAGAGTCATTCAAAAGTACAAGTTGTCTAGCAAAAAACAAGCCTCATACGCGTATGTGAACATAAAAATAAAAGTTATGGCTCTTGGTAGAAGAGGAAGCATAAACAAAAAAACAAATGGAAAATTCCCCTGTTGTGGAGGGGTTAATGGAGGAAAACTCCTTCAAATGTGTCTATACATGTAATGATAACTGTCTTCATTCAGTTCAGACTGGATGGACTTTTCATCTTGATTTTTCTCTTTTACATTTTAAAGGTTTTAATGTTGAGACAGTTGAATATAAAAACTTAAAGTTTACGATTTGGGATGTTGGAGGCAAACACAAGCTCCGGCCTCTGTGGAAGCATTACTACCTGAATACACAAGGTGAGGGGAACCTGGATCCATACTAAGCAACCCCACAACAAGCTTTAATCATTGATAATCAAGGGTTACTCTGGGCATGGTTAATGTTTAAAAAAACAACCATGCTGTCGGGCCAAACTGTCAATCTTCAGGAGCGCATTGCCATTCCTCAGGAGCGCACCGCCACTTCTGGCAAGCAAGAAGCTAGGAGGCAGGGAAATGGTGCGCTCATAAAGATTGATGTTTTGAAAACATGATATAGGTAATTGTCATGTTAATGCATCATAGAGTTTAAGCCCTGAAAGGGATCCACTCCAGACTGCACACTTAAAATGGATGATCCTCCACTTTTTGAATAACATTGATTATATATTCAGCACACATACACTATAGTTTCTGTTGTAATTTCTATTCATTCGATTTTCACTAACTTTATTCAGATGTTACAGTGCAAAAAATATCCAGGATCTAATGTTCTTAAGCGCCTAACTTGCGTACAATTTACTGCTGCATTGTAATGGAGAATCCCTATAATTGATGAACGCAGGAAGTTTATTTCAAATGCATTGGTCGTATTATTTTTAGGTTGGGAATAGTTTTTCCTGTTGCTGGTTTAGACCAGTAGCATTGTTCAAGTCACTGTGGCTCCATGTACAATCCCAGCATTGAGGTATTTTGCTATTTTAGCCTTGATGTTGCATCACCCTTCCTTGTCAGTATCACATACTTTTATATTCTCTTTTTTCAGCGGTAATATTCGTTATCGACAGCAGTCATCGAGATCGGGTCACTGAAGCTCATAGTGAACTGGCAAAGCTGCTGACCGAGAAGGAACTACGTGATGCCCTGCTCTTAATATTCGCCAATAAACAGGTCATTGTTCTGTCTTTAGTGCCATATTTGCAGTTGTGATAACGCTATGCATCTTAGCTATGCTATGCTACTTATCTGCACATACTCGTTAATGGGATTGTCCACTACTTGGATATTGATGACCTATATTTAGGTTTGATCAGTCTATGAGTGACGCAGTTAGACACACTGCACCCCACCGATTAGCAGGGCCACCATTGGTTGGGTGTAAGCTGTGTATGGAGCAGGAGCAGCATTGCTCAGTACACCTTGTAGTGGCTGACAGCTCCCACTACAGAGTTCATGAATCTGTGCTGCTGTTCACTATTTACAAGCACCTGCCGCTGATGCTGCAAACAACAAATCGCAGGGATGTCAGCTCCCCCCACCAAATTGATATTGATCAACTATCCTACAGATAGGTCATCCATATCTAAGTAGTGAACAATCCCTTAGAATTAACACTTCTGTTTTTTAAAAAGTCTTCAGACTGTCTTGAGGCTAAAAGTATATATAATTCAGCTAGTCTTGCCTTCATGGTTTACTTCTCCTCAGTTAGGCATGGGATCATAAGATGAATTTCTCTCCTGGGAATTAAATGTTTTTTTGTACTTTATGCTCTCTGAAAGGGTTCATCATATCTGTCACCTTATCTGCCTGTTTGGTGCAATTGCAATAAAGTTCTCCACAGAGAGAAAACAGAATCTTATATCAAAGATAAAGATGATGACTGCACAGCTCCTTTATCACAGATATAATTCTGGAGATCACAGTTTAAACTTATTGAATACTAATCTATTCGTTTATTTCTGAGATTATAGAGGGAAGGATAATCAGTGTCAGTAATGGCTCTAGCTGCTTACAAATAGGATGCAGGGTAAGAGTTAGGAAAAACAATGGGGGTGAAAAGGGAGAAAATGAGGCTAAACTAGAGGGAAATAAGTGCACTTTGTATGATAGAAGTGCAGAGTGTGACAGGCAGTGGAAGGTGCAGTTATGGAAGAAAAAAAAATGGTAATAGGGGTATTGTCCACACAATGATGTACCAATGGGATTGTTGGCTGGAGTCTAGCTGGAAAGCACAAGGATTCCACTTGAAAGATACATGGCAGCCATCATTGACAGGAGATGTGGGGGAGCACTCACTGTATTGTGGATCCTGTTAAACCAATGGGTCTCACTGACAAAACTTTAGGGTTAACCATTGTTTTAATTTTTATTTCATAAATCAAGAAGCAGATTTCTCTGATAAGATATATTACAGAGTTTCTTATTTTAATGTTTACTATTGATTTATGAAATAAAACTAATGGTTACTGTTTATTACACTGCTCAAAAAAAATAAAGGGAACACTAAATACCACATCCTAGATATCCCTGAATGAAATATTCTAGTTATAAATCTTTATATATTACACAGTGGAATGTGTTCAGAACAATAAAACATAACAATTATCAGCGTAAATCAAAATGAATATCCCATGGAGGTCTGGATTTGGAATGATACTCAAAATCAAAGTGGAAAATCAAATTACAGGCTGATCCAACTTCAGTAGTAATGCCTCATGACAAGGAAAAGATGCTCAGTAGTGTGTGTGGCCTCCACGTGCCTGTATGACCTCCCTACAACGCCTGGGCATGGTACTGATGAGGCGGCGGATGGTCTCCTGAGGGATCTCCTCCCAGACCTGGACTATAGCATCCGCCAACTTCTGGACAGTCTATGGTGTGACGTTGGTGGATGGAGCGAGACATGATGTCCCAGATGTGCTGAATCGGATTCAGGTCTGGGGAACGGGCGGGCCAATTCCATAGCTTCAATGCCTTCATCTTGCAGGAACTGCTGACACACTCAAGCCACATGAGGTCTGGCATTGTCCTGCATTAGGAGGAACCCAGGGCCAATCTCACCAGCATATGATCTCACAAGGGGTCTGAGGATTTCATCTCGGTACCTAATGGCAGTCAGACTACCTCTGGCGAGCACATGGAGGGCTGTGCGGCCCTCCAAAGAAATGCCAGCCCACACCATTACTGACCCACTGCCAAACCGCTCATGCTGAAGGATGTTGCTGGTAGCAGATCGCTCGCCACGGCGTCTCCAGACTCTGTCACGTCTGTCACATGTGCTCAGTGAGGACCTGCTTTCATCTGTGAAGAGCACAGGGCGCCAGTGGCGAATTTGCCAATCTTGGTGGTCTGTGGCAAATGCCAAGCGTTCTGCACAGTGTTGGGTTGTGCTCACAGCCCCCCATCTGTGGACGTCGGGCACTCAGATCATCCTCATGGAGTTGGTTTCTAACCATTTGTGCAGACACATGCACATTTGTGGCCTGCTGGAGGTCATTTTGCAGGGCTCTGGCAGTGCTCCTTCTGTTCCTCCTTGCACAAAGGCTAAGGTAGCGGTCCTGCTGCTGGGTTGTTGCCCTCCTACAGCCCCCTCCACGTTTCCTGGTGTACTGTCCTGTGTCCTGGTAGCGTCTCTAACCTCTGGACACTACGCTGACAGACAACGCAAACCTTCCTTCCACACCACGGGCATAACATAGGTACCGTCTACGAGCCTTCTACTGTATCACGTCACAGATATATAATGTGGTGATCACAAAGACGTCATCTGTCCTGTACCAGAATCCAGGCTAGAATGGGTCACATGGGCTCCGAATTGGCAATGTATATGGGCATTGTGGCATTAAATGCACTTGCTGAGGTTTGCATACAATATGTTCCCATCTTCAGTATATTTAGATTTGTCATTTTTGTGTTTCCTTGCAGGACGTGGCAGGTGCCCTATCAGTGGAAGAAATGACCGAACTCCTGAGCCTTCACAAACTGTGCTGCGGCCGCAGCTGGTATATCCAGGGATGTGATGCCAGGAGCGGCATGGGCCTATATGACGGCCTTGATTGGTTATCCCGGCAGCTGGTAGCTGCGGGTGTCCTGGATGTGGCTTAAATGTGAGCAGCGATGAGCAAGTGGTTCTCAATCTGATGAATATCTGTGTCATTTCAGTAACTTGCTTCTTCCAGAACAACGTGCTGCTCCAGAGTAGGTTACGGCTAACGCCATATGGGCTTCTTATGTGTCCGTGTAGTTCAAGCAATATGACAGTCTGTGAGTAACCATCATTACATGCTACTAAGTCTGAAGAGGCTCAGTGCTCGACCGTCACCTCCGCCTAATTATAATACAGAATGACGGGGGAGGTTGTGTCTAGTAGGTCATTTTAGGAATGCTGCAGGCAGCATTTATTGGGTGGGATGGAAAGGGTTACTTATATACAAGGACAGGTTACCTATGCCGGCAGAAGGGCTCCTCTGGTCCTAGATGATAAAAGGCTTACTCCATGTATAGTGAAGACAATTCTTAATGCAGATACATTTGTGTTTCAATTCCTTGCGATTTTCAAGATTTCTGCTTGCTGTCAGTGAATGAGAACATTTTACACTTACATTTTGAGATTAAAAAGCTTAGGCTAGGTTCACATGTGCATTTCCAGTTTTATCTCTTCTTTTTGGAACAGAAAAAAAGAAAATAATGTCAGCACTGGACCCATCACACGAGCCGACGTAATCGGTGCCAGACATACCCCGACACCATCAATTCCAGACATACCCCGACACCATCAATGCCAGACAAACCCTGGCTCCATCAGTGCCAGACATACCCCACCCACTTCTGTCACGGTGTCATTATTTTATTAGAAAAAATAGTGCTGTTTTTTTTTTCCCGGACATTTTGTTTCTTCTCTTTACAGACCTACTTCACAGCTGAAAGTTTGCTACACTGTATCAGTTTGGGCAAGCTAAGTAGCTCAGCAGCACAAGTCTGTGCTGTGCTGACAGTTTGGTACAATGTGTTTGTGTAGGTAGGAGCAGAATAATGCCTATAGAGATACGTTTTAAGGCCTTCGGTATGAGTGCTGTCCGGTAAAAAACGTATTGAACTTGGCCAATGTTTGTCATTGGGGCCGTGCAGATCATCAATTTTTTTTTTCCGCTGACTGACTCTGCATGTGAAGAAATCGCCGCGTGCACTAATTTCCTCCAATAATCGGATGAAACTCCCCCTGTTCAAGTCTGTGGGTGTGAGAATAAAATGGCGGATGCCAGACGGAGCCACAGTATAGCGTCCGATCTTTACGGATACATTACAATCCTGTAAGTGATTGATAGCTGCTGAGTAAGAAATCGGATTGTGTACAGAAGACAAGTGAGAAAATAATCGTCCCACTTTTCTTGATGAAAATCGGACCTATTTTTTTCATAGTGATGTGTGAACTTTCCCTAATAAGTCTCCACCTGTGCAGAACTAGTTCTGTAAAGTGTTTTTGCCTTTTAGATGTTACACGAATGTTTCCGTTCACTGACATGTTGAAAATGGCCGAGTGATCGAAAGACAAATTCACAAAATTGCATTTTTTTTTTTTTATATATTATACGACTATCTTAAAGGGGTTGCCTCATTACTGTGCGGGAAAGTGTGCTCCTGATAATTGACAATTTGGGCCAATAGCCTGAACCAAGCAGTCTCCAATGCTGCCAGCAGAGGTAACCTTACATTAGTGGAACGCGTGGGCACTTCGGCTGGTCGCATCCAGCCTGAGTACAGCACTTACAAGCTTTATAGCAAAGAGTATGTAAGCGCTGCACTCCTTGCCATGGCCACCTCTGCCCATAAACAATAGAAGTAAAAATGTCTTCATTGTTGAAAACAGGTAAATTGCAGAGTTTTTTTTTTTTTTTTTTACTTGCCCTTTGCAATTTTAACCATTTGTGATGTTGAGGCAACACCTTTAATGCTGACCTTTTACTACCACATTGTCTTTAGGTGCAATATTCTGTGTTAATCTCTTAATATCCATTTATGTCAGCCCTGCTGTACACTTTCCTGCACAGCCAGAGTTTAGTGTTTCCAATGTCTGAAGCCACCACTAGGGGGAGCTCACTGTACTGATTTCAATGCATTACCAGTATTCGGTCAGCTCACAAGTTCCCCCTAGTGGTGGTTTCTGGCAGACATTTTATCATTCTGCCCTGATGGAGGGATGGAGCTTTATATCGCAGCGATGGGGCTTTGAGCAATGGGAATAATAAAACATTAATTAGTACAGATTTTTTTTTTATTTTAATTTATTCATATTAATCATCATTGACTGCATGCTGTAATTCCATAAAACCAGTAACCCTTTTAACCTCTGCTGTGAATGAAAAGGCAGCAGCGGGATCATGTATCACTGTAGTAGCAGTAGAAATGAGCTCTTTTTCGGTACTTCTCTGGACTTTAGCACATGTTGTGCTCCGACCAGTTGTGACGTCAGACTGTGAAGATTTCTCATCGGTCCAATGTTTACACTACAGTCACAGTATTAATGGGCGTGGTGGGCGGTGGTCACTTATGGCATCGGACCCCCGCAAGCCTCATCATGTCACCTACCCACCCGACTAGACTGATATTCCCACCGCCCATCAGCTGGGACCTGTTACATTACATGGTGATCCCAGTATGGCTGCGCAGGTGACTCATGGACGTAAATTAATTTAATATTTAACTATTCCATGCCTGGGGTGCTTTACTCAGCACTTCTATAGAATTAGTGATGTGGTTGATGACTTCTGCACTACCATAATGGCAGTAGTGTGAATTTATCATTAGAGTCTATGGTGGCGGCGGATATAGTGGAATTTGCCAGCTTCTTAAAGGCACGGGTGTCTCACCGGTCCCTTGATTGGCCTGGTTCTTGACTTGAGGTTTTTTTTTTTTTTTTTTTTTTTTTTTTTTTGCGGCAGTGCCTGCTGGTTCTTGTAGTACTTCAGTCTGCTTTAGTTGAATGGATACTAGTCCTAGACATTAGGATGCAGGCTATATAGTAATTTGACAAGGAAGGTTTGGGTTGGTATTATCATGGCCATACAGTGGTCTCTCTGCTGTTAGTGGGCTACAACACTAGAGCCTTTCCTAATGATACGTGAGGTGTAACCTGTATTAACCAGTTACATATCTGTATATACTTGTAAAAGATGAGGTCCAGCTCCAGGAATAAAATCAATAACGTTTTATTATAAATCCATTAAAAAAAATTGCAAGGCTGCTATGTTCATTGTGAGGTATACCCGGACGGGATTACCAAGGATCCTGAGACTCCCTGCAGACTCGTCCTTGGTAATCCCGTCCGGGTGTACCTCACAATGAACATAGCAGCCTTTTAATTTACTCTGTCGCCTCATTGGGGGACACAGAACCATGGGTGTTATGCTGCTGTCCACTAGGAGGCGACACTATGCATAATCTGAAAAAGATTAACTATGGCTCCACCTCTGCAGTATACAACCCTGGACGGTGTCAGCCTTCTCCAGTTTTTGCTTAGTGTCGCATAGGAGGCACACCTAAAGATTTTTTCCCTTTTTTTTATTTTTTTCTATTTTTTTTTCCTGACGGACTATAGATGAAGAAAAGTGGGTCTCCTGCGAGACCCCCGCCATGGCTCCTTCCTCGGCCCCTATTATAGGGTGCCCAGTTGAAGTTGAGGTGGCTATTCCCCATGTCGCTCCTTCCCCATTCCCTCTGGTACTGGTTCGAAGTCGAGACCCCCCTCCTTCCCTAATTCCCTTGGGTTCTGGGTTGAGGTTGAGGCAAGGATGAAGCCCCGTGATGGTGACAGCACCCTCCCTAATCCCCCTCTGGGGGCATTAGGGTTGAGACCCCTCAGGTAGGGCCTGTACAAGGCAGCATTCTGAGGCTCCAAAGCCAGGGACCTCCAGCCCAGCTGCGGGCTCCTGTAGGGGTCGGGGGAGAGTGCACGCAGGCATAGCACACACAGACACAGGGCTCCTGTGCCCCTGTCTCTGCGGCAGCGCCAGCTCCATAGCGCTTCAGGGGGACTCCTCACAGGGCCCCGCTCCTGTAACTAGCCCCACCCCTATCCTGCCTTTAGATCCGGGGGGGTCTGGTTCAGATCTGACCCCCTCCCGGACATCCGCCCCGGCCTGGAGCCCTTCTGGGCATCAGACTTCAAATTTATACTGTGGCTTCGACCTAGCTGAAGCTGCCGCCTCCTCCCCGTCCCGCCCCCCAGATGACAAATATGACACCTTACTGTGTCATAGAAGGGGCGGATCGAGACCGAAAGGGAGCGTTTTTACATAGCTCTGCGCGCCCTTTTCAGCTCTCCGCCCCCCCCTTCCTCTTCCTCCTTGTCCTCTCAGCGGCCATTTCTGGGTCAGAATTGCTGCAGGAGAAGGCATTGTGATATCAGCAGCACGTCAGCCAGTCTCTGGGGGGCACAGGACTGTGAATCTACGGCGCTGGACCTAGGGGCACACTGGTGGGGTAAGATCAGAGCTGGGTTTTCTTACTCTGCTGTGAATCCATATTCCTTATAAGGGTCCCCTATAGGTTTCCTCTGCATAGCCACCCCTGTAGGGCCCTCTGCATAGCCAGCCCTTCTGCACTCGGTGCACTATGCCGGGCTCAAGGTACAAGAGAACCAGGCAGGACTGCTTTTATGCATTCTGCACAGCCTGTAAAACTACTCTCCCCAGTGGTAGCATGTACCCGCACTGCCGGGATTGTATCCAGAATACTGGGTCAGAACCCCAAGAGGCTCCTACCAATGCTTCAGCGTCTGCTACCACGCTGGAATGGGCCACTCAAATGTTGCAGTCTATGACGCAGTCCATAGATAACCTGACCTCCACATTACTCCAGGCTCTGCAGGGTCATGTTTCGGCTATGAGCGCTACCCAGCAAAGGGACAGGTCCACTCAGGGACAGGCCGTTTCTGGCTCTCCCAGACGTAAGCGGACCCACAGGTCGCGTTCATCTGCGTCATCCCATAGCACATGGTCAGCCCCCTCTAGGGAAAGACACCGTAGTTCCAGGTCACCTAGACCGTCCCCTACTAGGGACAGACAACGCAGATCTCCACAGCGATCCCCGACCACAGGAGACCTCCGCCCCAGTTCGCCCACCAGGGAACGCCTCGGCGATACGCAGGATTCGGAAGGCATCTGAGACTCAGACAACGAAACGGAGAGGTCTCTGGTCCCCGATACCCCTAGCAATGCAGCGCTAGTTGAGGACATTATCTCTTCCATCCATCGGGTGCTGGACATTTCTGATCTACCCCCGGAAGCCCCAGGACACAAGATTTGCTTTGAAGGTGTTCTGAAACCGCCTAAGGTCTTCCCTAATCACGCGGAATTTCAGGCGATACTTACTAAGCAGTTTTCGCAGCCCGAGAAGAAATTCACCAATTGCAAATATTTGGAGGCAAGGTACCCTTTCCCACAGAAGGACACCAAGGAGTGGACAGATCCGCCCGAAGTGGACCCTCCAGTCTCTAGGCTAGCAGCACAGACCCTCCTGTTACTGCCAGATAGCTCAACCCTTAGAGACGCAGCAGACCGGCAGGTAGAACACATGGCCCGTTCAATTTTCGAAGCGGCAGGGGTCTCCCTGGCTCATGCGTTCGCTTCTGTCTGGGTGGACAAAGCCATTCTGGCTTGGGCCAAAAATTTGCGGGATGGCCTCCAAGCTTCCAATCCTGAGCTGTCGGACCAAGCGGTTCAAATAGCAGTGGTAGCAGATTACATGCTTCATGCAGCTCTGGATTCCGCAAGAGGTGTAGCGGGAATAGCATCAAACGCCATCACAATCCGGCGTATCCTTTGGCTACGGGAATGGAAAGCGGACACGGCCTCGAAAAAGTCCCTCGCACACCTCCCGTACCTCAGTGGGCGACTTTTCAGTGAAAAGTTGGACACAATGATATCCAATGCCTCTGGGGGGAAGAGTACCTCTCTCCCTCAACTGAAACCTAAACGCACATTCAAAGGGCGTAACCAAACACGATTCCGATCTTTTCGGAATTCAGGCTGGTCCGTCTCTCATCCAGCACAAAATCCTAACCGCTCTCCACGCAGGAACAACTCACGGGCGGCGCAGAGGCCGGAAAGGACCTGGCAGCCGAAAGCAGGCCAGGCAAAGCCCAAAGGAGGAAAACCTCAGACTTTCTCCTCATCATGACTCACGAACTCCGGAAGACACCCCACCCGTAGGTGGACGACTTTTACTCTTTCAGCAAGTCTGGCTGCCTATTACAGAAGACAGGTGGGTCAGGGAAATAGTGTCTTCCGGATACAAGATAGAGTTCACTTCCAGCCCACCGAACCGGTTCTTCCTCTGTTTCCCCAAAGCCGCCAGACAAGGCTTGTGCCTTCTGCCACGCGGTTTCCTCCCTCCTTCAAGCAGGAGTTATAGTACCGGTTCCCGCAACCGAGCGCTTCTGAGGGTTCAACTCCAATCTATTTGTAGTCCCCAAAAAAGCAGGCAGCGTACGGCCCATACTGGACCTTAAACAACTCAACAAATATGTATGGGTTCGTCATTTCCGCATGGAGTCCCTTCGGTCCATCATTGCGTCCATGGAGCAGGGAGATTTTCTCGCCTCCATAGACATACAGGATGCATACCTGCACATACCGATTGCTCCCGCCCATCAGAGATTTCTCAGGTTCGCTATCGACCAGGATCACTACCAGTTCGTGGCTCTCCCGTTTGGACTCGCCACGGCTCCCAGGACGTTTACAAAAATCATGGCAGCCACCATGGACGTTCTACACTCCAGAGGCATAGTAGTCGTTCCATACCTGGACGACCTTCTTATCAAGGCTCCCACCTTCAAGGACTGCAAGGTCAGTGATTCAGTCACAATCAATCAACACTCTTGAGTCGCCTGGGCTGGTTAATCAACTTGCAAAAGTCATCGACTACCCCAAGTCAGTCTCTGACATTCCTGGGGATGCTATTCGACACCTCCAGGGGTCTGGTGCTCCTTCCCAGGGACAAGGCACTGGCTCTCCGTCTGGGAGTTCGCATACTCCTCCGCAATCCCCCCCGATCTCCGGTTTGCGATGAGAGTCCTCGGCAGGATGGCAGCAGCAATGGAGGCGGTATCATTTGCCCAGTTTCACCTCAGACCCCTTCAACTAGCCATCCTCAAGTCCTGGGACAGGAATCCTTTCTCCCTCGACAGGGAGTTCCGGCTAACATCGAAAACCAGAAGGTCCCTGCACTGGTGGCTCAAGCCAACCTCGCTTGTAAGGGGAAAATCCTTTCTCTCAGGTCAATGGAAGGTTCTGACCACCGACACAAACCTGACAGGTTGGGGTGCGGTGCACCTACATCACAGGGCACAAGGCAAGTGGTCAACACTGGAAGCGACCATGCCCTTCAACGTCCTGGAGATTCGGGCCATCTTCCTGGCACTGAAAGCCTTTCATCACTTGCTGGCAGCCTCTCATATCAGAATACAGTCGGACAATGCCACGGCGGTGGCATATGTGAATCACCAAGGCGGAACCCGCAGTACCCAGGCGATGAGGGAAGTGGCACATATCCTCCACTGGGCGGAAGACACGAGGTCGGTACTCTCTGCGGTCCACATTCCGGGTGTGGACAACTGGGAAGCCAACTTCCTCAGCAGACAAGGAATGGACTCGGGGGAGTGGTCTCTCCATCCCAAAATTTTTCACCTGATCTGCAGTCGCTGGGGGACCCCGGACGTGGACCTAATGGCATCCCATCTCAATACCAAGGTCTCCAACTTCATTGCCAGAACACGCGATCCGTGGTCGCTCGGAGCAGATGCCCTGGTTCAGGACTGGACCCAGTTCCAGCTTCTGTACATTTTTCCACCCCTCCCTCTGATCTCCTGAGTCGTGAGGAAGTTCAAACAAGAGGGAGTTCCAACCATCCTGATCGCGCCAGACTGGCCTAGACGTACGTGGTACGCCGACATTGTACAACTTACAGCAGACGCCCCCTGGCGTCTCCCCGACCATCACGACCTTCTGTCACAATGCCCGTTCTACCACCAGAACTCAGGGGCTCTCAATCTGACGGCGTGGCCCTTGAGACCTGGGTTCCAACCCAGGCAGGGCTCTCACCGGACGTCATTAAGACCATGATCAAGGCACGGAAGCCAGCCTCCGCCAAGATTTATTACCGTAACTGGAGAGCTTTCTTTACCTGGTGCGAATCTCACGGCCAGATTCACTCCCTTATTCCCACCCAAAGGTACTTGGTTTTCTTCAATCGGGCCTGGACGCCAGGCTATCCCTAGGCTCGCTTAAGAGCCAGGTGTCAGCGCTCTCAGTGCTTTTCCAGAGGTGCATTGCTAACAAGCTGCAAGTAAGGACTTTTCTCCAAGGAGTTTCCCGATTAGTTCCCCCCCTACAAACGTCCACTGGAAATGTGGGACCTCAACCTGGTCCTGACAGCATTGCAGGCACCACCTTTCGAACCCCTTAAGGAAGTCCCACTCTGCATTCTATCACAGAAGGTGGTTTTTTCTGGTGGCAATCACCTCGCTACGCAGGGTGTCTGAATTGTCAGCACTCTCCTGCAGACAGCCCTTCCTAGCCTTTCACCAGGACAAGGTGGTTCTCAGTACAGTCCCATCCTTCCTTCTGAAGGTTGTGTCCAACTTCCACCTTAATGAGGAAATTTCACTGCCATCCCTTTGCCCGGTTCCGGTTCATAGAGTGGAGATGGCTCTGCATACGCTTGACCTCGTCAGGGCATTGCGTATATACGTGTCTAGGACTGCGCCCTTCCGGAAGTCTGATTCCCTTTTACTTCTTCCGGAAGGCGTTCGCAAGGGTCTGCCGGCTTCCAAAGCTACCCTTGCCAGGTGGATCAAGTCCACGATACAAGAGGCTTACCGCCTTAACAATTCTCCTCTTCCAGCCAGTATCACGGCGGTAGGGGCCTCCTGGGCCATTCGGCACCAGACTTCGGCACAACAGGTGTGTAAGGCGGCCACTTGGACTAGCCTACACACGTTTACGAAACACTACAGAGTTCATACCCAGTCCTCAGTGGACGCGAGCCTGGGTAGACTGGTTCTGCAGGAGGTGGTGCTCCAAGTTTAGGGACCTGTCAGCACAATATTCGTCCATTGCTTCCCACCCAGGGACTGCTTTGGGACGTTCCATGGTTCTGTGTCCCCCAATGAGGCGACAGAGTAATGGAGATTTTTGTGTACTCACCGTAAAAATCTTTCTCTTAGCCTCTAATTGGGGGACACAGCTCCCACCCTGTTGCCCTTACGGGCCGTTGTTATGGTTGCGTTCTCATATTGTTCTTTGAGCTTGTACGTAGTGGCCTTCTTACATGCATGGTTGTTGTTTCTGTTAAGTTCCTCCTAATGCTTTTGCACAAAACTGGAGAAGACTGATGCCGTCCTGGGGTGTATACTGCAGAGGAGGAGCCATAGTTAATCTTTTTCTGATTATGCATAGTGTCGCCTCCTAGTGGACAGCAGCATAACACCCATGGTTCTGTGTCCCCCAATTAGAGGCTAAGAGAGATTTTCCGGTGAGTACACAAAAGTCTCCTTTTTTTATGGATTTATAATAAAACGTTATTGATTTTATTACTGGAGCTGGACCTCATCTTTTTCAATCATCTTCTTCGATGTCTGGTGGAGACGAGTCCGTGCTCGGATTGCATGCACTTTATGGAAACCGGACGGGGTGAGCTGAACTAACCTTTGTACATGCATATCTGTATATACCAGCTGTAATGTCTCAGCATATGCACAGTTGGCTTTGTACATCCAAACCCTGGCATGTCAAAAAATATATCTGCCTAAATTTTGACCTGTGTGCTGGCGCATTTCCACATGGGACAGAAGTGCTGCTGATTGTCTGTGCGGATTTGTGCCCTGAAAAGCTGGCGTATTGGGCGAGGTTCAGACAGACTGGGTTGGGAGACGCCCATGGTCAATCTGTCCCTCTCACAGATGCCTATGAGGCTGTAAGTTCGGGTCAGGAGTCCCGTGGTCGGTGCGTATAATGTAATACGGTCGTCTGAACCCGGCATTACAGTAAAGTGGAAGAGAATTTAATAAAATCCACTTTTTGCAATAGTTTGTTTTTTTTTTTTTTTTTTAATGTATCCATTCTTTTTGCATAAAGAAGAAAGTTTTGGTTACACCTTTTCCCGCTGACTTCACCGAAGGAGTCAAAACTTATCAAATATATTAGTTACAGATTTTGCAGTTAAAAGTGTAAAAAAAAAAAAGCAAAAAAACCCATAAAAAACCCCCATAAAATAACTCCACAAACGTCATTATACTGCAAATGCCCAGTATTGAGGTGTCAGTGGTGAAGCCCGGGGAACACTTTATTATAAGCGAGTGTGGCCTATTTATGTTATTTTAAGGGCAGATCAGCTGCTTTGCGCAGGAAACAATATCTGCATCATCTGGTGTGGGTTTTCCCAGCAAAATTTTCCGTAGCAGATGTTGTGTGAACTAACCCATAAAGATGGCTACTGTCTTCCTACATAATAGCCACCCTTTTCCGAAGGCTTTTCTAAAATTGCCATTTTTGTCTCCGCTGATACGTGCCCTGTAACAGATGCTTTATAGACTAATAGACTTAGAGTTTTTTTATTGAATCAAAGCAGATTCTGTAAAACACCAGTTACTTGTATACAAATTTTTAGAATGGCCAGGTGAACGCTTGTTGTTACAGCCTTGATAATTTATGAACAGTATCTGTGACTGGGGCATCCATATTTTAATGAATTATATCATGTTATTTATATAGCAGATCTCATACAGTAAGTATGATAGAGAGATAGATATATATATAATTATACATACGTTTTGGAAATCACAGGATGGGTAGACATGTTACTGATATGTGTGATGAAAAAATGGAAATAAAATTATCAAACCTAATGAATGGTACGGGTGGAGATCTCCTTACTTACACGCCTTGGCTGCCATCACTAAAGATATTAATCCATTGGTGCATATGGTGTAAGTGTACGTCTTGTGCTGGGTTGCCCTGTGTGTAGAGGGATCAGGAGCTCATCAGATACCAGCTATAATAAATGTCTCTCACAGCCACGGCAAGGGCGGAGTTCTGGTGAGTCTCATTACAGCAGCATTTTAATAATATTACAAGTGCTTCTCACAAAATTAGAATATCATTATTAAGTTAATTTATTTCAGTTCTTCAATACAAAAAATAAACTCATATATAGAGTCATTACAAGCAGCGTGATCTATTTCACGTGTTTATTCCTGTTAATGTTGATGATTATGGCTTACAGCCAATGAAAACCCAAAAGTCATTATCTCAGTAAATTAGAATGCTTTATATCACCAGGTTGAAAAATGATTTTAAGATCCGAAATGTTGGCCTACTGAAATGTATGTTCAGTAAATGCACTCAATACTTGGTCGGGGCTCCTTTTGCATCAATGCGGCATGGCATGGAGGTGATCAGCCTGTGGCACTGCTGAGGTGTTATAGAAGCCCAGGTCGCTTTGATAGCAGCTATCAGCTTGTCTACATTGTTGGGTCTGGTGTCTCTCATCTTTCTCTTGATAATACTCCATAGATTCTCTATGGCGTTAAGATCAGGTGAGTTTGCTGGCCAAGCACAATGATACTGATGTTTTTTAATCCAGGTATTGGCACTTTTGGCAGTGTGGACAGGTGCCAAGTCCTGCTGGAGAATAAAATTTCCCTCTCCAGAAAGCTTGTCGGCAGAGGGAAGCATGAAGTGCTCTAAAATTTCCTGGTAGACGGCTGTGCTGACTTTGGTCTTGATAAAACACAGTGGACCTACACAAGCAGATGACATGACTCCCCAAACCATCACTGATTGTGGAAACTTCACACTAGACATCCAGCAGCTTGGATTGTGGCCTCTCCACTCTTCCTCCAGACTCTGGGACCTTGATTTCCAAATGAAATGCAAAATTTACTTTCATCTGAAAACAACACCTTGGACCACTGAGCAGCGGTCCAGTTCTTTTTCTCCTTGGTCCAGGTAAGACGTTTCTGGCGTTGTCTATTGGTGATGAGTGGCTTCACACAAGGAATGTGACACTTGTAGCCCATGTCCTGGATACGTCTGTGTGTGGTGGCTCCTTTCACGGCTGTGGTTATCCCGATTGCTTGTGCACCTTTTTCTACTACACTTTTTCCTTCCACTCATCTTTCCATTAACCACTTCATGACCCAGCCTATTTTGACCTTAATGACCTGGCCATTTTTTGCAATTCTGACCAGTGTCCCTTTGAGGTAATAACTCTGGAACGCTCAAAACGCATCCTAGCGATTCTGAGATTGTTTTTTTTTTTCGTGACATATTGCGCTTCATGTTAGTGGTAAATTTAGGTCGATAATTTTTGCGTTTATTTGTGAAAAAATCAGAAATTTGGCGAAAATTTCGCAATTTTCAAATTTTGAATTTTAATTCTGTTAAACCAGAGAGTTATGTGACACAAAATAGTTACTAAATAACATTTCCCACATGTCTACTTTATATCAGCACAATTTTGGAAACAAATTTTTTTTTTTGTTAGGAAGTTATAAGGGTTAAAAATTGACCAGTGATTTCTCACTTTTTTACAACAAAATTTACAAAACCATTTTTTTTAGGGACCACCTCACATTTGAAGTCACTTTGAGGGGTCTATATGGCAGAAAATACCCAAAAGTGACACCATTCTAAAAACTGCACCCCTCAAGCTGCTCAAAACTACATTCTAGAAGATTATTAACCCTTCAGGTGCTTCACAGGAACTAAAGCACCGTGGAAGGAAAAAATGGACATCTTAATTTTTCCAACAAAAATTTTTCTAGCATCAATTTTTTCATTTTCACATGGGCAACAGGATAAAATGGATCCTAAAATTTGTTGGGCAATTTCTCCTGAGTACACCGATACCTCATATGTGGTCATAAACCACTGTTTGGGTGCACGGCAGGGCTCAGAAGGGAAGGAGCGCCATTTGATTTTTTTGAATGGAAAATATGCTGGAATATTTAGCGGTTGCCATGTTGCGTTTGGAGAGCCCCTGTGTGCCTAAACATTGGAGCTCCCCCACAAGTGACCCCATTTTGGAAACTAGACCCCCCAAGGAACTTATCTAGATGCATAGTGATCACTTTGATCCCCCAGGTGCTTCACAAATTGATCCGTAAAAAAAAGTACTTTTTTTTTTTTCACAAAAATTTTCTTTTAGCATCAGTTTTTTCATTTTCACATGGGTAACAGGATAAAATTGATCCTAAAATTTGTTGGGCAATTTCTCATGAATACACCGATACCTAATATGTGGTCATAAACCACTGTTTGGGCGCACGGCAGGGCCTGGAAGGGAAGGAGCGCCATTTGACTTTTTGAATGGAAAATTAGCTCCGTTATTGGACACCATGTCGCGTTTGGAGAGCCCCTGTGTGCCTAAACAGTGAAAACCCCCTAAAAGTGACACCATTTTGGAAACTAGACCCGTTAAGGAACTTATCTAGATGTGTGGTGAGCACTTTGAACCCCCAAGTGCTACACAAAAGGTTATAACGCAGAGCAGTGAAAATAAAAAATCATTTTTTTTCCTCAAAAATGATTTTTTAGCATGCTACTTTTTATTTTCACATGGCTAACAGGAGAAATTGGACCACAAAAGTTGTTGTACAGTTTGTCCTGAGTACGCTGGTACCCCATATGTGTGTGTGTGTGGGGGGGTGAAACCACTGTTTGGGTGCACGGTAGGGCTCAAGGGAAGAGCGCCATTTGACTTTTTGAAATGAAAATTAGCTCCAATAGTTAGCGGACACCATGTCGCGTATGGAGAGCCCCTGATGTGCCTAAACATTGGAGTTCCCCCACAAATGACCCCATTTTGGAAACTAGACCCCCTAGATGCATAGTGAGCATTTTGAACCCCCAGGTGCTTCACAGAAGTTTATAACGCAGAGCTGTGAAAATAAAAAATATTTTTTTTTCCTCAAAAAATTATTTTTTAGTCTGCAATTTTTTATTTTCACAAGGGTAACAGGAGAAATTGGACCCCAAAAGTTGTTGTACAGTTTGTCCTGAGTACGCTGGTACCCCATATGTGGGGAGGAACCACTGTATGGGCACACGTCGGGGCTCGGAAGGGAAGTAGTGACATTTTGACATGCTGACTTTGATGGAATGGTCTGCGGGCGTCATGTTACATTTGCAGAGCCCCTGATGTGCCTAAACAGTAGAAACCCCCAACAAGTGACCCAATTTTGGAAACTAGACCCCCCCAATGAACTTATCTAGATGTATGCTGAGCACCTTGAACCCCCAAGTGCTACACAGAAGTTTATAACGCAGAGCCGGGAAAATAAAAAATCATTTTTCTTCCTCAAAAAATTGATTTTTAGCCCGCAATTTTTTTTTCACAAGGGTAACAGGATAAATTGGCCCCACCCCCAGCTGCGCCCCCTCCGGTCAGTTCCTCCTCTGATCACATGAGGCTGCATGCGATCAGCGTATCCTATATTTAGCGTTGGATACGCTGATCCTGTGCTGGTCTGATTTTGCTGACGCTCCCTTTTGGCGCTGCGCCCAGAGCACTAAAATACAACACAGCGCGTTTTTGTGATCTGGGCGCAGCGCCAAAAGGGCGCAGCGTCAGCAAAATCAGACCAGCATAGGATCAGCGTATCCACCGCTAAATATAGGATACGCTGATCGCATGCAGCCTCATGCGATCAGAGGAGGAACTGACCGGAGGGGGCTCGGGCGGGGCTTAGCAGCAGCCCTGCGCACGAGCTCTAGTGTGAAACTAGCCTAAGTGACCTTTATAAGCACATAGGAAGCCTATGCAGGTGTTTTTTTGTTAATTATTCTAATTTACTGAGATATTGGCTTTTGGGTTTTCATTGGCTGTAAGCCATAACCATGAACATTAACAGAAACAAACACGTGAAATAGATCACTCTGTGTGTAATGACTCTATATACAGTCATATGTTAATGTTTGGGCACCCCTATTAATGTTGACCTTTTTTCTTTATAACAAATTTGGTTTTTGCAACAGCTATTTCAGTTTCATATATCTAATAACTGATGGACTCAGTTATATTTCTGGATTCAAATGAGGTTTATTGTACTAACAGAAAATGTGCAATCTGCATTTAAACAAAATTAGATATAAGAAACTGAAATAGCTGTTGCAAAAACCAAAATTGTTATAAAGAAAAAAGGTCAACATTAATAGGGGTGCCCAAACTTTAACATATGACTGTAATATGAGATTCACTTTTTGTATTGAAGAACTGAAATAATGTAACTTTTTGATGATATTCTAATTTTGTGAGAAGCACCTGTAACTGTTGTTGTGCACACATACTGGCTCCTGTCTGTGGCCAGCCATCGCACCATGGGAGCCGGTATTGTGACAGCTGGAGGCCCCCAGCACTGCCATCTTGGTACTTCTTTGAAGCTCAGAACATCCTTCAGACAACCATCAATAATCCCATTGATGGCAGCCAAGGTGTGTAAGTGCAGGGATTTCTGTGCGCTCATACCCGATACTGAATAAAGTGATATGTTTTGAAGAATGTTGTTTCAATCTTTCATCCGTTGCATATTATTAACAAGTCTATCCATCCCATGAGGCTCCTCTGGAGATGTTGTTAGAACACTAGCAAGCTGAACAGGGTGAGCAGAAGATGGCGCAGAGGCCATCAGCCTGTTTTGACAGCTTCTGCTTATTCTATGTAAGTTCTGTATCCTCCGAAGGAATGACTGGAGTTTAAAGGCTGTGTTCATGCATAACATGTTACAGTTGATATGAGGATATAATCTACATTAGAAAAGTTACCGTAAGTAATTTTGTAAATACATGACAAGAAATGCTGAGAGAGTTCAGCACTGGAGGTTGAAGAACTTTGAACGCATCCCCAAAACAAAATACAGCCTGTAACTCAGAAATAAAGGACTACAATGTATATTGAACTGTGACCCAGCCGTGACTTCTGCAGCCTATCTACTGTATACATTATATGACTTCTCTTTACCTTATCAGCTCCTCTAGTATTGGGCGCAGTCAACCAGAGAGGAGGGCGACAGCATCGATCACACAAGGTCATAGAGAAGTTACAGTGTAACTTTTTGTAGTAGTATATATTTTTGGTGTGGGTGGGGACTTGATATCGCCTTGGTGAAGCACTTGACTAGGGGTCACGTTTGCTCTTGTACAGTGTGACTGCTTTACTATAAGGTTGCATGTTCGTGAAGCCATACCATCCTGGTACTTGTGGGTTTTTTTCAAAGTTTGGGACCTCGTGTTGTTTGGTTAGACACAAATTCTTGTTGTTTTTATTTCTTTATATTTCGGCCTAAAACACTTAATCTCGTGATCATCTAATGTTTCTTGCTTCTCACTACATCCTGAAATAAACTGATTGTCTCAGCCTTGTGGTGTGGACTTCATTTCTTGAAGCTTGGTTTTTGTCAGCTGATATTGGGACACTACATGATATATATTGGAGGTGAAAGTATTTTCAGGTCTCATCCGGGTACAATCACAACCTTGTGATGAACGTGAGAAGACGATGCATGGAAGAACAGATGAAAACGACAGTTACAGGTTAACCCCTTCATGAGATATATATTTACTCCATTTGTCATGTTTCTGACTTTGATGTGGGCTCACATGCTGTGCCCGCGTCTTTCCTGACACACAACGGCTGATTTAATCAGCCAACCATGGTTGGATCTGTTAACTTTTTAAATCCCCTCCACGCTCTCATTGGCGCGCTCGTGGGGCACGAATGGGTTATCATGACCAACCGTGCTAGTCATTACAATACTCCTGTGATCGCCGGCTTGTGGCCAGCGTTCATAGGAGATTATAATTTCTGCTATACCTAGCACTGCTGAAGCATTGCTATGTATAGACAAGTGATCACATGATCGGCAGCTTCAAGTCTGCAGCTTCAGATTAACAGTTTTTTTTTTTTAAAAATCACAAAAGTAAAAAATTGCAGGCTTTTGCTACATTGATCATAAAACCATTAAAAAAAAACAAACATATTTGGTATTGCTGCATGAAAATACTGTATCTCCAATCTATCAAAATATAAAATAAATTAATGCGATCTGTAAATGGCAAGATCAGTCTTTTCTTTTTTTTTTGTCTCCACAACATTGCAATAAAATGCAGTTAAGAGGCAATGAAAAGATTGTATCTACCCAAAAATGGTATCCGTAAAAGCGTCAGCTGAGGACGCAAAAAATAAGCAATCACAGAGCCCCAGATCCTGAAAAATAAGAATGCTACGTCGATCGGAAAATGGTAACAAAAGCAAAAAATGTTTGTCGTACAAATTTCCAAAAACTTTCGCCACTTCAATAAAAAAAAAAAAATATATATATATACACTCACGTTTTATATCTGCATACTCGCAATGACCCGGGGTATCATATAGCTTGAGAAATTGCTTTTTTTTTTTTTTTTTTTACAATGTCACCGCATTTAGATTTTTTATTTTCTGTTTTCCAGTACACTATGTGGTAAAATCAATTGTGATATTCAAAAGTACAGCTTGTCCAGCAAAAACAAACAATCCCTGCTACGGCCATAATGTCAGAAATGTAAAAATGTTTTGGAAGAAGGGGAGGAAAAGATGGAAAATGTAGACCTGCTGAAGCATAGTTTGCAGATGTAGCAGGTCCATGTTAGTCACTTACACATTATCTACATAGGAATGCAACGATCTGTGTTGTATTATTTATTTTACTTAGTTATATAGCGCCATTAATTCCTCAGCGCTTTACAGACATCATCAATGTCCCCGTTGGGGTTCACAGTGTAAATTCCCTATCCGTATGTCTTTGTGTTCACTTTCCTCTCACACCCCAAACTGAAAAGTTTGGGGTTTGTACAGGACACACACATTCTATTGTATGTCCGGCTTCCTGTTCGGGTTCACCTGTCTAATAAAGCTTGTTGAAAGGCTGCAGCACAGCCAATCAAGCTTTGTCTTTGGGCACTTTCGGAGCCTGCACAGCACGTGACCCAGCCTGTATAAAGGCCGGATCATGAGTGCCACCGTGATTATGCTCTCAGTGCAGGTATAGGACGGATGGACAGATAGTGAGTGTGCTCTTCCACCCATATCTGTGGTAGTACTATGCTAAGAGCTGATGTGTGTACTCTGTACCCCCCTGCCTGTGGGAGTAGTGTTAATTTATGCTGCTGTGTGCTTTCTTGTGGTCTGAGAAATAAATAATTGGCATCAGCCATCTCATTGCCATTAGTAGGCAAAGAAATATTTCTTCAGGACCACTGTGTGTTTTCTAGTAGTTTTGCAAATAAATATATTGCATTAGCCATCTCGTTGCCATTTCTAGACCCCAAAATAAATTTTTCTGGACTGATGTGTTTTTTTTTTTTTTTTTAATAGTCTGGGAAATAAATAATTGGCATCAGCCATCTAGTAGCCATTTCTAGGCCAAATAAATAATTTTTCACAACCATGGTGTTTTTTTTTTTTCTAGCACTGTTGCAAATTAATAAATCTACTCTTCATTCATCTCTTTGTGAGTAGTTTTTAGAAAATCAAATTCCAAAAGTAAGAAGAGCATCAAATAAGGAATGTGGACATGCTGGTATTGATGCTGATGTAGCTGATACAGGGAGAGTTGGTCGTTCTGTACCTGAAACATGCCCAAATACAACACCTTCTGTCGAGGTAGCTATTTTGGGAGGGCTAAATTAACCCGTCACGGTTGAGCCAGCGATTTCCAAATTATTCCAGTGTTGCTAGCAACTCAAATGACCACACGGAGACGGGGTCTCTGTACGGGAGGATCGAGGCAGATCACTAAGCCCCTTTATTTTAGTCACATCTTTTATAATCTTTTGCTTAATTATGCAAGGTTCTCAAGTACCAATAGCATCATTTCACTTTATAATCATAGAATCGTAGAGTTGGAAGGGACCTCCTGGGCCATCTGGTCCAACCCCCTGCTCAAAGCAGGATTCGCTAAATCATCCCAGTCAGATGTCTGTCCAGCCTCTGTTTGAAGACTTCCATTGAAGGAGAACTCGCCACTTCTCATGGCAGCCTGTTCCACTCATTGATCACTCTAACTGTCAAAAAGTTTTTTCTAATATCTAATCTGTCTCCTCCCATTCAGTTTCATCCCATTGCTTCTAGTCTTTCCTTGTGCAAATGAGAATAAAGTTGATCCGTCTACAATGTGACAGCCCTTTAGATATTTGTAGACCGCTATTAAGTCTCCTCTCAGTCTTCTCTTTTGCAAACTAAACATTCCCAAATCCTGCAACCTTACCTCATAAGACAGGGTTTGCAGACCGGTCACCATTCTGGTCTCTCTTTTCTGAACTTGCTCCAGTTTGTTGATGTCTTTTTTAAAATGTGGTGCCCAAAACTGGACACAATATTCCAGATGAGGTCTGACCAAAGAGGAGTAGAGGGAAATAATGACTTCACGTGATCTAGACTATGCTTCTGTTAATACATCCTAGAATTGCATTTGCCTTTTTTGCTGCTGCATCACACTGTTGACTCATATTCAGTCTGTGATCTATTAGTATACCCAAGTCTTTTTCACATGTGCTGTCACTTAGCCCTATTCCTCCCATTCTATATATGCTTTTTTCATTTTTATTGCCCAGATGTAGTACTTTGCATTTCTCCCTGTTAAAAACCATTCTGTTAGTTGCTGCCCACTTCTCCAGTTTATTTAAATCTTTTTGAATCCTCTCTCTTCTCTAGTATTAGCTATCCCTCCTAGCTTTGTGTCATCAGCAAATTTAATCAGTTTACCCTCAATTCCTATATCTAAATCGTTGATAAAGATGTTGAACAATACAGGGCCCAGGACAGAGCCCTGTGGTACCCCACTTGAGACATTCTTCCAACTGGATGTGCAGCCATTTACGACCACTCTTTGGGTCCGATCACTAAGCCAGTTATGAATCCACCTAACCTAACCTAATGGACAGTTGCCTTGTCCATTCCATACTTAGTCATTTTTTCAATAAGGATTGTATGAGAGACTTTGTCAAATGCTTTGCTGAAGTCAAGATATACTATATCTACAGCATTTCCTTGATCCACCCAATCAGTGATACCGTCATAGAAGGAAATTAAGTTAGTCTGACATGACTTATTAGTTACAAACCCATGCTGACTCTGTTTAATCACTTCATTCTTATCCAGGTATTGACATACATGTTGTTTAATCATTTGTTCAAAGATCATTCCTGGTATAGAAGTCAGACTCACCGGCCTATAGTTGCCTGGGTCCACCTTCCCCTTTTTGAAGATAGGAACAACATTTGCTCTTCTCCAGTCTTCTGGCACTTCTCCTGTTCTCCAAGAATTTTCAAAGATTATGGAGAGGGGTTCAAAAATTTCTTCTGCTATCTCCTTCAGTACTCTTGGGTGTAATTCATCTGGACCTGGAGACTTGAATTCATTTAGGTTAGCAAAGTGTTTCCTCACTATCTTTCTGTATATAGATATCCTGGATTCTTCTATTCCCTTAATAGGACAGTGAATAACAGTTGATGTTACATTTCCTTTCTGAGAGAAAACAGATGCAAAATAGGAATTTAAAAGTTCAGCCTTCTCAACATCCTGTCTTACCATTCCATCATTTTCATCCTGTAAAAATCCTATAGCATCTTTGACTTCTTTTACTTTTGACATATCCCCAAAATCCTTTATTATTGCTTTTGACATCTCTTGCAAGCCTCAATTCATTGTCAGCTTTAGATAATCTGATTTGTGCCCTGCAGGTTCTGCAGACAGCATTATATTCTTCTTTAGATATGCCTCCCTCTTTCCATTTTATAAACATTTTTTTCTTCCTTTTTAGCATGTGCTTAAGTTCTGTGTTCATCCATCCTGGTTTCCTTAAATGCTTCCTATTCCCTCTTTTCGGAATTGTTAACAATTGTGCTTTGAGAATTTCATTTTTCAAGATTTCCCATCCTTCCTGGACATTTTTGTCTAAGGATATCCAGCCATTGGATCCCTCCAATTCTCTTTCTGAATCCCTTAAAATCTGCCTTTCTGAAATCTAACCTTGACGTCTGAGTCTTCACAGGTCTTCCGCCTCTAGTTATCCAAAATTCTAAAATAGCATGGTCGCTACCTCCTAGGGTCCCAGCCACTTTTACCTCCTCAACCATTTCCTCCCTGTTTATAAGGATTAGATCCAAGGTAGCAGATCCCCTCGTTTTCTCCCTTACCTTTTGGAAGATAAAGTTGTCAGCAAGAGAGGATAAGAATTTCCTTGACCTGTTAGTTTTGCCTGAGAGAGATTCCCAACAAATGTCTGGATAGTTGAAATCTCCCATGACAACTATGTCATATTTTTTGGAGAACTTGGCCATTTGATGCATAGAGTTCATCCATATCTTCAGCTTGCACAGGCGGCCTGTAGTAAATGCCTACAATGGTGTCCTTTCCATTGTTCTGTCCTTGTATTCTTACCCAAACAGTTTCCACAGAACTCCCAGTCTCTGAAGCTTCAATCTCTGTGCAGATATACGCGTTTCTAACATACAATGCGACACCCCCTCCTCGTTTATCAAGTCTGTTTCTTGCAAATAAGTTGTATCCTTCTAATCTTGTATTCCAATCATGTGTATTGTCCCACCAAGTTTCAGTGATTCCAATGACATCATATTTCTTTTCCTGTGTTAGTAGTTCCAATTCTCCTTGTTTGTTGTCCATGCTTTGTGCATTAGTATAGAAACATTTTAGTTTGTGATTGGTTTCTCTTTCTCCAATGTTTTTATTAATTAGATTCTTTCGTCTTTGTTCTTCCTTTCCACTTCTAGAGTTCTCAATAGCATTTGTCAGGTGTATGGCTTTTTCTGGTCTTTTGCTTCCCTTCCCATGTTGTTCTAGTTTAAAGCTCTCCTTACAAGTGTAGCAAGGCGACTTCCAAATACATGCTTTCCAGTCTTCGTAAGGTGCACCCCATCTCTAGCAAGTAGTCCATCGTATAAGTAGTTCACTCTGTGATCCAGAAATCCAAATCGTTGCTGACGGCACCATCGACGTAGCCAGTTGTTCACCTGCAGAATCTTATTCCACCTCCTTGTTCCATGGCCATCCACTGGGAGGATGGAAGAGAAGACCACCTGCGCTCCCAGTTCTTTCACTTTCTTGCCTAAGTCTTCAAAGTCTCTGCAGATGGTTTCCAGGTCATTTCTTGCGGTATAATTTGTCCCCACATGTAGTAGCAGGAATGGGTAGTCATCTGTAGGTCTGAAGAGTCCTGATATCCTGTCAGACACATCTTTAATTTTTGCACCTGGAAGATAGCACATTTCTCTTGAAGTTATATCCGGTCTGCAGGTAGCGGCCTCTGTTCCTCTCAACAGGGAATCTCCCATGACCACCACTCTCCGTTTCTTCTTCACAACATTTTTCTTTCTCCATCTAGGAGGACTCTGAAGGCGTACAAGGTTGCTGTTTGTTGGCAAAGTCTTATCCTGATGTATTTCTTCATCGTTTTCCTGCATGAGAGCCTGGTACTGGTTTCTGAGCAGTATGGGTGCTGACTGCCTCCTGATCCTCCTGCTTCTCTGGGTCACATATCTCCATTCCTCTGTTTCTTCAGGGGCACTTCGAATTTCTTCTCTTTCTGTAACATGAAGAGATAATTCTGCTCTGTCCAAGAACTCTTCACCTTCCTTAATGATCTTCAACGTAGCTAACCTCTCTTCGAGATTTTGCAACTTTTCCTCCAACAGGGACAAGCTTGCATTTGTGGCATGTGAAGTTTGGCTTTTCCACTGGTAAATCTGTGAACATGTAGCAAGAAATAAGCCAATAATATTGCAAGAAAACCGGAAACTACATATATGTCTGTACCTAAATAGCGTAGAAAGTAGTATAATGGCATATTCTTCAGAGTTTTACACCCCCGCCTCCCTTATCTTTGTACCTGATGAGAACCGTCTGGTTTCATGACAGCCCATGCCAATTACAAAAATTTATCTTACAGCAACAAAAATTAAGAAACGAAACCTTACAGAGAAATGGAGAAGTGAAACTTAAGCTCTGATTTTAGTATTAACCCTTCACATTCCCCCCTAGATAAATTTTTTTAACACATATGCAGCATCAGAGGTGCTATCCCAAGCTAACAGCTTGAGGGGTACTGGTCTTCACATGACTGATGCCGTGTTACCAGTCATGGCTGTCGCGGCGCACCCGTCCCCCCTGTATACTGCAGTTCACGAATAACAATTTTTGAAGACGGTGGTGGGGATCTTTTGTAGGTAGGCATGTACTTGGCTTCAACATCTTCATCAAGTAGCCTTTTGAGATCGGTGCAGAGAAGAGCAGGGGCAACGACCCCTTTGGTATCATCATTAGCTATCTTAGTGCAGAATTTCCTGATACATACAGAAATACACCAAAGAACAAGTTTTAGTATCACATATACAACAAGGATACAGGCAGCAATGTGTAACATGCTCTGTAAGATCCCAGCTATCCAGCCCCCAATTCCCTTAAATCAATTGGCTGGATTGAGAAAGGAGAAAGTGTCTGACCACCAACTGTCCCTATTACAATCATTGTCTTTATCATATTGATCTTTGAGTCTTTGAATATCTTCTAACTTTAACTTCTACCAATAATAATATGGAAAATGCGAAAAACCAAAACATTATGTCCCCTTCATTTGCTATTGGCTTGTTGGGTGATGAGGAGGACTTGATAGGGACCGTCATACAAGGGTTCTAGTCCATGCTTCCTGACATGCCTCTTCACGACTACCAAATCACCAGGCTTCAGGTTATAACAGGTGTCGGTTTCTTCTGAATCTGGAAAAGAAAAGAAAACTAGAACATAGGTGTTAGCAAGATTTTTACTAAGCAGAATAACATATTGAACAACACGGTCAGTTTCTTCTGATAACTGCTGGGGCTGGAAATTTGCAACTGGGGGCCTAGTACCAAACAATATCTCATATGGGGACAGGCCATATTTTGCAATAGGGGTAGTACGAATATGGTATAGTACAATGGGTAGCAGCTCTGGCCATGGAGCCGTAGTCTCCTGCATCATTTTGGTCAATTGTCCCCTCAGTGTGCTGTTCAGCCTCTCAACTTCACCACTGGATTGTGGGTGGTACGGAGTATGGAGGGCTACAGTAGATCCAAGCATTGTCAGAACTTCTTGGTACACATGAGAAGAAAAGGCCGGGCCTTGATCACTTTCAACAACTTCTGGAACCCCATATCTGCATATAACTTCCATCACCAGTTTCTTCGCTGTGGTCTTTGCAGTCATGTTGGTAACGGAATGCTTCCAGCCAACTGGAGAACCGGGGCCCAGTAGAATTTTTGCACCAGTGCGAGGGCCTGATTCTTTCCTCGACATACAGGTCCATGTGCCCATATGGCAATAGCAGGGTACATCCGCTTAGGGAGACACACAAGTTGGTCCTTTTTCCAGAGACCATTATCCATTAGTGCCCCATCAGTCTTCCATTGCTTCACCTCTTCCTTTGGAGACATTCTCTGCATCGTCATTAAGCGGTCTCGCAGGGTCCGACAGAAAACTTCAGTCTGTTGTAGATCATCAGGTTCTTGTAGGGTCAGTGCTTCTTGTAACTGTTTACGCTGAGAGCGTGTGGTCACCATAGTTGGGATGGTTGATTCAACGGGTAAAAGAGCGGCGGCTTTTGCTTGCATATCCGCAAATGTGTTGCCAACAGTCTGTGGACTCTTCCTAGGACCGTGCGTCTTAACTTTGATAATGGCCACCTGAGTAGGTAATTTGATCGAGTCCCTGAGGGTTTTAACAGCTTCAGCATTTTTCACTGGAGTTCCGTCAGTAGTAATAAACCCTCGATTGGCCCATAGAGCCCCAAAATCGTGAGCAATACCAAATGCATACCGTGAGTCCGTGTATATATTAGCCTGTCTGTTCTTGGCCAAAGTACATGCAGTAGACAGAGCCTGGAGTTCTGCTTCTTGTGCTGACTGTGAGGGCAGGAGCGCAGCTGCGTGCACTACAATGTCCTCTGTGGTAACAGCGTATCCCGTGTGGAATCTACCAAACTCGTCAGCATGTCTTGAACCATCCGTCTATAACACCAGATCGGGATTTGGGAGTGGATTCTCACTGACATTTGGTGGAGTAGCTGTTTCTTCAGTCAGAAATTGGGAACAATCATGTTGGAGGCAATCCTCATCACTGCCATCTTTCCTTATAGTTCATTATGCCGTCTTTCAAAGCGCTGTAAAGAGGTTGCATTATGCGGGATGCATCCGGTATCCACTGACAATAAGTGAATAGTCCAAGAAAATGCTGGAGTTCAGCTTCATCTTTTGGGAAAGGAAGGGAGCTGACAGCTATTTTTCTTTCTTCTGCGAGGTGTCTGACACCCTGAAGGAGACAGTGACCCAAGAATATCACTTGACCAAGGCAGAACTGAAGTCTCGAGGCCGAAACCCGACAGTTCAGTGCTGCCAGATGCTTTAAGGGGGCTAACAATGGCAGAAATGGCAAAAGACACCTGCTCATATTTTTTTTGCAAACTGGTTGGGACTGTTTTGGGCCCCTTGTGGCATAACTGTCCATGTTAACTGTTGCCCTGCTAAGTGAATGCAAATAGAAACTGGCAGTGTGGGTGTAACGGAATGCTAAAGGCGGCATTGGTAAGATCAATAACTGTAAACCAAGCAGCATCCTGGGGTATTTGGGACAAAAGAGTATGTGGATTAGGAACCAGGTTTGAGAAACACTTTTACTGGTTCTACAGGCATTTTCCCTATATCATTTGGCCCTTTTGACCAGAGTTTAGATAGTATCTCTGAGAGGTATGGGGTGAGTCATTGATCCTCAAGCAATATTGGGGGGTGGATCTGAGCCTATCAGGGCCATCATAACAGTAGGAAGGGCATGCAAAATACAGATTTCCTCAATGTCTTCATCTACATAGGGATTATATAACAAAAAAAAAACAAAACAAAAAAAAAAACATCTGACCATCATCTTGGAATTGTATTCTGGAGCGGAACCGTGATAATAAATCTGCCCCTAGTAAATTTACTGAACATGTGGGAGAGATCACGAACTGAGCAGTAGCGAGAATTATCAGGGAGGGGCTGAGGAGCAGGGTTCCCACTAGCTGAAGTCTGAGGGGGGGCGAGAGTTTGCTGTGTGGGCTGAAGGGCACACTGTGTGCTCGCAGCTGCGGTGGGGGCTAGAGGCTGCTGTTTGCTCTTTTTTTTTTTCTCTCTCTGCTGAACAGAGCCGGTTAAAGTCTTCTGAAAACTTTTTTTTTTTTTTCCCTCTGGAGCTGGTAAATGGAAGGGGTGGATACTCAACCACTAGCAATAACGGGGACTAAGGCTGGCGGCGGATGATAATAGGTGCCGTTAGCAGAGGTGGGGGCTGTTTCTCCCGGTCTCCTTGTGCCACAATTATAACAGACCTCTCTCCACTGAGGATTAGTAACTACACATACAGCACAGATCCACCCGGCAGGATCATACTGAGTTTTGGTAGTCCAGGATACATCGATGCCTTAGGGTTAAGGGATTTCCTGGGGAGGGACCTTATCATCTAGCAGGGAAACTTCTTGTTTCAAATCATCACTGTTAACTATTCGACTGCCTGACACATTGTCTGGATCTTAGTTCCTTCTTTAATCAAACACATTCTCATACCACAGTCACTTTCTTGAACCAAAAAACATCCCGTCCCTGTCATAGTAGACAATTTTTCCTTCTTCCACATAGCAGTAACAGAAACAATCAGAACTCACTTGCTGTTCAATGTCCACATAACCTTCATTATACAATTCATGTGCCACGCCACGGAATTCCTCAGCGCCTTTAAGTAATCCATCATCAGTCAATCTTTTAACTCCTTCATCCCATAGCGTAGGCTGCAACCTCCCGCCCTTAGGAAATCCCAGAATCGAAAATATTTTTCCTGCATTCCTGACAAATTTCTTTCCTCGTCTTTGAATCATAAGACTAACAGTATCTGATCCTTCACACAATTCCAAACTTTAATTTTTCTTCCACAGAAACATAATTCTCTCCTTTAGAGCTAAATATCCTGACAAATTGTGCACAATACTGGAGCAGCCGTCTCAGTTTGTTCCACAGGGTCAACCCCCTCTGGGAAGCCCAAAATTCGCGGTACTCAGTGAAAGGAGGGCGTCTCAGACTATCCCTCCGGACACCTCTGGTTATATATATCTATCTATATATACCTGAGTTACGTATCCTACCCAGTCTTCGATCACATGACCACGCCTGATAACTAACAATGATCAGGAATTCAGGATATTTTGACTATAAAGAGAGTTACAATCACTGGTCAATCCGGGGTGTCCATCCCTTATGAGGGACGGTTCGAGCACTGGGCCCCCAACGGGACTACACCTCTATATGATTCCACCCATGAATCACCCCACCAGGGGACAAACCTCAGATCCTCTTTGCATCAACAAGCACAGGAAAACCACACCAACGGTCAGTCTGAACAGTATAACTGCCAACTTACCGTGGTCGTGGGGGGTGATCAGTCCCAATTTTCCAGCACCCGTGTCCGCTCCGAGGGTCCTTTGTCTTGTTGTCCTCCGGGGGCAGAGGCGTCCCTGTTCGGGGGCCCCACGTTGGGCGCCACTGTCGAGGTAGCTATTTTGGGAGGGCTAAATTAACCCTTCACGGTTGAGCCAGTGATTTCCAAATTATTCCAGTGTTGCTAGCAACTCAAATGACCACATGGAGACGGGGTCTCTGTACGGGAGGATCGAGGCAGATCACTAAGCCCCTTTATTTTAGTCACATCTTTTATAATCTTTTGCTTAATTATGCAAGGTTGTCAAGTACCAATAGCATCATTTCACTTTATAAGCCAATAATATTGCAAGAAAACCGGAAACTACATATATGTCTGTACCTAAATAGCGTAGAAAGTAGTATAATGGCATATTCTTCAGAGTTTTACACCCCCGCCTCCCTTATCTTTGTACCTGATGAGAACAGTCTGGTTTCATGACAGCCCATGCCAATTACAAAAATTTATCTTACAGCAACAAAAATTAAGAAACGAAACCTTACAGAGAAATGGAGAAGTGAAACTTAAGCTCTGATTTTAGCATTAACCCTTCACACTTCCTCTGGTGCACGCAGGCACAAATAGTGCAGCAACAAGATGTTGAACAGGTGTTAGATTGGATGACTGAGAGTGGCTTTAGTTCCTTCACATTATCGTCCATCCAATCCAGTGCACAGTTGGCACCTGAGGGACATGGTCATCTGGCTCCCACCTCACCGCCTTGCAAATAATCCAAGCAGTCTGAGCCTGAAGTCATGCAGCAGTCTGTTCTGCTTGCTGTGGTTCTGTAGCCCATCCACCTGGCCCTGCCCTAGAAGTGGAAGAGACAGTGCTGCCACAAGAGCACATCAAAAGAGAGAGCAGGGTGCAAAGGCACAGCAGGCAGCACCTAGCCAGTACATCAGCAGCTACTGCCCACCGTGCTGCTGACATAAGCAAACCAAAAAGCTCAAAAGAGCTCCCTGGCGTGGCATTTCTTCAGGGAATGTGCTGTCGCCAAGCGACAGGTGGTTTGCGCTCTGTGACATCAGGCCCTAAAGCGAGGCATAACTGTTCTCAACCTGAACACCACCTGCATGACAAGATATCTGAATTCCAAGCATGAGCAGCACTGGAGTACACATCATAAAAAGCATGACAGATCTGAGGCCTATCATCTACACATGGCTCAGAGGGTGGGTTACTGTCCCAACATTGGCCAGGTACTCAACTGTACAGCCAGGGGAGTTTGGGAGGATGAGGCGGGGGAGGAACAACCATGTTCACAGCAGGGTGGCACTCAGATCAGCTCACAGACATCACCTGAGCGTGGCTGGGGGGATACAGAGTACCCAGACAATGCACCTCCCATGAGGAAGGTTTGTCATTGTCTCTGGGCAGCTTGGCACACGAGCCAATGCATGCTGCTGTGCCTGCAGAATGACTGCTGAGTTGCCCCTATTATCAATGCAGATTACTGGGTGGCCACCCTGATGGATCCCCGCTACAAGGACAACTTACCAGCATTACTTCTGTCTCAGGAAGGGGTTTACATGGTTAGCATAGCTGAAATGTGGTAAAACTTTGCGCACGCCACAACATCCGGCACAACCATCTGGTACAGTCCGTATTAGCAGGAGGCAGCGTTACTACAACATGGTGGAAGAGTACGTGTCCACACATCTCCACATATTAACAGATGGGTCTTCCCCACTGGACACATGGCCTTAGCTTGCCCTTTATGCTTGGGGTGCCAGCCTGCCCTGCGACATGTGTACGGTCGGAACGTGTGTTTAGCATGGCAGGGGGTGTCAACACAGTCAGGCGCATCCGCCTGTCCACATCCAATTTGGAGAATCTAACATTGCTTAAAATGAACCAGGTGTGGATCCCACAGGACTTGTCCACACCTTATGATGACTAGACAACTATAAGTCACACCAGCCGATCTTTATCTCTATTTGCCATTCATTTCGTTTGGGGGCCTTGTCCCCAAATTAAAAAAAACTGAATTGGCTACCTCCTCCTCTGCCTCTTACAGCTATACCGCCACTTGGACTTATTTCTCCCAGTTCAAGATTATTTTTTATTTCTACTCTGCTTAGCGTAGGGACAGGACGCAGCTGTAGTGAAGGACAGTATTAGGGTTTGCAGGTGCGCAGTTTTACAAAAACACTCTAAGTGTTCTCTGCACCCTTGTCTGTGATAGTACAGTGCGTAACCACAAGATTTTACAATCTTTAACGGAGTCTTTGGGAGTGATGTACATCTACACATTTTTCTACTTTTAGGCGACCATGTCTGTGATAGTACAGTGCCAAAGCCATGGTTTGTATTCTTTATCCCATATCTGTTGGAGTACTTTGCCAAAAGCCGCTATGTGTATTCTTTAACCCATATCTGTGGGATTACTGTGCCGCTAAGCCGATGTGTGTACTCTACAACCCTGCATTTGGGGGGTACTGTGGGCCATTGTCTAGGTGTGAAATCAGCTTCTATGGGGGAAAATGTGGAAACATGATGTGTGGGTGAAATTTTTAACTGGACTGCCCGTAGCAAGCCTCGCTGTGGACCGCCAGCTTGATCCAAGATCATACTACAAGCTTTTCATCAGCGGCAGTTTGAACATACGATACTGGAGCAGACATTTTGGAGCTGTGGGAGTACTGTGCCTGATGCGGTGTTGGTGAAATTTATCGGCTTCTGTGGGATGTGGAAACATGCTCTGTGGTTGAAATTTGTTATTAGCTTCTGCAGGGGTACTGAACCTTTGTGTACTCTGTACGAGTAGTATACCTAAAACATAATTGTACTCTTTCTTTGTGGCCGGGCTAAAAGCTCAATAAAAGATTTACCGTATTTTCCGGCGTATATGACGACCCCCAACTTTTACAGTGAAAATAGAAAATCTTCTTAAAAGTCGGGGGTCTTCTTATAGCCGTGTCATTTTATATGCCGGGTGCGGAGCAATCTGCATATAGTGGGGGAGTGGTCCCGATGACCAAGGGAGGGGGCATCTCACAGGGAAGATGTAACTAGAGTTATCACCCCCCTTTTACCTCATTGGTGGCAGGGGTGCTATCTGCGGCTCTGTGCTGGGGGTCGGCAGCAGCTCTTCTTGTGTAGCATGGGGGCTCTGTGCTGGGGGTCGGTGGCGGCTCCTCTTTGTGCAGCTGGGGATGGCGGCGGCTCTATGTCCTGCGTCGGGGCTCCGCCGGCATATGCCCAAAGCCCGGAGGCCCCCAGCAGCTCCATTGCTGCGATGCGGTGGCCTCTGGGAAAATGGCCACTGGAGCCCGCGCGAGCTCAGATTCAGATCTCATCTCCCGAGATCTCGGGACGAGATCTGAATCTGAGCTCACGTGGGCTCCAGTGGCCATTTTCCCGGAGGCCACCGCATCGCAGCAATGGAGCTGCCGGGGGCCTCCAGGCTTTGGGCATATGCAGAGCCCCCATGCTACACAAGAGCCGCCGCCGCCGCCGACCCCCAGCACAGAGCCGCAGATAGCACAGCTGCCACCAATGAGGTAAAAGGGGGATAACTCCAGTTACATCTTCTCTGTGAGATGCCCCCACCCTTTGTCATCGGGACCACTCCCCCACTATATGCAGAGATTGGTCTGCACCCGGCATATAAGACGACCCCCGACTTTTAAGATTTTCAGGGGTTAAAAAGTCGTCTTATACGTCGGAAAATACGGTAACTACTCATTCCAATTACAGAGCCTCTAAATTGTCATGTACGGCTATTCTGTTTCCCAATATCAGCTGCTGACACAGCTGAGAAGTGGTTGATTTTGCTTCACTGCTGTCTTCCTTGGATGTGGTACATGTTTAACAGGTTGCCTCTCCGGAACAGAAACCTTATTTTCCTTTACACGTGTACTCTGCAACCCCGGCTGTGGGTGGTTCGAGACTGGATGGCTGAGAGTGCCTCCGGTTCCTTCACTTTGTGTTCTACCAGGTCCCCCTCTTAATCATGGCCCTAGATCGAACAAACAAAAAACTAGAAATAGAGTGCAATTACATTATCCCAATGTAAGTTAGAGACGCATGGTTTCCTGCTTTGAACAATTTTTTCAAAGGAAACACTTCGGGTCCCCGGGGCCCTAATACAACAGTGGCTGGGACTGGCGGCAGAAAGCCTAGCGGAAGACCGCCAGCTGTGTCTAGAATTAAACTACAAGCTTTTTATCTGTGGCTTCTCTACTTTAGATAAACGTTTGGCTCTGAGTGAAATTTGTAAGCTGCTAATGCAGGGATACTCTTCCCCCTGCTCCGTGGGTGCATTTTTTTTTTTATTGATTTTTTAACATATATTTGGAAATGTACATCCAAAAGCATTTTCTTAGCTTACAGATTCTTAATTTCAGTTTTTGATTATCACATTACAACTTGTAAGGTTAAAATACAGAAGAACCACAAACTCCCCACTACTGTCCCTCTTCCTAGACATGCAGGAAATAGAATATTTAATTTGCATCCAGATTTTATATTACTTCTTAACCAGTGTTCCTACTACCTATTCCATCAACATTCAGATCAGCTATATTCAACTTCCCCAATGTTCCACCCATGTCCTCCACTATGTACCAACTGTCTGTTCAAAGAGTATCACAATTTCCTGAAGTTCTTTGTATAATGTTTAAGTAAAAAACGTTTCCACTTTGTCATGAGTGATTTTATACTCTCTTCCTTGTTATGTTCTGCTTCCAGCCATTCTAAGTGAAAAAAAAGTCTTCATTTGACCTATTATAGCTTTCCGATTTGGAATGGAATCACTCAACCAATCCTTTAATAAGTTTCTTTTGGCTAAAAGACAAATCAAGTGGAACATTGGAGTTAATGTTTCCTTCCCTTTTTGTTGTCTGTCTCCATCTCCCCTTCCAGTAATGGAAAAGGAACAGTAACGGGTGCAATGATATATTCCCAATGCCCAAATTCTCCATTGTCTTTCCAGAATTCTTGTACTTTAGGGCACCCCAGAGTCCGTGTAGTAAATTTGACTAAGTTTGCATTTTGGACAATGTACCAGGCGAACCCTCATTGTTCTAGATACTTGCGTGTTGAAGGCTAGTACAGCTCTATGCATAATCCTAATGTGTCTCTCTCCAAACTTCACTCAAAATATTTTTCCGTACTGCCTGCAACCTGCTAGTAGTTTTTCCCCAATTTACCTTCTATTTGTTTAGCCCAGGATTTAAATATTTCCTCTATGTCCATTTTCCCAAGGATGTCTTTTAAACCTCTGTATATTGTGGATATATTGTGTGTGTGCCTGCTCGGTCAAATAATAGATTACCCATTGCATTCCTTCTAATTTATTCCCTCACATTTATCAAATGTGTCTTAATCGTTCCTTTTATTTGTCTAAATTTTAGGAATTGCTGATCATTTAGCTTGAATTTTGATATTATCTCTTGCCTACTCAGCCACCTATTTTCTTCTTCATGCAGTAGATTAGCAATTTTGTGGTTCGCTTTCATCCTCCATTCCTGAAATAGTTTGTTCTCTGCTATTTGTTGTAACGCTGGGTTTCTCCTTATGGGTAGGTCTCTCGAGATTTTCCATGATAATTAGAATTTTCTCCTAAGTTCTTTCCATGGGGCTATTGTCTCGGTACACTTGAATTTTTTTTTTTTTAGACATTATGCTTTGTGGCGTGTGTAATAAGGCGAGTAAGTTCCACGGGTATGCATACGATTTTCCAGGGTCGTATCAGTAAACCCATAAGTGTCTTTAAATCAATCTACTCTGTGATGGGAAATACTCGCTAGATTATCTCCTCTTATGTCTGGCAAGTTTATTCCCCCCCCCCCTTTTCCTTGGATGCCATCTGTTTACACAGGTTTATACGGGGTCTTCGACCTTTCCAGATAAATTTCCTAATAGCAGAATATATTTTCCCCACGTCCACATGTTTTAGGAGAACAGGGATGGTCTGTAATGGATACATGAGTTTTGAGAAAACTCATTGTATTTAAAAGGTGAATCCTGCCCAAACGACTCAAAGGCAAATTTTGCCACCTTTCTAATTCCTGTTGGAAATTGGAGATAACTGGAAGAAAGTTTAAATGAAATATTGACTCTGGTTTTCTACCCAAATATGTTATATGTGTTTTGGATATCGAAATACCGCATATCTCCTTTTCTATCATATTACTTCTGCCTTTATTTGTTAAATGGAGAATTTCACATTTGCTTTTATTTAGAGTGAATCCAGAAAACCTACCAAAATTTTCCATAAGAGCTAGGATCCCTGGCAGATCTTTTGCCACCTCAGCCATGTAGAGTATTATATCAATTGCAAAGTACGAGGCCCTAAGCTTCATGTCCTTTATTGATATCCCATCAAATACTTCATGTTGTTGTATGTATTGCGCCTAGGGTTCTAGTGCCAGGTCAAATATAAGCGGGGACAAAGGACATCCCTGGTGTGTTCCCTTTTCAAGTAGGAAATTTGCTGATAGATGACGCGGGATTTAAATTCTTGCTGCGGGATTAGCATACAGGGCTTTTATAAAATTCCTGAAATTCCCCACCAGCCCAATTCTGTCCAAAACTTGTCCTACCCAATTCCACTTCACCTTATCAAAAGCCTTCTCTGCATCTAGTGTAACCAGAGCTGGCTAATCTCGACTGTTTTATCTTTTATTTCTATGGCTAACAGTGTACATCTTACATTTGTGACTGCACTCCTACCTTTCACAAATCCTAATCAGATACAGCTGTCATATGTGTACATGACTGATAACACCAAGGTTACTTACCGGTAGCCGGTTTTCCCAGAACCAATGACAGCACACCTGAGGGAGCCACACACCAAAGACAGGAAACCCACTGAAATAAAAGGGAGGCACCTCTCCCCCGCATCAGTTGGATTACATACAGTGCATTAGAGGCCCTCAAACAATTATAAACAAAACCATCACACTCTATAATGAACACCAATACATTGAAAAAAAACCGGGGGCTGAATATACGGGTGCTGTCATAGGTTCTGGAAAAAATGGCTACTGGTAAGTAACCTTGATATTTTCCCTTCACCCACGACAGCACACCTGAGAGAAATGAAACACGTTAGGGAGGGATCATTGCTTGCAGCAATCTTCTACCAAAGGTCAAGTCAGAGGAAAATCGATAGTCTATACTGCTTAAAAAACGTAGAAGGTGAGGACCATATTGCGGCCTTACAAATCTGATCAATAGATACTTCTGCTTTTTCTATCCAGGAGCCTGCAATGGCTCTGGTGGAATGAGCTTTGATGCCCTCTGGAACCGGTACACCACTAGCGGAGTAAGCTAATCGATTAGCCTCCCTGATCCACCTTGCTGTGGTACTTTTTGAAACTTTACACACTTCACTGCTGCCCTGAAAGGCTGCAAACAAAGATTTACTACACTGACTGGTTACAGACATGTATTCTATCAAAACCCATCTGACAAAATTATGAAGTTATTCCACCATCGCCCGATCCTCCTTGATCTTCCTCAAGACTGCTGGGATCAGGACTATCTGAGAAAATGCACATGCTATCCTGACGTTCCAAGGGATCTGAGGGGCAACTACCGCATGAAGGTTTTCTATTCGATTTAGTGAACAGAACGTCTTCACTCTTGTTCTGCTCATTGGCAAACAGTTCTTTCTCTGGTAATCCCCACAAGTCGTCTATCTGCTGAAACACTTCGGAGTTTAGGGTTCATTCCCATTGATTCAGTCTGTTGCGACTTAGGAAGTCTGCTTTGGTGTTCTCTTGCCCCTTTACATGCAACGATGTAAAGAATAGAAGGTGTTTCTCTGCTAGAAAAGGCTGTTTGCTGCTCCCATTAGGTAGTAGGACCTTGTTCTTTCCAGAGATTGATATACGCCACTGTAGCATGATTGTCTGGCATGACACAAACGTGGCGACCGAGGAAATAAGAAAACATTTTATTGCTCTATTTCCCACAACTTCTTCAGGTTTGTAATCTGATCTCTCTTTTAATGTGACAAAGAACCCTGTATTGTCTGATCTCTCAGATGTGCCCCAACCTGAATTGCTCGCATCTGTCAAAATAATGTCACTCACTGGGCTCATCAATGGAACCCCTGATGACAGGTTTGTTCTGCCTATCCACCAGAAGAGGGAATTTCTGTTTAACTGAAGAAAGTTCTACTTTTCCTTCTAAGTTCCCTTAAAGGGAATCTGTCACCCCTTTTTTGAGATATCATATAATATCATTCAATTGTGTGTCACATAAGGATTCTCTTAGTACTTTTGCTTCCCCCTGACTCCGCACCTTTCATGCATAAATACCTTTTTTATATCGGTTCAGATGTATGTAAACTGCCGCTGTCCGGTCCGCTGGGCGGGGCTTATTCACCTGCTCCCCCCCCTCCCTGTCTTGCTCTACGCATTTCTTCTTGTGTAGAGCAAGACAGGGAGGGGGGGGAGCAGGCGAATAAGCCCCGCCCAGCGGACCGGACAGCGGCAGTTTACATACATCTGAACTGATATAAAAAAAAAGGTATTTATGCATGAAAGGTGCGGGGTCGGGGGGAAGCAAAAGTACTAAGAGAATCCTTATGTGACACACAATTGAATGATATCATTATATTATATCTCAGAAAAGGGGTGACAGATTCCCTTTAACAGCTTCTCGGCAGAGGATATCTCCCGCTGAAGCTGTCTCATATGCAACTGGGCCCACATTACTGCAGGGATACAGGATGTCAGAGTCCCTAACAAGGACATTGCTTTCCCCAAAGTCATTTTCGGGACCTCTATTGCTGTCAAAGGCTAGGGCTACTATCTTGTCCTTTTTCCCCTTGGATAAAAGACAAGTTTGTAACTCAAATTTTAAAATGAGTCCCAGAAAGGACTGTATTTGCACCAGACTTAGTTTTGACTTGTGTATTCATAATCCAGCAGAGCTCTTTTAAGATGACCCCGACTTCTCACAGTTGTGCTGTACAATGCTCTTCTAATTTTCCCACAATCAGAAAGTCATCTAGGAATGGAATAATGAGAGTATTTTGGACTCAAAGATGGCCTATCACTTTGGTGAAGACCCTTGGGGCCACAGACAAGCCGTATGGAAGGGCTTTGAAATGATAATGCTTTATTTTTCCTTATTATATATATATATATATATATATATATATATATATATATATATATATATATATATATTAACCTTCTGCGGGCTGTCAGTATGACAGTTCATTGGGAAATCTGACAAAATTCTATTTTCAAGCAGACTTATTATTTCCAGAATCCAGTTTCTGGAAGAGATGTTTTACCAGGCCTGGATAAAAAGAGAAAGCCCCCCACCTGCAGATTGTAATCATTGGGAAGAGATCTTTCCTGTTCCTATGCTCCCATTTCCTTCAGGAGATCGTCCCTGATAAGATTTCCTCCTCTGAAAGGTCTCTGCTCCTTGGATACACTATAATAAAACTGGGAAAGCCCTTCTTTTATCTCCATAATTTTCTAATATGTCATCCGGTTTTGCCAAATAAGAATTGGCAGTCGCACGGGATAGAGCAAAGTTTGTTCTGTGATTGGAAATCTCCTGGGCAGCTCTTAAGCCACAAGACCCGACTAGCCACATTAGACAAGCCTGCAGACCTTGCCGCTAGCCCCGCCATAATTTAAAAAGATCCAAGAAGAGAAAGAAATTTCCAACGTTAAAAGGGGTTGTGGACCTTCTACTAATCTAGAATACTGTCCCCCCCGTGTTGTAGAAAAACCTTTCTACATTACTAGTTGTCATCCGAGTAAGTTTTGGCTGTTTCTTTCATAATCGAATTTATATTTATTGACTTTAATAAAAAGTACTGAACAGAAATGTTTGTACAATTGGTATAAAACACGACTATATCTATATTACACAATATTATTTCACAGTGATGCTGATGATGCTGATGTCTTCGTAGGGCTTGTCCGTCTTAGGGTTAACCTTGGTGTTGGAGATCCTCTGGACGACTTCCATTCCTTTGGTTACCCGCCCAAATACTGTGTGTTTGTTGTCTAGCCAAGGCTGGAAGAGAACAGACTGTTACACAAGAGAACGTGCGTCCTGACACCCTTCTGTGACGGGGACATACTCCTACGTAATGTGTTGTCTGAGCTACAACACTGGAAGGAGGCAACGAAATATTACAGCTATTAATGACGGCCAGACGGCCGGCTGATGCTTGCACACAATTTTGCCAACGACATGCAGTGAAGAATTAGAGACATATGTGAAGGATGGTTCTGGGAAGACGAGAACGGATAAGAGGAACAGACCTACTGGGAGGCATTTACAGTAAACGGAATGAGAGTAACGAAACCTTGACACAGCATCCAGTGACCTCACTGTCTCATGTGAACAAGTACCAGAACTGTATGTCTCAGAGCTTACTAGTTCTCTGTGCCATTGGACCATCGCCAGGTTCCTCTGGGGTCTCATTAACCCATTAATGACAACGCGTTACAAGTGATGAGCGAACATGCTCAGATAAGACAATCCCTGCATGAGTTGAGGCTATCGAACATCCGCGAAACATGCAGCCGTGGGGACTCTAACATATTATTCGAGCATGCCGAAGACACTCTGTTAGTGCTCGAGCATGCTCAGATAACTTATCCAAGCACGTTCACTCATCACTATACGTTACAGAACCTGTGCCATTGTTAAAAAAATAATAATTCTGGAACATGTAACTTATTTCCCCCTAAAGGACCCAAGTTTCCTGCAAAAGTTAGGTCTGAACTACTGGGTTATGGGATCCTGGCAAGCGCAGCATGAGCGACAACCATACGTGACCACTGTGGTGGTAAAAGCATAAGATCTTTCAAGGTATGGAAAGATCTTGCGCCTTGAGCTAAACCAGGTTTGTTACAGCCTTTACTGAGCATATCATCAGAACAGTGGTTACTATGTAGATACCATACAGTAGAGGATGTAGCAGCTTATGTAGGATGTGGAGAGTGGCGGGATACCACAACCCAGAAGTTGGGATCTAACTTAAAGGGCTGTGCACACCATGCATTTTTGTCACAAAACCTAAAAGGATTTCCTAGTATCGGCAGAGTGAGATTCCACACATTTCATACATTCTTTGCTTAATTTTCTTTACTTGCAGATTAATTATTCCAGGGTTTTTGTTGTAGATTTTACCTATTTAGAACACAACAAAATAGCTTTTAAAAAACGCAATACGTGGCAAAAACACATTACACTGCTTTTTTCTTGCCAAGAGAAGCAGAAATTGCGCAGCAAATGCTTAATGTGTGCTCATTCCTATACTAAAAGATTGGTTCTTCAGGGGGGCATTTTTTCCAATGTGAATGAGCAAAACCGATAATCTGAAACTTCCAATTGTTTTCTTAAATAGTAGAGCAGCTACAGACTGGTGATCAGTACTCTTTAACCCCTTGTAGTGTAGGCTAATGGTCACAGAGTCGATGGGATATAACCCGGAGTATTTTCTCTAGTGCCCGTAAGCACCAAGAGGTTTGTTTATTGTACCTGGGACTCGGTTGTGGGTAGCTGTGAGAGATGGGCGGGTCTGGCTACCCACATATCTCACCTCCGGGTGTGGTTACAGGCTATATAATGGAGGCTGTTTTTTGGCACATGGTCTGTGTGTTGGAAGGGAGAAGGCCTCCTGTATGTTTGGCTCCAGACCGAGCCTGAGTACTTTACACTACCCCCAGCCTGTGTGCCCACAGGCCTGGCGGAGCAAAGCCCCGCTATGGACAATTTGTTTGCCTGATCTAAAGGCATGAACTTAAAGGAACAAGCCTCCTATTTTCCTTCCGTCGCACCCAAGTGAGTAACACACCTACACCTTTAAATGCCAATCTTTGACAGTGGGATTTAAGGAGTGCAGTTCAGGGGTTCCTTGCGCCTATTGCCACTGCCGCGCCTCAACCCTATGACGTGATTGTCAATGGCTTTCTATAGCAGCTGTGGGCCTGTTGGAGATCCCATGGTGCTTTGTTGGTTCTCCTGCGATGCCCAGCCATGAGCTTTGTTGTATAGGAGATCACAGACTGTGATTTTAGTGATATACTGCAATGTTTTGTTATTGCAGTATAACAAAGACGTAATTAAATGATTGCAGATTAAAATCTCCGATGGGGAGTAAAAAATAAACGGATCTTACAAAATGGAAACACAAACCAAAATTTAATTTTTTTTTTCACCTACAGAAAAAAAACAGGATTTTTGGTTGCTTACTGTTAAATATGTTTCTCGGAGCCTTCATTGGGGGACACTGGAAATTATGGGTGTACGCTATGCTGCCACTAGGAGGCTGACACTATGCAAAAAAAAGTTACCTCCTCCTCCGCAGTAAACAAACCCACCGACAGGAACTAGAATATTCAGTTAGTGAGAAAGCAGTAGGAGAAGCAACATATAGAAGAGAAAGAAAACAGAAACTCAAACTGTAACAATATAATATAACTACCTGAAGAGCGCAGCGTTGCCTGGGCATAGTAACTAACTGTGGGTCCTGCTCAGCCCCGCTCTCCATGCGCCGTCCTGCCGTATCCCTCCGCAGCCCCGCTCTCCACGTGCTGTCCCGGCTCTATCCCTCCGCAGCCCCGCTCTCTCCTTCGCAGCTCAGCTCTGCACTCGCACTTTCCCTCTGCAAACCTGCTCTCCAACCACCAGTGGGCGGGACTATGTGGAGTGGGCATGACTTAGATACATACACAAAATTCTATATAATATATTACATACACACGCATATTATATATATATATACACACACACACACACACACACACACACACACACACACACACACACACAGTACAGACCAAAAGTTTGGACACACCTTCTCATTCAAAGAGTTTTCTTATTTTCATGACTATGAAAATTGTAGCTTCACTCTGAAGGCATCAAAACAATGAATTAACATATGTGTAATTATATAATTAACATAAAAGTGTGAAACAACTGAAAATATGTCTTATATTCTAGGTTCTTCAATGTAACCACCTTTTGCTTTGATTACTGCTTTGCACACTCTTGGCATTCTCTTGATGAGCTTCAATAGGTAGTCACCGGAAATGGTCTTCCAACAGTCTTGAAGGAGTTCCCAGAGATGCTTAGCACTTGTTGGCCCTTTGCCTTCACTCTGCGGTCCACCTCACCCCAAACCATCTCGATTGGGTTCAGTTCTGGTGACTGTGGAGGCCAGGTCATCTGGCGTAGCACCCCATCACTCTCCTTCTTGGTCAAATAGCCCTTACACAGCCTGGAGGTGTGTTTGGGGTCATTGTCCTGTTGAAAAATAAATGATGGTCCAACTAGACGCAAACCGGATGGAATAGCATGCTGCTGCAAGATGCTGTGGTAGCCATGCTGGTTCAGTATGCCTTCAATTTTGAATAAATCCCCAACAGTGTCACCAGCAAAGCACCCCCACACCATCACACCTCCTCCTCCATGCTTCACGGTGGGAACCAGGCACGTAGAGTCCATCCGTTCACCTTTTCTGCGTCGCACAAAGACACAGTGGTTGGAACCAAAGATCTGAAATTTGGACTCATCAGACCAAAGCACAGATTTCCACTGGTCTAATGTCCATTCCTGGTGTTCTTTAGCCCAAACAAGTCTCTTCTGCTTGTTGCCTGTCCTTAGCAGTGGTTTCCTAGCAGCTATTATACCATGAAGGCCTGCTGAACAAAGTCTCCTCTTAACAGTTGTTGTAGAGATGTGTCTGCTGCTAGAACTCTGTGTGGCATTGACCTGGTCTCTAATCTGAGCTGCTGTTAACCTGCGATTTCTGAGGCTGGTGACTCGGTTGAACTTATCCTCCGCAGCAGAGGTGACTCTTGGTCTTCCTTTCCTGGGGAGGTCCTCATGTGAGCCAGTTTCTTTGTAGCGCTTGATGGTTTTTGCCACTGCACTTGGGGACACTTTCAAAGTTTTCCCAATTTTTCAGACTGACTGACCTTCATTTCTTAAGTAATGATGGCCACTCGTTTTTCTTTACTTACAATTTGTATTATGGCAAGAAAAAAGCAGCTAACAGTCTATTCAGTGGGACTATCAGCTGTGTATCCACCAGACTTCTGCACAACACAACTGATGGTCCCAACTCCATTTATAAGGCAAGAAATCCCACTTATTAAACCTGACGGGGCACACCTGTGAAGTGAAAACCATTTCCGGTGACTACCTATTGGAGCTCTTCAAGAGAATGCCAAGAGAGTGTAAAGCAGTAATCAAAGCAAAAGGTGGCTACTTTGAAGAACCTTGAATATAAGACATTTTCAGTTGTTTCACACTTTTTTGTTAATTATATAATTCCACATGTGTTAATTCATAGTTTTGATGCCTTCAGAGTGAATCTACAATTTTCATAGTCATGAAAATAAAAAAAACTCTTTGAATGAGAAGGTGTGTCCAAACTTTTGGCCTGTACTGTATATATATACTGTGGGGAATAGACAGCTCAGCTGGGATCTTTGCTTTGGCACAAGCGTGTGGCTATGAAGTCACTTCAGCAGACAAGCAATTTCCACATGAATATGGACACGGCATATTTATTGTGCACACTTGTTACTCAATTTTACACATGCCAAACATGAAATAAAACATCTAAGGCCGTCTGGCCACTAACTAACATTAGCAGGCTAACTACAAAATAAACCTATATAACAGCAAACAAGTCCATGTAATCTTACTGTGTCAGCTCCCAGCTCAGCAGACGAGATAGACTGAGAGATCCCAGCTCCTCCTGATTATATCAGCTGGACCAGTCAGGAAGCCAAAACCTGGATTGAATTAGTGGAGGGGAACTACCAGTCCTTTCCATGCTGATCACTAAGGAAACCAGGACTGGATTACAGTGAAATAAACTGGCTTCATCATCAGTACAGGGAGACATATGAAATGAAACGGGGAGAAATATACCTGTTTTCTAGTACCTCTCCCCTTGGCACCTCACACCCCCCCCTCCTCTGTTCGAGCCCGTGGGGTCGGACACGACGAGTCACCAAGCAGTGCGTTCTAGACAACGTATCTGCATTTCTGTGCGCTGTGCCCGCCCTGTGCTCAACGGAAAATTTAAACCCTTGTAATGCTAAGAACCAGCATGTCATTGCCTTCTTTTGCCCGGGACATCCACGTTAGGGGCGAATGGTCCGTCACTAGACTAAACTGGCGACCTAGTAAATAATAGCGCAAGGTGCACAGGGCCCATTTCACAGCCAGGGCTTCCCGCTCAACTACACTGTAGTTCTTTTCTGCTCTCGTAAGCTTTCTGCTTAGATACGCCACTGGGTGTTCCTCGCCATTTACTTCTTGAGACAAAACTGCGCCGAGGCCCACCCCAGAGGCGTCCGTTTGGACAATAAACTCCCGTTTAAAGTCTGGTGCAACCAACACTGGTTGGTCACAGAGGACTGTTTTCAATCGCTGAAAGGCCTCCTCTGCTTCTGCGTTCCACTTTATTGTGACAGATTTCGACCCCTTAGTAAGATCTGTGAGAGGAGCTGCGATGGTCGCAAAATGTTTGATGAACCGCCTATAATAACCAATGATCCCTAAAAAAGCTCCAACCTGTTTTTTGGTTACCGGTCGTGGCCAATTTTGAATAGCGTCCACTTTATTGGCTTGAGGCTTCACGACGCCTCTCCCTATGCTATATCCCAGATAGCGAGCCTCTTCCAATCCCAACGTACATTTCTTGGGATTGGCCGTCAACCCAGCTGTTTTTAGGGAGTCTAAGACGGCTTGTACTTTTGACAAATGCGTGTCCCAGTCATCGCTAAAGAAAATGATGTCGTCCAAGTACGCGGATGCATACTGGCCATGGGGTTTTAGGACAATATCCATTAGACGTTGGAAGGTGGCTGCGGCACCATGCAACCCAAATGGCATATCTCGGTACTGGAATAATCCCTGGGGCGTAACAAAGGCAGTTTTCTCTTTGGCCGATTCCGTGAGGGGAATCTGCCAATAACCTTTTGTTAAGTCAATAGTGGATATGTACCTGGCCGAACCCAGTCTCTCTATCCGTTCATCGACTCTTGGCATCGGGTAGGCATCGAATTTCGATACTTCGTTTACTTTCCGAAAATCGTTACAAAATCGGATAGTCCCATCGGGTTTGGGCACCAGTACGATAGGGCTAGCCCAATCACTCCGGGACTCCTCAATGACCCCGAGCTCTAACATCTTCTTCACTTCCTGGGCAATGGCTTGTCTCCGAGCCTCCGGAATTCGATATGGTTTTAGCCGTACCCACGCCTGTGGATCAGTAATAATGTCATGTTTAATTAGGTGAGTCCGGCCAGGAAGTTCCGAGAAAATATCTGCGTTCCTCTGTATGAACTCCCTGGTCTCTCGTTTTTGGCTTTCGGATAGCGTGTCTGGAATACCCACTTCTGGCGGAGCTACCTGGGGGTCCTTTACCTTAGAAGGTGGTGCCCCTCGAGGCCCATCCTCAAGGGCAGCTCCTGCCACCAGACTCTCCCTGTCCCGCCAGGCCTTAAGCAAGTTTATGTGGAATATTTGTTCGGGCTTTCTCTTGTCTGGTTGGTGTATCTTATAATTTACTTCACCTATTCGTTCCAGCACTTCGTATGGTCCCTGCCATTTCGCAAGAAATTTATTCTCTACGGTAGGCACCAATACCAACACCCTGTCTCCGGGTTGAAAGACTCGTGTTTTTGCCGCTCGGTTGTATACCGTGCTTTGGGCATGTTGTGCGCGCTCTAAACACTCTAACTATTGGCATAACTGCTGCAATTCGGTCCTGCATAAGTGTTATGTGTTCAATTACACTGCGATAAGGAGTCACCTCTTGTTCCCAAGTCTCCTTGGCAATATCTAACAGGCCTCTAGGACACCGCCCATAAACCAACTCAAAAGGTGAAAAGCCTGAGGAGGATTGGGGTACCTCACGTATAGCGAACAGGAGGTATGGTAGTAGGGCATCCCAATCTCTCCCGTCCTTATCCACCACCCTTTTCAACATTCCCTTTAGGGTTTTGTTAAAGCGCTCCACCAAACCATCAGTCTGAGGGTGATATACTGAGGTACGCAAATGGGAGATTTTTAGTAGTTTACATAAATCCTTAAGTATACGAGACATAAAGGGGGTCCCTTGATCCGTAAGTATCTCTTTCGGATTGCCGATGCGGGAAAACATATTAACCAGCTCCTTTGAAATTGATTTCGCATTGGCATTCCGCAAGGGCACTGCTTCGGGATAACGCGTGGCGTAATCCAATACTACCAAAATGTACTGATGACCCCTGGCAGATTTTACTAATAGACAGACTATATCCATTGCTATCCTCTCGAAGGGAACCTCTATTATTGGTAAGGGCACTAAGGGGCTTCTAAAATGTGACATAGGTGCGGTCAATTGACACGTAGGACATAACCGATAGTACTGGGTCACGTCTCCCACTAGACCCGGCCAAAAGAAACGTTGCAGAATACGGTGTTTTGTCTTTTCTACCGCCAGGTGTCCTCCCAAGGGATGTTTATGTGCCAACTCCAAAACTACCTGGCGAAAGGACTTAGGTACCACTAGTTGTTCTACCACCACCCCTCGCACCTTGTCTATGTGATACAACATATCCTGCTGCACCGCCACGTGTGGGAACTCGTTTTGAGCCCCTGGGTACAATGGTCTTCCCTCGGAGACCTTTATGTTTTCCCACGCCCTTGCTAGAGTAGGATCCTGGTGCTGAGCGGTCCCGAACTTACCACGGGCCACCTCAAGATCAGGCATTTCTAAAACATCCTCTAGCTGGTCTGCCTCGCCTGCATACACAGCCAGAGGAGAGTCCACAGATTCTAGTACTTCCTGTGAGATGAGTTCTCCGTCGTCTTGCTGCAATGGTTCAGGGGCTAGCTCCGGAGCACCGTCTCCAACTAGAGGGTTCATGCCACTTTTGAAGTTCCACAAGTCCCAAAATAAGGGAAAGTCTCTCTCCAGGATTATACGGTGTCCCATAGACTTTATGACTGCTGCCTGATGTCTTTTGGTTCCTACTGGTGTGGCAAGAGTAACCCAGGCAGTGGGGTAGTTCTTAGTATCCCCATGGATGCAACTAATGCCCACGGTTAAGTTCGTTAGGGCGCTAGAGTCCACCAAACTGGCATGTACCAAAGTTACTTGACTGCCGGAATCCAAGACGGCATTCACACTATAACCGTCAACCTCGATGTGGCACACGCGTTGTTCATTTCCCGTGAGGGTCTCCGCCACACAGACTGACTGCACATATAACGAAAGACGCCTCATAGCGTTACAGTCCATTGGCTCTGTAGTCATTGGGCAGTTAGCTTCTACATGGCCAAGCCCGCGACATCGCCAACATTGTATAGGCCCTTGTCTCCTCGATGGAGATCCCAGACGAGGTCTGCTGGCTTGATGTGAGCCCGTACCACCTCCATAGTCCCTTTGTGGGTCTGCTACCCTTCATTGTGATGTTCTCTTCTTTTGAAGATTAAGTAGGTTTTGCAGCACTCTCCAGCGACTTCTTGGGGAGCCAGTGGGGTGCTAACGTACCTTGGAGTAGGCTTTCAGAAGCATTGTAGCGTTCGACCATATTCACCAACTGGTCAGCGGTAGTTGGGTCACCCTGTCCAACCCACCTCTGGATCTTAGCGGGCAAGGACCGCAGGTACTTGTCTAGAACAACACGCTCCACCATCTGTGCGGACGTCAAAGCCTCTGGTTGCAGCCATTTTTTTACTAGATGGATGAGATCATGCATTTGTGAGCGGGCTGGCTGATGCTCCACAAAATTCCATAAATGCACCCTCTGTGCGCGTACATACGTGTTTACTCCCAGCCTTGCCAGGATTTCGCCTTTGAGTTTGATATAGTCCATAGCATCCGCTCCACTCAGATCGTAATAGGCCTTTTGTGGATCTCCGCTCAGAAATGGAGCAACTACCTCAGCCCATCTGTCCAGCGGTAAGTGCTCACGTTCTGCAATACGTTCAAACATAGTGAGGTATGCTTCCACATCATCGTCTGCGGTCATTTTAAGCAAAGTCTTCTGAACGGCTTTCTGCGCACTAGCAGCGCTTTGTGCACGGTCTCCCTCATCTCGGGGTTGCCGAACCAAGGCCTGTTTTATTGCCTCCAACTGCTCTTGCTGCATCTGGTGTTGCTGCTCCAGAGCCTTCTGGAAGCAAGTATTAGTCTGCTGTTGCTGCACATTTGCTTGCAATAACTGCTTCACTAGTTCCTCCATATTACTGGACTCTTGGCTCTTCAAAAGCGCAGAAGCTTTCAGCCAGGACATACACAGCGTTTTCTCTGCAGTCACAGTCCAGCAGCCATAAGTGCCCGCATTCGAAACACCATTTGTGGGGAATAGACAGCTCAGCTGGGATCTTTGCTTTGGCACAAGCGTGTGGCTATGAAGTCACTTCAGCAGACAAGCAATTTCCACATGAATATGGACACGGCATATTTATTGTGCACACTTGTTACTCAATGTTACACATGCCAAACATGAAATAAAACATCTAAGGCCGTCTGGCCACTAACTAACAATAGCAGGCTAACTACAAAATAAACCTATATAACAGCAAAGAAGTCCATGTAATCTTACTGTGTCAGCTCCCAGCTCAGCAGACGAGATAGACTGAGAGCTCCCAGCTCCTCCTGATTATATCAGCTGGACCAGTCAGGAAGCCAAAACCTGGATTGAATTAGTGGAGAGGAACTACCAGTCCTTTCCATGCTGATCACTAAGGAAACCAGGACTGGATTACAGTGAAATAAACTGACTTCATCATCAGTACAGGGAGACATATGAAATGAAACGGGGAGAAATATACCTGTTTTCTAGCACCTCTCCCCTTGGCACCTCACAATACATACACACACATTATATATATATATATATATATATACACACACACACACACACACACACACACACACACACACACACACGCGCTGTCCGAAGCCTTTAGACTGCGCAAGTGTGACGCGCCTGCGCAGTCTGGCTCCAGACAGACTGAGGCATCCAGCGTTACAGGTATGGCGCCAGACATCACAGTATGCGTAGACACTGAATGCATACCGCAATCTCCGGCGCTATACTTAACCTGACCGGGAGGAGTGTTGCCGCAACGTTTCTCTTCGGAGACCGGGTTCTAAGTGTGCATCGGAATCGCGCATGCCCACAGCGCTATCCGGCGCCATTTTACTAAAGACACATTTGCAGTGTGTCTTCAGCAATATGGCGCCGGACAGCGTGGTATGGGCATGCGCGTACTCCGGTCGCACTCCTCCCCCGGCCTACGGCAGAACGGGACAGCGCTGGAACACAAGGAAGAAATGGGAGTATAAGTTTTTTTTGTGCGCAGCTTAATAGGGGTGAGGAGGACCATGCATACCAGGATTGGGGGGTGAGGGGGACCATGCATACCAGGATGGGGGGGGTGATGGGGACCATGCATACCAGGAGGAGGAATGTGGTGCCATGCATACCAGGATGGGGGGGTGATGGGGACCATGCATACCAGGATGGGGGGGGTGATGGGGACCATGCATACCAGGAGGAGGAATGTGGTGCCATGCATACCAGAATTGAGGGGGGGAGGATGGGGTGAGGGGACCATGCATACCATTATAGGGATGAGGGGGCCATGCATAGCAGGATAGGGATGAAGGGTACCATACATACCAGGATAGGGATGAGGGGTGCCATGCATACCAGAACAGGAGAGGGGCAGCACATACCAGGATTGGAGAACATATACCAATAAAAATGCTTGCCACCCGGGCGTAGAACGGGTTCATAGCTAGTATATGATATATTTATTACAGAGCTGTTAAGCTTAGGAGGGTGCTGTGTCCCCCACTGAAAGGCTCAGAGAAACAGATTTTACGGTAAGCAGCCAAAAATCCTGTTTTCTCTATCGCTTCATTGGCGGACACAAGGAAACCATGGGACGTCCCAAAGTAGTACCCAAGGAGAGGGAACAGCAGACAACTCCAATCAAGTCGGAGAACTCACCACCGTCGCCTGCAAGGTCTTTCTACCTAAGCTGGCATCTGCCAAAGCTAGGCATTAACTCTGAAAAATTTTGCGACCATGTGGAGGACCGATCATCGCTTTACAGAGGTGCAGGGCAGAGGCCCTATGTGTACCGCCAGGAGGCGCCCACTGCCCAAGTAGAGTGAGCCCCAAACCCATAAGAAGGCGCTCTGCGATAACCCGGTAAACCTACAATTGCCGTATAGATTCAGCAACCATTCACAGACCTGAAGGCCTCTATACGCCCGAGCTCCAAAAAGGGGGAGGGGCAGCCTTAGCCGGATAGACACATGTCACCCTGATCAGATAACCTGATGAGAGAGCGCTACGACAGATGAGTCTGACCAAGATGAAAGGAAGGGAATCAAGAATGATGGACAGAGCCATGGAGAACATCGGCGAGGTAGGGGAAAGAGCACTGAACCTGTGATCCACAGAATGTGCCAAACCGCTGCCACAGACTCTGCGAGACTCTGGGAGTTTGTTGAGAACCCAAAAGGGAAGGCAATAAAATGAAAAAGGATCCGCACCTTGCAATACATAGGAATCTCTGATGCTTTGAAGAAAAAAGGACATGGATAAAGGCTTCAATGGAACATAAAACTCCTGCGGTTCCCAGGAAGAAATTACTGAACGAAGAGACTGCATCCTGAAAAAACAAAGATGGACTCCTCCATTCAGCAATCTTAGATCCACGACGAGTTAAGTGAAGGAAAATCCACCAGGACTGTTCCTTGGGGATCTACTCCTCGCGTCACAGAAACGCCCGGAGGAGGAGTTAAAGGAAACCTTTTTCCTAACCTGACGAGCCTGTGACTTCTCTAGGTGGCAGAACTCCACCGTTGAAGGGAAGTGCTGAAAGTGCCGAAACTCACGTGACAAAGGAGAACAACGAGGTTTAGCCTAAGGAAGAAGCTCGTCACTCCGGTGGCCTCCTTAATAATTTGGTCCAACTTGGTGCCAAACAGAAGGAAACCCAAGTTGGTAAGGGACTTCTATGAGGATAAGTCTGCCAGCCACTCCTTAAGCCAAATGACCCTTTGGATGGCCACGATATTGCTGGATGCCCAAGCAGCACATGCACCGGTTTTCATGGAGGTGGATACCATGTACTTCCCTGCAGGAGTAATTTGGGCGGCGAGGTCGGCCAATTCCTCCGGTTGGGCTCAAAAAAGAACGCCCTGACGGAGCAGGCTTAGCCCATGTGTCTATGGATTTTGTCACCCAGGTGGAGGCAAAGGCATGGCACAATGTAGCCGCTGTCGCTTCAAAGGCTGACCTTGTTACAAGGTCCACAAGATATTTTCAATATGTAAAAGCCTTTGTTACATATGGCAAAAAGTAGTAAAATTAAAAACAAGTGCCTGTGCTGGAATAATGAAATAAAAAACAATATAAATTAAATATATATCTGATTGGCTAGAAGGTGTAAAATAAACACTATATAATGTATAATTGATCCAAACATATGGTCCACAACAAATAAAAAAAATAAAATAAATTGTGAATAAGAAAATCAATGTATGTAATAATTATAATAAAATTATATATTGTAAACAAAACTAACAATCAATAAAGTGTCGGAGCAAGAGGTAGAGAAAGCCTCTCAATGGAGCCAGTAGGAGTGGGCGGAGCTAACCGTCGGAGCCAGGAAGAGGAGGTGTGTCATCAATGGGTGGGAGAAAAGCCCCGCCCGAAAACACTGAGGAGAAAGGGGCGGGGCCAAATGCCAGGATTAGGCCGCACTTAAGCCGGGACCTATATTTTTGACAAAAGCCCCAGGAGCAGGGGAGGGCGGCGCGAAGGCCTGGAAATAGCTGTTCCCAGCTATGAAAGTGCAAAAAAAGAAAAAGGAAGCGAAAATCCAGTACTGAGGACAGTGTCAATCATCACACCGAGAGGTAGCTGCCAGAATAAAGGCAGAAACAGGCCCGATATAGAGTAGAAAACCCTGAATAAAAATCTTGAGAAGAGAGGGAGGGGGAGGGCAAGACTCATTCATCCTCTTCTGCTGTTTTCCTCCATCTTTCTCTATGTCTTCTTATCGTCATCCTCCTCTTTCTTCATTACATGAATCTTCTCCTCTGACACTTCTGGACCACAATCTGGTGGAGAGGGAGAGAAAGAGAGCTGTACCTCTCCTGAAGACGTCCAAGAATCTGAAGTATGAGGGACGTCCATGCCTCTTTAAACCGACAGGCTCTGGTGGGAGACGGGGGCCAGAACCAAAAACGGATCACCTAAACACTCTTCTGTGTTAGGTGGTGGGGTCCTGCCAACTAGACATATGAGGATACGGTGTGGCAGTACACGCCGTGCTCATAGTCTCTAAGTGGGAGTACAGTTGTGACTGTTTACACTGTATCCCTCCAGAGTAAGAAGATCCACCTGAAAAGAAACAACGAACACTGAGGTAGAGATGGGTCTAGTAAAAGACCCGTGTTCACCTTCTACTGACACTAAGCTAAACTGAACATCCTAGTTACTGTCGGTGAGGTGTACACTGCGGAGGAGGAGCTAACTCTTTTCTGCGTAGTGTCAGCAGCATACACTCCATGGTTTCCGGTGTCCCCCAATGAAGCGATAGAGAAAACTTATGACATCGCCATAATTGTACTGACTTTGAGAATAATGATGTCAGGTCATTTTTACCACACAATTTATGCCCTAAAAACAATGGCAGAAAGTTTTTCATTACATCTTATGGTAAAATGAATTTTGCCATTCAAAACTACAACTTGTCCTGCAAAAAAAAAACAAGCCCTATGTAAGCAGTAAAAAAACAAAGAAAAAAAAAAAAAACATTCCGTTTTGTTATGTGCGGTAATCACAGCACATTGATCCTTATGTGTTTTTCTTAATCAGTAGAATGAGGACAGTAGAGGCTGAGTGCAAGTGCTGTATGTGCACAGCGTTCACCTGCAGAAGGGTCAGGGGTAATTATGGGCCACTGACATTAGTATTCTTCTAGCTGATGTAAAAATCACATATAAAAAGGTAAATCAGTAGCTATAAGGTATTCTTACCGTTGGGACTACGGTTACAAAGAATTGGGAGCCATTCGTATTGGCACCAGCGTTCGCCATGCTGAGTGTGTAGGGGCGGTCATGCCTCAGTGTGGCATGGAATTCATCCTCAAACTCGCCGCCCCAGATACTTTCTCCACCCATGCCGGTGCCCGTGGGGTCTCCAGTTTGAATCATGAAGCCCTAAATCAGGGAAGATAATTATTACAAATACAAAATACTATATGTGTTCATCTTCTTCAGATTAAGCTCATTCAAAAGCAATTTCCCGCCTGTGTCTGGGCATATATTACTTGTGTACTCTGTGTTTGACTTCCATATCAATAGTTATAGTTTGAACATAGTGTACAGAATAAAAGAGGGATTTTTGGTTCTTACCGTAAAATCTCTTTCTTGAAGCCTTCATTGGGGGACACAGGTTACCATGGGCAAAAATTCTTCGCAAGGGCATTTTAGGTGTCAGCTCCTCAGGACGAGCTAAAGGAGTTGGCTGACCAAATTAATCATGCTGGTAAATACCCCGGAGGTAGAGGGCCGGTCCTGCTGGGAGTAATTTTCAGAGGAAGGAAAGGGGCAAAAGGACCTAAACTGACGAGGAGCTTTTCTGTTGAAAAAAACGTCTAGGCCGAGACTGAGGAAGGGAGGTACTTTTACCTCCGGTGGCATCAGAAATTATCTGATCCAGCCTGGCGCCAAAGAGCCTAGAACCCTGAAAGGCTAGGTTAGCGAGTGACTTCTTAGAGGTGGAGTTCGCACTCCATGTCTTCAACCAAAGGATACGGCGTATGGCAACTATGTTGCTGTTAGCTCTTGCTGAACACCCGGCTGCATCAAAAGAGGCGGCCAAGAGGTATTTACCAGCATGATTAATTTGGTCAGCCAACTCCGCTAGCTCGTCCTGAGGAGCTGACGCTAAAATGCCCTTGCGAAGAATTTTTGCCCTTGGAAACCTGTGTCCCCCAATGAGGCGATAAAGAAATCACCACTCTTTCATGACACTAATTAAAAAGGAAATTTGCTAGGGAGCCTGGCTAATAGGACCCCCACTATTCCAGAGAACAGGGCTCTTAAATGCCACTCTAGAATGTGATTGAGCCTGTATAATGTTGCCATTGCTCCATCCAATGTCTATGGGATTGTTCATCATCTCCAGAAGATGCTTAGAGAATTAATGGAGCAGTGGGATACATGCACGACCACACTTGCTAAATAAAGGGGCATTTCAGAGCCCTGTTCTTGGGATCAGTGGGGGTTCCAGGCATCAGTAAGTTATGACCTACTCTTTGGATAGATAACTTGCCGGGTTGTGAAAGCACACTGCATCACAGACAACAACAATATCCTCTTGTCCTTACCTTTATGATCCGGTGAAATACGTGACTGTTGTAATATCCATTACGGCTGTGCACACAGAAGTTCTCCACTGTCTTAGGACATCTATGTGAAAAAAAAAAAAAAGGATCATGCACCCAATTAACTTGTGCACTAAACATTCATGCCAACCGTAAGACTCAACAATATGCCAAGTATACAGTAAATCTCACATAAAATTTTTTTTGGAAAATTAGTCCTGGACAGGATTGTAGCAGGGAAGTGATGCTGCAGGAATACTGACTACAACAAGGTACTGGCTAAGCTGTCTGTCTCTTAACCTGACGGGGAGATGATCTGCACATCAGACACTTACTCAACAGGAAAGAGCTTAACGTGAATATCGCCCATACTGGTGTGGACAGTGGCACTGTCAGAAACTCGTTTCGGTCCTTCGGCCTGTGTGGCTGCCATTACTTCTTCTTTAGATGGTTTCTCGTTGAAAATATCTCGGTCGGAGTCTGCACTCTTTGTGTCTTCTGGCTCACGTTTGGTGAACTGAAATTTGAAGATTTCTGGTTTTTGAAAAATTTCTATAAATTCATATTTCTTCTCTGATTTACACAATTAGACGTAATACCTTATACAGAGCTACTCTGTTTAAAAAAAAAAACAAGGATGAAGTGAACCCTCTACATTTCCATTATTCATAGAAATGCAGTCACCACATATGGTTGAATCTTGTGAAGAGGGAGATCAAGCAAAGGCAAAAAGGAGATTTTTGTGTACTCACCGTTAAATCTCTTTCTCTTATCCTTTAATTGGGGGACACAGAACCGTGGGTGTTATGCTGCTGTCCACTAGGAGGCGACACTATGCATAATCTGAAAAAGATTAACTTTGGCTCCTCTGCAGTATACACCCCTGGACGGCGTCAGCCTTCTCCAGTTTTGTGCAAAAGCATTAGGAGGAATATACCAGAAACATAACCATGCCTGTAAAAAAGGCTACTATAAAACAGGCTCAAACAACAATATGAGAACCCAACCATAAAAACGGCCCGCAAGGGCAACAGGGTGGGAGCTGTGTCCCCCAATTAAAGGCTAAGAGAAAGAGATTTTATGGTGAGTACACAAAAATCTCCTTTACTCTGTCGCCTTATTGGGGGACACAGAACCATGGGACGTCCCAAAGCAGTCCCTGGGTGGGAAGCAGTGGACGAATATTGTGCTGACAGTCCTCTAGACTCGGGGTACTGCCGCCTGCAGGACCAGTCTACCCAGGCTCGCATCCGCTGAGGACTGGGTATGCACTGTGTAGTGTTTTGTAAATGTGTGCTGGCTAGTCCAAGTGGCTGCCTTACACACTTGATGTGCTGAGGCTTGATGCCGAAAGGCCCAAGAGGCCCCTACCGCCCACGTAGAGTGTGCCGTGATACCGGCCGGAAGGGGAGAATTGTTGAGGCGGTAAGCTTCTTGAATGGTGGACTTGATCCACTTAGCAAGGGTGGCTTTGGAAGCCGGTAGGCCCTTGCGAACGCCTTCTGGAAGAAGGAAAAGTGAATCAGACTTCCAGAAGGGAGCAGTCCTAGACACGTAAATACGCAATGCCCTAACAAGGTCAAGCGTATGCAGAGCCTTCTCTACCCTATGAACGGGAGCCGGGCAAAGAGACAGTAGTGATATTTCCTCATTGAGGTGGAAGCTGGACACGACCTTCGGAAGGAAGGTACTGTACGGAGAACCACCTTGTCCTGGTGAAAAACCAGGAAGGGTTGTCTGCAGGAAAAGAGCTGAAAGTTCAGACGCCCTGCGTAGCGAGGTGATTGCCACCAGGAAAAACCACTTTCTGTGATAGAAAGCGGAGTGAGACCACCCTAAGGGGTTCAAAAGGAGGTGACTGTAGTGCTGTCAAGACCAGGTTGAGATCCCACGTCTCCAACGGACGTTTGTAGGGGGGAACCAATCGGGAAACCCCTTGGAGAAAAGTCTTCACTTGCGGCTTGTTAGCAATACGCCTCTGAAAGAGCACTGAGAGCGCTGACACCTGGCTCTTCAGCGAGCCCAGGGATAGCCCGGCGTCCAGGCCTGACTGAAGGAAACCGAGGACCTTTGAAAGAGAATAGGGAAGTGGAATCTGCCCACGAGAGTCGCACCATGTGAAGAAAATCTTCCAGGTACGATAGTAAATCCTGGCTGGAGTTGGCTTTCGAGCCCTGATCATGGTTTTAACAACGTCCGGTGAAAAAAACCTGCTTGGGTCAAAACCCAGGTCTCAATGGCCACACCGTCAAATTGAGAGCCCCTGAGTTCTGGTGGAAGAACGGGCCTTGTGACAGGAGGTCGGGACGTGTGGAGAGACGCCAGGGGGCGTCTGCTGTGAGTTGCACGACGTTGGCGTACCATGTACGTCTGGGCCAGTCTGGAGCGATCAGAATGGTGGGAACACCCTCTTATTTGATCTTCCTCAGGACTCTGGAGATCAGGGGGAGGGGTGGAAAAATGTACAGAAGCTGGAACTGGGTCCAGTCCTGAACCAGGACATCTGCTCCGAGCGACCGCGGATCGCGCGTCCTGGCCATGAAATTGGGAACCTTGGCCTTGAGATGGGATGCCATCAGATCCACGTCCGGGGTCCCCCAATGATGACAGATCTGACAGAAGACTTCGGGATGGAGAGACCATTCCCCAGAGTCCATTCCTTGTCGGCTGAGATAGTCGGCTTCCCAGTTGTCCACACCCGGAATGTGGACCGCGGAGAGTACAGACCTTGCAGCCTCCGCCCATTGTAGGATACGCGTTACTTCGGTCGTCGCCTGGATGCTGCGGGTGCCGCCTTGATGGTTCACGTATGCCACTGCCGTGGCATTGTCCGACTGTACTCTGATATGAGTCTGCCAGCAAGTCATGTAAGGCTTCCAACGCCAGGAAGATGGCCCGAATTTCCAGGATGTTGATGGGCATGGTCGATTCCCTTGGTGACCACCTGCCTTGCGCTCGGATGTAGGTGCACCGCGCCCCAACCCATAAGGCTTGCGTAGGTGGTCAAAACCTTCCATTGACCGGAGAGAAAGGATTTTCCCCTTGCAAGCGAGGTTGGCTTGAGCCACCAGTGCAGGGACCTCCTGGTGTTTGCTGATAACCGGAACTCCCTGTCGAGGGAGAACGGATTCCTGTCCCAGGACTTGAGGATGGCCAGTTGAAGGGGTCTGAGGTGAAACTGGGCAAATGGTACCGCCTCCATTGCTGCTGCCATCCGGCCAAGTACTCTCATGCCATACCGGAGACATCTGGGGGACTTGCGGAGGAGTGTGTGAACTCCCAGACAGAGAGCCATTGCCTTGTCCCTGAGGAGGATCACCAGACCCTTGGAGGTGTCAAATAGCATCCCCAGGAAGGTCAGAGACTGACTCGGGGTAGTCGAGGACTTCTGTAAATTGACTAACCATCTCAGGCGCGTCAGAGTGTCGATCGTGATCGAGACTTTGACCTCGCAGTCCTTGAGGGTCGGGGCCTTGATGAGAAGGTCGTCCAGGTATGGAACGACTACTATGCCTCTGGAGTGCAGAACGTCCATGGTAGCTGCCATGACCTTTGTAAATGTTCTGGGAGCCGTGGCGAGACCGAACGAGAGGGCCACAAACTGGTAATGGTCTTGGTTGATTGCGAATCTGAGAAACCTCTGATGGGCGGGAGCAATCGGTATATGCAGGTATGCGTCCTGTATGTCTATGGAGGCAAGATATTCTCCTTTTTCCATAGACGCAATGATTGACCGGAGGGATTCCATGCGGAAGTGACGAACTCGAACATACTTGTTGAGTTGCTTGAGGTCTAGTATGGGTCGGACGCTGCCTCCCTTCTTGGGCACCACGAACAGGTTGGAGTAGAACCCTCGGAAGCGCTCTTCTGCTGGGACTGGCACTAAGACTCCTGCTCGCAGGAGGGAAGAAACCGCTTGACGGAAGGCCTGAGCTTTGAGCGGGGATTTTGGAGGGACAGAGGGAAAAAACCTGTGCGGTGGGCTGGTAGTAAACTCGATTTTGTATCCTGAAGACACTATTTCCTTGACCCACCTGTCTTCTGTAATACTTGCGCCTACAAGTGGGGTGTCTTCCACCAGAGGGCATGAGTCAGGATGAGGGAAAAGTCTGAGGTTTTCCTCCTTTAGGTTTTGCCTGGCTTGTCTTTGATTGCCAGTTCCCCCCGCAGGGACAACACACGTGCGGCACAGAGGCCGGACAGGAACGATTACGGTTTTGTGCTGGGCGTGAGACGGACCAGCCTGAAGAATTCCGAAAGGATCTGAAACGAGATTGATTACGCCTTTTAAACGTGCGTTTTGGTCTTAGTTGGGGAAGTACTTTTGCCCCCGTAGCATTGGATATCATTGTATCCAGCTTTCCACCGAAAAGACGGCCACTGAAGTACGGGAGATTTGTTAGGGACTTTTTTGAGGCCGCGTCCGCTATCCATTCTCTTAGCCAGAGAATACGCCGGATTGTGATGGCGTTTGATGCTATTCCCGCTATTCCTCTTGCAGAGTCCAACGCTGCATGGACCATGTAATCTGCCACCACTGCAATTTGCACTGCCTGGTCCGCCAGCTGAGGATTTGAAGCTTGAAGGCCCTTTTGCAATAGATCAGCCCAAGCCATGATGGCCTTGGCTGCCCAAACTGAAGCAAATGCGGGAGCCAAAGAGGCACCTGCCGCTTCAAAGATTGAACGAGCCATGCGTTCGACTTGTCTGTCTGCTGTGTCCTTTAGGGTTGAACTGTCCGGCAGCGAGAGAAGCATTTGTGCTGCCAGCCTAGAGACTGGAGGGTCCACTTCGGGCGAATCTGTCCAATCCTTGGTGTCTTTCTGTGGAAGGGGGTAATTTGCTTCCAAATACTTGCGATTGGCAAATTTTTTCTCAGGCTGCAAAAAATGCTTAGAAAGGATTTTTTGAAATTCCGGATGATTAGGGAAGACCTTCGATGGTTTCTGAACACTTTCAAAGGAAATCTTGTGTTCTGGTGCTTCCTGGGTTGGATCTGAAATGTCCAGCACCCGAAGGCTGGAAGAGACGATATCCTCAACTATTGCAGTATTGCTAGGGGGACAAGAGACGAGATAATTCTCTGTTTCGTTGTCTGGGTTAGAGTCACATATGCCTTCCGAGTCTGTGGTCGGAAATCGTTGCAGAGATCCGCATTGTCTGTCTCTGTCAGGGGACGGACTAGGTGACCTGGAGCCACTGTGTCTCTCCCTGGAGGGGGACGACCGAGTGCTATGTGAGGATGCAGATGAATGCGACCTGTGGGTCCGCTTACGTCTGAGACTGTCGGAAGCGGCATGTCCCCGAGATTTAAACGCATGACCCCGGACCTGCTAGTGCGGGCTGGTCTCCCATTTGGGTTCCGGCCAAGGCTCAAGCTGCTTAGCGGCCGCCACCGGACGAATGCAGTCACGCTCGGCCTAGAACGGCCGGTGGCCTGGGTAACGTTCATAGCAGAGACATGACCCTGCAAAGCCTGCAGTAGTGTAGAGGTCAGGCTATGTATGGACTGTGTTATAGACTGCAACATCTGAGTAGCCCATTCCGGTTCTGACCCAGTGTTTTGGACACAGTCCCGGCAGTGTGGGTCCGTGCTGCCCCTGGGGAGTGGTCTTGCAGGCTATGGAGAATGCTCTTGCCTGGTTTTCTTCCTTGAGCCCGTCATCATGCACAGAGGCTGGCTAGCAGGGGTCCTACAGGGGCTATGCAAAGGGGAGAACTTATAGGTAATATGAATGCACAGCTGAGTAAAGAGAACCCAGCTGTGATCTTACCCCACCAGTGTGCCCCTAAGTCCAGCGCCGACAAATCACAGTCCTATGCCCCCCGGAGAATGTTGTATGGCTGTCAGCTATGTTTCCTGCTGCAGCAAGATGGCCACCGGGATTCTGAGGTGGAGGGGGAAGGGGGAGGAGAGCTGAAAAGGGCGCGCTGAGCTATGTAAAAGCGCGCCCTTCCTGCCTCGATCCGCCCCTTCTATGACACTGCAGAGTGTCATTTTCGTCATCCGGGGGGCGGGAATAGGGCGGCGACTTCGGCTAGGCCGAAGCCGCGGCCTAAATTTGATACCTCATGCCCAGAAAGGCTCCAGGATGGCGCGGTTGTCCAGGGGGGGTCGGATTCAAACCAGACCCCCCCGGATTGAACGGCAGGCTCGCGGTGGGGTTATGAGCGCGAACTAGGCCCTGTGGGGGGTCCCTTTGAGGCGCTATGCACCTGGTGCTGCCACAGAGACAGGGGCGCAGGGAGCCCTGTCTCAGACAAGTGCCATGCCTGCCTGCACCTCCCCCGGTCCCAACAGGAGCCCGCAGCTGGGCTGGGGTCCCTGGACTTGTAAGTGGCCGAATGGTGCCTGATACAGGCCCTACCTGCGGTGTCTCAACCTAATGCCCCCAGAGGGGGATTAGGGAGGGTGCTGCTGTCACCGTCAGGGGGCTTCATCCTATCCTCGACCTCAACCCAGAGCCCAAGGGAACTGGGGAAGGAGGGGGGGGGGGTCTCGACTTCGAACCAGTACCCGAGGGACTGGGGAAGGAGCGACATGGGGAATAGCCGTCTCGACCTCAACCGGGTACCCCTTAGTAGGGGGCCGAGGAGGGAGCCATGCCGGGAGTCTCGCTGGGGACCCGCTTTTCTTCATCTGTAATCCGTTGAAAAAAAAAAAAAAAATCAAGGAAAAAAACGGAGTAAAAACTCTTAGGTGTGCCTCCTTGCGACACTAAGCAAAAACTGGAGAAGGCTGACGCCGTCCAGGGGTGTATACTGCAGAGGAGGAGCCAAAGTTAATCTTTTTCAGATTATGCATAGTGTCGCCTCCTAGTGGACAGCAGCATAACACCCACGGTTCTGTGTCCCCCAATAAGGTGACAGAGTAAAAGTCATGAAACAGACGACTGCTTAAAACAGAGCAAAAAAGAAGCTTCAAATCATCCTTGGCCATGTAGATTCACAGTGTAAGACAACAATGCATGTATGACTTTCATGACATGCATAGGAACTGAAGTGACAACCAAATTTTTCTTCCCTGAAGGAGTTGCCAGAAAAAACAAGTTATAACCTAGCTCATTTGCTGATTTGTGAGACCTCCACCGATCGAAGGATCAGGGAACTTGACCCAACTGCTACTCCGTTCATTCTCTATGGGGCTGCAGGAACTTCCAAACCCTGCGCTCGACAGCTCCATAGAGAACGAATGAAACGGGGATCATGGGCACTGCCACTTCATTCTAATGTAGTGTGCCTCATTCTTCCAAATGGTGCAGATTCTCACTGAACAACAAGATATCACCCAAGCTGTGTATAGGGGATAGAGGGGTTGTTTGGTCAAATCACGTTATATGGGTTTTACAGGATGATAGTGATGGACTATCCTCAGGACAAATCACCAATATCAGATCTGTGATAGTCCGACATCTGGCACTCTCCCAATTTAGCTATTTGCAGCTCCGACTGGATGTGAACAATGAACACCGCTAGAACAGCATTCACTGCGACTGTAGAGGATGTTGCAAGAGCTGCAGCTTAGCTCAGTCACTTACACAGGAACAGACCTGCTATTCTCAGCAATGGGGTCTACAAACTGAGTAGAGCTCGCAAGGATTTTCATAACTATGGTGCAGATGCATCTCCATTCACCACTTACATCCAAAGGAGAAAATCAGCAATATCACAAGCCTGGACAACCTTGTTAATGTCCTGTGTTTCTGTCCCTGTAAATTAATGGTGTTATTAAAAGGAGACAGAATATTGCATATTTAACACTGGACTGAAGACCCCAATGCATATTATATACAGTATCTATCTCCCCCAACTCCCACATACACAGGAACATTGGGCTACACCGAGCATATCCTGTGTTCTCTATGGGCACAGTAAAAGGGCCATATAAATCAGGCTGTCGGGTGGCTTTCCCAAAAAGAACGTGTCAGCTTCATGTATTTCTATGCAGCTAACACGCTCCAGTTGGGAGAGCCGCCAGACAGTCTGTGCACTGTGTTCCGGTCTTGCTCCGATTTATTAGGCCATCTGACCGCGTCCTAAGAGAGAGCTACTGTCCAACAACTCTAGCAGGGGCTTATCTAAAAGGTAGAACAAAGCTGAAGTTCAGGAGGCCGGATCCTTCTCTCTTCCCACATCATTGGTAGGTGAAGAGTCGGGAGGTCTCCCTCCATACACACAATGTTTGTCGATCCCACTGATATTGTGAGGTTTGTCTTGACTTTAGAGTAATGTGTATAGGAGCCTTAAGACAGTGACTTGTCTGGGTGGACTACACCAACCATGTAAAAACGGTTCTTCTTGAAGGACGTGCATACGATGGTGGGGTCTGGTTGAGCGCTCAAAAGGACGGGATTATCTGAAGCCTTCATCTCCACAGTGGAGGCAGCGCGGTGCTTTTTGGCCACACCTTGGAACAAAGCCAGCTGCATCGCCCGGATGTTTTCCTGCTTGCCAAGAATACGCACACACCTGTCAGAAGAATATACACGGAAAATATAAGATTGTTTCCCAATTATCAGGTTTCATCGCCTTCTGAGTCATTAATATCTGGACAACCTCTTTGTAAATGAAACGCTAAAATAAAAAATGTGGCATATTCTTCTTTTATTACCTCTGCGGATCCAATGCAAGTTGCTCTGGATGTCTGCACGAGTTTCTGAATTCGGAAGTCATGGGACTGCTGTAACCAACTCAGGACCACTGCAGCTTGTGATTGGTGGAAGCAGTCAAGTGACTAGAATAGTGCGTCATCAGATGTTTCTCGTCTAATTACCTGACCGCTACAAGTAATCATAGGCTGCAGGAGTTCTGTGACCAAACAGAGCAGGTACTGCTTCTGGAGATAGCGAAGGTGAGCATGCCACATTTTTTTTTCATTTTAAGATCATCTATGCCTTACTATTTTTTCTATACCAGACAACCTCTTTAAATGAGGATTGGTCATCAAGTTTGAGGGTTTTTACGTAAATACTTGTCTTCACAGAAACAACTTTTCTTAGATTTGTGTTTTGTTATCCAATCCATGCATGTATTGTGGCTGTCGAACAGCCATGAGGCATGCAGCTGCGGCGACTCAAGCCGAAAATACTAGATTAGTACACGAGCATGCTCGGATAACACTTTATCCGAGCATGTTCGATCATGACTACTAACCATCTATATGATAAGTGATAAAAAGTAAGAATCGGGTCCCAAAATCGCGACTGAGTGGAGAGGAGTGTGTACGTCCCATAGAGTGTGAAAGGGGAAGAGGTTATGTATGTGCACTAGCACTTTAATCACACGGATGACGTGGGAGCCCTGTTCTTGAGATTAGTGTGGGTCCCAGTATTGAGACCCCCACTGATCATACATTGATCACCTAGCCTGAGGATACACGATAACTGTTACGCTTTCATATACTGGTTATATGTACACTACCAGAAAATCTTTTCTCGTTCGTCTTTTGCAGATGGGAGGTACGCAGTAACCCAGTAGGCAGTCCAGGTAGAAAATACACATATAAGTTAGGTATTAACCTTACCTATTTGTTTCTACATTAATCACTTTGATCCCGAGCATTGTCCCATATAACACGAAGTGACCGGTCTCATCAAAAATAATGTTCATTAGTTTAATGGCGTCCACCTTCTCCAGCTCGCGCTCCACTGCCATTCGCCTCCCAAACTCCATGTCTGGAAGCTGCTGCCGCATCTGCTGTAGCTCTGTGAACATCTGCCAAGAAAAAAAAACAAAAAACAAAACATGAGATCTTGCACCTCAATAAAATACTTAGCTTGATGCAATTTGTATGGAAGAAAGTTTTTTTAAGGAGCTACAGTAAAAACGTATCAGTCTCAAAAGGAGGAAATTAAAAACCTTGAAGGATCCTTCACTTATAAACTAGAACAGAAAAAAAACCACAAGAAAAAACGCTTTTCAATCTGGAGAGCCTGCCGTTTATAGGACTGTTAACTGATTTAAAGATGCGACCATGGACATAAACGTGAAAATATTTTACCTACTGTAAATGCTGCTGTTCTAAATCCAGCATGATTTCTCTTTTATTCCTGCTCCTTTCCAATCCATAGACATGGCGCCATCGTCCCTGTATATAAATCTTGTCTTTTCAGTAAGGTGGTGTGGTTCTTAGCCCCGCATGGGTGTCTTCTTTAGGACTACACCCAATTGACTAAAAAGACTAGATTTCTATACAGGTAGGAGAGGGCCGTATCTCAGGATCTCAGGAATGTAGAAGGGCAGTGTCATGTACCTGCTTCTAGCACGCGACTTGGGGTTGAGGATGCAAGGGTTAATCTATCTCCTGTCACTCAGTCCAGCATTCAACCTCTCTCCTATGCTGCAATGGGAGCATAAATCACACCCAGACAGACCACACATCCCGTTTCATACACGCTGCCACCACTCACCGAATACACGGGCGATGAGTCCCGGAAATATTACTACACTATGCCAATCACCAGGAGCAAACACTCTAAGGCTATGGATTCTTTAGAGCATACAAGGTTCAAACTTAAAGTTTTAAGCTTTAATAGAAAATGTACAGTGCTTACAATAAAAAGGATATATAATTGGAAATAAAAAGTGACATACAAATCAGGTAGAAAATAAAAGGGAGAAAAGTTACAGAAATATCGAACTTTGCATTCTGGTATTCTGTCCCCCAGGGAGGGAGAAATATGAAATGGAACACATCAGCCTAGCTGCCCCTCAACTGTGAACAGGTTTCTATGTGTAAAGCAGGGCTGTGGAGTCGGTAAGCCAAACCTGCGACTCCGACTCCTCAATTTCCCTTACACCGACTCCAACTCCGACTCCGACTCCACGACTCCGACTCCCACACATATTGCTTATATTTAAGTGAAAAATTTATTGTAGTACAATGTGAACCTCAGACATTTAATCATTTTTATGATCCAATAATCAAGATATTTATATAGAACAGAATATATATTGGTGTACTACCCGGTTTTCATTCTTTTTGGTACAGATACGATATGGATAGACAGATATGGATAAATGGATATATAGATAGAGCAGATTTCTAATCTGCTTTTGCTATTGAAAACATTATCTATGAGCTCAAAAACCTTTCAGGTGATGCAGTTTTTTAAAAAGATGATCGGCTTTTGCAGCTGAAAAACGTATCCTCAAAAAACACAGGAAAAACGCTGTGTGTGAATGTAGCCTTAGATCAGGAATAGAACAGCCATTTATAGGACATTTCATAACTTTCCCAAACTCCTATGAAAAAATATTCAGCACATCCTGCATTGAATTACTGTACCCAATTTATTATATTTTAGGAGTCGGAGTCGGTCCATTTTATACCGACTCCAACTCCGACTCCACCAAAATGAGCACCGACTCCGACTCCACGACTCCGACTCCACAGCCCTGGTGTAAAGGTCTAATTTATAGATTTAAACTGGAGATCAGATTTCTAGCCAAGCCTCTCATGTTGATATTCTAATTCTCGATTTGTGACTGGATCCTGGCTATTTTGCCAATGAATGCATTATTTTTCTTTGAACACTATTTGTGTGACCTTTCTCATAGTAAATAGTGTTAGGCTGCAATTGGCATCTCTCTTCAAAAGAGTCAGAAGGTGTGAAATGTTTCCACTGTGTTCTCAGGAAATCCACCCTGGGCTGAGACCAGGAAGACTGTCTTTCTCAGGATAACATAGGTCATGACCTTTGTGAAGAGCTACAGCCTACAACAGATGCCAAGTTACTGCTGGCCATACATATTTCACTTCCCGTTGGAGCGGCGGTAATTACGGCCAGCTGTGATGGGTGCTTTTAAACCCTGTGCATCATGCAGCAACACACACAAGCCTCCCGATGAAGCTCAGCGCGAAACGTACGTTGGGGCTTGGGACCTGACAGGCAGCTGATGTATGCCCCACATGGGTAAGCATGGTCATTACAGCAATTTCCTCATTTCTTGCACGAAGCACTTTAACTCTTGCTGCACATGTCTCCTTGTGCCCTGCACAGTATCTATGAGATGGTATGTCATTTTGCATCCTATCCTTTAGAATTTAGATTGATCTGACTGTGGCACAATTTACTTAGTGAGTCATTGCTGTGCTGGGGATTTGTTGGTTACTTTGTGGACCAAGGCGTAATATTTATTGGTGCTGTTGTGAGTTTCCTTTTGGTGTCATCTCCGCTAACTGATCATATTATTGTGTTTTTAATACACTTCATTTTCTCATGTATATGTTTCAATAAAGAGTGTATATACATTTTTTCACTACATTATTTGTTTGTGTTTGAATTTTGGGCATTATACTCCGGATATCCGATGTAGGATTATATTTCACTACAGGCAGGAACAAAAGAAACAATGCTGATTCAGGAGAACACCAGATAAAAGAAATTACATGTATATCGCAAGTGACCCATCTTTAATAAGAACTATGTAATGCTATCTTTCACCTGCAGGGGCACTGCAGCAAAATGAAATAATTGCAGCCAGATTACAGTTTACAGCTTATTACCGGGGGTCTCCGCAGTGGAGCAGTAAAATCCACATACCCAGTATGCAGGAGGTGGGTGCCACTACTTATGTTCTCCAGCAGTCAGCTACTGTAAGTGAAGCACATCAGAGACACTGAAGACTTTAGGAGCTGCTCAGATTGATTTTTAGAGGCCCAGAACTAAAAATGTCCATATGTCGATAGTGTCCATTAGGTGCAGATAGTCAAATTGCCCACAATATATTTTTCGTGCTCCTGTAGTCTGTCCAGTTCGACACATACTAATGGGACTGAATATCGTAAAAACCAACAGGTTGAATCAGTTAACAGAAAAGCAAATCACATCCATCCTAGGAGCGGCCATACATCTGGCAGAAATCAGGACAGTCGTCTCAGGACCACAAATTCTCACGAGGAAACAGCTGTGGAGCAGACGCTGGCACAGAACATGAAAGGGCGGCCGCGCTCTGATGACCTCCTGCTCGAACTAGACTGTTCAGCTTTGTGTACAAATAAAATGGAAACTATTCCTATTACGGACTGCGGAGGTTTCGTTAAATGTTACAGAGTCATGCAGATTTGTGTTTGACAGATTGTTGTGCAAACCACATCATATGGGATCCTTTAGCATGAACACGTACCCTGCGCTTAGGAACAGCAAGAGGCCGGGGCAATGTGGCCACCTCTAGCAGAGAGGAACAGATTTACGGGCAGACTCGTTCACCACCATCTAATAAATCCCAGTCTTGCTACAATATCCATTGTACAGACATGTAAGGTTACATCAGATAATAAAGGCTTTCATCTATGTAAACTAATACAGACAAAAAAGTCTGACTAGATCGGTGATTTAAAAGGGTTCTCTAGAAGTCAAACACTGACAGCCCATCCTCAATCTCTGTGCACACTGTGTCTCTGCCTTACTGAAACGGTACTGGGGTATCCATCAGACCTATCTATTGGGCTCTCTTCACCCTATGGAATCCAAAAGTGCCCCTCTGGTCCCCATCACACTGCGGCAGGCTGTCCGGCCCCCCCAGTCACGCTGCAGCATGCTGTCCCCGCCCCCCCAGTCACGCCACGGCATGCTGTCCCAGCTCCACCCTCCCATCACGCCGCGGCATGCTGTCCCCGCTCCCACCCTCATCACGCCGCGGCATGCTGTCCCCGCTCCCACCCTCATCACGCCGCGGCATGCTGTCCCCGCTCCCACCCTCATCACGCCGCGGCATGCTGTCCCAGCTCCCACCCCCATCACGCCGCGGCATTCTGTCCACGCCAAGGCATTCTGTCCCAGCTCCCACCCCCATCACGCCGCGGCATTCTGTCCCAGCTCCCACCCCCATCACGCCGCGGCATGCTGTCCCAGCTCCCACCCCCATCACGCCGCAGCATTCTGTCCCAGCTCTCACCCCCATCACGCTGCGGCATGCTGTCTCAGCTCCCACCCCCATCACGCCGCGGCATTCTGTTCCAGCTCCCACCCCCATCACGCCGCGGCATTCTGTTCCAGCTCCCACCCCCATCACGCCGTGGCATGCTGTCCCAGCTCCCACCCCCATCACGCCGCGGCATGCTGTCCCAGCTCCCACCCCCATCACGCCGCGGCATGCTGTCCCAGCTCCCATCACGCCACGGCATGCTGTCCCTGCTCCCACCACGCCGCGGCATGCTGTCCGCGCTCCCACCCCCATCACGCCGCGGCATGCTGTCCCCGCTCCCACCCCCATCACGCCGCAGCATGCTGTCCCCGCCCCCTCATCAAGTCGCGGCATGCTGTCCTCGCTCACCCATCACGCTGTGATAATTTATTTTATTTCTTCAATTCTGATTTGGTAACAGAGGGGTGGAGGCCAATTAAAACTTCTAAATATATTTTGGTAATATTTTGAAAAAAGTTTGCTAGTTTTTTTGGGACTCGAACCTACGATTACTAAATCATTGCATTATATACTGCAATAATACGGTATTCCAGCACACAGGAAAAAATTAATGAGCTATAAAACTGCAATGGCACAAAGCATATGCATCATAGGTGGGATATTCTTGTTAGTCATGCAGGCTGATTGCAACCGTTTAAAGGGAATGCCCACTGTGAAGACATATTTCTTAACAGCTAAAGCACACCACATAAAATAGAAGGGATAATAAAAAAATATCTATATATATACATATATATATATATATATATATATATATATATATATATATATATATATATATATATATATATATATATATATATATATTTTACACACACACATACCTACCTTCCAGACTGGCGCCACTCTGGCAAATATAGCGCTGTGATTCCTGGCGGTCACATGACTGCTGCAGCCAATCAGTAGCTGGTGATTGGCTGCAGTCTTTCAGTGCTCCATCACAGCGTAAGTCCAGTTCCTGATCCCGCGCCATACACTGACACCCGATGTGATGTACATGATTGTAGGTTATTAAAAGTGTTTAGGAGGGCTCCAGTGATGCATCTCTGCTGTAAGAAATCACATATAAACCTTTCACAATGTCAGGAACACTTTACTTACACTTAGTGACTCATCAAAAACTCTCATCAGTTTTCCCGTTAAAAAACGGAAGATCCGAACTTTCCTATCAGTTCCAATGGTTGCCATCTTTTTACCATCTGGGGAAAAATTGACACCAGCGAGACACGTTTTACACTTGGCAAACTCATAGAGGTCCGTGTCTGTTTTGAATTCCCAATTCACATTATTGGGGAATTTGTAACCGCGGGGATGCCCAGTCCAGTACTCAATCATCCCGCTCTTATCTGACGACACCACCACTTTGTACACAGGGTTCAGCCGGATCGCAGTTAGAGACGAGGAGTGCAGCTTGTCAAATACGTGCATCGGTTTATTATCTCCACGACCGTCATAAACAAAAATCTTCCCTGTGCTCTTCTCTGAGCAGGCGACTGCAGAGATGGCATCACCCGGGCAGTAAATCCATTCCGACTGCCCAGGATGATAGCTGCAATATATAGAAAGCAAATCAGAAAGCCTGATCTTTTAGTGGAGCATTAAATAAAATCAGTTAATAGCATTTTCGGTCAAATTTATTGCCAAGAATGAGACAATTCTTGCGCACACGCCTTGCTCGGTGAATTTTCTTGGCCTTACAAGTCATGGAATATGTATGTAGAAAATAAATTGTGTCTAGGCAGAGAACAAGAGCCTGCACCACGGTAGGCACAAATGCACGCCAGTCTTACTTTTTCCTTACCCCAGGGTAAGTTTATCGTCTACAAAAGGGAGATTTTTTGTGTACTCACCGTAAAATCTCTTTCTCTTAGCCTTTAATTGGTGGACACAGAACCGTGGGTGTTATGCTGCTGTCCACTAGGAGGCGACACTATGCATAATCTGAAAAAGATTAACTTTGGCTCCTCCTCTGCAGTATACACCCCTGGACAGCGTCAGCCTTCTGAAGTTTTGTGCAAAAGCATTAGGAGGAATATACCAGAAACATAAGCATGCCTGTAAGAAGGCTACTATAAACGAGCTCAAATAATATATGAGAACCCAACCGGAACAACGGCCCGCAAGGGCAACACGGTGGGAGCTGTGTCCCCCAATTAAAGGCTAAGAGAAAGATTTTACGGTGAGTACACAAAAATCTCCTTTACTCTGTCGCCTAATTGGGGGACACAGAACCGTGGGACGTCCCAAAGCAGTTCCTGGGTGGGAAGCAGTGGACGAATATTGTGCCGACAGTCCCCTAGATTTGGGGTACTGCTGCCTGCAGGACCTGTCTACCCAGGCTCGCATCCGCTGAGGACTGAGTATGCACTCTGTAGTGTTTTGTAAATGTGTGCGGGCTGCCTTACACACTTGATGTGCCGAGGCTTGATGCCGAATGGCCCAAGAGGCTGCTACCGCCCACGTAGAGTGTGCCGTGATACCGGCTGGAAGAGGAGAATTGACAAGGCGGTAAGCCTCTTGTATGGTGGACTTGATCCACCTAGCAAGGGTGGCTTTGGAAGCCGGTAGGCCCTTGCGAACGCCTTCTGGAAGAAGGAAAAGTGAATCAGACTTCCAGAAGGGAGCAGTCCTAGACACGTAAATACGCAATGCCCTGACAAGGTCAAGCGTATGCAGAGCCTTCTCCACTCTATGAACAGGAACCGGGCAAAAAGATGGTAGTGAGATTTCCTCATTGAGGTGGAAGCTGGACACAACCTTCGGAAGGAAGGATGGGACTGTACGGAGAGCCACCTTGTCCTGATGGAAAACCAGAAAGGGTTGTCTGCAGGAAAGTGCTGAAAATTCGGACACCCTGCGTAGCGAGGTGATTGCCACCAGAAAGACCACCTTTTGTGACAGAAGGCGGAGTGAGACCTCCTTAAGGGGTTCGAAAGGAGGTGTCTGCAATGCTGTCAAGACCAGGTTGAGGTCCCACGTCTCCAATGGATGTTTGTAGGGGGGAACCAATCGGGAAACCCATTGGAGAAAAGTCCTCACTTGCGGCTTATTAGCAATACGCCTCTGAAAGAGCACTGAAAACGCTGACACTTGGCTCTTAAGTGAGCCCAGGGATAGCCTGGCGTCCAGGCGTGACTGAAGGAAACCGAGGACCTTTGGAAGAGAGTAGGGAAGTGGGACCTGTCCGCGAGATTCGCACCATGTGAAGAAAGCCTTGCAGGTACGATAGTAAATCCTGGCTGAAGCTGGCTTTCGAGCCCTGATCATGGTTTTAACGACGTCCAGTGAAAAACCTGCTTGGGTCAAAACCCAGGTCTCAATGGCCACGCCGTCAAATTGAGAGCCCGAGTTCTGGTGGAAGAACGGGCCTTGTGACAGAAGGTCGGGACGTTTGGAGAGACGCCAGGGAGCGTCTGCTGTGAGTTGCACGACGTCGGCGTACCATGTACGCCTGGGCCAGTCTGGAGCGATCAGGATGGTGGGAACTCCCTCTTGCTTGATCTTCCTCAGGACTCTGGAGATCAGGGGGAGGGTTGGAAAAATGTACAGAAGCTGGAATTGGGTCCAGTCCTGAACCAGGGCATCTGCTCCTAGCGACCGCGGATCGCGCGTCCTGGCCATGAAGTTGGGAACCTTGGCATTGAGATGGGATGCCATCAGATCCACGTCCGGGGTCCCCCAGCGATGGCAGATCTGACGAAAAACTTTGGGATGGAGAGACCACTCCCCCGAGTCTATTCCTTGTCTGCTGAGATAGTCGGCTTCCCAGTTGTCCACACCCAGAATGTGGACCGCAGAGAGTACCGACCTCGCATCCTCCGCCCAGTGTAGGATACGTGTTACTTCGTTCATCGCCTGGATGCTGCGGGTCCCGCCTTGATGGTTCACATATGCCACCGCTGTGGCATTGTCCGACTGTACTCTGATATGAGAGTCTGCTAGCAAGTGATGAAAGGCTTTCAATGCCAGGAAGATGGCCCGAATTTCCAGGATGTTGATGGGCATGTTTACTTCCATTGGTGACCACTTGCCTTGCGCTCTGTGATGTAGGTGCACCGCGCCCCAACCTGTAAGGCTTGCGTTGGTGGTCAAAACCTTCCATTGACCGGAGAGAAAGGATTTTCCCCTTGCAAGCGAGGTTGGCTTGAGCCACCAGTGCAGGGACCTCCTGGTTTTCAATGTTAACCGGAACTCCCTGTCGAGGGAGAACGGATTCCTGTCCCAGGACTTGAGGATGGCCAGTTGAAGGGGTCTGAGGTGAAACTGGGCAAATGGTACCGCCTCCATTGCTGCTGCCATCCTGCCAAGTACTCTCATGGCATACCGGAGAGATCGGGGGGACTTGCTGAGGAGAGTGCGAACTCCCTAACGGAGGGCCAGTGCCTTGTCCCTGGGGAGGATCACCAGACCCCTGGAGGTGTCGTATAGCATCCCCAGGAAGGCCAGAGACTGACTCGGGGTAGTCGAGGACTTCTGTAAATTGACTAACCATCCCAGGAGACTCAGTGTCGATTGTGATTGAGACGTGGACCTCGCAGTCCTTGAAGGTGGGGGCCTTGACGAGAAGGTCGTCCAGGTATGGAACGACTACTATGCCTCTGGAGTGTAGAACGTCCATGGTGGCTGCCATGACCTTTGTAAATGTTCTGGGAGCCGTGGCGAGACCGAACGGGAGGGCCACAAACTGGTAATGGTCTTGGTTGATTGCGAATCTGAGAAACCTCTGATGGGCGGGAGCAATCGGTATATGCAGGTATGCGTCCTGTATGTCTATGGAGGCGAGATATTCTCCTTTTTCCATGGACGCAACGATTGACCGGAGGGATTCCATGCGAAAGTGACGAACTCGAACGCACTTGTTGAGTTGCTTGAGGTCTAGTATGGGTCGGACGCTGCAGCCCTTCTTGGACCCCACGAACAGATTGGAGTAGAACCCTCGGAAGCGCTCGTCTGCTGGAACCAGTACTATGACTCCTGCTTGCAGGAGGGAAGAAACCGCTTGATGGAAGACTCGACTTTGAGTGGAGGCTTTGGAGGAACGGAGAGAAAGAACCTGTGCAGTGGGCTGGTAGTAATCTCGATATTGTATCCTGAAGACACTATTTCCTTGACCCACTTGTCTTCTGTAATAGGAAGCCAGACCTGCTGAAAGAGTAGCAGTCGTGCGCCCACAAGTGAGGTGTCTTCCGGAGGGCATGAGTCATGATGAGGGGAAAATCTGAGCTTTTCCTCCTTTGGATTTTGCCTGGCTTGCTTTTGACTGCCAGTTCCTGTCCGGCCTCTGTGCCACCCGTGTGTTGTCTCTGCGGGGGGAGCGGTTACGATTTTGTGCTGGGCGCGAGACGGACCAGCCTGAAGAATTCCGAAAGGATCGGAAACGAGATTGATTACGTCTTTTAAACGTGCGTTTTGGTTTTAGTTGAGGGAGAGAAGTACTTTTACCCCCAGTAGCATTGGATATCATTGTATCCAGCTTTTCACCGAAAAGATGTCCACTGAAGTACGGGAGATTTGTCAGGGACTTTTTGAGGCCGCATCCGCCTTCCATTCTCTCAGCCAGAGAATACGATTGTGATGGCATTTGATGCTATTCCCGCTACCCCTCTTGCAGAATCCAAAGCTGCATGGACCATGTAATCCGCCACTACTGCAATTTGCACCGCCTGGTCCGCCAGCTGAGGATTTGAAGCTTGGAGGCCCTGTTGCAATAGATTAGCCCAGGACATAATGGCCTTGGCTGCCCAAACTAAAGCAAATGCGGGAGCCAGAGAAGAGAGGCACCTGCCGCTTCGAAGATTGAACGAGCCATGCGTTCTACCTGTCTGTCTGCAGCGTCCTTGAGGGTTGAGCTATCCGGCAGTGAGAGAAGTGTTTGTGCTGCCAGCCTAGAGACTGGGGGGTCCACTTCAGGCGGATCTGTCCAATCCTTAGTGTCCTTCTGTGGAAGGGGTACTTTGCTTCCAAGTATTTGCGATTGGCAAATTTTTTCTCAGGCTTCGAAAAATGCTTAGAAAGTATTTTTTGAAATTCCGGGTGATTAGGGAAGACCTTAGATTGTTTCTGAACACTCTCGAAGGAAATCTTGTGTTCTGGTGCTTCCGGGGTTGGATCAGAAATGTCCAGCACCCGAAGGATGGAAGAGATTATATCCTCAACTAGCGCCGTATTGCTAGAGGGACAAGGGACCAGTGTTCTCTGTTTCATTATCTGAGTTAGAGTCACATATGCCCTCTGAGTCTTGCACATCGCTAAGGAGCTCCCTAGCGGGCGAACTAGGGCGGAGGTGTTCTGTGGTCTGGGATCGTTGTGGAGAGCCGCATTGTCTTTCTCTATCAGGGGACGGTCTCGGTGACCTGGAGCCACTGTGTCTCTCCATGGAGGGGGGCGACCTAGTGCTATGTGAGGACGCAGATGAACGCAACCTGTGGGTCCGCTTATGTCTCAAACTGTCGGAAACGGTCTGTCCCTGAGACCGGATGTCCCTTTGCTGGGTAACGTTCATAGCCGAGACATGACCCTGCAGAGACTGCAGTAGTGTGGAGGTCAGATTATCTATAGATGCCGCTGGGGAGAGTGGCCTTGCAGGCTGTACAGACTGCATAAAAACAGTCTTGTCTGGTCCTTTTCCTTGAGCCCGACATAGTGCCTAGAGGCTGATTAGCAGAGGCCCTACAGGGGTATCTTCGCAGAGGAAAAGGAATAGGGGGGCGTTATAGGTTATATGAACTCACAGCTGAGTACACAGAACCCAGCTGTGATCTTACCCCACCGGTGCGCCCCCTAGGTCCAGCGCCGATAAATCCCAGTCCTGTGCCCCCCAGAGACCGCTGTGCTGCCTTCAGCTTCAGGTGCAGCAAGATGGCCACCGGAATTCTGAGGTGGAGGAGGAAGGGGGCGGAGAGCTGAAAAGGGCGCGCTGAGCTATGTAAAAGCTTTTACATAGCTCAGCGCGCCCTTCCTGACTCGATCCTCCCCTTCTATGACACTGCAGAATGTCATTTTCGTCATCCGGGGGGCGGGAATAAGGCGGCGACTTCGGCTAGGCCGAAGCCGCGGCCTAAATTTGATACCTCATGCCCGGAAGGGCTCCAGGACGGCGCGGTTGGCTGGGGGGGGGGGGGGGGGGTCATATTCAAACCCCCCGGATTGAATGGTAGGCTAGTGGTGGGGTCATGAGCGCAACCTGGGCCCTGTGGGGGGTCCCTTTGAGGCGCTATGCAGCTGGTGCTGCCGGAGAGACAGGGGAGCAGGGAGCCCTGTCTCTGACAAGTGCCATGCCTGCCTGCACCTCCCCCAGTCCCAACAGGAGCCCGCAGCTGGGCTAGGGTCCCTGGACTTGTAAGTGGCCGAATGATGCCTGGTACAGGCCCTACCTGCGGTGTCTCAACCTAATGTCCCCAGAGGGGGATTAGGGAGGGTGCTGCTGTCACCGTCAGGGGCTTCATCCTATCCTCGACCTCAACCCAGAGCCCAAGGGAACTGGGGAAGGAGCGACATGGGGAAGAGCCATCTCGACCTCAACCGGGTACCCCTTAATAGGGGACCGAGGAGGGAGCCATGCCGGGAGTCTCGCTGGAGACTCGCTTTTCTTCATCTGTAATCCGTAGAAAAAAATCAAGGAAAAAACGGAGTAAAAAAAAAAAAAATCTTAGGTTTGCCTCCTTGCAACACTAAGCAAAAACTGGAGAAGGCTGATGCCGTCCAGGGGTGTATACTGCAGAGCAGGAGCCAAAGTTAATCTTTTTCAGATTATGCATAGTGTCGCCTCCTAGTGGACAGCAGCATAACACCCACGGTTCTGTGTCCCCCAATTAGGCGATAGAGTAAATGTGCAAGATCTTTGAGTAATACATTTTGTGCAATTACTGACTGACTCCTTTATTTTACGCAGTCTAAAGTGTGAACGTTAATTGTAATGTAAAAAAAAAAAAAAGGTGGTTTATTCCAGGCACCAAGTCACTTTTTTTCTGTGTGTTATTTCAATCCAAATCCTCAGAAATAGCCTCGTCAGATCATTTCTGGGTGGTGCATGCATAAAGAACATGCATTATATCGGAAAAAGAAAGAAGAAAAGCAGCACTCACTCGATCCTTCTTTCAAGATGTGGTTTTATTCCATGAAAATGGTTACAAGATATTAGTGGAGGTGCAGGTGTCAGGGGTGTTTTTTCATGAATAGTGAAACCTGACGAACTATGGTCACTTCACGCCTTGCTGGCGCTTCTACGGGTCCATAGTTGCACCTCCACAAATATCTATGTAACCATTTCAATGGATTAAAACCACATATTGAAAGAAGGATTGGGTGAGTGCTGTTTTTCTTGTTACTTTTTCCGATATAAATGTTATTTGTAAATTCGCCCTAGTGATTTTTCTTGTTTGCTAGATTTTTCTATTTTCTGTACATGATTATGAGACAGAGATCTGCTGTTTCGTTGAGAGATTTTATTAAAGGGGTTGGTGTCGGCATTAGCTCTCCCAGGGATCGCGTGAGGTCCTCACTTCCTCCAGATGTGAACTGCGCCCATAGGAGAGGAGAGATATCAGCGCTGATTGGCCACAGGGACCCCAAGATAATATCGTGATCCCTGAGAAAGCCAGTGCTGACACCGCTGGAGTGGAACTTGCATCAGAGGGGAGTTTAAGTGTTAATAACCTCCTTGGGGAGGGGAGAGGCAATAGTCTGGAGATGTTCAATATGTTCATCAACTTCAATGGGAGAGTGTTCTTGGCACACTGTTTGACATACCTAGTTAACAAATGAATCTAATATAACAATAACAGTATGAAAAGCTAATAGGAAAAAAAGGCTGCCCCGGTGTCACTGGCATTCAGTGGGATTTCATGCACAATTATGTTACATAAGAACAATAGGATACATTACCCGAGCTTCAGCATGTTGATCATATCAAAGTTGACGACATCAAATACTTTCATCGCTTGGTCTTCTCCAACGGTGCATAGAAGTGACCCTTCAGAGCTGGCCGCAATGCTCTCGATCACTCCTGAACCAGTGATAAAGGCAGAAAGAATAAAAGCATGAAGACTGGCGTATTAATGTTACTTCACAACAGAAACATGCCCTCCACCTATGCTATATAATTTCTGACAAATCAAGGCTGTGGAACTACAGCACAACATATATAGCATTCCCATGGTTGTTTCCTGAAGTATATTAATGTAGTTAGAAGTTTATTTTATTTACTTTTATTTTACTCACTTATATAAACAATAATGGAATTGTCCCCATTGGGGCTCACAATCTAAATTACCTATCAGTGTGTCTTTGGAATGTTGGAGGAAACCGGAGAAACCGGAGGAAACCCATGCAAACATGTACTGCAGTCTTTTCTATAGGCCCCACTACACGCATCAATGTCCCAGCGATCCCACCTACGATCCAACGTGGATGGGATCGCTGGGACATAGTTAGCTGATCGCTGGTGAGCTGTCACATAGACAGACCCACCAGCGATCAGGACCAGCAAGCAAGCTGGTATCCAAGGTAAACAGCGGGTATCTAAGAGCCGGGAAGACCCTGCTGGATAGAAGAACAATGCCTGCAGGACTTCAATCATCATGAATACTTCCCTGAAGTTCTTAGTGTTGTAAATAACAATACGCCAAGTTCACTGCTATAGAATATTCCATTTAATTAAAGTATATTATAATGCGCTTACCCAGGTGACTGCGGAAATGTTTCACAAATTCAATTCCTTCTTCTACCTTCTTCCAAAACTTAACGTGCCCATCGTGGCTGGCAGTTATGACAAAGTCTGTCCTGGAGTAGGAAAAGCATTGTTAACTTAAAGGCGTCGGCTAATGTTCTTAAATGGTTAAAATCACAAAGTGTTTGTGAAAAACAAGCAACTTTGCAATGTACCTCTTATTAAATAATCTCTGAAGGGATTTTCAAATCTGTACTTTACAGCTCACTGATAAAGATTACTGGCAACCCTGCAGTCTCAGAATGGCTGCTTACCGAGGCAAATCGCGCTCACTGCTTGCAGGTCCTAGGCTTTAAAGCCTGCAAACGCTGCTTTGAAGATGGCTGGATCTGACCAGCTTCAGTCATTTCCCTGCACTACTCATGTGAAACAGGTAGGGTTCGGAACAGCGGCGCAGCAATGCCACCCATCCGAACTGTAAGTCTTCACAAGCGCACCACTCTTGAGCAACATGGATGCCGGAAGGCAGAGAAGTGATGCGCTCCTGAAGACAGAAGATTACAACACTCCAGTACCTAAAAGTAGATTTGTTTCGGTAACTTTCTACTCCTTGCTGCCTACTAAATATATATGTACAGTGGGGCAAAAAAGTATTTAGTCAGTCAGCAATAGTGCAAGTTCCACCACTTAAAAAGATGAGAGGCGTCTGTAATTTACATCATAGGTAGACCTCAACTATGGGAGACAAACTGAGAAAAAAAAAAATCCAGAAAATCACATTGTCTGTTTTTTTTTCCTTTTATTTGCATATTATGGTGGAAAATAAGTATTTGGTCAGAAACAAGCAATCAAGATTTCTGGCTCTCACAGACCTGTAACTTCTTCTTTAAGAGTCTCCTCTTTCCTCCACTCATTACCTGTAGTAATGGCACCTGTTTAAACTTGTTATCAGTATAAAAAGACACCTGTGCACACCCTCAAACAGTCTGACTCCAAACTCCACTATGGTGAAGACCAAAGAGCTGTCAAAGGACACCAGAAACAAAATTGTAGCCCTGCACCAGGCTGGGAAGACTGAATCTGCAATAGTCAACCAGCTTGGAGTGAAGAAATCAACTGTGGGAGCAATAATTAGAAAATGGAAGACATACAAGACCACTGATAATCTCCCTCGATCTGGTGCTCCACGCAAAATCCCACCCCGTGGGGTCAGAATGATCACAAGAACGGTGAGCAAAAATCCCAGAACCACGCGGGGGGACCTAGTGAATGAACTGCAGAGAGCTGGGACCAATGTAACAAGGCCTACCATAAGTAACACACTACGCCACCATGGACTCAGATCCTGCAGTGCCAGACGTGTCCCACTGCCTAAGCCTGTACATGTCCGGGCCCGTCTGAAGTTTGCTAGAGAGCATTTGGATGATCCAGAGGAGTTTTGGGAGAATGTCCTATGGTCTGATGAAACCAAACTGGAACTGTTTGGTAGAAACACAACTTGTCGTGTTTGGAGGAAAAAGAATACTGAGTTGCATCCATCAAACACCATACCTACTGTAAAGCATGGTGGTGGAAACATCATGCTTTGGGGCTGTTTCTCTGCAAAGGGGCCAGGACGACTGATCTGGGTACATGAAAGAATGAGTGGGGCCATGTATCGTGAGATTTTGAGTGCAAACCTCCTTCCATCAGCAAGGGCATTGAAGATGAAACGTGGCTGGGTCTTTCAACATGACAATGATCCAAAGCACACCGCCAGGGCAACGAAGGAGTGGCTTCGTAAGAAGCATTTCAAGGTCCTGGAGTGGCCTAGCCAGTCTCCAGATCTCAACCCTATAGAAAACCTTTGGAGGGAGTTGAAAGTCCGTGTTGCCAAGCGAAAAGCCAAAAACATCACTGCTCTAGAGGAGATCTGCATGGAGGAATGGGCCAACATACCAACAACAGTGTGTGGCAACCTTGTGAAGACTTACAGAAAACGTTTGACCTCTGTCATTGCCAACAAAAGATATATCACAAAGTATTGAGATGAAATTTTGTTTCTGACCAAATACTTATTTTCCACCATAATATGCAAATAAAATGAAAAAAAAACCAGACAATGTGATTTTCTGGATTTTTTTTTCTCAGTTTGTCTCCCATAGTTGAGGTCTACCTATGATGTAAATTACAGACGCCTCTCATCTTTTTAAGTGGTGGAACTTGCACTATTGCTGACTGACTAAATACTTTTTTGCCCCACTGTACCTGCTTAGAAAGCTTGTTACCTTTGTGTCTCACATTTACCCTATAGGGGCATATCGGAACACCATATTAATTTTAAAGAAAGATGCAAAAACCCCTTTTTGTAAGGTGTCACAATAGAAACAGAGGTGATGGATGACTCAAGAGTTTGCTGACTGCCTTCTTCACCTAACTAAAAATCCTGTTTTCTCAATCGCTTCATTGGGGGACACAGAAACCATGGCACGCCCCAAAGCAGTTCCCAAGGGGAGGGAACAGCAAACAACTCCAATCGGGACGAGGAAGTCACCCTCGTCACCTGCAAGGCCTTTTCACCCCGACCGGCACTTGCCGAAGCTAGGCATAGGCTCTGAAAAACCTCATGGACATGTGGAGGACATATGATCGCACTGCAGAGGTGCCAGAAGAAGGCCCAAAGAGTACCGCCAGGAGGACACACACTGCCCGGGTAGTGTGCGTCGTACTGAAAGGAACGCAGTCGTTCCTGAGCCGGCAACCCTACTAATGTCGACCAGATTCCGCGAGCAGACGCTGACCTGGAGGCCAGAGGACCTCTATACTTCAAGCCGGAGCTTGATAAATACCGTTGGTGTGGCCAGGTAGCCTGATGAGAGAGCGCCACGAAGGAAAAGTTAGAGGCGGACGAAAGAAAGGGAATTTAGAGTGAAGTAGAGTGGACTCTTGATCCACAGGAAGTGTACCACAGCTGCTATAGAGTCTGTGAGACCCTAGGAGTGGTGGAGAGCATGAAAGGGAAGGCTACCAACTGAAAAGGAAAATGAACCCGTCTGTTGCAAAAGCAGATATCGGCAAAGTCCTGAAGAAATCAGGACCTGGATAAGAGCTCCATGGAAAAATCATGTGATTCACAGGAGGCAAATGATGAACGAAGAAGAATTTCTTCCTGAGAACAAGGATAGACTCAATCCTAGATCCCGAAAAGGCACGCTGAGGAAAATGCGCTGAACGACGACGAGGTTCAGCCTGAGGAAGGAGAGCGCTTGTCCTACTGGTGACCTCCAATAATTTAGCGTATTGGAGCCGAACGGGAAGCTGGTGAGGGACTTCTTTGGAGAGAATTTCGCTCGTGAAACAGAAAACCAAATGAACCCCTAGATGGGAACGATGAGGCGAAAACTCATGTTTCCTGCAAGAGAAAATTTTGGACCGTGAGGACGGTCAAATTTTCCGACCGGTCCCCAGCAAGAATGCTCTGATGAGCAAGCTAGACCACAAGTCTATAGAACTTTGTAGCACGGGTGGAGACTAAGGCAGGACACGATATAGCGGCGGATGGTTTCAAGGTTAACCTTGCCAACTACTGTGTGAATTTGCCGTTGGAATCTCTGAGGGATGCACTTCTGGGAGAGAAAGGACCGTAGAAGTGGGAGACTTGGAACCGGAGGGTTCGTAGTCGCAGAAGTAGTCTAATTTGCGAAGGGCTCGGGAGGAAAGAGATATACTAAGGCGCCCTCTTGTTTGGAAACGGCTGAAGGCCGTTTTGTGAGAAAATGACAAGACCTGAGAACAGGCCACTGAGAACCTGCGAAAGAGCTGAACACTGAAAACGTACTGAATGGAACCAGGGGATAATCTGGATCTCATCGCCGCGATGTAGGCTCAGGATGGCTATGAAAAGACAACTGATTGCTTGACTAGGGAGGTAGAACGAAGACTACTGGATGACTTTGAGATCAAAAGGAAGATAAACCCAGCATACCGGGATGAGGGTGGATATGGAAAAAAATAGTGTAGCCGGACTTAGAAAAGTGATTAGTCGAGCAAGGAAAGTCCATGCAAAACATGGATTATGTCAACTGTAAGGAAAGTTGGGTCTAGGTAGATCAAATAGACACCAGAAGACAACTAGGCTGACGAAAGGCAGGTCAATCTGTATGACGATGTAAATGACCGAATCCATCCTCGACCCTCTGGAGCAGGGAGGGGATTACGGTGTGTAGACCCGCTAGCCTAAGTCTAAGACAACACGCGCCCGAGGATAACAGTGAAAATATACAATACTAGCCGAAGGAAGAAACGCGTTATCACCAGACTCATCCTTGGATCCAAGACTGGAGCAGCTTTTTACTCCGGTCGATGCTAGCGCAGAGTTAGATCCCACTCCTGTCTGAGGTGGGATAATTTTCCCGGTCACGGTCAGAAGTCACGTCTGAGCTGCTGGAGGCTTTACTCGGCGTCTGTAAGAAAGAATAGGTAAGTTCCGACAGATAAGGAGCTTAGGTATTGTGGTAGCTCGAAGGCCCTTAGGGCAGGCTAGAACTTATAAACTACTGTTTGCCAAACATTAAAGATAGGCAGAACACACCAGCAGTAAAGATAGTTTCTGGACAGTACAGTAAACGGATCAGAAGATGGCAAAAATCTCCTGTGGAGCAACTCACACTTAGGGTACAGAGCATGCTGCAGTAAATCTGCAACCATCCGTACCTGACACGAGAGAGTCTGACCCACCTGAAGGTGCTGTATCCAGTTATGTTGCTACCAAGATCCGCTTTGTGGGACAGAGATCCGTTCTGTTTGGACATGGTAGTGCAAGCCACAGATGTTATGGACAATGAAATATGTAGCTGAGAGGTGTCTTTGACTCACCTGAAAGCGGCTTGTAACCGCAGCTGTGGCCCGCCCTGAGCAATAAATGCCGGGACCTCACCTCGAGTGTCGATTAGACGGGAGCTTAGGCAAAGGCTGCAAAAGACCGTGAGGGACGCGAGAGAGGACGCTCCTGACTCACCTGAAAACGGGACAGTATAGTCGGATCGGTGTAGTTGATGGCCTCGGGTATGTTTAAGTTACCAGGAAGACGGCATGTATTGACTAAACATGTCTGGTAGAGGACTATTCAAGTGCTTGATAAGGGATAGAGTACTGCTGCAAAAGAACGCGAGGAACCTGAGGGCTTGAGCGTCTGGCTCACCTGAATACGGTACAGAACACCAGTACCACTGAAGCAGTCAACCCCAGACACGTCTCCACAGTAATACGGCCGTTTGAACTACTGTATCTGGTAGGTGATGCGTTTGCAGCCTGGATAGCGGATATAGCCCAGCTGCAATCGGCTCTAAGTATCCTGTGTACAAATCAGTGTGGAGAGAACCTGGAGAAGGGTATAGGAGACCGCCATTTCTGAGTTGCTGAGCGGTCTAGGCCTGGATACCTGACGACATTAGGCAGAATAACGGCTTGTGTGTTGCGGTCTAGGTCTGGGTAGCTGACGGCATTAGGCAGAATAATGGTTGTGTGTTGCGGTCTAGGTCTAAATACCTGATGGCATTAGGCCGGATAACGGCTTCTGTGCTACAGTCTAGGTCTGGGTACCTGACGGCATTAGGCAGAATAACGGCCTCTGTATTGCGGTCTAGGTCTGAATACCTGATGGCATTAGGCCGAATAACGGCTTCTGTGCTGCGGTCTAGGTCTGGGTACCTGACGGCATTAGGCAGAATAACGGCCTCTGTGCTGCGGTCTAGGTCTGGGTACCTGACGGCATTAGGCAGAATAACAGCTTGTGTATTGCGGTCTAGGTCTGAATACCTGACGGCATTAGGCAGAATAACGGCTTCTGTGTTGCGGTCTAGGTCTGAATACCTGACGGCATTAGGCCGAATAACGGCTTCTGTGTTGCGGTCTAGGTCTGAATACCTGACGGCATTAGGCAGAATAATGGCTTGTGTGTTGCGGTCTAGGTCTAAATACCTGATGGCATTAGGCCGGATAACGGCTTCTGTGCTACAGTCTAGGTCTGGGTACCTGATGGCATTAGGCAGAATAACGGCCTCTGTATTGCGGTCTAGGTCTGAATACCTGATGGCATTAGGCCGAATAACGGCTTCTGTGCTGCGGTCTAGGTCTGGGTACCTGACGGCATTAGGCAGAATAATGGCCTCTGTGCTGCGGTCTAGGTCTGGGTACCTGACGGCATTAGGCAGAATAACAGCTTGTGTATTGCGGTCTAGGTCTGAATACCTGACGGCATTAGGCAGAATAACGGCTTCTGTGTTGCGGTCTAGGTCTGAATACCTGACGGCATTAGGCCGAATAACGGCTTCTGTGTTGCGGTCTAGGTCTGAATACCTGACGGCATTAGGCCGAATAACGGCTTCTGTGTTGCGGTCTAGGTCTGAATACCTGACGGCATTAGGCCGAATAACGGCTTCTGTGCTGTGGTCTAGGTCTGGGTACCTGATGGCATTAGGCAGAATAACGGCCTCTGTATTGCAGTCTAGGTCTGGGTACCTGATGGCATTAGGCAGAATAATGGCTTCTGTGCTGCGGTCTAGGTCTGGGTACCTGACGGCATTAGGCAGAATAATGGCTTCTGTGTTGCGGTCTAGGTCTGAATACCTGACAGCATTAGGCAGAATAACCCTGACGACGTCAGATAGAATAATGACTTCACACGTACTAAGCCGTGCCACGAAGTCTGTAGTAAAGTAGATTCTGACCAGTCAATTCTTCTGACGGTAGAACAGTAGGCCTTGGATCAGAAAGAGACTAAACACTACTCTGTTGTGCGCCATGGTTCCAACTTCTGGACCTGCGAGTTGTGGTCAGCTTCTTTATCCGCTGAGCCACAGCAGGCAATTGTCAGGTAACACGGACTTCTATCTAGCTAGAAGTCCGGCCCAACCCTGGAGACGTGAAGAGATAGAAGCAGCTCCTTATTCTGCTTATAACAGTATTAATCCAGCGTCCAGAGGGGGCTGCAGAAAAATGAAAGGCGAGTGCCTGTGAGCAGTAGATATGGGAGCAGTTGCTATGCCAGGACCCCAACGTCTTTATGTGAAGCAATGGTTGAGACCTGCTCTGCTGAAAATCAAGGCACCTATCTGTAATGGCCGAAAACACAACAATCGTGTGAAAAAATCAGATCTCCGCCAGACATACTGATGCACTAGAGACTGCGCGACAGAAGATTACAATTACGCCAGTGAAATACATGACTCTAGAGTACTATTACGTCAGTGACTGTACAGCTCTAGAGTACAATTACTTCGGAGACCGTACGGCTCTAGAAAAAACATTACGTTAGTGACTGTACGGCTCCAGAGACTGTACGACTGGGTCAACTGGGGGCTCCTGGACGGTGGGAGAGGACCACAGTGGAGGAAGAGGAGGAGATGGAGTGACTTAGAATTAGACATGAGAACAATCCCACTAAGCGCTGCCAGAAGGTTAGGGGACAGGAGGGCAGAGGAGGGAGTCAGTCTGCAGTGCAGCTACTTACGGCAGGTGTCCTGTAGGAGACATCCTGGCTGTAGAGACAGGCAGGTCCCATAGATGGATGTGGCTCCTCTGTACCCCAGCCGGAAAATGGCGTCTGTTAGAAGACGCAGGGCAGAACGCGCGCGCTGTAAGGGCGGTCAGAACACCGGGAAGCCCGCTCTCAGCTAAACGCGGGGCCCGGAGGAGCAATATGGCGGCGGCTCCAGCCTACAGTGGAGGCTGAGGGTAGTGCGCGGAGCCTGACGCCACACAGGAAGAGGAGAGAAAGAGACACAGGCGGGAAAAAAGCCTGCCCGGTGCCGAGAGGAAGGGGGGCGGAGTCAGCGCTGTAACTAGGCCCAAGATAAAGCCGGGACCTAGATTACAGGCGGCGGCGTGGGAGGGGGCCCCGCGGAGGTCATAAAATAGCGCCAAACAGGTCCCCACAGTGGCGAAGGGGGGGGGGGGGGCTAAAAGTGGCGCAAACAAAGAGCCATGACGCCGCTTAGACAGGCTGAAAGGGGGCACAAAGAATAGGAAGCCTCTGTGTGCCAAAACCCCTCTGTTCCGCAAAGGATCTGCAAGGCAGTGCTGAGGCCCCCGGAACCAGCCGGAAGGTATGAACTGCGCTAGCTGCCCACATCACCCTCTCTTTGAATAAAGGTTTTTTTTTCCTCTCTTTCTTCTTCTTCCTTTCCCGTTTTCTTCTCCTCTTCAGCACCTGGGAGGAAAGAGGGAAAGTACCTCCTCAATCACGAAAATAGGACGTCTGGAATCCATGTTGCGGGACGTCCATGTCTCCTTGACCGACAGGCTCTGGTGGGCGAGTGGGTGGGAGACGTAGGCAGGACCAGATATTCTCTCTCTTGCGGATCACCTAAACACGCGTCTGTGTTAGGGATTTTGGGGTCCTGCCGTCCAGACATATGAGGATACGGGGTGGCAGTACACGCCGTACTCATAGTCTCTGTGTGGGAGTACATTAGTGACCATTCACACTGTATCCCTCCGTAAACCTGAAAAGAAACGACGCACATTGAGGTAGATAAGGGTCTAGTGAAAGACCCGTGTCCACCTCCTACTGACACTAAGCTAAACTGAACATCCTACTTCCTGTCGGTGGGGTGTACACTGCGGAGGCGCTAACTTTTTTCTGCAAAGTGTCAGCCTCCTAGAGGCAGCAGCATACAACCATGGTTTCTGTGTCCTCCAATGAAGCGATAGAGAAAGAACGTGTATTTTTAACTTTGATAAATTAAATGCAGAATACTGGCTACCGAAAACATAAAAGAAACCTGACGTGTTCTCATACTACATAATAGATCAGTGTGCGGTCAGAAAAAACACACCAAAAAGTGAAGAAAGCCTGAGAGAGTCTATGTAGCGCAAATAACGGAGGCACTTACTTGGTGCATACGATGTGGGTTATGACATCTCTGTGCATATAGCTGCGCTCGTACATTGAAGCACTGGGGAGGTTGTCCAGGTACACTCTCTCAAACTCAAGAACTTAGGAGGAAAACAAAACACATTCTTATATTCACACCCATGAAGTCTGCTGTTTGCAGGAAATAAGATCTGCAAACACAAAAGAGAATAATCAATCAATCCACAAGTGTCTCTCCATCCATAAGCAGACAGAACTCTACAACATCACGGCACTTTAAGTAGCAGAGTGCAATTCTTTTATTGAAAATAAAACCGTTTCCAGCAATGAAGAAAGAAAAGTGAACACTTTCAGTCTACTGATACGAGGCCATGTGTCACATGCAGCAGGCATCAGATATGCAGCACTAATAGATGTAGGACGCGGTGCTTGTTTTGGGATCAATGGAGGGCCCAGAGGTCAGACTCCCATTAATGACATAAAAAGGGTATTCTAGCAGTTACCATGTGTCCCTCTGTATGGTGCGGAGGCATATCAATTCTCCTCCTGGATAGGCGATAAGGGTTATTGCTGTAACCTAGAATTCAGGGTAGTGCGATATCTCATACATATCTACACTATCAGAATGTCCAATGCTGGACACCGCCAAAAAGATCAGAACACCACAGCACAGAATAAGTTGCAGTCCCTGGATCACAGTCCTGCACTCAGGAGCCACTATGCAGTCAGCAGGGAGGACATAATGTGTCGCATGGCCAGATCTTAGGATGGTACCATGTATTATTGCTTCCTGTACTGGGACCCATCATTACTACAACCCCTGGCAAAAATTATGGAATCACCAGCCTTGGAGGATGTTCATTCAAGATGTTTAATTTTGTAGAAAAAAAATGCAGATCACAGACATTGCACAAAACTAAAGTAATTTCAAATGGCAACTTTCTGGCTTTAAGAAACACTAAAAGAAATCAAGAACAAAAAATGTGGTAGTCAGTAATGGTTACTTTTTTTTTTTAAACCAAGCATAGTGAAAAAATTATGGAATCACTCAATTCTGAGGAAAAAAATATTGAATCACCCTGTAAATTTTCATTCCCAAAACTAACACCTGCATCAAATTAGATCTGCTTGTTAGTCTGCATCTAAAAAGGAGTGAGCACACCTTGGAGAGCTGTTGCACCACGTGGACTGACATGAATCATGGCTCCAACACGAGAGATGTCAATTGAAACAAAGGAGAGGATTATCAAACTCTTAGAGGGTAAATCATCAGGCAATGTTGCAAAAGATGTTGGTTGTTCACAGTCAGCTGTGTCTAAAATCTAGACCAAATACAAACAACATGGGAAGGTTGTTAAAGGCAAACATACTGGTAGACCATGGAAGACATCAAAGCATCAAGACCGGAAACTTAAAGCAATATGTCTCCAACACAGGAAATGCAAAACAAAACAAATGAGGAACGAATGGAAGGAAACTGGAGTCAACGTCTGTGACCGAACTGTAAGAAACCGCCTAAAGGAAATGGGATTTACATACAGAAAAGCTAAACAAAAGCCATCATTAAAACCTAAACAGAAAAAAAACAAGGTTACAATGGGCTAAAGGCCCCGTCACACATAGCGATCTCGCTAGCGAGATCGCTGCTGAGTCACGAGTTTTGTGACACAAGTGATCTCACCAGCGAGATCGCTGTGTGTGACAGCGATCAGCGACCGGCCCCCCTGCCGGTATCGCTGATCGCTCTGGGAAATCTCTGGACATTTCTTTCGTCGCTGATCTCCCGCTGCCCAGCACGCATCGCTGTGTGTGACAGGCTTGAGGCCAGCGATAAAATTAAAAAAAAAAAAAAATACTACTATTCTCACCTTCCCGCGCAGCATTCCCGCCTCTCTCCACGCTCCGGTCCCAGTAATCCTTTGCAAGAATGACCGCGAGACTTCGCGATCCCGCGAGAACGGACGTCATCGCGGTAATTCTCACGAAGGATTACTGGGACCGGAGCATGGAGAGAGGTGGGAATGCTGCGCGGGACGTCGGAAGGTGAGAATCAAACAATATTTTTTATTTTAATTCTATTTTTGACATGAATCAGCGCTGAACACAGCGATGCCGCACGCGTGGTGTCGCTGTGCTAATCGCTGGTGAAGCTGTCTGTTTGACAGCTCACCAGCGATCACATAGCGATTCACCAGCGATCCTGACACGTTGATATCGTTGTCGGGATCGCTGGTAAATCGCTTAGTGTGACGGGGCCTTAAGGAAAAGCAATCGTGGCCTGTGGATGACTGGATGAAAGTCATTCAGTGATGAATCGCCAATCTGCATTGGGCAAGGTGATGATGCTGGAACTTATGTTTGGTGCCGTTTCAATGAGATTTATAAGGATGACTGCCTGAAGAGACCATGCAAATTTCCACAGTCGATATGGGGCTGCATGTCAGGTAAAGGCACTGGGGAGATGGCTGTCATTACATCTTCAATAAATGCACAAGTTTATGTTGATATTTTGGACACTTTTCTTATCCCATCAATTCAAAGGATGTTTGGGGATGATGAAATCATTTTTCAAGATGATAATGCATCCTGCCATAGAGCAAAAACTGTGAAGACATTCCTTGAAAAAAGACACATAAGGTCAATGTCATGGCCTGCAAATAGTCCGGATCTCAATCCAATTGAAAATCTTTGGTGGAAGTTGAATAAAATGGTCCATGACAAGGCTCCAACCTGCAAAGCTGATCTGGCAACAGCAATCAGAGACAGTTGGAGCCAGATTGATGTAGAGTACTGTTTGACGCTCATTAAGTCCATGCCTCAGAGACTGCAAGCTGTTATAAAAGCCTGAGGTGGTGCAACAAAATACTTGTGATGTGTTGGAGTGTTTTTTGTTGGTTTTTCATGATTCCATAATGTTTCCCCTATGCTTGATCTAAAAAAGTAACAATTACTGACTACCACATTTTTTATTCTTGATTTCGTTTAGTGTTTCTTAACGGCAGAAAGTTGCCATTTGAATTTACTTTAGTTTTGTGCCATGTCTGTGATCTGCTTTTTTTTCCTACAAAATTAAACAACTGAATAAACATCCTCCAAGGCAGGTGATTCCATAATTTTTGCCAGGGGTTGTAGTTTAATGAATCAGCCTCACAATAGTAATGCATTGATCTAGCTATATCTTATGCAGAGCCCCTGAAGAAGTGAGGACACGAAACGTCATTTGGGGCGAGTTATTTACTATCACGCTGCAGGGTAAGGTATTCCCTACTACTATGGCCTATAATTGTGCTTACGTGCCATAGTACTCTCAAAGATATAACACTTGCTACACATTTTGTGAGGATTGCCTCATGTCCAGCCCTCGCTTCCTTATCTGGGTGTTGCCTTCCCAAATATCAGTTTGTCCGCTGACATTCTGATGTATTTTAATGGTTATTAATAAATTGGACATTTTTTTTTTTTTTTTATTAGTAGACAGACTCATTGCAGTTTCCTTTTCTGTTGATGTTTGTTGGAGTTGTTAATCATGATAATTTCCTTTATTTACTTTGAAAGGCAAATAGTGCAATGTGTGACCAGCTCAAGATGTGACCACGCACCGTGTGAGTTGTATTGTTAGAATATCTACACAGAGGCATTATTACTACCTGTACATCGCTATATGATGGGGCACTGTGAGTGACACCGAGGTAAGGACATATCTGACACTATGGGAAGCTCAGGGGGCCTTTGATGGCATAACTATTATGAGAGGAGTTTTTGGTTGGAGTTGGAGTTGTGAATGGAGGAGAAACGTCCACTTCTTACCTGCTATGTGGCGGGTGCTGTGGATGGCCCTTTTGTGAGAGGGAGTACCTGATCTAGAGTGGGTGGCAACTTGGTTGGTCCGCATACAAGAAAACGGGTGCTTCAGGTACGCCCCATATAAGGAAAGGGTTAAAACTTAGCTGCCATTTCTAGGAGAGAGTCATTGTCAGTGTTATGAGGGGATTTCAGCCAGAGCTCCTATGAGGGTACGTGCACACGTTGCGGATTTTTCCACATGGATTTTGCTAAATCCGCCGGTAAAATGACCTGCGTTTTACCTGTGGATTTAGTGCGGATTTCCCTTGCGTTTTTACACCTGCGGATTTCTATAATGGAGCAGGTGTAAAAACTGCACAAAGAATTGACGTGCTGCGGATTCAAATCTGAGTGGAAAACTCTGCAGCATGTGCACAGCGTTTTTGGATTTACATAGAATAGAATGGTACTGTACACCGCAGGAGAATCCACAACGTGTGCACATACCCTGAGGGACAGGATGTATTGACTGTAACTTTTTCAAAATAGCAGAACAGGGGGTGAGGGCTGGGGGACGCCTCTCTCGGCAGCCCCAGCACTTCGGGTATGGGGGGGGGACGCCTCTCTCGGCAGCCCCAGCACTTCGGGTACGGGGGGGGGGGCGCCTCTCCCGGCAGCCCCAGCACTTCGGGTATGGGGACACGCCTCTCCCGGCAGCCCTGCAATTTGGGTATGGGGGGACGATGCTTCTCCTGGCAGCCCCCGCGCTTCGGGTATGGGGGGGGGGGGGGGGGTTTGTCTCTCCCGGTGCCTCGGGTATGGGGGGGGGAACACCTCTCCTGGCAAGCCATGCAATTTGGGTATGGTGGGGACGCCTGTGGTTGGATTGGGAGAGGGGGGGGGCAGCGTTCACCCCTGTTATGTGGGACTGGTGTTATATATAATACCTTAAAGTCTTCCATCAATCTTAAAAACTATGTTACTATGTTACCTCGGCAGCTCCGTCTCTCCAGCGCTGGGGGATGACCAGCAGCACACTCCATCACTGACCTTTTCGCTTCTTGCGGTGAGTTGCCTCAGCTGGCAGAGGTCCGACCCAGCCGCCATCGTCTTCCTCCTCTTCCCGCTTCTCCACATCCCGCTTCACCCGCTTCTCGTCCTCGCTGCTAGAACCGGAGCTAGAACTGCTACTGCTGCTGCTGCTGCGCCTCCTGGCTCGCCTCTTCCTGTCCGCCATGCTTGCCGTACAACGTCACCATTCCGCGACAAGCCTCTCTGCTGCGCGCGATGATGACGTCACCACCCTGCTTCTGCCAATACCTGGAAGACGCGGCCGATTCGCGCCTGGATTTCTTCAGCGGTCCGGGTTCCTGCTCTCACAACAGCCGGGACGGCTGGACCGGCTGTTACCATGGTAACAAAATAGGGATGGCACGGGGTTCTGTTCTGTTTCCTGTGTGCTGAGACCAGTCGGAGCCTGCAGCAGTCACCTGACCAGTTATTCTTAAAGGGGCTGTCCATGATTAGAATAACATGGCTGCTTCCTACCTGGAGCAGTGCGTCACGTGTCCATGGTGTCTGGCGCTGCAGCTCAGCCCCATTAACCCCTTAAGGGCAAGGACATTTTTTCCCTTTATTTTACGTTTTAATATTTTTCTTCCCAGAGCCATTACTTTTTCTTTTATTTTTGCATCCACACTGTCATCATATGGAGGCTTGCGTTTAGCAAAACAAGTTGTAGTTTTGATTGACCCCTTTCATTTTATCATTGAATGTGGTAAAATTACATAATCCCCACCCAGCTCAGCCCAAGAGTCGCTGGAAATCCACTTAGCGATTATGTGCATCACCGCTGAGACCAGTAATTGCCTGCAGTGGGCACTGAGAGGGTGATGTACTGACATTGCTCTGTGCATGCACTTGAGAGCAGTGTTTTGAGCAATCAGTGGTGGTCTCAAGAGTAGCACCCCCACAGATCAGCAGCACTTTGTAGCCCCTGTAATACACCGATCAGCAACACTTTGTATCACGTCATACACTGATCATAAGCACTTTGCAGCCCCTGCAGTATGCCGATCGGCAGCACTTTGTAGCCCCTGTAATACATCGATCAACAACTCTATCTCCTGTAATACATTGATCGGCAGCACTTTGTAACCCCTGTAATACACCTATCAGCAGCACTTTGTAGCCCCTGTAATACACCTATCAGCGGCACTTTGTAGCGTCTGTAATACACTGATCAGCAGCTCTTTGTAGCGTCTGTAATACACTGATCAACAACACTTTGTATCCCCTCTAATACATTGATCTGCAGCACTTTGTAGCCCCTGTAATACTCCTATCAGCAGCACTTTGTAGCCCCTGTAATACACCTATCAGCGGCACTTTGTAGCCCCTGTAATACACCTATCAGCAGCACTTTGTAGCCCCTGTAATACACCTATCAGCAGCACTTTGTAGCCCCTGTAATACATCGATCAACACTATCTCCTGTAATACATTGATCGGCAGCACTTTGTAACCCCTGTAATACACCTATCAGCAGCACTTTGTAGCCCCTGTAATACACCTATCAGCGGCACTTTGTAGCGTCTGTAATACACTGATCAGCAGCTCTTTGTAGCGTCTGTAATACACTGATCAACAACACTTTGTATCCCCTCTAATACATTGATCTGCAGCACTTTGTAGCCCCTGTAATACTCCTATCAGCAGCACTTTGTAGCCCCTGTAATACACCTATCAGCGGCACTTTGTAGCCCCTGTAATACACCTATCAGCAGCACTTTGTAGCCCCTGTAATACACCTATCAGCGGCACTTTGTAGCGTCTGTAATACACTGATCAGCAGCACTCTGTAGCCCCTGTAATACATTGATCAACAACACTTTGTATCCCTAGTAATACACTAATCATCAGCACTTTGTAGCCCCTGTAGTAATGCCGATCGGCAGCACTTTACAGTCCCTGTAATACACTGATCATCAGCACTTTATAGCTCCTGTAATACACCGATCAACAGCACTTTGTAGCCCTTGTAGTAATGCCGATCAGCAGCACTTTGTAGCCCCTGTAATACACCGATCGGCAGCACTTTGCAGCCCCTGTAATACACCGATCAGCAACACTTTGCAGCCCCTGTAATACACCGATCAGCAACACTTTGCAGCCCCTGTAATACACCGATCAGCAGCACTTTGCAGCCTCTGTAATACACTGATCAGCAGCACTTTGCAGCCTCTGTAATACACTGATCAGCCACACTTTGCAGCACCTGTAATACACCGATCAGCAGCACTTTGCAGCCTATGTAATACTCTGATCATCAGCACTTTATAGCCCGTGTAATACACAGATCAGCTGCACTTTGTAGTCCCTGTAATACACCGATCGGCAGCACTTTATAGCCCCTGTAATACACAGATCAGCAGCACTTTGCAGCCCCTGTAATACACTGATCAGCAGCACTTTGCAGCCCCTGTAATACACAGATCAGCAGCACTTTGCAGCCTATGTAATACTCTGATCAACAGCACCTTGCAGCCCCTCTAACACATAACTTTTGTCAAATGATAGGTAACCATTATTTAATAGTGTTGGCGCACTCCTGCCTTCCCTCTTTCTTGTGGCCCCCTGGTCTTCTGCAGTCCTATGTGTCTCCATAGTAACAGACCACAGCTAAGCTATGCCTGGTCTAGTCCTGCACTTTTACTTTATTTCATCTGACCCCTACTTCTTACCAAGTGTCCACAGTAAAAAGAAGGAGACAGAAGCAATGGGGGGATGAAGGCGCGATCAGTCTACACATGCTTTGTTTGTAGTCTGTTTCCATGGAGACCTACACGTCGGTGTAGTAGATTATTATTATTATTATTTATTGTTATAGCGCCATTTATTCCATGGCGCTTTACATGTAGGGAGGGGTATACATAATAAAAACATGTACAATAATGTTAAACAATACAAGTCATAACTGGTACAAGAGGAGAGAGGACCCTGCCCGCGAAGGCTCACAATCTACAAGGGATGGGTGAAAATACAGTAGGCGAGGGTAGAGCTGGTCATGCAGCGGTTTGGTCGATTGGTGGTTACTGCAAGTTATAGGCTTGTCGGAATAGGTGGGTCTTCAGGCTCTTTTTGAAGGTTTCGATGGTAGGTGAGAGTCTGATATGTTGTGGTAGAGAGTTCCAGAGTAGGGGTGATGCGCGAGAGAAATCTTGTATGCGATTGTGGGAAGAGGAGATAAGAGGGGAGTAGAGAAGGAGATCTTGTGAGGATCGGAGGTTGCGTGGAGGAAAGTACCGGGAGACGAGGTCACAGATGTATGGAGGAGACAGGTTGTGGATGGCTTTGTATGTCATGGTTAGGGTTTTGTACTGGAGTCTCTGGGCAATGGGGAGCCAGTGAAGGGATTGACAGAGGGGAGAAGCTGGGGAATAGCGGGGGGACAGGTGTATTAGTCGGGCAGCGGAGTTTAGAATAGATTGGAGGGGTGCGAGAGTGTTCGAGGGGAGGCCACTGAGCAGGAGGTTGCAGTAGTCAAGGCGAGAGATAATGAGGGCATGGACTAGGGTTTTTGCAGATTCTTGGTTGAGGAATGAACGGATTCGTGAAATATTTTTGAGTTGAAGTCGGCAGGAAGTGGAAAGGGCTTGGATATGTGGTTTGAAGGAGAGATCAGCATCAAGGATTACCCCGAGGCAGCGAGCTTGTGGGACTGGGGAGAGTGGGCAGCCATTTACTGTAATGGATAGGTTCGTTGGGGGGGGTCACGTGATGTAGACAGAAAATAATAGGACCAGGGCTGATTTACTGTACCCTAACCATATTGATTGTATTATGTTTTTTTTTCTATTTGTTTGCAGGACAGCCTGGATGATCTTCTGAAAGAGGTAAGGTGCAAGCAATATAATTAAGTGTTAAGAAAAACGTAATGAAGAAAGGTCAGCTCACCCACGAGAAGATCCCGGGCACGGAGAATACCGAAGAAAGAGAAAAATTAGAATGTCAAAATCTTCAATAAAACCGTGAATTTATTCAGAATAGTTAAAAATTTCCAATACCAAAATATAAGAAAATTTATCAAACGCGTTTCAGACAGTCCTCTTTTTTCATACATGCAATGACTAAAGATCGTTGTCTGAAACGCTTTTGATGTATTTTCTGTAACAACCATGCTGGCATCACTGCATGGCCTCCCATCCCCCACACACCAACTTACTCACTTCTATAGGTTATGCTGTGATTTCTGTCTGCTGCCAGCTCCATGCTCTATGCCTCTTGCTGCCTGTCTGCTCTCTGCATGCTTCCTGGCTGTGTGCAAAGGGGGGCGGCGCCGGCACTCTCTGGTTCTTAAGGTACTGTCACACTTAGCGATGCTGGTGCATCGCTAAGTGGTCGCTAGTGAGCTGCCACACAGGCAGATCTCACCAGCGACATAGCAGCGGTTGGGGGTCGTTACTTACCTGTCAGACGAGGCGATCCTGACGTCCTCCCGCCCGCGTCCACGCGTTGCTCGTCGGCGCCACAGGAAGCCCAGCAGGAAGCTGACGACGAGAAACGGTCCAGGACGTTCTCGCGCGATCAGCGATAATCAGCGGGGGAGCCAGTCGGAGGTAAGTATCAGGCATAGCGATATCGCTAGCAATATCGCTGCTACGTCACAAAAACCAGTGACGTTATAGCGATATTGCTAGCAATATCACTTAGTGTGACAGGCCCTTTATGGCATCAGTGTGCACTTGCCTAAGGTGCTCTTGGCCAATCGTCAATAGGTCTCTGGTATTTAAGGCAGCTCCACCCAGTGGGCCCTGCCTGTGCAATGTGTTAACTCAGTTAGTATCTTGCTACTGAGTTGCCAGGTCTTGTTCTGTTGTTAGCCTTCCCTGGAGGCTTAATTCCTAGCTTTGCTTTGTACCTGTCCTATCCGCCCTCCAGGAGGCAGAATATCCTGGTCCCTGTGCTATTGTTCTTTGATTTGCCTCGAACTTGTCCTGTCCACCCTCCAGGAGGCAGAATATCCTGGTCCCTCTGCTATTATTCCTTATCTTGTCTTATCCTGGTCCCTGGGTCCTTGGTCTTGTACCTTGTCTTATACCGTTACCTTGTCTGAACTCAGCCTTACCTCTGTCTGTCATCCTCCTTGTCTTTGGCTTCTTTCCTTGCTGTGTCTTTCCTTGTGTTCCCCCTGTCTGCTTATGCTCCGTACTCTTGTGACCCTGCCTGTGCTCCGTACTCTTGCGGCTCTGCTTATGCTCCGCACTCTTGCGGTTCTGCTTGCTCCGTACTCTTGTGACCCTGCCTGTGCTCCGTACTCTTGTGACCCTGCCTGTGCTCCGTACTCTTGCGGCTCTGCTTATGCTCCGCACTCTTGCAGTTCTGCTTGCTCCGTACTCTTGTGACTCTGCCTGTGCTCCGTACTCTTGCGACTCTGCTTATGCGCTGCACTCTTGTGGTTCTGCATGCTACGTACTCTTGTGACTCTGCCTGTGCTCCACACTCCTGCTGTTCTACCTGATGTGTGAACAGGTCTCAACCTGTTCCTCCATACACCATTCCTTCCTGTCAGTACCAGCACTTGCTGTGTGAACAGGACCCTACCTATTCCACACACCTCTCCGTGTCCCAGTGCCTTCCCAGTTGGTGCCTGCCTGTCATGTATCTCAGCCGTGCCTGCCTGCCTTGTGTCTCAGCCGTGCCTGCCTGCCCTTTGTCTCAGCTGTGCCTGCCTGCCCTGTGTCTCAGCTGTGCCTGCCTGTCTCAGCTGTGCCCGCCTGCCAGTGACTCAGTCATGCCCGCCGTGCTCACCTGTCTGTCTGCTACTCGCGCCTGTTGCCCGTACTGTCTCCCCAAGTGGGATCAGCAGCCGCAGCCAGACACCACCCTGGAGTGGCACCTGGCAGCTGCCTGTCGCACAAGCCTGACCTCACCATCAGAGGCTCCAGTGAAAACCAAGGCATCTGCCCTAGTCACGCCCCTTCCAGGGTAGTCTGGTTTGTGGCACAGGGGGGCCACATCCCCCTGGCTCACGCCCACCAGTCAGGGCGTGAGCGTGACATTTTCTCATATTGTTACAGCTTTGACATTGCGACTTTTTAACTATTGTGAATAAATTCATGGTTTTATTAAAGATTCTGATGCTGGAATTTTTCTTCTTCAAAAACGTTTTTAAAACGCAAACATTTTTAATTATGCACCATTTAATATAGATCGCTATATATTTGGATCTGTTCACATTAGTGTGATGGTTATGTTTTTTATCAGATGCTCTTGAGTAGAAAAACTTATCTGCTGCACTATTTTGCCCTGTAGATCCATTACCAGTCAATGGAATCTGTTACCAAATGAGTCCATCATTGAATGGAATCTGTTGTCAGAAAATGACCTAGTGTTTAAATTAGGGTTTTATGATAAATTTATTTTTTAAAAGATGCTTCCGTGTGTATTTTAAAATTTCCATTTTCACGATTGTTATTGGAAAAAAAGATGTACTGTAGTTCTCTGATTTCCCACATTGGACACCATCTTTAGATGTGAGTCTGATGGATGGGGTCCGAATACTGGAATCTCCATCGATCCCGAGAACAGCGCTCTACAGAGTCCTGTCTGACTGGAGTGGTGGCCGATTACAGTGCTCAACTGTTTCTGGTAGGCCCATAGGGAATTAATGGAGTGGTGGTGCTCCTTTTCAGCCACCATCCCATTCAGATGGGGCTGTCAGAGACACCGCACTACACTTGCTCTTAGAGCCAGTGCGCGTGTCCTGAGTACAGAAGCAGTGCTAAACGAGGTACAGGAGGAATAAACAGACGGGAGGTCAGACAAAGCCAAAGGTCATACACAGGATCACAGTACAGTAGCAGGGATGAGACAGAGCGGATAATCAGGGCCAAGCAGAGATCAAAACCAAACAGACATAGGAGGTACCAGGCAGAATCCAAAGCGATATCCAGAGAACAGACCGAGTCATACACAGAGAATCATGCAACCAGAACACAGCACGTGTGCGAGTCAAACCCGCACTGAGATCATGACAGGGGCTTTGTAGAGCCCCTCTCTTGTGATCAGTGGCAATCCCAGCATTTGGATCCCCAATGATTAGTAATTTAATACCTATCTATATCTATTGGATATTTGATTTATTCAAAAAATGGCAATAACCTCTTTATACTAGACTCATACTTCTTGTTCACTACGGAAGGGTGTTCAGCAGCGGTTATCATCACAGACAGGATTAAAACAATAGGTAACACCTCTATATACAGCAGATAGCACTGGATGCACCATTCACAAAAGTGTACTCACAGATCACCTTCTCCCACTCCACATAGCCAATCTGTGGCTGCCTATGGCCATAAAATAGACAGGAAGTATGACTAAACTAGTGATGTGAAAATGTAGAACAAAATGCATTTAAAAAAGTTGTCCACTATTTGGAAACTCCCTGTCATACCCCACGCTTGGCCCCGATAGAATTAAATACCTATGCTCACCTCCCATGACAACTCCCTTCCTGCGCTGTCGTGCGGTGTTATAACGCCAGAGCCCAATCAGCGCTGGCGTCACTGTCTCCGCCTTCGGACAAATTGATCATGAAGATGAAGTTAGAGATCAGCTGTGGCGCAGATTTCCTCTTCATGTTCAGTTTGTCTGAAGGTGGTGGCAGTGACGCCAGTGCTGATTAGGCGCTGATTGTTGTGACCCACGTGTCACAAGTCCACACAAGAGCCCCAGGAACGGCACCGGCACAGGACGTGAGTATAGGCTTCATGATTTAATTGGGGCCAAGCATGGGGATATGCGAAGGAGTTGTCCTAGTAGTGGACAATCCCTTTAAAGAAAAATCCTGATTAATATAATAGGCCATTTTCTAATGACATTCCCTTTAATAAACCCTATAGATATAAAATATATGATGCCAAGGTGAACCACACTGTTTTTTGCTTCTTGGAAATTTTAGTTTGGTTGGCACAACCTACTTTGACTAATATAAGGAAGTCTCTAAACTAAACCATATACAGTGACGTACCGCTCAAAATTTTTATTTTTATACATTCCTTCAATGTAACCCAAAATTCACATGAAAGAAGCATTAGAAGAAATTTACCATTGACCTCTGCACCATGCAGAGTAGTATTGTATTGGTCAGAAGCTGTGACTGTGCCATCACCAGCGGGAGCTGGGTGAAATTGACAAGAAATTGTGATTGTTTATCCCATTAAATGCTGCACTCCACCATTCACCCATAGACAGCGTAGCCCCTAAGGCTACTTTCACATGTTAGTTTTTTTGTCCCGGCATGATGCGGTGAAAAACCGGACTACCGGATCTGGCCGTAAACGCAGACACCGGATCCTTCTTTCTGCCGGATATATTCCTGGCAGAGAAGGTCTTCCGGGTATGCGCAGTGCGAAAAACCGGTCCGGCGTTTGGAAAAAACGTTGCATGCAACGTTTTTTCCAGATGCCGGACCGGCAGTTTTGACCGGATCCGGCAAAATTCGGACACGCCGCATAGGCATCCAGCGCAATGCGGCTGTAATGAAACTCTATGGGGAAAAAAACAGACTCGGTGGCAACAGGTGCTGGATCCGGTATTTACACATTTCGCTGCATCGTGCCTGATGCAGAAAAACTGACATGTGAAAGTAGCCTAAGGAGGAAATTAAAGGAAATCAGAGACAGTAATCCATTAATACACAGGAGTAAGGCAATGCATTATAACATATGATTCTGATAAACATTTGTAAGTCAGAGTAATTAGTATTCATATTTGATATCGACAAATGGACATGTGATATTTTTAAAATTATATTTATACTACATAGGGAATGGAGTTACCCTAGTCAGATTATGGTGAAGCAAAATTGTCCTGGTCCCAAAATTGTCTATGTCCTTAAAGAAGCACTTCCGTGAAAGTTTTTATCATTGTATTGTAATCATCATATTATATAACATTGTGTACTTACAATTGCTCATTCTGCCCTTCTACCTAGTAAATTTTTCTTTTCTCTGCTCTATGTAGAAACAGGTGTAAGGTGGCTGTCAGACACATAGTGGATGGGAGATATCTATCACAGAGGTGGTTGTCCTCTGTGATGTCACCTGGAGTAATGCACTAGTACACATAGTATGAAGAGGGGTTAATCAGCCATGACAGGACTGGGTTTAATGTGAGCAGCTCAAGAGTTTGGGCAAGATGACTGCTCACCTTATTTCCACCTTTGGATGTGGTTCACATTGTAAAATGGGACCTATTTGACTCCCATATATTCTGTGTGTGGAGGTGATCTCCAGGATTGTGTGCATTTGCTAAAGGACTAAGAAGCTGGACTCTATCCCAAGTGGGCAAACCTGCAATATTGTATGGACTTTTTACTTTATGTATCAATTTATGCTGTACAAGGGCTGCATTAAGGTTTTCCTGTGATGTGGTTTATAAGGAGTGAAATAAACCAGTTGGACTTTTAAAGTGAAGTATTACAGAAACAGTTCCTGTAATACCTCATACCGTTCCCAAGTGAGTAGCATTGTTACATTTGGTGTAAGAAGTGCGTTCCCAGGGAACACATGTGACTTCTACAGAGGTACTGCATGTCTTGGGTGAAGGTGGCTATAAGCCAGGGAGCAACATCAGACAGCATGGAGGACCTGAATAAACACCTGGTGCAAGTCCAGCAACAGCTGCAGCAGCAGCAGCAACAACAACAGCTGGCACAACAGGAGACAAATAACCTGCTTATGTAACAGCTCCAGCAACAGATCCAGCAGCACCAGATTGAATTACTGCAAAAGCAGTTTGTGACACGGTGACAGCTCCGACTCCAAGGTCAGCTGATGATTTCTCCAGAAGGTGGTGAGGATAGCCTTGCAGAAAATGACCCCAGATGACAATGCAGAGGCCTTTTTCACCGTTTTTGAAAGGGTCGCTAACAGAGAAAAACTCCCACCAGAGCAGTGTGCAAAAGTCCTGGTGACATACTTAACGGGGGAGCCACAAAATGCCTACTATGATTTAACCTTACAGGACGTCAAAGAATATGCAAAATTGAAAATGGAAATTTTGGCGTGTTTGACAGTAATAATGACTGTTAGGGCACAACAGGTCCACCGCTGGGCATATCACTGGGACAATCCCCCTTGCTCCCAAATATTTGATCTACTGCACCTCATCCAAAACTAATTGCAGCCAGAGTCCTCTACCCCATCTCAGATAGTAAAGTGAGTTGTAATGGATCAGTTCATGTACTCCCTTCCGAGGCCGATACAGAGTTGGGTTTCTCAGGGGAATCCTTGAGACACAGATGACCTGGTCGAAAGGTATCATGGTGTCCATTGTTCCTTTAAAGAGGCAACCCACTCCATACATGGAGTAACATCGGGGGGCAGATGCTGAAAAGGGGGTGAGATGTCCAAAGTCTATGGAGGCAGCAGAGTTCATGCCGAAGGTCTTATCAGGGGATGTAATTTGCTGGAAATGTCATTGCCAAGGTCATATAGCCGTTCGTTATCCCCTAACCACTGAGCAAATGCACTGTAGCGTGGGATATCGGTGTTCATACTACACATGTCCAGCCTGCAGTGTGCACTTTCCACCTAGCGAGGGGCCACAATCTTGTCCTGTAAAAGTAAATGGTCTGCAAGTGACTGGACTGCTAGACTCAGGGAGTCGTGAGGGCCACACTCCCTCTGTAACTGATCTCTGGTAATAAGGTGGGCATATGCTGCATTCAAGGGGATGGTAAAGACTATCCGGTTGCCACAGTAGTCATTGAGATGGCCCGAGGTACTGAGTCCCAAGGGGTTGGGTGTGGCCTAGAATTTATTGCACCCAATTATCATAGGCTGGGAATTTGTGTAGTTTTGGTACTTGTAGGGAAAGGGGAGAGACATCGGTTGCTCGAATAAGAGATAGGTTGCACTTAAAGAAGTTTCACCACACCCAGAGTCTCATGGGTTTCCCTCTACGTACTGGTGGGGATGAGGAGGCAACATCTCCTGAGCACAACAGTCCTGGGATAACTGTGACCGGAGAAAATTTTGGGTCTGTCCAACATAGGAACGTAACTCTAAAGATTCGTTCAATAATGTAACCGTTATAAATGGTATAGCGCAGAAGCTTGGGGCTGACACCAAATTTCTCTATTTTATGATGAGTGGGGACTTATTGTACTGGGTTACTAAGGTCAGAGAGGAAATAGTGGAGCAATTGTTGTTACCAGGATCCTATAGACGGATGGTGTTGGACATGGCTCATTCACATGTCTTGGGTGAACATCTGCGTGTGGACAAATCCCAAGAATGGGTCATTCAGAGGTTCTATTGACCCGATTGTCACCGCAAAATCCTAAGGTATTTGAAGTTTGTCCCACATGTCAGTTAACCGCTCACACCTCTCACTTCCAAAATCCCCTTGTGCCGCTTGCCATCATAGAGGTGCCGTTTGAGTGAATGTCTATGGACCTAGTCGGCCCCCTTGTTGTGTCTGCTTCTAGGTATCACTATATTTTGACTGTCCTCAACTTTTCTACGCTTTAACCAGAAGTGGTTCCCCTGAGGTACTCCTCCTCGAAATATATAGCCCGTAAATTGGTCCACATCTTTGCCCGGACAGGACTATCGAGGGAGAACCTGACCGAACAAGGAACACCCTTTATGAGTAAGGTGATGAGGGAACTTTGTAAGGCCTTGCAAATTACACAACTGAGGACGTCAATTTACCATTCCCAGACAGATGGCCTTGTGGAAAGGTTCAATAAAACTTTAAAGAGTATGCTTAAGAAGGTCATAGAAAAGGACGGTCCAGACTGGACTGTCTCCTCCCATATCTATTATTTTCTATCTGGGAGGTTCTACAAGCTTGTGCCGTTTGAACTCCTGTATGGCCAACCTCTGCGGACTCTTCTTGATATAGCAAAGGAAACCTGGGAAGCCAAGGTTTCGCCCCATTGGAGCATCATCGAGTACATCACACGCATGCAGGAGATGATTGCAAAGGTAAAAAGGTAATGCCCATCGTAAAGGAACGCCTCCTCCAGGCCCAAGAGGCACAATCCTAGGCTACAACCCATCAGCCAGGGTGAAGCAGCCCCAGGTACCGAGTCCTCGTGATTATTCCAATGGTAGAGAGTAAGTTTTTGGCCAAACGGCGAGGCCCCAATGACGTGGTAGAGAAGCTGGGTGAAGTGAACTACAAGGTTCGTCAACCGTGAAGACGAAACTCATACCAGGTGTACCACGTTAATCTTATTAAGGCATGGCAAGACAGGGACCCCGTTAAAACTCCATGTTGGCTGGTTAAGCCAGAAGTGGGCATTTAAGGTGTCACAGTAGCCAAGAGACTGTCGAGGGACCAAAAACAACAGTCTCAGGAATTGCTGCAGTAGAACCATGACCTGTTCTCAGATTTACCAGATTGTACAAATGTCATAGAACACAAGGTTCTTACGGAACCCCATGTGCGGGTGAACTTGAAGCACTACTGAATTCTTGAGACCTGGCGAGAACTGATCTCCAAGGAAGTGAAGCGTATGATGAATCTCGGAGTCATTGAGGAATCTAAGAGCGAGTGGTCTAGCCTGATTGTCCTTGTTCCAAAACCCAATGGAATGGAGATTCTTGAATGATTATCTGAAGCTGAAAAAAGTCTCCAAATTTGACCACATCCACTGCCGCATATCGACGAGCCGGTCGAGAGACTTGGGCCGGCAAGGTACGTAACCACTTTGCTCTAACAAAGGGATATTGGCAAATCTCCATGTCAAAAAAAGCCAAGGAGAAGACGGCTTTCTCTACACCCGACTGATGCCTCCAATATGTCCAGATGCCGTTCGGACTGCAGGGAGCTCCGACTACCTTTCAGAGTGCCATGGACCGGATTCTCACACCCCATAAGAATTGCACCGTTGCATACCTGTACGATATTGTAAACTTCACTCGGATTGGGGAAGTTATTTGGAAAAGGTCCAGGCGGTGTTTGATGCTCTCAGGAAAAGCATGGTTTTCTATAAATCCCCAAAAATGTGCTATGGCATAAGAAGAGGCCAAAATGCCTCAGATCACTAAAGTGGTTGCAATCCAGGGCTGGCTGAGACCACTGTCAAAGAAACAAGTTAGAGCCTTTCTGCTAATCACAGGGTACTACAGGATGTTCCTCCCAAATTTTGACATGATGACTGCACCCCTGACCAATCACCTTAAGAGAACAACATCGATTGTAGCCAAATGAACTGCGGAAGAGGAGATGGCCTTAAAAGAACTTAAAGTAGCTGTAAGCAGCCGCTCCTGGTAGCCAACTTTAAGAAGAAATTTGTACTCCAGACAAATGCCTCAAAAAGTCGAATTAGGAGTGTTCCTTTAAAAGGAGGTACACTGAGAAGCATCCTGTTCTTTACTTGAGTAGGGACCTGCCGTCAAGTGAGAAAAATTATTCCATTGAAGAAAAGAAATGCTTGACCATAAAGTGGGCAGTGGACACATTGCAATACTATTTATTAGGGCAAAAATTTAAATTAGTGTCCAACCATGTTTCACACAATCCTGTAGGTCTGCACACCTCCACACAGGAAATGTGTGAGACAAACAGGTCCCATTTTACAATTTGAACCACACTCAGGGGTGGAGATATGCTGAGCAGCCATCCTGACCAACTCTTCAGATGCTCACATTAAACCTGGCCCTGTCATGGCTGATTAACTCCTCTTAATGCTAAATATACTAGAGCACTACTCCAGGTTTACATCACAGAGGACAACCACCTCTGTGATATACAGTGGGGCAAAAAAGTATTTAGTCAGTCAGCAATAGTGCAAGTTCCACCACTTAAAAAGATGAGAGGCGTCTGTAATTTACATCATAGGTAGACCTCAACTATGGGAGACAAACTGAGAAAAAAAAATCCAGAAAATCACATTGTCTGTTTTTATTTCATTTTATTTGCATATTATGGTGGAAAATAAGTATTTGGTCAGAAACAAGCAATCAAGATTTCTGGCTCTCACAGACCTGTAACTTCTTCTTTAAGAGTCTCCTCTTTCCTCCACTCATTACCTGTAGTAATGGCACCTGTTTAAACTTGTTATCAGTATAAAAAGACACCTGTGCACACCCTCAAACAGTCTGACTCCAAACTCCACTATGGTGAAGACCAAAGAGCTGTCAAAGGTCACCAGAAACAAAATTGTAGCCATGCACCAGGCTGGGAAGACTGAATCTGCAATAGTCAACCAGCTTGGAGTGAAGAAATCAACTGTGGGAGCAATAATTAGAAAATGGAAGACATACAAGACCACTGATAATATCCCTCGATCTGGTGCTCCACGCAAAATCCCACCCCGTGGGGTCAGAATGATCACAAGAACGGTGAGCAAAAATCCCAGAACCACGCGGGGGGACCTAGTGAATGAACTGCATAGAGCTGGGACCAATGTAACAAGGCCTACCATAAGTAACACACTACGCCACCATGGACTCAGATCCTGCAGTGCCAGACGTGTCCCACTTTCTTAAGCCTGTACATGTCCGGGCCCGTCTGAAGTTTGCTAGAGAGCATTTGGATGATCCAGAGGAGTTTTGGGAGAATGTCCTATGGTCTGATGAAACCAAACTGGAACTGTTTGGTAGAAACACAACTTGTCGTGTTTGGAGGAAAAAGAATACTGAGTTGCATCCATCAAACACCATACCTACTGTAAAGCATGGTGGTGGAAACATCATGCTTTGGGGCTGTTTCTCTGCAAAGGGGCCAGGACGACTGATCCGGGTACATGAAAGAATGAATGGGGCCATGTATCGTGAGATTTTGAGGGCAAACCTCCTTCCATCAGCAAGGGCATTGAAGATGAAACGTGGCTGGGTCTTTCAACATGACAATGATCCAAAGCACACCGCCAGGGCAACGAAGGAGTGGCTTCGTAAGAAGCATTTCAAGGTCCTGGAGTGGCCTAGCCAGTCTCCAGATCTCAACCCTATAGAAAACCTTTGGAGGGAGTTGAAAGTCCGTGTTGCCAAGCGAAAAGCCAAAGACATCACTGCTCTAGAGGAGATCTGCATGGAGGAATGGGCCAACATACCAACAACAGTGTGTGGCAACCTTGTGAAGACTTACAGAAAACGTTTGACCTCTGTCATTGCCAACAAAGGATATATCACAAAGTATTGAGATGAAATTTTGTTTCTGACCAAATACTTATTTTCCACCATAATATGCAAATAAAATGAAAAAAAAACAGACAATGTGATTTTCTGGATTTTTTTTTCTCAGTTTGTCTCCCATAGTTGAGGTCTACCTATGATGTAAAGTACAGACGCCTCTCATCTTTTTAAGTGGTGGAACTTGCACTATTGCTGACTGACTAAATACTTTTTTGCCCCACTGTATATCTCCCGGACAAGAGCTGTATTTACGTTTTCCTGTGATGTGGTTTATGAGGAGTGAAATAAACCAGCCCGACTTTTAAATAGAAACATTTCCTGTGACTCTTCATCCCGTTCCCAAGTGAGTAGCATTGTTACACAGGAAATCTCTTTTCCCTTCATTTATTATCCCCCTCTTCAACTGATTCAGCTGCATCCTCCCACCCTCCTAGGGATTTTTGCAGTGACTTTCGAATCATATAGGGAAAATTGACTTCCTGTTTTTACATAGAGCATAGAGCTTATAAGGATTCAGCTAGTCAATTTTTGATGTCATAGACCTAAAAGAGAAGAATTAGCTGTGTAGAAAGGCAAAATGAGCAATTGTAAATACACAGTGCTGTATGATGACTGCAATATTTGAAGAGGCTAAAAACTGTGAAGGGAGTGTTTCTTTAACAATGTAGTAATCAGTGATGGAGGAATTATTCATTTGATAAAGGTTCGGGGTGTTAACGTATGGACCCCCAGTGTTTACCTGTAGTGGGCACACATGCATCTCAGTCGGAGATTTATTGTATGAAGTGTGCCCTTTGGCACAGATCGTCTCTAGTATTCTGTCTTTTTCTACATCTAAGTGACTGAGTGCAGTATTTGCTAAAAACTGTTTTCACTTTTAGACTGAACTTCTTGCACGACACATGTCTGTGTACCAGCACGATATCCCCCCCGACTTGCTGACTTCTACCATGCTAGGCAGTAAGGAGTTGCTACAACAGTGTGAAGAAATATGGGCACAAATTGTGCAGGTATGTAAATGTATAACCGTATGGTGACTTTCCCAATGACTTGTCAATCTGTTAGTGCTAGTTTTATCTACAACTCTAATTTTGTAACTTGCGGTTGAACATTTATCTTAGATAGATGTCTCTTGTTTGTTCGACTGCAGTTTTACCCAACTTACTTCTATACAGATGTATGCTGGCTCGGCGGTATGTGCATGTATTCTCAATGAGAAGTAAGCCACTGATCGAGATCTATGGCGGCAGCCTACCTTCCCTGACAATAAAAGGATCTGGCATGTTGGATGCAACAGCCACTGGCAGTGCAGGAGAAATGCAGCCATCGCCATTAAAGTATATGGCTTTAGTTCTCTGCACAGCGGGTGTTTGGAGCACCAACGTGTAGGGAAATAATGTGAGAAGGCAATAGTGCTGAATCAGCTGGGAACCATTCATACTTCAGATCAAATGGGGTCCCAGAGTTTGGGATCCCAAGATCAAAAAGGGATGTGCCAACATTTGTGATGGAAGTACCCCTTTAATCTTTACTTCTCTAAAACAGAAAAGCCCTTTAGAAATGTATAGAAAACACTAGGTGATCTGAATACTTTTGCTGTTCCTGGGGAGTCTGCGATTTCACCATTGCTGTGCGATTATCAGTACTGAAGACAGGTAAGTATTGTCCACCTCGAGCCAGTTATGTAAAAATCACAAAATCACTTATTCATATGCAATCAAAATCCATTATGGTATAGCTTTCCACCAACGCGTTTCGAGCACTGCATGCATTCTTAGTCCTGGATCAGGAATGCGTTAAGCATTTTAAATGTATTTATCCAGAACAATAAATGCATGTAGCATCTGAATACATTGTTGGAAAGCTAGACCACACTGTAAATGGATCTTAATTACATACCAATGAAGTGATTTTTAAGTTACTGTATCGAGCTGGACAATACTTACCTTTCTTCAAAACCCCATCAGATCAGGCCTTATTCACACACTACAGATTTAGTCAGTGTTTTATTTCAGAAGATGAAGCTAAATCCCGAAGTGGAACATATACAGAGAGGTACTCTACTGGAAAGATTTATACTTCATCACAACCAAAATCAGAAGTTGGTGAAATGCATAGAAAAGGTGCAATATTTAAGCGCTTCCCTCTGCTAGTCTGTGGATGTATGTGCTAAAACCTGATGCCCTGTAGTGTAGCCCGGACATATATCTACAGTCTTCCATATAACTATGCTGCACAGCATTCTGTTTTCTCTAAGCCTCATTGGGGGACACAGAGACAGTGGGTGTTATGCTGCTTGCCACTAGGAGGACACTAAGTAAACCAGAAAAAAAAGTTAACTCCTCACCTGCAGTATACACCCTCTCGCTGGATGAGATTTCTCCAGTTCTTGCTTAGTGTCTATAGGAGGCACTTGGGTCTGGCTTCAGACCCCACCGTTTCTATTTTATTTTTTGAATTTTCTGTAAATTTTTATTTTTTAAATTAACGGAGTGAAGGGGGCGACGGTTCCTTTCTATGGCTCGCTCTCCCCCGAACCAACAACAGGCAAGCACGCCGAGTATACCTCCCCGTACACTTTCCTGCGACGATTGGGGCTGATTCCTCTGGCGATGATGGCGATGATCCTTACGGTCCCGGTAATCCACGGATACGAGGGCAAGCGCATGGAGTGCAATGGAGAAGACTGGAATAGCGCTTCCGAATGCCCTGAATCAGCCCCATAGGTCTCCATCACCCTGCCATAGGGAGGATCGATTGAGCATACCCCTTCAAGAACTCCTCCAGCTCTGCTACATCAGCCCAGGAGGACGAGAAGACCTGCATGGATGGCCCCAGACAGCACGGCCTGCCTGAGCACTGGAGTTGAGGTATGGGGTCGGGTCTTGCTCCCTGGGAGAAGCGCAGACTTAGCGTCAGCGGCGGTGCACCGGCGCCCCATCACGGCCCCCCGCTCTCGGCGCTTACCACGGGTAGGCTAAAAATTTAGTCCCCGGCTTTTCCGGCCTGCTAGGCCGCAATATGAATAGCGCCGCCCACACTAGCGCCGCCCCGCCCCCGGCGCCTACTGCGGGTAGGCCAAAAATTTAGTCCCTGGCTTTTCCAGCCTACTAGGCCGCAATTTGAATAGCGCAGCCCGCGCTAATGTCGCCGCCCCCTCCTCTTGGCGCCTCTCATTCCTTATGAGATACGCAATCCTAATCTCTGGGGCCATGTCTTTTACCTCAGCCTGCTCTGGACACAAGCTGTGAGGCGCGCACTCTGCCGGATACCGGGTGACACCATAGGGCCACCGCTATTCCTCCCGGGGAACACAGCACAGGACCGTGGGTAAGCTGCATCTGCCCTCAGATTAAAGCTTAACCCCTTCCCGGCACATTCCCTGCAGCTGCAGACAGACTCTACCGTTAACCCTTTCAGGAGCGCTATGTCTCAATCTAAGGAGACTAAATGGGCAGCTAAGAATCACACTGCGTTTTTTACCATGTGTACCACTTGCAAGTCTGCCTTACCCAGTGCACAGACTAATCCTTTATGCACGGACTGTGACCCGGCCTGCGCTCAAACGCCCCTCGCCGCCGCTGCTGACGGGCTTCCTGCGTTTAGTACCCCTGAGTGGGCTGCGTCCCTGTCACGATCGGTGGAGTCTCTGACCTGGGCTATATTCTCCCTCCGGGAGGACTCTTTAAGTCAGAAAGTGTCCTTACCTCCCGAAGAGGGCTCTGGTGTCGGCCGGGAACCATCCACCAGCAGGGGCTGTACTCGTTCAAGGGATGGTCAGGTCTCTAGAAAGCGGACCCATGATGCGTCCCCTAGTCACGTTCACGCCTCAGCATCGGCGACTCCTGTCTCTTGCTCTCCCTCTCCTGAGGTTCACAGCGAGCACGACTCTGAATTTGAATCTGACACGACAGCCCCTCAGAATCCCCCAACTGATCAAGAGTCACTTGATTCTCTTATAGAATCAGTCAACAGGATTCTGAAGTTGGATGAGGAAAATATTCCCGCTCCAGCACATCCTATCTCATTTAAGAAATCCAAGCGTGTGCCCAGGTTATTTATCAGCCATCCAGAGTTTAAGGAAATTGTCCAGAAACATAGGGATCGTCCATATAAGCGGTTCACAGGACAAAAATTTACTCAGGCTTAAATACCCTTTTGATCCAGACCTAATGAAGGATTAGTCACAGTCCCCGCCGGTGGACCCTCCTGTACCACGTCTTGCTTCTAAAACGCTCCTATCCGTTTCTGAGGGCTCCTCTGTCAGAAACCCCTCCGATCATCAAATTGACTACCTTGCCCGCTCAGTTTTTGAAGCTTCAGGAGCAGCGCTTTTTCCATCTTTTGTGACAATTTGGGTCACTAAGGCAATGGCCGCTTGGGGAGAAGTCTTGATTACTTCCTTCCAGGGCACCAATCTTCCTCCGGAGGCAACCACTGTCGCCAGGCAGATAATTCACGCAGCAGACTTTGTAGTGGACGCTTCTTTGGATGCCGCCAATTGCGCTGCTCAAACTGCCGCTAATGCGATCTCCATTAGAAGAGCCGTATGGCTCCGCGACTGGCAGGCGGATTCCACATCTAAAAAATCGTTGACGTCTCTCCCCTTTCAAAAGGGTCGTCTTTTTGGAGAGAAACTGGACCAGCTCATTTCTGATACTGCCGGGGGAAAAAGTAAATTCCTTCCTCAACAAAAGGCTGTTCGGCCGTTTCGCAACCAACGGCCGGTGCGTTTTCGATCTTTTCGCAACAGTTCCAGTTGGTCCTCCTCTACCGTCTCTTCCAGATCAGGTCAGTCCCTGCGCGGAGACAGAGGCTCCCAGGTCTCATACAGACCTAACCGCTCATGGAAACCCAGGCCTAGGGCATTTGGATCTAGGGGAGCCAGATCTCAGATCTTCTACCCAATGACTTGTTGCAGTATCCGGCGGACACCGACAGAGTAGGCGGTCGTCTACTTTCCTTCAGCCACACCTGGCTCGCGGGTCGTCCACGACAAGTGGATCAGGGAGCTGGTGTCCTCCGAATTTTCTTCTCCCCCTCCAACTCAGTTTTTCCCTTCCTCTCCCCCCAAGAAAAAGACAAGAGCCTTCCTCCGGGCTGTTCAGGCTCTGCTAAGGGACGGAGTCATCATTCCGGTCCCTCATCACGAAAGGTTCAGGGGATTTTATTCAAACCTTTTTGTGGTTCCAAAAAAGGACGGGACGATGCAACCCATTCTGGATCTCAAACAGTTAAATCAGTTTGTCAAGGTATGGCGATTCCGAATAGAATCTCTCCGATCAGTTGTCGCTTCCATGGAAAAAGGAAAGTTCCTAGCATCCATCGACATCAGGACACTTACCTTCACATTCCGATCTGCCCGTCCCACCAGCAGTTCCTGCGTTTTGCAATTCACGAGGAACACTTCCAGTTCGTTGCCTTGCCCTTCGGACTCGCCACCGCCCCCAGGGTCTTTACCAAGGTCATGGCGGCTGTCATGGCCATTCTCCACTCTCGGGAAGTAGTGGTGTTACCGTATCTGGACGACCTGTTCATCAAGGGTCCGTCCCTTCCAACCTGCGAGAAATCCGTGGATATAACAGTAAATACACTTTCTCGCCTGGGGTGGAAGATAAACTTTGAAAAGTCTTTACCAAATCCGGCTCAGCAGATTTCCTTTTTAGGAATGATCTTGGACACTTCCCGCGGGTTGGTCATTCTCCCTCCAGAAAAGACCCAAGTCTTACAACAGTCAGCACGTACTCTTTCCCGACCGGTTTCTCACTCCATTCGTTTCAGCATGAGAGTTCTCGGAAAGATGGTGGCTGCGATGGAAGCAGTTCCATTTGCACAGTTCCATCTCCGTCCCTTACAACATGCGTTGCTGTTAGCTTGGGACAAGAACCCGTTCTCCCTGGACCGTCGGATCCTTCTGTCCCTGCGGGTCAGGCAAGCCCTCAGGTGGTGGACACTGAGGTCCTCCCTGGATCAAGGGAGGTCTTTTCTCCTAGTAAGATGGTTGGTAGTAACCACCGATGCAAGTCTTCTTGGCTGGGGTGCGATCTTTCGTCACCACACGGCACAGGGTTGTTGCTCAACCCGAGAGTCACATCTCCCCATCAACATTTTGGAGATACGAGCGATCAGATTAGCTCTACGGAGTTTCCACCATCTCCTCGCAGGTCACCCCATCAGGATCCAATCCGACAACGCCACGGCTGTAGCGTATATCAACCGCCAGGGAGGTACTCGGAGCAGGATGGCTATGCACGAAGTGAGTCACATCCTTCATTGGGCCGAGACCAACCATTCATCCATCTCAGCAATCCACATCCCGGGCATAGAAAATTGGGTGGCAGATTTTCTCAGTCGCCAAGGCTTTGCCTCGGGGGAGTGGTCTCTTCATCCGGAAGTCTTTCAACAGATTTGTCATCGTTGGGGGACTCCGGATGTGGATCTCATAGTCTCAAGACGAAACAACAAGGTTCCTCGGTTCATTGCCTGATCACGCGATCCATGCGCCATCGGAGCGGACGCCCTAGTTCTGCCATGGCACCGGTTCCGGCTCCCGTACATCTTTCCCCCTCTTCCCTTGCTTCCGAGGGTCATCAAGAAGATCAGAGTGGAGGGAGTACCAGTGATCCTAGTCGCGCCAGATTGGCCTTGCCGAGCATGGTACGCAGAACTAATACAACTAGTCGCCGATGTCCCCTGGCGACTTCCAGATCGCATGGATCTACTCTCACAGGGCCCGATTTACCACCAGAACTCCGGGGCCCTGTCTTTGACGGCGTGGCCGTTGAATCCTGCAGGGATTTTAGCACAGGCTGGTTTCTCTCACTACGTAATTTCCACCATGATTAGTGCTAGAAAGCCTGTGTCCATGCGCATCTATCACCGCACCTGGAAAACCTTCTTTTCGTGGTGCAAGGATCATGGTCGATCCCCTCTGGTGTTTTCCATTCCGGCCATACTGGAATTCCTTCAATCCGGATTAAACTCAGGCCTCGTGCTTAGCTCGCTCAAGGGCCAAATTTCGGCCTTGTCAGTGCTTTTTCAAAATTGCCACCAAACTTCAGGTCAAGATGTTCATTCAGGGAGTTTCCCATGTGGCGCCTCCTTATAGAAGGCCATTGGATTCATGGGACCTTAACCTGGTTCTCGGGGCCTTACAGGAGGCTCCTTTTGAATCGCTGCAGGACGTGTCACTGACCGTCCTCTCTTGGAAGGTGGTCTTTCTAGTGGTAATTACGTCAATCAGATGAGTTTCGGAATTGGCGGCCCTGTCCTGCCGTCCTTCGTTCCTGAATTTTCATCAGGACAAGACAGTTCTTAGGACGTCCCTGTCCTTCCTGCCAAAGCTCGTTTCCTCTTTCCATGTCAACGAGGAAATTGTTTTGCCTTCTTTTTCCGGCGCCAGTCCATCGCATTGAGAAGGCCCTCCACACCCTGGATGTGGTTAGGGCGCTGAGTCGGTTCATCTCGCGGACGGCTCCCTTCCGCAAGTCACATGCCCTGTTCATACTTCCGGAGGGGCATAGGAAGGGTCTAGCCGCTTCAAAAGCTACGCTAGCCAGGTGGATTCGCTTGGCGATTCAGGAATCCTACCGTGTCAGGAACGCGCCTGTCCCAGCGGGCATTAAGGCACACTCTACCCGTTCAGTGTGCACCTCTTGGGCCATTCGGCACCATGCCTCGGCAGAACAGGTCTGCAAGGCTGCGACTTGGTCCAGTCTGCATACTTTTACAAAACATTACCAAATTCATTCTCAGGCCTCTACGGATGCAGCTCTCGGCAGACGCATCCTGCAAGCGGCAGTACCTCAGTGTTGACTCAGTGGTACATGGGGTATTAGCAGATGTATGCTCCCCACCCAGAGACTGCTTTAGGACATCCCACTGTCTCTGTGTTCCCCAATGAGATGTAGGAGAAATAGGGATTTTTGTGTACTCACCGTAAAATCCTTTTATCCGAACCATTCATTGGGGGACACAGCACCCACCCTGTTTAGCCTACTGGCTCATTGTAGCATTCTTAGGTTGTGACACAGTTATGGTTATTGTTGACTGTTTAAGCTCCTACGGCTTTTTTCACCGAACTGGAGAAATCTCATCCAGCGAGAGGGTGTATACTGCAGGGGAGGAGTTAACTTTTTTTCTGGTTTACTTAGTGTCCTCCTAGTGGCAAGCAGCATAACACCCCACTGTCTTTGTCCCCCAATGAATGGCTCGGAATAAAGGGTTTTAGAGTTAGTACACAAAAATCCCTATATTAAAGAGATTGAGGTGACACCATCTCATCTCGATATCCAAATAGAAAATGAAGACATCGGCTCAAAAGTTGGTGAAAATTTTTTTCTGTTTCTATATTCTGCCGTGGCAGAGGGCAGAATATAGAAACACAAATAATTTTTCACCAACTTTTGAGGCGCTGTCTTCATTTTCTGTTTGGATGTCTAGATATTTTCCGGGAAGGACTCTCTGAAATTGACGTGCGCCTCTATTGTGGGTAAAGTTAACCCCTTATTGTTATGAGGTACTGTGGATTTTTTATTCTTTGATTGAACCATCTCATCCCGAGTCCACGGAGATGGCAGGGTGCTGAAATCTTCTGCTACCAGTCTCATAGAACGCTGAACACAGGGCTCAAAGTGAGAATCGAATGCAGGTAGGAAGCTTCAGAGCAACGGTGTGGAGATCTGTGATGTCACGATAACCTCATGGGCTTTCAGCTGTTACAAGTAGGGGAGCCGCTGACTAATGGAGTTTGCACCAGAAACACGTAGACTAGGATGTTTGAGACCCTTTTCCTATATACAGAAGAATTAGTTCCTGAATGGTCATTATCTCCCTTTGTGGTTCCCCAAATATCTTGCTTCTATAGAGCCAGTTCGTTGCCCATTTCTGATGCTGCATCCTTCAGTGACCTGCTGAATACGAGGATTGACTCCCTCGACAACCATGCAACATTTCTTTTACACTATGCACTGACTTTTACCTCTGGAAATTGAGCCAGCCATGTATTATTACATGTGTTATTTTCTTCCAAGCTTAGGCCCGTGGGCATTATTACCTTTTGCTGTATACACGTTGTAGTTATAGTTATTTCTGTTACACCTTTGGACTCTAATACAGTTGTGCTCAAAAGTTTACATACCCCAGCAGAATTTTTGCTTTCTTGGCCTTTTTTCAGAGAATATGAATGATAACACCAAAACTTTTTCTCCTCTCATGGTTAGTGGTTGGGTGAAGCCATTTATTGTCAAACTACTGTGTTTTCTTTTTAAATCATAATGACAACCAGGGCTGTTGGTAAGCCAAACTTCTGACTCCGACTCCTCAATTTCCATGACACCGACTCTCCGACTCCAACTCCCTCATACATGGCTCATGTTTAAGTTTAAGTGATACCATATTTTTCAGACTATAAGACGCATCCCAAATTTTCAGAAAGAAAATGGGGAAAAATAATTAATGCGTCAAATGGGGGTCCATCTTACAGTCCTGAATTCTTCTTACCCAGGGGCATCGGAAGCACTGGTGGCAGCAGGAGTCAGGCGATACTTCCGGTGGTCCGAGGCTGCAGGGCGATGATCTCGCTCCCATCCTAGCCTGGTGCAGCAGTTTCGGTGGTGCTCGGTGCTGTAGGGGGGCTCCAGCGACATGGTGCCGCAGTTTTGACAGTGCTCATCGCCGAAACTGCTGCACCATGTTTCCGGATCCCCCCGCAGCACAGAGGACCGCTGAAACTGCTGCACCTGGCTGGAATAGGAGCGGGATCATCGCCCTGCAGCGTTGGACCACCGGAAGAATCGCTCGACTCCTGCTGCCACCACGCTAACTGTAAGTACATTCTGACTATAAGACGCACACACATTTTCCCCCAAAATTTTTGGTGAAAAAAGTGCGTCTTATAGTCCAAAAAATATGGTAAATTTGCTGTAGTAAAATGGTAACATCAGGCTTTTAATCATTATTATGCTACAATAATCAAGCCATTTAGCTAGAACTTAATTTTTGCCAGAGCTGTATATTTTAAGATACCACTTCCAAATGTTCAGTTTGTCTGATTTTTCTCTTTATAGGTATATATTTGAGTGAAATGTGAATTGTTCTTTTAGTCTACAAACTACTGACAACATGTGTCCAAATTTCCAAGCAATACATTTTTTTTTTTTCTCCTGAAAATGAGAAGTGGTCAAAATAACAAAAAATGCAGTGCTTGCAGACCTCAAATATTGCAAAGAAAACAAGTTCATAATCATTTAGAAATAACAATACTAATGCAGTAACTCAGGAAGAGTTCAGTAATCAATATTTTGTGGAATAACCATGATTTTTAATCACAGCTTTCATGCGTCTTGGCATGCTTTCCACCAGTCTTTCACACTGCTTCTGGCGTAAAAATGTAAGCAGGTCTTCTTTGTTTGATGGCTTGTGACTATCCATCATTCTCTTGATTACATTCCAGAGATTTTCAATGGGGTTCAGGTCTGGAGAATGGCTGCCCATGACAGGGATTTGATGTGGTGATCTCTTAATTTTTGCCACAGCTGTATTTATTGGAATACAGCTTTAGAACAAAAAAATTTGCATATTTACAATTTATTACACACTATGCAGTAAGTGGAAAAAAGCAGTTTTCAACAAAAACGTACTGAATAACATTTGTGCAGTCTATGAATTTGTTCTGAGAAATAGTATCGCCTCCACCAGTTCCTCCTTCATAGATGACCTCAAATCTGACCTAATTATTTTAAGGCCAGAGAACAACCTCTCTACACTAACTTGGGATGGTGGCAAAGCAGGAACCACATGGGCAACATCTCTAACAATTTCCGGGTATAAAGGAATTGCCTCATGCAGTTTTGATGAATGATTGAAAATTGTTCAGGATGCAAAGAAACACACATAACAAATAACATCAGCTGAAATACTGGACTCTCTGAAAACTAACAGTGTGGCTCTTTCAAGATGCACGATAAGAAGGCACTTGAAAAAAAATGGGCTGCATGGTCAAGTTGCCAGAAGGAAGCCATTACTGCGCAAATGCCACAAAGTATCTCGCCTACAATGCTCAAAACAGCACAGAGACAAGCCGCAAAACTTCTCGAGCATGGTAATTTGGGATGACTAGCTTGGCCCGTGCGAAATTTTCGCACATTGGTTGTCGGGGGCGCAGGCAATTTCAAAAAAAGTAAGCTGGTCAAATGCAAATGTATTTCATGAGCTGATGAACACAGACAGGTATTTATATATGTAGATTGGTAATACAATAAATTGTTTGGGTAAGTAGAGGCCAAAAAATGTTTTTGGGTTGAGGTGCCACCTGCAGATCATTGTGTCTTTTTGCAGGTTTATGAAAATGAATGTTTAAACTGTATTTAGTGCTAAAATCGTGAATGTGTGGTTTGTTTCGCTGTGTGCATGCTGAAGGGAGCAAGTTTACCTTTCAAATGGTGTATCGTGTGTATGTGTGTGTGTGTGTGTGTTGGGCGAAATAATCAGCGAGAAAGCAGTGCATGTTTACAAATTTGTTGGTAGTGTGCTGTGGGGGTACTGTGGTGCCACCTGCAGGTAATTTTTCCTTACTGCAGGTTTAAGAAAATTAATGTTTAAACTGGATTTTGTGATCAAATAGCGGATGTGTGGCTTGTTTGGCTATTTTCTTGCTGAAGGGGGCAAGTTTACCTTTCAAATGGTGTATAATTTGTGTGTATGGGTGCAGTATGAACGGGGATACAAAAGAATCACTGAAAAAGAGGTAAAAAAGGAATAAGATAAAAGTAACACCATTCCTACTGTAAAACACGGAGGTGGATCACTGATGTTTTGGGGATGTGTGAGCTACAAAGGCACAGGAAATTTGGTCAAAGTTGAAGAAAAGATGAATGCAGCACGCTATCAGCAAATACTGAAGGCAAATTTGCACTCATCAGCCCGGGAGCTGCGCATGGGGCATACTTGGACGTTCCAACATGACAAGAATCCAAAACAGTCGACCTGTCATTGGCTACAGCAGAACAAAGTGAAGATTCTGGAGTGGCCATCTCAGTCTCCTGACCTCAATATCATTGAGCCACTCGGGGGAGATCTCAAGCGTGCCCAGGAATTTACAGGAACTGGAGGCTTTTTGCCAAGAAGAGTGGGCTTTACCATCTGAGAAAATAAAGAACCTCATCCACAACTACCATAAAAGACTTCAAGCTGTCATTGATGTTAGAGGGGGGCAATACACGGTATTAAGAAATGAGGGATGTGAACTTTTGATCAGGGTCATTTGGATGTTTTGGGTTGTCATTATGATTTAAAAAGAGAAAACACAGTAGTTTGACAATAAATGGCTTCACCGAACCACTAACCTTGAGTGGAGAAATAGTTTTGGTGCTATCATTCATAGTCTCTGAAAGAAGGATAAGAAAGCAAATATTCTGCCGAGGTATGTAAACTTTTGAGCACAACTGTGTATATTTTTATCCCACTGAGGAAGTTGGCCACACCGTCAACGGAAATGCGTCATACCCTGATGCACCCTAAAACACATTATCTTTGTCTGTATTTTAGTTTCATCTCACTGTGGATCGTTCTTTTGGATTGGAAACAAATTTTTGTTAGCCTTTCCCTTTCTTCACATTTCTATTTACTATTAGTACTGTGGTTATTGTATGTGAGATGGTATAAAATGGTTAATATTTTAGCATTTAGCGATACCTCATTTATATCATTTTTTTATGTTTTGGCACTTTTATACAATAAAAACTATTTTATAGAAAAAATAATTATTTTTGCAACGCTTTATTCTGAGAGCTATAACTTTTTAATTTTTTCGCTGATGTATGGCGGCTCGTTTTTTGTGGGACAAGATGACGTTCTCAGCGTTACCACGTTTATTTATATCTCTTTTTGATTGCGTGTTATTCCACTTTTTGTTCGCCGGTATGATGATTAAGCATTTTTTTTTTTGCCTCGTTTTTTATTTATTTTTTTTATGCTGTTCACTAAAGGGGTAAACTAGTAGGACAGTTTTATAGGGCGGGTTGTACTTTTATTGTTTTTTTTTTCATTATTTACATAAATATATGTATTTATTGGTAAAATATTTAATTTTTTTTCTTTATTTGGGCATTTTTAAAAAGATATTTTTGCAATTTATAATTTTTTTTACTTTATTACATTGTCCCAGGTTGGGACATTACTATATAAAGTCAGATCGCTGATCTGACACTTTGCATAGCATGGTGTCAGATCAGCGATCTGACAGGCAGTGTAGGAGGCTTGCCGATGCCTGCTCTCAGCAGGCACTGACAAGCCACCTCACTGCAGGACCCCGCGGCCATGTTGGAGCCAGCGGTCGCCATGGAGATCACAGGAACAACGCGATCGCATTGCGTTGTTCCGGTGGTCTCCATGGCGACCCCCGGTTCCAAGATGGCCGCGGGGTCCTTCCGGGTCCTGCAGTGAAATGGCCCTGAGCCCCCGCCCTGCGTGATTGTTCTGGTATGCTGCTGTCAGTACTGACAGCGGCATCTGAGGGGTTAAATACCCATGATCGGTGCTAGCACCGATTGTGGGCGTTGCTGCGGGGTGTCAGCTGTCACATACAGCTGACACCCGCACCCGATCACTGCGGCGCTCAGCGTGAGGCCGTGGTGATCGGGCCGCCGTACTAGTACTGCTCTGGTCGGAAATGCAGTTCCCGCAGAGCAGTACTAGTACGGCGAGGGTCAGGAAGGGGTTAATGTTCTGTTGCAAGGTTTTTTTTGTGTCGGTATAACTCCTGTGGTTGTTCGACGATCTGCTTAGATCAGACTTTAGTCCACTGACCCGGCATCCAAAAAGGCCATTATTTGGCTCCCCTTCATAGATAGGCTCTTAGGAAAGCACCTAAATAACATAATTAAGAATGCTAATGGGGCCAAGTGTGCTCTGCTTCCCCAGATTTGTACTAAACAGGATAAAATATGTTTAACAGTTGGCAGGGGTGCTGGAAAAAGTCTCTTGCTGCGGTAATATTCGAAGGTTCTTTATTGTCCACTACACATTTCAGTTTCATACTGGCATCTTTATCAAGTGAATAAACCAACTTGTGGCTCATCTGGTCCATAAAGGAGACGTATATACATCAGGAACTTGCATCAGGGATATGGTTACTAACAGAGATGTGTATGCAGTCAGGAACTTGGAACAGGGATATGTTGTGGGTTTTTATTTTTTCCAATTCATTTTATTGAAGATTATACAACATAAAAAGTTTACATCATAGAGCAAAAGAACAAACAGCATTTCTCACTGCTCATTAATGCTGTCTTGCAAAGTTAACCTTGCCCTTAACATACCATGGGTCTAATATCTTAACCAAAGCCATAAGACACTTATGTCACGCACCAAATATGTGACGCCGGCTGACAAGAAACTACTTCTCCCATCAGCGGCTCCTGCTATCACTGTTTTCAACTGAACCCTAAAACGTGTAGAATAAACCATGCTGAAACCTCTACAATTTTTGGAATTCTTCTTGCGGCAGCACTGGGATGATCCTTCCTTCCTACCTAAGTGTATGTTTTCAGTGACAGCAGACCTAGCCTGATTTGAGGAATAGTCTCATCAGCCCACGCCTGCTGACCTGCGGTAAGCGTTTTACTGCAGGTCACCGCTGCTGCAGCTTAAACAGTGACACCTGCAGAATCACACTGACATCTGACAGCATGACCCTGCAGTGCTCTGACCGATGGTCTTACCGGCTGTAGCATTACTGCCAATCAGAACCACCACGCTGGTTTTTCCCACGCTGTCACAGAGATGACAGCGTGGGAATCACCATAGAAAGCCGGTAAAAACACAAACAAAAATTTAACAAATCCGTAAACATTTTTATACCTGCATTTCTCCTTCACCTCATTGGTGGGCAAAGGTACTGTGGGTGTATGCTACTGCCGCCTAGAGGCTGACACTAAGTGAAAAAAAGAGGTTAGCTCCTCCGCCGTATACACCATCGCCCCGATTGCGGGCGGAAACCAGTTTTTTGCTTAATGTCTCTTGGAGGCACACGTCTGTCTGTTTCCAGACTGATTTTTTTTTTCTTTTTCCCTATGAAGATGAGGCAGGGGCGACAGACCCTATTGAAAGGGTCCAATCTCCCTAAACCAACAACAGGCGAGCACGTGCAAGTGTCGCCTCCACGTATCCTCTCCCGCACCGTGGGACATGATGCCGGACTTAGCCTTGACCACCCTAAGGTATTGAAACCCTAGGCTGTACAGAGGCACAAGTGTAGTCCATGTGGCCCCCACTGCTCCACCAATGCTAAGACTGCGGGGTGGCAAGGCGGCGGACAGTCCCTCTCCTCACCCCTTGAACGGGTTAGATGGAGCTAGGGTGCCTGCACTGTCCTTTTTTCATACGGCCCCCCCTCTCCTCTACCTGAGCTGGAGCCGAAGCACGGAGGAGGGCGGCCTGGGAGGGCTCCTGCAGCGGCGCAGGACTGGAGCCCTTACCTTCATGCGGGCGAAGATAGCGCCACAACGCACACCATGGCATCTGGCAGCGGTGGACCCGGTTCCCGGCCTTGGCTCTGGCACCCCCCGGGCGGATATTGAAAATTCAGGCCACAGCTTCGGCCGTCGCTAGGCCGCGGCCGGAAGTACCCGCCCCCCGGCGTCGCGTCACGGCGGCCCCGCCCCGTGGCCTGGGCGGACGCCGAAGAAATTTAGGCCCAGGCTTCGGGCCGAAGCTAGGCCGCAGACGGAAGTACTGCCCCCAGAAATCCTTTTTTCTTCCGGGGGCCTGCCCGCACTTGTGTCATGATTCAGGTTGGATCTGACAGATAAATGATAAATGCACAAAGTAACCTTTTTTTCCCTTGAGATGTGTGCTCGGAGTTGGTTTTTGCCCCTGTGGCCATTAGGGTCATTGCACTCTGGTGTTTTTAATTCTAGTTTGCCCCCAGTGGTGGTTAGTGCTATTGCACGGGAATCACTAACAGGTGTGATTGCTCAATAAAGGTGTGTCAATTGTGCTCACTCACTGTTGGTGATATTATTGGTATTTTCCAATTATCCTTGGTGAAGGAAGGAGCTGGAGGAGAGAGAGTCCCGGGCAGCTCAGTCAGAGTCCTGGAGTGGCAGCTATGGTGTCAGTGAGGAGGTCTTGCATAGCTTGGTGGAGTGGCAGCTATGGTGTCAGTGAGGAGTTCCTGCAAAGCTTGGTGGAGTGGCAGCTATGGTGTAGAGCTGCACTCAGTTGCTGGACTCTGTTGCTGGAAAGCTGCACTCAGGTGCTGGACTCTGTTGCTGGACAGTTGCACTCAGGCGCTGGACTCTGTTGCTGGACAGCTGCACTCAGGTGCTGGACTCTGTTGCTCCAAGGCGTCACTCGCGTGCTGGACGCTGTTGCTGTAAAGCTGCACTCAGGTGTTGGACACGATGAGGAGTTCCTGCAAAGCTTGGTGGAGTGGCAGCTATGGTGTAGAGCTGCACTCAGTTGCTGGACTCTGTTGCTGGAAAGCTGCACTCAGGTGCTGGACTCTGTTGCTCCAAGGCGGCACTCGGGTGCTGGACGCTGTTGCTGTAAAGCTGCGCTCAGGTGTTGGACACGGTCGGAGGAAGATGCACTCAGGTGTTGGACTCTGTTGCTGGGAGCATTAGCAACAGAGCAAAGCTAAGTGGTGTTCCCTGTTTGTCACTTTCCCTTATGTGTGTTTCAGTACAGTGGTGGCATTAGTGTCTGCACCGTCCACTTCACTAGAAAGGGCTAGGTGCAGGGCGAGCTAGGGATATTAGGTATCCTGATCGGCACCTAGGGATCGTTAGGAGTGTAGAGACACTGACTCAGGGGAGTGCAGCAGGTCTCCACGTCCCCGTTCCCTATCGCAGGGCCACCATTGTAATTGTTTCCCTGGTTTTCCCCTTTATTCTGAAATTTGCCCTCCTGGAGGTGGTGTATCCAGACTTATGTGTACTACTGAAATTCGCCTGCTGGAGGCGGTGTATCCGGCTGCACGTGTTATTATTTAAATTTGCCCTACTGGAGGCGGTGTATCCAGGGTCACGCGTGTCATATAAATTCGCCCTGCTGGAGGCGGTGTGTCCAGTCGCACATGATCATGACAAGTTGTGGCGTGCACCTGTTCGAACGGAGCGATGCTCTGCACTTCCAGGGCACAGGGGGCACAGGACTGGGCTAAATGCTGCCCCCTAGCCCCTGAGAGGCCACGCTAGGAAAAATGGAGGGCCCCCTCTCCCAGCATTTTTTCAACATGGATGCCTGACAAGTACAGCATGTCAGGAAAAGCTAAGACTCACACGTTTCTATACGCTGCATGCATCTCCTGTCGGTCCGTTTTCCGCAGGCGCAGATCGAGCGAGTATGCAAAACCTGCGAGTCCGAACGCGCCCAGGAGCCCTCCCCTGCGACCGAGCCCAGTGTGCCAAGTCCCCCGGAATGGGTGTTATCACTGTCGCAATCTATGGCGTCTCGAGAGCAATCGAGTCCCTTCGGGCCTCAGATAGGGGCAGGGACAGTGGCTCGCATGTCTAACAGGGGTCCTCTACCTCACAGGAGCCTCCTGCCTGCAGGGGCCGCTCTCACACCAGGCAGACGCGGGGGAAAAGAACCCATACGGCGTCTCCCGGTCCATCCGGTGCCTCAGCATCTGTGAGCTCTGCTTCTGGCTCTCCGTCAACAGCAGTCGATAGCGAGCAAGGCTCGGACTACGACTCGGACGAACCCCTTGACCTAGATACGCCAGGTTGTCAGGAATATTGTTGACAGTCTCATAGAAGCCGTCAACCAGACTCTGGGGATTGAGGATGAGTTCACCCTGGCTTCGGGCCATAAGGTGTCATTTAAGCGAGTCAAGCGACCCACAAAGTATTTTGCACTCACCCTGAGTTTGAGGACATAGTGCAACAACACAGAGAACGGCCGGACAGGAGTTTCTCTGGCCAGAAGGCACTCAAGGCGAGGTATCCTTTTGCCCCGGATCTCCGTAAAAAATGTACGGAATCTCCAACGGTGGATCCACCTGTGTCACGCTTGGCTACGAGAACCCTACTATCCGTACCTAGTGGTTCTTCTATTAAGGATCCCACTGATCGTCTCATAGAGAACTTGGCTCGCTCAGTGTTTGAGGCATCAGGATAAGCACTCTCCTTCGTTCGCGGCAGCGTGGGTAGCCAAGGCCATGATTTCTTGGTCAGAATCATTGAACAGAGACATGCAAAACATAGACCTACCAGCTGAAGTATCAGAGATCGCAAATCAGATAGGTATTGTGGGGGATTATTTGATTAATGCATCTTTACATGTGGCCAACTGCGCGGCACTTGTGGCCGCAAATGCAATCTCCATTAGGAGAGCTCTATGGTTGAGGACATGGCAGGCCGATTCAGCTTAAAAAAAGTCCTTGCCATCGCTACCATACCAGTGTGGCCGCCTATTCGGAGAGAAGTTAGATCAGCTCATCTCCGACTCCACAGGAGGGAAGAGCGGTTTTCTCCCTCAACAAAGGGTCAAACCCCTGTTTCGTCACCAGTTTCAGGCACGTTTTCGGGCCTTTCGCAACCCTGGGTGGACCACAGCAGCCAATTCCGCCGCATCAGGTCGCCCCAACCAGGATAGGGATCCACAGCTCTCGTATAGAGCCAAACCATTGGGGAGGATGCGTACTAACCAGCCCAGGTCGAGGGGATCCAGGTCCCAAAGATCTTCAGCCAAATGACTTGAGGCATTAGCCAGGCGACACCAGCAAGGTAGGCGGCCGCCTACTCTAGTTTCGCCACGTCTGGCTCAGCGTCGCACACGACACATGGGTGAGAGAGCTGGTGTCCTCAGGGTACAAGATAGAATTTGTCAGGTACCCCCCAAGACGATTTTTTCTTTCCCGTCTTCCCAAGGTGGATACCCGGGTAAGGGCTCTACTGGGATCCATCGATTTATTCCAGCACAACGGAGTTATTATTCCCGTACCGGAAAACGAGAAGACTCAGGGATGGCCAAGTGTGGTGGAAGAGCCAGACGGTAGACCACTGAGCTGATGCGCTCGAGGACTTTGAAGGAGCCAATGTATCGCGGAGCGAACTTGGAGGACTCGGCCCGCAGCTTGATATTACGCGCAGAGAGCCACACCAAGTCGCCAGGGGCAAAAGTTGGAGGGGACGCAGATGTGTGTCAGCTGACGCTTTCATTCTCTCTTTAGAGGCACGAATAGCATCCTTGGTGCGATCCCAAATGTCGCGAGCCTCCACTGCCCAGTCTGCCACCCTGGAATCAGTGGAAGACACTGGCATCGGACAGGGACGCGCGGATGCTGGCCGTAATTGAGAAGGAACGGCGTCTGACCAGTGGAATCAGCCACTGCGTTATTCAAGGCAAATTCAGCCCACGGTAGTAAGGATGCCCAGTCATCCTGCCTGGCAGAGACAAAATGTCGCAGGTATGTGACCAGAGTTTGATTGGCTCTCTCAACCAACCCGTTCGTTTTGGGATGATATGTTGAGGACAAATTGAGCTTGATACTGAGTAGACTGCAGAGCTCCCTCCAAAATCGAGATGCAAACTGGGGACCTCGGTCACTGACTATTTTGTCTGGCATACCGTGCAAACGAAATATGTGCTTTATGAACAGTGCAGTGAGACCACGAGCGGAAGGCAGCCGCGCGAGTGGCACCAGATGCACCATTTTAGAGAAATGATCGGTGACCACCCAGATGACCGTGCTGCCACCAGATTTGGGCAGGCCGACCACAAAGTCCATGCCGACCATCTCCCAGGGTCTGTCTGCCACCGGCAAGGGATACAGTAACCCAGCCGGCTTCTGCCTAGAGGACCTGTTCCGAGCACAAGAGACGCATGCTTGAATGTACTCTTTAGTGTGCCGAGCCATGTGCAGCCACCAATAAGACCTTGTCAGGAGTTCTGTGGTCCTCTTAATGCCAAAGTGACCACCCACCCTAGATGCGTGTGCCCACGCGAGGACCTCCGGCCGCAGGCGAGGAGGGACAAAGGTCTTGCCCGGCGGAACTGCCTCAAGAGCGACCGGAGCCACGGTCCTCAGGCTCTCCGTGGGGACAATTAGCCGAGGCTCAGCCTCCTCTTCCTCCGCTGAGACCACCGAGTGGGAAAGAGCATCCGCACGGACGTTCTTCTCTCCAGACAGGTAATGCAAGGTGAAGCGGAAGCGGGAGAAGAAGAGCGACCACCTAGCTTGACGAGAGTTCAAGCGCTGGGCCGTTTGCAAATAGACCAGGTTTTTATGGTCAGTGTACACCTGGAAGGGAAACTGGGCTCCCTCCAGGAGATGTCTCCACTCAGAAAAGGCCAATTTCATGGCCAGCAACTCCCTGTCCCCGATGGAGTAGTTTCTCTCCGCCGGTGAGAAGGTCTTTGAGAAGAAGAAGCAGGGATGCTTCCGACCTTGAGCATCGTTCTGGAAAAGGACTGCTCCTGCACCAACGGACGAGGCATCTACCTCTAGGATAAAGAGTTTAGCCACATCGGGACGGTGGAGGGTGGGAGCGCCAGCAAAGTGTGTTTTCAGGGACGAAAAGGCCGTGGAGACCTGCTCTGACCCAACCTTTGGATTGGCTCCTTTCTTGGTGAGAGCGACCAAAGGAGCTACCAGTGTGGAGAAGTGGGGAACGAACTGGCGGTAATAGTTAACGAACCACAAAAAGCGCTGCCCTGCTTTTAGAGAATGGGGCTCCTGCCAGTCCATTACCGCTTGCAATTTGGCAGGATCCATAGCCAACCCCTGGGCCGAGATGATATAGCCCAGGAACGGCAAGGACTCCTGCTCAAACTGGCACTTCTCCAGCTTGGTGAAGAGAGAATTCGCCCGCAAACGGTCGAAGACCTTGCAGACGTCTCTCCGGTGAGAGACCACATCTGGAGAAAAGATGAGGATGTCATCCAGATAGACCACCACCGAGGTAGAGAGCATATCGCGAAAGACGTCATTTACGAAGTCCTGGAAGACAGCAGGCGCATTACAGAGGCTGAAGGGCATGACCAGATAATCATAGTGGCCATCCCTGGTTTTAACGGCTGTCTTCCACTCGTCTCCTTCGCATATGCGGATCAGGTTGTACGCCCCCCGTAGATCTAATTTCGCAAAGATCCGGGCCCCTCGCAACCTGTCAAACAACTCAGAGATCAAAGGAAGAGGGTATTTGTTTTTTACGGTAATGGCATTGAGACCTCTGTAGTCAATGCAGGGGCGCAACTCCCCACTCTTCTTCTGCACGAAGAAGAACCCTGCACCAGCCGGGGACACCGATTTTCTGATAAACCCTCTTGCCAGGTTCTCCCGGATATATTGTGACATGGCCTCTGTCTCCGGGAGAGATAGAGGGTACACGCGGCCTCTAGGAGGCTCCGCGCCTGGCAATAGGTCTATCGGGCAATCGTAGGGTCGGTGCGGCGGAAGCGTCTCCTCTGATTTTTTGGAGAAGACGTCCGCGTACTGCTGGTAGTGTCCAGGGAGCGCGGAAAGATCCGCGGGCACCTCCGTGGATGCTACTTGAACACTGCCCCTCATGCACCTTCCCTCACAGTCCTTGCTCCAACCCAGTATACTCCACGAAGACCAATCTATACGAGGGGAATGGTAATGGAGCCACGGAAGTCCGAGAAGCACCTGGTCCATGCCATCTGGCAAAATGAACAGGGACAACGTCTCGTGGTGAGAGGGTGAGATTGAGAAACCAAGAGGTGCTGTCTGGTGTGTAACGTGGGATGGTAAAGGTGCACCATCAACCACCCTGATGGTCAAGGGACGAAGCAGTAGTACCAGTGGAATAGCATGCTTTTGGGCAAAGGATGAGGACATGAAGTTTCCTTCTGCCCCGGAGTCCACCGTGACCTCTACCTCCCAGGTGGAAGCACCGCTATCTAATGTCCCTCGGAATACTGGTTTGGGGGAAAAGGTTTTCATATTAGTTAAACCACCACCTACGACCACTGGACGTGATCTTTTTTTGACCGCAGAGGACACATGCTAGTCGAGTGGCCAAACTGCCGGCACTGGTAACAGCGTGCGAAGCTTTGCACCAGATGTGGCTTGGGGCTGGCGCGAGGCACCTCCATAGGTTCAGAAAGTGTAAGCTCCTGAGCGGGAAATCTTAGTGGCTCGGAGAAGGTGGGAGCCAAATTAACCCTTCGTCTGGATTGCGCACGTTCCAGCCCGCGCTCCGTAAACCAGAGATCAATGCGGGTGGAGATGGCAATCAACTCCTCCAAACTTGTGGGGGCCTCTCTGGTTGCAAGAACATCTTTGACGTGCTCCGCTAACCCTCTCCAAAACACAGGGACGTGTGCTTTATCAGGCCACTCCAGTTCGGAAGCCAGTGTCTGGAATCGGACGGCATAATGGCTGACCGAGAGAGACCCCTGTGTTAGGGCCAATAATTGGAGAGAGGTGTTGTGCGTGATCCGTGGTCCCAAAAAGACCTACTTCAGAGCCGTGAGGAACTGAGCAGCGCCCTGAACCACGGAGTCATCACGCTCGCACAATGGCGTAGCCCACTCTAGCGCCCTGCCTAATAGGAGAGAAGCAATAAACCCCACCTTTGCCCGCTCTGTGGGAAATCGCGTGGCCAGTAACTCCAGCTGGATAGAGCACTGGCTCACGAAACCCCTGCAGGCGGTGCTGTCACCGGAAAATTTATCGGGCAACAGGAGGCGGGTTATTGTCGGCATAGGCGTGGGTGTGGACATGCGTGAGACAGCCTCTGCGACTGCCTGAGCAGCGGCCACTGTAGCATTCGCAGCTGAGGTGGAGCTCTCAATAGCCGCCAACCTGCTCTCCAGCTGCTGAATGTACCGCTGTAGCTGCTGCAGGTCCACAATTACTAGCCAGATCCTGGCGCTAGTGTATTGTTAGGGACGGAGGAACGCACTAAATACAAAATAATAGAAAGTGCATTCGCCACCCGGGGTCCACCGTGCAGAGGTGTTAAACTGCTGCTATATAATGGCAGATGCACAATATGGCGGTATATCGCACACGGGTTGAACGTCACCCGGTGTGCACTAGGCGTACTCTGTTATATTCACAGAGTCACCTTAAGGCATAAACATAAATGCCGAGCCTGTTGACCTCACAGGTCTCAGCGGTGTGCACGCACGGTGTATGGTCACAGGACTCGGGCCCAAGACACAGGGTCGGTGTCTGTCTAGACCTACCGTGCGTGCGGCGTCGCTACCGCGGATGCCCACAAGTGCTGCTGACCGCAGTGCGGCAACTGACTCAGCTGCTATACGACAATGTCCAGGAGGGGCGCACTGTCGGACGCTAGCTCTGTGGAGTTGAGCACTGTGGCTTGTAGCATGCCACTGACTGGCGCTGACTCTAAGGCTAAGTCCCTATCCACACACGTAATATCCGAGGGAGGGGATAATAATGAGTCATTCGCAGGTTCATGCATCCATCATCATTCACACAGTAGCAATTAGAGACTACACTAGCGCATAGCCGAGCGGCCATGCGGACCTTTTATAGGCTTGCGGGACCTTCCAGATCTCTGGGATGAACCAATCAGATCAGGAGAAGGACCTGAGCACGTGACTCCCGATCTCCAATGGGAGATCGTCTCGTGAGCATGCCTAGTAGCGTGACGAGAGGACTTAGCCACCTGAGTGGCTTGCTGCAGGGCAGCCTGCGCTGCTATTGCTGACACAGAGGTGGCAGCAACAACCAGTCCTACAGAGCTGGTCTGAGCAGAGCGCCTGCAACGCCGAGATTGCTGTGCAGGCTCCTGAGCGGTCGGAGATGAATGGGAGACCACAGGATGCAAGGCTCTGGATTCCTGCTGTGCAACTTCAGGAACCCGACGCCTAACACTACATATCCCCATTTTCCCTCCACATCAAAGATTTCTACGCTTCGCCATCAGCGGTCTACATTTCCAGTTCGCAGCGCTGCCCTTCGGGCTAGCCACCGCCCCTGGAGTGTTCACAAAGGTCATGGAAGTCCCCATGGCCATCCAGCACTCCTGGGGCATAGTCATATTGCCCTACTTAGACGACCTTTTGGTCAAGGGCCCTTCAAGGTGGGCATGCAAGGAAAGTGTCAGCATCACGCTAGATACTCTTGCCCGCTTAGGTGGTTGGTCAATGTAAAAAAGTCATCCCTTGTCCCAGTCCAGAGGATTTCCTTTTTAGGGTTGATCGTCAACACTTTCCGAGGGTTGGTAATTCTCCCTCGAGACAATGCCCTAGCTCTCCGGCAGGGAGTTCGGATACTTCGCCAACCACTCCCTCACACCACATCCGTTTCTGCATGAGGATTCTAGGAAAAATGGTGGTGGCAATGTAAGCGATTCCGTTCGCCCAGTTCCATCTTCGCCTCCTGCAGCACGCCCTCTTGTCATCCTTGGACAAGAACCCGTTCACACTCGATCACCGATGCCGGTTGTCCTCTCAGGTCAGACAGTCACTCGAGTGGTGGACAATCAGTTCCTCCCTTCTCCAGGGGAAACCCTTTCCTCCAGATCGGTGGCTGGTGGTCACAAACGACGCCAGCCTCCTCGGCTGGGGAGCGGTTTTTCACCACCACATGACCCAGGGACGGTGGTTGCCGCATGAGGCACGCCTCCTGATCAACTTCTTGGAGATACGAGCGATCCGGCTGACTCGGCAACATTTTCATCACTTTCTAGCAGGCCGCCCCGTCGGGATTCAGTCGGACATCGCCACGGCGGTGGCTTACATAAATCGCCAAGGGGGCACCCACAGCAGGGAAACCATGCGCGAGGTAGGGCACGTGCTTCACTGGGCCGAGAGGAACTGCACGGTGATATCGGCGGTCCACATCCCGGGTGTAGAGAACTGGGCGGCAGACTTCCTCAGCCGGCAGGGGCTTGCGTCCGGGGAATGGTCACTACACCCCGAGGACTTTCAGCAGATTTGCCAACGGTGGGGAACACTGGATGTGGATCTGATGGCCTCCAGGGTGAATGCCAAGGTGTCCGTATTTGTCGCTCGGTCCTGGGACCCGCAGGCAAATGTGGATGCGCTGGTTCTGCCATGGAACCAGTTTCGCCTCCCATACCTATTTCCCCTGCTGCCACTACTTCCGAGAGTCATCAAGAAGATCAAGGCAGAAGGGGTTCCAGTGATTCTACTGGCCCCGTCGGGCGTGGTACGCAGATCTAGTGCAGCTGCTCGCCGACGTGCCATGGCGACTGCCAGAATGCCCAGATCTACTTTCTCAGTGGCCGATGTGCCACCCGAACTCAGGGGTCCTGTGTTTGACAGCTTGAATCTTGGATTCTTACTCAGGCGGGGTTTGGACGCAAAGTGGTTGCTACCTCGGCACGAATTTACCACCACACCTGGAAGGTTTTCTTTTTCATGGTGTCGAAGCCGCGGTCGTTCTCCACTGATATTCTCTATCTCTAACATCTTAGCCTTTCTCAGGCTTGGCCCCTAGCTCTCTCAGGAGACAGATATTGGCTTTATCCGTCCTTTTTCAGAGCAGGATTGCTACCAATTTGCAGGTAAAGACTTTCATCCAGGGGGTCTCCCGCTTGGCACCTCCCTATAAGGCGCCTGTGGACGCCTGGGACCTTTAACCTGGTCCTAAGCGTTCTGCAGGAAGCTCCATTTGAACCGCTACAGGATGTCTCTTTGTCATACCTTTCCTGGAAGGTAGTGTTCCTTGTAGCTATAACATCAATTAGGCGGGTCTCTGAGCTGGCAGCTCTATCTTGTCAAGCCCCGTTTCTGACTTTCCACAAAGATAAGGTGGTTCTCAGACCAGCTCCTCCTTTTTTGCCAAAAGTTGTTTCCTCATTCCACATTAATGAGGATATTGTCTTGCTCTTTTTGTCCAGCACCGGTACACCGTGTGGAAAAGGCCCTTCATACGTTGGACCTGGTGAGAGCACTCAGGAGGGACGGCAGTCTTTCGTCAGTCAGACGTGCTGTTTGTGCTCCCTGAAGGTCGCAGGAAGGGACTCGCTGTCTCAAAATCGACCATAGCCAGGTGGATTCGGTTGTCTTACCGCATCAAAGGCGCACCAGCTCCAGCAGGGATCAGAGCACACTCTACTCGGGCGGTGGGCGCCTCTTGGGCTCTTTGGCACCAGGCATCGGCAGAACAAGTTTGCAAGGCAGCAACCTGATCTAGCCTGCACACATTTGCCAAACATTACAATATCCATACTCAGGCTTCAGCGGATGCGAGCCTGGGTAGAAGGATTCTCCAAGCAGCAGTGGCGCACCTTTTAGATAGGAGGTGCATGTAGCTTGGATCGGTGAGTCAACTTCCCACCCAGGGACTGCTTTGGGACGTCCCACAGTACCTGTGTCCCCCAACTGGATCTGACAGTTTAAATGCACAAAGTGAACTTTTTTTCCTTTGGCTTGGTGCCAAAGTGGGTTGATTGCCCCTGGTGGCCATTAGAATTATTACACGTGGTGTCGTTCATTATAAGTAGCCCCGGTGGTAGTTAGTGGTATCGCACTTTAGTTCTTTGGTTAAGTGCATGTGATTAGGTAACAGGTGTGAATGCTCTATAAATGAGTGTCAGGTGTATCATTCACTGTTGGTGATATTGATTATGTGTTAGTCATTCACAAGGAAGCCTGGGTGAAAGAAGGAGCTGAACATGAGTCCTGCGTAGCCCAGCCAGAGGGGACGAGTGGCAGCTATGTGGTCTGCAGGAAGGGCTGGCATGGCTTGGTGGAGTCGCAGTTTATGGTGTCAGCAGGAGGTGCTTGGTGGAGTGGCGTCGATGGTGAGAGTTGCACTCAGCATGCTGAACTTGGTTGCTGAAGACTGGACTCAAGCATGCTGGACTTTTTGGCAGAAGCTGGACTCATGTTTGGGACTCTGTTTACTGGGAAGCTGCAACTGGTGGTGGACTCTGCTCCAAAGCTGCACTATGGTGAAGAATCCAGTTATGGTGATGGATCCGGGTGGAGGAGAAGATGCACACAGGTGGTGGGCTCTGTTGCTCGGAGCGTACGCAACAGAGCAAAGCTAAGTGGTGTTTCCCCTGTTTTGTCATCTTTCCTCATGTGTGTTTTAGTGCAGTGGTGGGATTAGTTTCCGCACCGACCAATTCCCTAGTGAGGGTTTAGGTCAGGACGAGCTAGGGTTTTTAGGTTCCTGTTGCGCGCCCGGTGCGGAACCGGCATAGGGAACGTTAGGAGTGCAGGGACACTGGCTCAGGGGAGCTTAGGAGGTCTCCACTTCCCTATTCCCTATTGCAGGGCCCACCATTGTTAATGCTACCCAGGTTTCCCCTTTATTATTTAAATTCGCCTTACTGGAGGCGGCGTATCCAGCTGCATGTTTTATTATTTAAATTCGCCCAACTGGAGGCGGTGTATCCAGGGTCACCGTGACACTTAAAGTGTAAAATGTATTAGCAATATTCTTATCTATTTAGCAGATACATGGACTTTGGCTGATAACCCTAATTATGGTTCTAGGATCTCTGTGGCATTCAGTGTAGCTATTTGTCATTTGCACTAGAGAAATGGTTTCTGATTTTAGAGGGGTGCTATATTCCAAATTTATAATGTTCCCAGGGAGAAATGCCAGAAAGTCTCTGTACTAATGTCTACATTTCAGCTATTTTTATCATTACTGAAGCCACTATCTTGGTAAAGTTTTTCTCTCTAATATATTTTTCACCTTTTATTAATTCTATTCACCTATTCTCCTGTCTAATAAAATTCTTTAAATAAGATGGTGTTGGAAGAAAAACACCTGCCTTGATAAGACTGTAAACTTGTCATCACTCTGGAAGGTTGCCTGAAATAGGTTAAGGGTTTTGGCACTTGCATAGAATATACGTCCAGAGCATTGCTGTCCAATTTCCTTTCTGGAATATTTTTTTTGTAGAATAAAATAATTGTGAGCCAAATACTATAAAAATGATGTAATGTAATAAAATCAGTGGTATTCTTAACCAAATCTGAACAGCAGTATTCTGGCTAACTTTCATACACTCGGCTATGTTAAAGGATAACCAAACTCCTGTAACTTTTCAGACTAAGTAATTCTGTGCATGAGGAATATCAGAATTTCTACCATTATCTGACTTGTATCCTACATTGTCACCAGTTTTCCCCTATGCAGTCTGGCTCTTAATTTTTCTATTGACTCTGAGCTAGTGGAGATTAGCTGCTATAAAGTCTCTTGATGCACCAACACACGGAAAGCTTTTTTTCCCCTTTGGTAGCACACAGACAGAAGCAACATGTAGGATTAGCTTTTGTTAGACACAGAAAGATCATGGTGAACTTTCTACTTCCATGGCAGTACCAGATACATGTTTTTTTCTTATTCTTGTTTTCACATTTAAAAAAGGCAATTTTTTTTATGTAAAACAATTGTAAAAGTATTTCTTTATGTCAACTTTTGGGGATGTAGGTCATATACAGGTAGGTAGGTATATAAAATACAACTTTTTTTAAAAAATATATACATTTTTAATTTTTTGAATATATACAGTACAGACCAAAAGTTTGGACACACCTCATTCAAAGAGTTTTCTTTATTTTCATGACTTTGAAAATTGTAGATTCACTCTGAAGGCATCAAAACTATGAAAAATAAAAATAAAAAAACAACAATATCCCTCACCTCTCCGTCGTTTTGTCCCACGCCGTAATCCACGTCTGGGGGGCAAACAGTTTTCAACCTGGACGGTGTCAAGATGTGACTGTCCAGGCTGAGAACCACTGGTGACTGAATTGCTGAGAGCGCCGCGTCAGTGAGCAGCAGTGACGTCATTGAGGTTATTTCCAGTCACTGAGGCTGTGTTACATGCCAGGCCAATGAGGTCATTCACATGACAGCGTGGCAAACACTGGATGTTCGGGCCCCCCATTCATCCGAACCCAAACTTTTTGTAACTGTTCGGCCGAACCCAAACATCCCGGTGTCCACGTAGTGCAGCGGTATCCACACTGTACAGTGGTGAGGCAGTGATCCAGCAAAATTCAAAGCAAAATTTGTTTTAATGTCCAACTCACATAAATACACAGCACACGGTGTCCTCCGGATCGCAGTCGAGAAGCAAAACAGTCCACCTCCAAGACCGGTTGCCGTGGGCGACTGCACCACCGTGTATGCTGTTATTGCCAGACCTTTTGGCTCCGCTTGCCTGTGTTGCCTCACCCAGTTGACGCTCTGCAGAGCCTTCTGCTCTGCATGCTTGAAAGAGCATCCTGCAGTCCGTTTCAAAAACAAAATCCCAGAGCAGGTTTTCTTAAATATGACTTGGACAAATAGCTTGTACAAGACCAACACTTACTTTTATTTTGCATTGCAATCACAGCTATGCCTGTAACTGCAATGCATTCCTGTGGCCTACACCTCTGTGCGCATCCTGGGGGGGACACACAGTGACCCTCACATATGACACCGGTCACTGCCTTACACCGCCCATCTCTAATTGCAGCCTTTGTCACACAGTGCAGGAATCAATGTTTTGCATGGCTTTATATCTTTCTATATCAGCTAAGCAATGGGCTCCTCAGACCATATGGGGGCATCACAACCATGGACCAGACCTCAATCACAGGACAGTAATACATTCACACTCCTTATCGATGAACTGTCCCAATATTTACGGCCACAACTGTTTACTCCCCATCACACATTGATAGTTCTGCTTTACGTCACTTGTCTTATCTATTGCGTTATTCCTATGTCTTCTTGTGCATAAATATGTGACTCTTCAGATTTTGTGTTATTCTAAGCATGATGAAGACACCATAGTAGTCTGGAAAGCTTGCAATTTGTTACCATCTTTTCATGTAGCCATTCAAAGGTATCAACCACTGAGGACTGTCAAATTATAATAAATCATTGAGATCCCTCTGTTTAGACCACGTCATCATTGAAAGCAACATGTAATGGTGCCCCATTTTTTAGATTGATATGGGACCCTTGGTTGATATGCCATAAATGTATAAGATAGGTGTATCTCTTTAATTCCATTTGTCTGTTTCTAAAATAGAACAGACAAACTGAATTCCTGAGTGCAAGTGTGAACAGATCCTAAGACAAGTTATGTGTGTGCATTGTCTGGATGTTTGGAAGGAGGAAAAAGTACAAATCCTTAATTATGTATGATTTTTATAAATGGTGTTTTCTTTCTGTATATGTAGAACTGATTTTTTTTTATGTTTCTAAACAGTATCGGAATCAGATCATGATAATGGAACATGAGGCTGAGCCTGTTTCTGATGTGCAGGTGAGACAAAACACCCATTCTGTTATTCGTCATTTCACTTGTTTCTCACTTCCTCAGTAGGGAATATATAAGGTACATTATGGTGTCTATTTGGGGTCCGTAGAATATAAAAATGGAAAAGAACAAACCCCGATGCATGTGGATACCAAAAGGAAACCAACGTTTTTGTTTCTAAACAGAATGGAAACTTTGTTTTCTCTTTCTTTTATCTATTTGCATTTGTTTTTTGTTTGTATTTTTAACCTTTTGAAGGCACCTCTTTAAATGGCAGGTGTCTCTGAACACCACTAGTGGCTTTTTTTTTGGATGGGGAAAAAATTGAGCAGACCTGGTCATTGTGGCCTGAACAAAGCAGACTGAAGAACTGAGCCTACGTCAAAAGTGGCGGATGCCAGCTGTGTTATACGTATCTGCCTGTAAAAGCAGCAGCTGTAGCTAGCTCAAGTCACTGCTGTTAACCATTTACATGGTGCAGCCAGTTACTGCAGCAGCCCCCATCGCCCTCCCAGCCCCCGTAATGCGATCGCAGAGAAGCCAGCGTGTTACCATAGCAGATAAGGGAACTGTTGAAGGCCCCCATGACTGCCACCTTAGTCCTCCTCTAGAGTTCAGCTGTAGGCTGAGCTTCACAGAAAAACTGAAATTACTCTATACACTGCAATACTATAGCGTTGCAGTATATATATCAAAGGTTCAAGTCCCTTAAATGGAATCTGTCGCCCCTTTTTTGAGATATCATATAATGATATCATTCAATTGTGTGTCACATAAGGATTCTCTTAGTACTTTTGCTTCCCCCTGACCCCGCACCTTTCATGCATAAATACCTTTTTTATATCGGTTCAGATGTAAGTCTGCCATGGTCCGGTCCGATGGGCGGGGCTTATTCGCCTGCTCCCCCCTCCCTGTCTTGCTCTACACAAGAAGAAATGCGTAAAGAAAGACAGGGAGGGGGGAGCAGGTGAGTAAGCCCCGCCCAGCGGACCAGACCGTGGCAGTTTAGCAGGGGTACCATCTGAATCACAGTTTGGGTTTTTTTTAGATGAAAACTCCAACGTAAGTGCTCAGTGTAGAGCAAGAATAAATGGGAACCGAGTATTAAATGTGATCCAAAATGTTATGTACCCCAAAATGCTGCCAAAAAAAGCTTCACCTCAACCCACAAAAAAAAAGCCCCACTCGAGTCCATCATGTGCTAAAACAATATAGGGGATTTCTACGCTACTGGTAGCTAGTGGGCTCTGGAAAAGCCCGATGGACCCCACACCATCCCAAAATAAAAAAGAAATCCTGTGAAATCTGCACTCCCGATTTCCATTGTCTTCCTTACTTCTAAGACCCTCAATGTGTCTAAACTGTAGTTAGCCTCCACACGTATGGTATTACTGTAGCTTGGTGACCACACTTACTAATAATTTGCAGGGCGAGCCCGCAGAAGTAAAGCTGGACACTATGTAATTGACGCAATACTAGCTTTTGCAATTTTCATTCTGCAACATCAATTGCGTACTTATTTCTGGTAAATGCTTGTGGAGCCAAAATAGTTACTACTCCCGTAAATAAATTCCCATAGGGGTCTAATTTCTAAAATGGGGTCACTTGAGAGAAAATATTGATCTAATGGTACTTAGGGGCTCTACAAATGTAGTCTGCAAACTAATCCTTAAAAATCTACTTTACAATCGTCAAATAGCTCTCTTTCCCTCCCGAGTCTTGCCGTGTGGCCAAACAGAACTGTACAGCCAGATATGAGGTATTGCCATTTGTGAAAATTTATGCAAAAATTATTTTTACCTATTTCCCCTTGTGAAAGTGAAAAATCTGCAGCTAAAACATTTTTTCTTCAATGCCCAATGAATAAAATTCTGTGAAATTCACATGGATACCTAGATGAATTGATTGAGGGCTAGGGGAGCCCTAGCTACAGTGCCTTGCAAAAGTATTCGGCTCTCTGGAATTTTTCAAACTTTTCCCACATATCATGCTTCAAACATTAAGATATCAAATGTAAATTTTTGGTGAAGAATCAACAACAAGTGGGACACAATTGTGAAGTTGAATGAAATTTATTGGTTATTTGAAATTTTTGTGGAAATACAAAAGCTGAAAAGTGGGGCGTGCAATATTATTCGGCCCCTTTGCTTTCAGTGCAGCAAACTCACTCCAGAAGTTCATTGTGGATCTCTGAATGATCCAATGTTGTCCTAAATGACTAATGATGATAAATATCCATCTGTGTGTAATCAAGTCTTCATATAAATGCACCTGCTCTGTGATAGTCTCAGGGTTCTGTTTGAAGCACAGAGAGCATCATGAAGACCAAAGAACGCAACAGGCAGGTCCATGATACTGTTGTGGAGATGTTTAAAGCCAGATTTGGAAACAAAATGATTTCAAAAACTTTAAACATCCCAAGGAGCATGTGCAAGCGATCATATTGAAATGGAAGGAGTATCATACCACTGCAAATCTACAAAGACCCGGCCGTCCCTCTAAACTTTCATCTCAAACAAGGAGAAGACTGATCAGAGATGCAGCCAAGAGGCCCATGATTACTCTGGATGCACTGCAGAGATCTACAGCTGAGGTGGGACAGTCTGTCCACAGGACAACAATCAGTCGTACACTGCACAAATCTGGCCTTTATGGAAGAGTGGCAAGAAGAAAGCCATTTCTCAAAGATATCCATAAAAAGTGTTGTTTAAAGTTTGCAACAAGCCACCTGGGAGACCCACCAAAAACATTTGGAAGAAGGTGCTCTGGTCAGATGAAACCAAAATCGAACTTTTTGGCAACAATGCCAAGCGATATGTTTGGCGTAAAGGCAACACAGCTCATCACCCTGAACACACCATCCCCACTGTCAAACATGGTGGTGGCAGCATCATGGTTTGGGCCTGCTTTTCTTCAGCAGGGACAGGGAAGATGGTTAAAATTGATGGGAAGATGGATGGAGCCAAATACAGGACCATTCTTGAAGAAAACCTGTTGGAGTCTGCAAAAGACCTGAGACTTGGAAGGAGATTTGTCTTCCAACAAGACAATGATCCCAAACATAATGCAAAATCTACAATGGAATGGTTCACAAATAAACGTATCCAGGTGTTAGAATGGCCAAGTCAAAGTCCAGACCTGAATCCAATCGAGAATCTGTGGAAAGAGCTGAAAACTGCTGTTCACAAACGATCTCCATCAAACCTCACTGAGCTCGAGCTGTTTGCCAAGGAAGAATGGGCAAGAATTTCAGTCTCTCGATGTACAAAACTGATAGAGACATACCCCAAGCGACTTGCAGCTGTAATAGCAGCAAAAGGTGGCACAACAAAGTATTAAGTTAAAGGGGACGAATAATATTGCACGCCCCACTTTTCAGTTTTTGAATTTCCACAAAAATTTAAAATAACCAATAAATTTCGTTCAACTTCACAATTGTGTCCCACTTGTTGTTGATTCTTCACCAAAAATTTACATTTGGTATCTTTATGTTTGAAGCATGATATGTGGGAAAAGGTTGAAAAGTTCCAGGGAGCCGAATATTTTCACAACACACTGCATCCCTGCTCCCCGGATTACTTCTGATGGTGAAGACGCCGGGGCCTCGTGCCTTGCTGAGCTCCTAAATCAGCCCTTATCTGTCCCATCCCCCACCCAGGGAATTGGGGGGTTGTACTGTATAAGAATATGTAAACCAGAATAACAAGGGAATTCGTACAGCGATAAATGAAAATACCAATCATACAAATATGCGCTCACAAACAACAGAGTGTAGCATCGGGTAGTAAGGAATGAAAAACCAAGTAGGATAGGGTGTGGATATGCACACAGGCAAATCACCAAGCAACATTCTTCTGAACAACACTCCAAGGGCCTTGTCAAACAACCAACACCTTCAACTCCAGAACCAGACAGTATACAACTAACACTGGCAATCCCTGATTGCCAAAGGTGAGGATATATAGCTGAGGAGAGTGTCCAAACCTGAACAGCTGAGACCATCAAAGCAGGAAAGCTCCAGGAGCTTTGAACTGAACAGATTAACCCCTTCACTGCTAGCCGAAACCTGCACTATTTAATATGATATTGAAGTGCTACTAATCAGTGCAGGAGTACATGAAATCAGACACTGCAGTCTTCTGGCCCCTCTGTGTCTGGGAAAACCTGTGACAGGTGTGCTCAGGAAAAATGACAAAACAAATTGTGGGGACCAAATTATCCTACTACCCCTTGTAAAAAATTAAAATTTGGTCAACATTTTATTAAAAAGAAAAAAAAAATGTACCTGAAGGGTTACCATACTTCCTGAATGCAGTGTTGACTAACTTGAGGGATGCAGTTTTTAAAATGTGGTTTTGTTTGGGGTTTTCTGACATATGGGCACCTCAAACTAAGGTGTTACCCCCCAAAAATAACAGGTTTTATACATTTAAAAAAATGTATAGTTTAGAACTTGCGCTATGAATGTACCCTAAAATAAAATAATAAATAGATAAATACTATCAGCTATATAATAATAAAAGGCTTAGTTTTATACATTTCATTGAAAAAAAATAGTGTTGAAATGTTAAGATTATTTATACTTTTTAGTAGATCTTTTCAATATAGCAAGGTAGAAGAGCAAAACAATGTCTATTCAAATTTTGTAGATAACAAATATACACCGGTGCTCCCTAATGCAACTGGTAGTGGATATGTGCTATACAGCCGCTGCTGGCGAATGTCCTGGGTCTGTGCACACCCAGGAAAAACAGTAACAATAAATAAAAAAATATTACGCCTGCGCTGGCTGACTATATCCCGTAATGACACCTGAATAGGTCATAAACAAGTACTTACTTCGTATAAACTGTGGGGCTGTGGGTGGATCCAGCGTGCGCCACGTGTGGAGGTGAATGTGCCACGGTGTGACAGGAGACGCAGCACCAAGGAGGCGTCCCTCCTGTAGGCAGTGGTGCGGGAGCGTCTCTGAAGCTGACAGCCGCTGGGCACGCTGAATGGTGGCTGCACGCTCCGGCCGAGAGGCGCCGCCGGCGTGCAGCGGCTGAGAGGGAGGAGATCAGGTGACGTCACCAAAAAAGGGGGAAGGAAGCGCGTGCAGGCCAAACTAGAAACCAACGCGTTTCTAAGGTCTACGGACCTTCTTCATCGGCCGGAGCGCGCCGCCACCATTCAGCGTGCCCAGCGGCTGTCAGCTTCAGAGACGCTCCCGCACCACTGCCTACAGGAGGGACGCCTCCTTGGTGCTGCGTCTCCTGTCACACCGTGGCACATTCACCTCCACATGTGGCGCACGCTGGATCCACCCGCAGCCCCACAGTTTATACGAAGTAAGTACTTGTTTATGACCTATTCAGGTGTCATTACGGGATATAGTCAGCCAGCGCAGGCGTAATATTTTTTTATATTTTTTTTATCTATTCAAATTTTGCACATTAAGTTTTCTATGACAGAAGAAATAGAAATAGAGTCATTCAGTTAAAGGGAACCTGTCAACAGGTTTGGCTGATATAAAATAGGGCCATCACCTTTCAGGGCTGATATACAGCATTCTATAATGCTGTATTTCTGCCCCCAACCTGACCTGAAAGAACTGAAAAATAACTTTTATTATACTCACCTGGGGGTGGTCCAGTTCGAGGGGTGTCGCTCTTCTTGGTCCAGCGCCTTCCTTCTTTTTGTGATGCTGTCCTCCTTCTTGGTTCGTGAGTATTTCGCATCCCTGCATCATCCACACAGTCTGTTGAGAGCAGAGCAAAGTACTGCAGTGCGCAGACGCCGGGAAAGGTCAGAGAGGCCCAGCGCCTGCGCACTGCAGGACATTGCTCTGCTCTCAACAGGGCAGATAAGTACGCCTGCGCAGGAGCGCCATGCCGGGGAGACTGTGTAGATGATGCAGGGACTCGTCATCCACACAAATCAAGAAGGAAGACGGAGATCGTAAGAAGATGGGAGATGCCGGACCAAGACCTGCGACACCCCTCGGACCCCACCGCCCCCAGGTGAGTATAATAAAAGTTATTTTTCTTCTCTTACAGGTCATGTTGGGAGCAGATACTGCATTATAGAATGCTGTATATCAGCCCTGAAAGGTGGTTGCCGCATCTCATATCAGTCAAACCTGATGACCGGGTCCCTTTAAAAGAGGTAAATAAACATATAAGTATATTCAATAAAAAAAAGTCAAGTGATAAGCTGCGAGTATGAATAACAGAAAGCATAACTTGAGGCAGAGCCAATAAACATTAGTAATATTGTACTGACATTATATGTAAGAAAATAAATAAAAATGTAGAACAAAGACAAGAAGACATGGACATAAGGGTCTGTCACACTAAGCGATATCGCTAGCAATATTGCTATAACGTCACTGTTTTTTGTGACGTAGCAGCGATATTGCTAGCGATATCGCTATGTCTGATACTTACCTACGACCCGCTCCCCCGCTGGTTATCCCTGATTGCGCGAGACCTTCCCGGACCGTTTCTCGTTGTCAGCTTCCTGCTGGGCTTCCTGCTGTGGAGACGAGCGATGCGTGGACGTGGGCGTGAGGACGCAGGATCGCCTCGTCTGACAGGTAAGTAGCGACCCCCGACCCCTGCGATGTCGCTGGTGAGATCTGCCTGTGTGGCAGCTCACTAGCGACCACTTAGCTATGCACCAGCGATGCTTACCGCGTCATATCGCTGGTCGGGATTGCTGGTGCATCGCTAAGTGTGACAGTACCTTAAATGAGGAGAAGGAATGTCTGATCCTTTAGATAAGAGAAGTAGATTCTCAACTAAAGGTCCGCTTTCACTGTACAATTGTCGTGGATGAGATCTTCTAGGAACGCTCGTCTCTAAATAGTATTGCAGTGTAAACAGGCTTCTGATCACCTGATGACAGAGCAAAATGCTTATTTGCCAAGTAAAATGGTCTTTCCGTTTGCACAAAAGATCATTATTCTCGCCAGCACATCGTAGACTGGACCTGTAGCTGCCGAGAACAATGGCGAAGGGTGATCTATGGCAGATTGTTCGTGTGCTGTTGCACCTGTGTAAATATTTTACCAATCGGCGATCATTTAACACCGCAGACCGCATAGTATCCAAACATTTTATAAGGACTCTGTCAGCAGGTTTTTGCTATGTAATCTGAAGACGGCATGAGGTTGGGGAATAAAACACAGATTTCAGCAATGCCTCTCTTATCAATCTCCATGGTTTTGTTTGCTTGCAATGATTGTTTTAGCACCAGGAGCTTATCATTTCTGGGGCACAGCAGTGTGCTTGCTAGTCCGACACGTCCGATCCTATAATAAGCAGCTCACTGTCTATGGACATTGTATATACAGAGCATGATGGGGGCGGGGTTAGCTTCCTCAGCTCTGCTGTATTGCTAAATCTAAAAGCTCTTATTGTACCAGATTGGCTGCACCCAGTGAATTAAGTGATACATCGATGGATTCAGCTTCTCTTTGCCTGTATCAGGCAGCTCTCAGATGAGGTAGCAAAAACCTGCTGACGGATTCCCTTTAAGGCCATTGGCAATCTTTCTGAAAATGAGAGCTTAATGCTCAGTGTCCTAATTGTATCCATTATAAGCTGATGTAAAGCAGACTTTAAAAGGGCATTAAAAAAGGGCATAAAAAGTCATAGTTCGAAAATTCTGAATTTTTCTACCTTTTCTTCAAAGCTTTTAATCATTGAACACAAATCATATCAATCTAAATTTACCCCAGACATAAAGTACAGTATGTCATGAATGCACACTCTTAGAATCACTGTGATGTGTGGAAACTTTCCAGAGTCATTACCACATAAACTAGCACGTGTCAGATTTGAAGACTTTGGTGAAAACTGCCTTTGGCAAAATGGAGTTAAAGTTACTCTCCTGCCCAAGCAAAAAACTTCCCGATTCATTGCTGATACATGGACTCTGTAGCTGGTGCCTACGGGGTGTGTGGTGCTCAGTCTGAACTGCGCCTCCTGACACCTTCCCTGTTATCAACAGCAGAGATGAATGCTGTGCCGATGTGATTCCATGGCAGAGGAGATTTGGGGTGGCGTAGGTGTAACACTGGGCTCACTGTGTGACTGCAGTAGCCATTTTGGACATGGAGGTAGTGATCCCAATTCTTGGGAGTGGCAGCATCGGGAATCACAAGTAGGGCCCCAGGTATGATGTCTATGTATTAGTAATGTTTAGTGAAATTTGTGTAATTGCTGGAGGGCGACTCTAAGTAAGTAATGGTTGTAAACCAAAGCCTGAGTGCAAGATACATCTTTATTCTTTCTTGTGGGTTTGTGCAGATGGTCTTCTGTACAGTGGTGCTTGTGCCAGGCATGTCTGTGCATGATATCTAGTTTTTTTTTGGTTTTTTTTGAAACATCATTTTTATTGATTTTGTAATGAAGTTGCATATTACAAGTTATAAACGTTGCATTGAATTGTTACAAAGAACATATTTAACCCCTTAGCGACAGAGCCAGTTTGCAGCTTAATGACCAGGCCTATTTTTACAATTCTGACCACTGTCCCTTTATGAGGCTATAACTCTGGAACGCTTTAACCCCTTAACGACCGCCGATACGCATTTTAATGGCGGTAATTAAGGGTACTAAAACCACAGCGCCGTTAATTCACGGCGCTGTGATTTTAAGTGAATAGCGCCCCCCAGTGTCGGATTTTCTCCGGGGTCTCGGCTGCCAGGGGTAGCCGAGACCCCAGAGAACATGAATCGGTCGGTTTTTACCGACCCCCCGCTTTTGCAATCGCCATTATTAACCCTATAACGGCGACCACAAAAAAAAAAAAAAAAGCCGCGATTTTACATTTAATTTCTCTCTCCTCTGATGTGATCGCACATCAGAGGAGAGAGAAATAGGGTCCCCGATCCCCCCCCGGTACCTCTCCGTGGCCCTCCGTCCCATCCTGGTGGTCCCACGTCCCGCCGGCATCCTCCAATGGGCGCCGCCATCTTGAAAATGGCGGGCGCATGCGCAGTGCGCCCGCCGGGAATCTGCCGGCTCCGGCTGGCAGATTCCATTCATTATTTTGATCACTATGATAAACGATCATGGTGATCAAAATAAAAAAAATAGTATATAACCCCCCCGTTTATCACTCCCTTATATAGGCCAATATAATGAAATAAAGAAAATATTTTTTTTTTCAGTTTTCCATTAGGGTTAGGGTTAGGGTAGGGTTAGGGCTAGGGTTAGGGTAGGGTTAGGGTTGGGCTAGGGTTAGGGTTGGGCTAGGGTTAGGGTTGGGCTAGGGTTAGGGCTAGGGTTAGGCTAGGGTTAGGGTTGTGCTAGGGCTAGGGTTAGGGCTCGGGTCACGACTAGGGTTAGAATTAGGGTTAGGGCGAACTAGAATTAGGGTTAGAATTATGATTAGGGATTAGGGTTGGGATTAGGGTTAGGGTTGGGATTAGGGTTAGGGGTGTGATGGGGTTAGGGTTGGAGCAAGAATTGAGGGGTTTCCACTATTTGCCAACTTTGGGGGTCTAAAAATTGGGGTCTAAAAAATCACTTTTGTGGAAATAAAAAAAGACTTTTTATTTTCACGGCTCTGCGTTTATAAACTTTTGTGAAGCGTTTGGGGGTTCAAAGTGCTCACCACACATCTAGATAAGTTCATTAGGGGGTCTAATTTCCAAAATGGGGTCACTTGTGGGGGGTTTCCACTGTTTAGGCCCATCAGGGGCTCTTCCAGCTCAACATGATGCCCGCAGACCATTCCATCAAAGTCTGCATTCCAAAATGGCACTCCTTCCCTTCCGAGCTCTCCCATGCGCCCAAACAGTGGTTCCCCCCCACATATGGGGTATCGGCGTACTCAGGACAAATCGCATAACAACTGTGCGGGTATGATTTCTCCTGTTACCCTTGTAAAAATAAAAATTTGGGGGCGAAAAGATCATTTTTGTGGAAAAAAAATGGATTTTTTATTTTCACGGCTCTACGTTATAAACTTCTGTGAAGCACTTGAAGGTTCAAAGTGCTCACCACACATCTAGATAAGTTCCTTAATGGGTCTAGTTTCCAAAATGGGGTCACTTGTGGGGGGTTTCCACTGTTTAGGCCCATCAGGGGCTCTGCAAGCGCAACATGATGCCCGTAGACCATTCCATCAAAGTCTGTATTCCAAAATGGCACTCCTTCCCTTCCGAGCTCTCCCATGCGCCCAAACAATGGTTCCCCCCCACATATGGGGTATCGGCGTACTCAGGACAAATCGCATAACAACTGTGCGGGTATGATTTCTCCTGTTACCCTTGTAAAAAATAAAAATTTGGGGGCGAAAAGATCATCTTTGTGGAAAAAAATAGATTTCTTATTTTCACGGCTCTACGTTATAAACTTCTGTGAAGCCCTTGGGGGTTCAAAGTGCTCACCACACATCTAGATAAGTTCCTTAATGGGTCTAGTTTCCAAAATGGGGTCACTTGTTGGAGGTTTCCACTGTTTAGGCACATTAAGGGCTCTCCGAACGCAACATGGCATCCGATCTCAATTCCAGCCAATTCTGCGTTGAAAAAGTCAAACGGCGCTCCATCCCTTGCGAGCTCTGCCGTGTGCTGAAATAGTGGTTTACCCCCACATATAGGGTATCGGCGTATTCAGGAGAAATTGTACAACAAATTTTGTGGATGATTTTCTCTTTTAACACTTGTGAAAATAAAAAAAATTGGTTCTGAAGTAAATTTTTTGCAAAAAAAAGTTAAATATTAATTTTTTCCTTCCACATTGCTTTAGTTCCTGTGAAGCACTTAAAGGGTTAATAAACTTCTTGAATGTGGTTTTGAGCACCTTGAGGGGTCTAGTGTTTAGAATGGTGCCAATTTTGGGTATTTTCTGTCATGTACACCCCTCAAAATGACTTTAAATATGATGTGGTCCCTAAAAAAAATGGTTTTGTAAATTTTGTTGTAAAAATGAGAAATCGCTGGTCAACTTTTAACCCTTATAACTTCCTAACAAAAAAAAATTTTGCTTCCAAAATTGTGCTGATGTAAAGTAGACATGTGGGAAATGTTATTTATTAAGAAATTTGTGTGACACATCTCTCTGATTTGAGGGCATAAAAATTTAAAGTTTTAAAATTGCAAAATTTTCAAAATTTTCACCATATTTCCATTTTTTTCATAAATAAACACAAGACTTATCGAAGAAATTTTACCACTAATATGAAGTACAATATGTCACGAAAAAACATTCTTAGAATCAGCGGGATCCATTAAAGCGTTCCAGAGTTATAACCTCATAAAGGGACAGTGGTCAGAATTGTAAAAATTGGCCTGGTCATTAAGCTGCAAACTGGCTCTGTCGCTAAGGGGTTAATGGATCCCGCTGATTCTGAGATTGTTTTTTCATGACATATTGTACTTCATGTTAGTGATAAAATTTCTTTGAAAAGTCTTGTGTTTATTTATGAAAAAAACGAAAATATGGCGAAAATTTTGAAAATTTTGCAATTTTAAAATCAGAGAGATGTGTCACACAAATTTCTTAATAAATAACATTTCCCACATGTCTACTTTACATCAGCACAATTTTGGAAGCAAAATTTTTTTTGTTAGGAAGTTATAAGGGTTAAAAGTTGACCAGCGATTTCTCATTTTTACAACAAAATTTACAAAACCATTTTTTTAGGGACCACATCATATTTAAAGTCATTTTGAGGGGTGTGCATGACAGAAAATACCCAAAAGTGGCACCATTCTAAAAACTAGACCCCTCAAGGTGCTTAAAACCACATTCAAGAAGTTTATTAACCCTTTAAGTGCTTCACAGGAACTAAAGCAATGTGGAAGGAAAAAATTAACATTTAACTTTTTTTGGGAAAAAATTTACTTCAGAACCAATTTTTTTTATTTTCACAAGTGTTAAAAGAGAAAATCAACCATAAAATTTGTTGTACAATTTCTCCTGAATACGCCGATACCCCAAATGTGGGGGTAAACCACTTTTTCAGCACACGGCAGAGCTTGCAAGGGATGGAGCGCCGTTTCACTTTTTTCAACACAGAATTGGCTGGAATTGAGATGGATGCCATGTTGCGTTCGGAGAGCCCTTAATGTGCCTAAACAGTAAAAAACTCCAACAAGTGACCGCATTTTGGAAACTAGACCCATTAAGGAACTTATCTAGATATGTGGTGAGCACTTTGAACCTTCAAGTGCTTCACAGAAGTTTATAACGTAGAGCCGTGAAAATAAGAAATCCATTTTTTTTCCACAAAAATGATCTTTTCGCCCCAAAATTTTTATTTTTGCAAGGGTAACAGGAGAAATTATACCCCCACAGTTATTGTGCGATTTGTCCTGAGTACGCTGATACCCCATATGTGGGGGGGAACCACTGTTTGGGCGCATGGGAGAGCTTGGAAGGGAAGGAGTGCCATTTTGGAATGCAGACTTTGATGGAATGGTCTGCGGGCATCATGTTGCGTTTGAAGAGCCCCTGATGGGCCTAAACAGTGGAAACCCCCCACAAGTGACCCCATTTTGGAAATTAGACCCCCTAAGTAACTTATCTAGATGTGTCGTGAGCACTTTGAACCCCCAACCGCTTCACAGATGTTTATAAACGCAGAGCTGTGAAAATAAAAAGTCTTTTATTTCCACAAAAGTGATTTTTTAGACCCCAATTTTTAGACCCCCAAAGTTGGTAACTAGTGGAAACCCCTCAATTCTTGCTCCAACCCTAACCCCAACACACCCCTAACCCTAATCCCAACCCTAACCCTAATCCCAACCCTAATCCTAATTCTAACCCTAATCCTAGTTCGCCCTAACCCTAATTCTAACCCTAGCCCAACCCTAACCCTAGCCCAACCCTAGCCCTAGCCCAACCCTAACCCAACCCTAGCCCTAACCCTAATGGAAAACTGAAAAAAAAATATTTTCTTTATTTCATTATGTTTGCCTATATAAGGGGGTGATAAACGGGGGGGGGTTATGTACTATTTTTTTTATTTTGATCACTATGATCGTTTATCATAGTGATCAAAATAATGAGTGGAATCTGCCAGCCGGAGCCGGCAGATTCCCGGCGGGCGCACTGCGCATGCGCCCACCATTTTCAAGATGGCGGCGCCCATCGGAGGACGCCGGCGGGACGTGGGACCACCGGGAGGAGACAGAGGACCACAGAGAGGTATCGGGGGGGGATCGGGGACCCTATTTCTCTCTCCTCTGATGTGCGATCACATCAGAGGAAAGAGAAATTTAATGCATAATCGGCTTTTTTTTTTCTTCTTTGTGGTCGCCGTTATAGGGTTAATAACGGCGATCGCAAAAGCAGGGTCGGTAAAAACCGACCGATTCATGCTCTCTGGGGTCTCGGCTACCCCTGGCAGCGCAGCCGAGACCCCGGAGAAAATCCGACACTGGGGGGTGCTATGTACTTTCTCCACAGCGCCGTGAATTAACGGCGCTGTGGTTTTAGTACACTCAATTACCGCCGTTAAAAGGCGTATCGGCGGTCATTAAGGGGTTAAACATGCTTATCACCTAAGCCTGAATAGAAGCAAAATAAACTCAACAAATATAGAATTATCAAACCCCCTTACGTCCACATTTTCATAGATTACATTGACTGAAATCAGACACCTTATCTCCAGCTCCACCTTATCCTCCATATAACACATTTCAGTTTTCCCAGATTACAACTCAAATCCACTAATAGATACCACTCCGAATCCACAAAGGCGCTCATTAAGTCTTGAATTTCTCTGGTGGTCAGTGACGTTTCTATAAACACTCTCCATTTTTAAAAAATTTTTTTTGTCATTTTATGTTTATTTCTTTCTGTTTCCCTTTTTTCCAAAAATAAGACCGATGTTAAACCTTCCTTGATCTCTTTTACCCCTGGGAGTGTTTTAGCTAGCCAGTGTTGCAGAATTAGACGTTTTGTCACCATTGCAATGGTGTGAAACAAGTCATGTAGCCGTCCGCCTCTTGTTTTACCTGTCGTAAAGTGAAACAACCAACACAATGGATCCACGTCTACCTATATCCCACATATCTTCAGATACATATCCTGGACTTTTAACCAGAGTTCTTGAGTCCTGGGACATGACCACAATCCATGTTCTGTGTCTGTTTTGGGCATTGTACATTTTGGGCAGCTTGTCTGCCTATCAGGATTCTGTGGAGTCGGAGGTATACTGAAGCCACATATTGTTTTATGCATTATTCTGAACTGACTATCTCTCCATTGCTCATTGATGATATGCTTTCTTACCAACTCCCAGCCCCGCAGAATCTTATGCTCAAGTTCTTCATCATGTATATGTTTTTCCCATTTGTGAAATATTTTGCCCTTCCCTGAAGGGCGTAATATGTCCCTCAGCATCCCATATATTGAGGTGATCGATATTTCGCCAATGTCTTTGGTAACCAAGTCCTCCCATATTTCTGAATCGATTTCCTTCCTCACATCCTGAAGGAGGTCTAATACATAATGCTTTAATTGACTATATAACATCAAATGAAGTCTCGGCAGCTCAAATTTGTCCATCACTTCCAATCCCGTCAACCAGCGACCTTCTTGTAGATGTAAGTCCCCCAACGTCTGTATACCTTTCCCCAACCACTCTGTGTATAATTTATTTTCTCTTCCTAATCTAAAGGCAGGAAATGCCCAAGGATTCAGGTGTTTCGACACTCTCCACGACATTTTTAGTTTTTTTCTTACTGCCATCCATGTGGCAATGGTATCTTTACATATTACCGAATATTTAATGTTTGGCAGTATGTGTGACAGCGGCGTATGCAGCAGCGCCGTCAGGTCCCACAAACCACAAAATTCCGTTTCCAATTTGTAGTCAGTATATCGCCCCGTTTTTTTAATCCAGTCTATTACAATCCTCATTAAACACGATAAATTATATCCCCTAATATTTGGCAATCCCACTCCCCCTCCCTCCTTTGTGTGCATTAGAGTTCTTATAGCCAATCTCGCTCTTTTACCCCTCCAGATGAATTTAGAAAAGGCCCTGTTTAATCTGAGAAGATCTGCGTGACGAATTAACATTGGGTACAGTAATCTCGCAAAGCTTGTCATCTTGATTAGGTGGCAGCGACCCAGCAGCGAGAGGGGTAGATTTCCCCACCTCTCCAACTCCTTCTCATGATATCTAGTTTATACGGCTCAGGGCAATAAGACCACGTTCATCCTTATGCAGTGTACGGCAGACTTTTATTCTTTTCTTCATCCTGTTCATTACTTGTGTTTTCCTTCTTAGCTATTTCAACGCATGATGACGCTAAATACCTTCCAAGCCAAGCTGGAGCAGTGGCAAGAGATGACACCTGAAAGTAAGTGCGATCCTGAGAAACCAACAAGACACCATGACAATGGCAAAAGGAGAAGCAAATTATTGGGTTAAAGGGAATCTGTTTCCCCCGGGATGTATATGACCTAATATGGGCATACAGGTGGTGGAAATGTTACACTAGTCCTACCTGTCTGCCTCATATTAGTGGTCTTGTTGTGGAGAAATGTTATTTTCTGTCTTTATGCTATTGATTTCTTACAGGCTCAGGGGCATGGAAGAAATCCCTGCCTCCTGTCCTCATTATAATACTACCCCCCTCCCATGAGCATCAGTTATGACCCGCAATCCCGCGCCTGCGCCCTGCACTCCTTCATATATACATACCTCATCCACCCTTCTGTGGACACTGCATTCAGTGATCTTCTGCGCAGGCGCCGGCGACTTACGCTCCAGAGACCTCTGTTGTGCTCACCGATAAGGTGCTCTCCCCACTTCTTCCTTGCATAGTCTTCGCTATGTACACATGGTTCGTGACTGTGCAGGGAGGAAGTGGGGAGAGCATCTTATGGGCGCGCACACCGGAGGTCACAGTGACTCTCCGGCGCCTGCGCAGAAGATCCCTGAATACAGCGCCCACAGAAGGGAGGAAGAGGTAATATATTTCTGAGGGGGGTGCAGGTTTCAAAGCAAAACTAGATCCTTTTTGTAGATCATTCCCAGAAAACAACAAATGCTTAAAGAAGTTTTTCACTTTTTTTTCCGGCTCTACTTACGGTACTTACCCGTGCTTCCTCTGCTACTGACCCCAGTCTTAGTTGACCAGGCTGCAACGGTCATGTCACAACTACAGCAGCCAGTCACTGATCATTGGATTCAGCAGTGCTGGCGAGGTAGACAGCACGTCACCCCTGCAGCCGTGCCTCCAAAGACTTGGCTAGTGGCAGCTGCAGGGACAAAAAATTGTCCTAGGTAATTAAAATGTTCTGCTGTTTCTCAATGGTGTGTGGCGTCATCCTTTTCAGCAGTCGTGGCCACAGAATGACAGCAGTACGGTTCGTGTAGCTCATAGATTCCTTCCTCCGGAGGGATCAGCTGAGGGCAGTAGTGGAGCAGAGTAATATTGGGCATTGTGAGAGGAAAGTAAGTGATGCACGGCACTATAGAGGTATATGGACGATTGAGGCAGCGCTGTGGGGCAATTTGGCAGCAGAGACACTGTTGGTGGAAAGTGTTAACCGGGGGGGGGGGGGACTAGGGACAATGACAAATACAGGTACAAAGGGGATAATAGTGACTGCAGAGTATTGATGATTGCCCTGTCGTGGGTTTTTTTGGGCACAGTAACTGCTTTATGGCACTATGGTGACAACGTAATGTCTGTATGAGCACTGTAAGTACGGTGGAAGGACTCCGGGTGCTCTGAAGCAGGAAAAGCTGTCAATCACTGTGTAGGTAAGGAAGCAGGACTCATAGGCTTTATCTAAGAGTCCCAGCAGCATCTAAACAGCGTTTTTACATGAAATACTGAAGCAGAACGTAGACTATACAGTCATAATCGAAAGTGTTGGCGCCCTTGAAATTGTTCCAGAAAATGAAGTATTTCCCCCCCAAATTATTGCAATTACACATGTTTTGTTATACACGTTTATTTCCTTTGTGTGTATTGGAACAATACAAAAAAACAGTGAATAAAGGCAAACTGGATCTAATTTCACACAAAACCCCCAAAATGGGCCGAACAAAATTGTTGGCACCCACAACTTAATATTTGGTTGCACACCCTTTGGAATAAATGACTGCAATCAATCACTTCCTATAACCATCAGCAAGCTTCTTGCACCTCTCAACTGGAATTTTGGATAACTCTTCTTTAGCAAACTGCTCCAGCTCTCTCATACTTGAAGGGTTTCTTCTCCCAACAGCAATTTTAAGATCTTTCCACAGGTCTTCAATGGGATTTAGATCTGGGCCACTTCACTATAACTCTCCATCGCTTTGTTTCCATCCATTTCTTGGTGCTTCTTGAAGTTTGTTTGGGGTCATTGTCCTACTGGAAAACCCAAGAACTAGGAAGCAAACCAAGCCTTCTTACACTGGACACTACATTGTGACCTAAAATCCTTTGGTAGGCTTTCATGATGCCTTGCACACAGTAAAGGCACCCGGTGCCAGAGGCAGCAAAACAACCCCCAAAACATCTTTGAATCTCCACCATGTTTGACTGTAGGTGCTGTGTTCTTTTCTTTGTGGGTCTCATTCTATTTTTGGTAAACAGTAGAATGATGTGCTTTACCGAAAAGCTCTATATTGATCTCATCTCTCAAGAAGACGCTTTCCCAGAAGGATTTTGGCTTACGTACATTTTGGCAAACTGCAGTCTAGATTTTTATGTCTACGTCAGCAGTGGGATCCTCCTGAGTCTCCGCCGTAGCATTTCATTTCATTCAGATGTCAACAGATAGTTTGTGCCGACACTGTTGCACCCCCTGAGCCTGCAGGACAGCTTGAATTTCTTTGGAACTTGATTGGGGCTCCTTATCCACCATCCGGACTATCCTGTGCTGCAACATTGCCAATAACCTTTCCAACAACCTTTACAAACCAGTTCCAATACACACAAAGGAAATAAACATGTGTTTAACAAAACTTGTAATTGCAATAATTTTCTGGGAGAAATACTTAATTGTTTGGAACAGTTTCAAGGGTGCAAACACTTTCGATCATGACTGGATACACCCCGAGCTGGGGGGGGGGGCTACCCCTTTGTTCTACACTGCCTTCAGAATTCAAAACTACACAGAACATCTCTGAAAGGTCCAGCCTAAAGGGGATCTGTTACTAAATGTTTGCTATCACATCCTAAAGTAGCATAATGTAAGGGGCACATTTTCAGGGGTACACTAACCCAAAAAAAACTTTTTTCCGGATTAAACATTTTAGGACATCTATTGTGATAAGCACATCCTAAGGGGCAGAGACCCTGATTCCAGCGAAGTGTCCCTTACTGGGCTGGTTGCTGATAGTTTGATAAAATCTCTGTTCTATTTGATGCAGATTTACCAATTTTCTGAATGCTGAGCGGTGTGAAATATCACTCGTACCACTGAGCGGCAGCTTTGTGTGTACACTGTGTATAGGCAGAAAGCTGCCAATCAGTGGTGGGGGCAGGGTTATACAGAGCTCATAAATTTGGAGAACTACATGGCAGAAGGTTTAATAGTCCTCTGATAATAATCTCCTGTTGATAAAACTGATTTATATGAAAACTACAGCAAGCAGCCCATCGCTGGAATCAGTGTCTCTGTCTCTACATTATACTGTGATCAGATTAAGCGACAAAAACCTGGTGATAGATTCCCTTTAACAGTGAAGCCACACTCCCTTGTACCGGGTGCACTATATATGTAGAACACATCCTGGCCACTGCCCATTTTAAATATATATGAAGCATCAGAGAAGCCCTTAAAAGTGATTATTTGGCGCCATATTTCGTATTTGGATGTGGGTGGCGTAGATGGCATTGTGTCTAATTATACCTGTCTGGACGGCTGCAGAGTCGGCAGGTTTAATGTGCTAGAACAGGACATACGTATGGACAATACCAGCTGATCATGTATGCATCCCAACAGGCACGTTTGGACACGATGTCACCTGCGACACCCCCCTCCCTATTGGGTAACGCTGGAGGACCCCTCACAGTCTGTAATTGCTGGTTATATCCTTAGGTTTTTTTTTAGCACACAAAAAATGTGGTTCGTATTGGCCCCCCTCCTCCCCCCAAAGAAATCCCAGATAAGAGACAGACCAGAGGAATGGATTATTCTGTTTTGTTTTAGTTATTTTTTGTCTTAAAGGGGTTGTCCGATCTTAAACTACAAGAATACAGTGACTGTATGTGACTGCAGACTTTTGAATCCTCACATCGCGCGGGCTGCCGGCGCCGGCATAGGAGTGAGACTGCGCCCATCTAGTTGGAATGTGACCACATGTATGCAAATCAAATGCTTGCTGTCACATGACCACCCGCTCCCGGCACCGGAGACCCCTGACAGCGCGCAGTTCGCGGCGTGAGCATTCACAAGTCCGCAGTCACATGGAGCAGCAGCAGACTCGTAGATTAACACCAGACAACCTATTTAAAGTCCATGAAAATCGAATCAGTAAAGATTGACATCTGGGTGTAACAGATTCTCACTATCCAATCAGCACTGACATTCCCAGACTGCGCAGAGTCACACCCTATTGATAAGGACACTGGTAGCGCCCAGTTGTTCATTCATTCCTGCATTTCCAGGAGGAACAACAGAGGGCCAACACCAGACACAGTTGTAAGGAATGATGCTTTCTGGGGCTTGTAAGCACTGATGAAGGCTGACATGTCGAGAGGGCTGCCAGCCCCTGGTCACATGTGTGCGTCTCCCCCGCAGGCGGCCAGTCACTTTCCGCTGGGCTCTGGCAGCCCCCGATGACCTCAGTGCTGTGAACCTGTTTGCCATATACATAAATTTTTGGAGACAGTAATGGTTTTTCTTGCGGCATGGATTTCATCATCTTCCACCATCTAAGCGATTTGCAAACGAAAGTCACATTAATCAGTTTTTCCTCGTTCATCCCGGAGCGCGTGGTTTGGAAACTCGCAGCCACCCAGCAGTGCGAAGGACCCGAGCGATTGAAGTCCTTAATTGTCCCGGTCCCGTCCAGCGCTGCGGCTGGTGCTGTCATTCTTGGCTCCTCGCTCGGCTCCTGATTTCACAGACAGTTGAGGAAATTGAGAAGTCGTCTTCTGTCAGTATGTCACCATGGAAAAGCAAACATTAACCGCTATTTACTTTTTTCTTTTATAGTCCTCTCCGACAACCAGGATATTTTGCTCCTCGCTGGAAAAGAAGAGGTAACCATCTCGTTGGATTTCCTATAAGCAGCCTGCGTTATTGGCAGTCGCGCACTAGGAAGGATATGAACCTTTTTTTTTTTTTTTCCTGTTAAAATACTTATTGATTAGGTTGTCTTTTCCACAGGATCATTTCTATAAGTAGAGCCTGACACAAGCTGCTCGTAGCCGTCCAGCTTGTAAACTACCCAGAAAACATACTACGCCGGCTGACGTCAGCATCGCAGCCCCCCCGCTATAACAATGCAGCGCGACACGTTAATGCCGCATTAGCGTGAGCTCATGTCACAGATCATAAAGATAGAATTCACTTTTATTAGCAGTGGAAATAACCTGATGAAACCTGGGACCTGTCAGAGTCTATGATATCATGCTTCCTAGTCACTGCCTGCCAGACGGGGTTTCATTCCCCGTGACCTAGAGTTCCTTCACTTCACGGCAACCGGGAAAGATGGGGATTCAGAAGCTCCTGCCCTGGGTATTAGATGTGAAACAGAAGTGGGGAGAGTGAGCATGATTGTAGGAGACGCTGCTTAGTTTGGGAAGTTTCCAAAACTTTATTTAAAGGGAACCTGTCAGGAGATTCAGGCTGCCCGAGCGACCAGCCGCAAGAAACACGACCAGCTCCATTTTTACAGTCTGCTATCTTTTGCTCTGAAACACGTTCCACCCTGTTCATGGCTGGTTTTTAGACTATGGTTAGGGCATATTAGTATGGGAAGTTTCCAAAACTTTATGTAAATGAAACCTTTGAGGAGATTCATGCTGCCCGAGCGACCAGCCGCAAGAAAAAGGACCAGCTCCATCTTTACAGTTCGCTATGTTTTGCTCTGAAACGCGTTACACCCTGTTCACGGCTTGTTTTTAGACTATGGTTAGGGCATATTAGGATGGGAAGTTTCCAAAACTTTATTTAAAGGGAACATGTCAGGAGATTCATCCTGCCCAAGCGACCGGCTGCAAGAAACAGGACCAGCTCCATCTTTACAGTTCACCATATTTTGCTCTGAAATGCATCGTAAAAAATTAGACTGCTTGTCGAATAGGAACATACCTGTCAATCGAGCAGGAACAAATCTTCCCCTCCCCCACAGCCCATCCTGTTCATGACTTGTTTTTAGACTATGGTTAGGGAAGCATAAACTACTGACATGTTTCCCTTAGGATTGTATAGATCCGGTGAGACTTCTCCATACAGGACAGGCGCCAGCTGTGCAGGAGATTGCATTTGATGCCCCTAAGGTTCTACGCAATCACATTGTGCCGATTGGTTGCCATGGCCAACTATAAGGTCCCTGCTGCCACAACCTTTTAACTTTCGTGAAGTCCAGCCAATCATGTAGTACAGCAGTATAAGGAAGAAGCAACCAAATGAACGTAGGTTCAAACACACTAAAAGAATTAAAACATAAAGTAAAAAAAAAAAAAAAAAATATATATATATATATATATATATATATACACAGTTGTGGCCAAAAGTATTGACACCCCTGCAATTCTGTCAGATAATACTCAGTTTCTTCCTGAAAATGATTGCAAACTCAAATTCTTTGGTATTATTATCTTCATTTAATTTGTCTTAAATGAAAAAACACAAAAAGAATTGTCCTAAAGCCAAATTGGATATAATTCCACACCAAACATAAAAAGAGGGTGGACAAAAGTATTGGCACTGTTCGAAAAATCATGTGATGCTTCTCTAATTTGTGTAATTAACAGCACCTGTAACTTACCTGTGGCACCTAACAGGTGTTGGCAATAACTAAATCACACTTGCAGTCAGTTGACATGGATTAAAGTTGACTCAACCTCTGTCCTGTGTCCTTGTGTGTACCACATTGAGCATGGAGAAAAGAAAGAAGACCAAAGAACTGTCTGAGGACTTGAGAAACCAAATTGTGAGGAAGCATGAGCAATCTCAAGGCTGAAGAGTCCATCTCCAAAGACCTGAATGTTCCTGTGCTACCGTGCGCAGTGTCATCAAGAAGTTTAAAGCCCATGGCACTGTGGCTAACCTCCCTAGATGTGAACGGAAAAGAAAAATTGACAAGAGATTTCAACGCAAGATTGTGCGGATGTTGGATAAAGAACCTCGACTAACATCCAAACAAGTTCAAGCTGCCCTGCAGTCCAAGGGTAGAACAGTGTCAACCTGTACTATCTGTCGACGTCTGAATGAAAAGGGACTGTATGATAGGAGACCCAGGAAGACCCCACTTCTTACCCCGAGACATAAAAAAGCCAGGCTGGAGTTTGCCAAAACTTACCTGAAAAAGCCTAAAACGTTTTGGAAGAATGTTCTCTGGTCAGATGAGACAAAAGTAGAGCTTTTTGGGCAAAGGCATCAACATAGAGTTTACAGGAGAAAAAAAGAGGCATTCAAAGAAAAGAACACGGTCCCTACAGTCAAGCATGGCGGAGGTTCCCTGATGTTTTGGGGTTGCTTTGCTGCCTCTGGCACTGGACTGCTTGACCGTGTGCATGGCATTATGAAGTCTGAAGACTACCAACAAATTTTGCAGCATAAGGTAGGGCCCACTGTGAGAAAGCTGGGTCTCCCTCAGAGGTCATGGGTCTTCCAGCAGGACAATGACCCAAAACACACTTCAAAAAGCACTAGAAAATGGTTTGAGAGAAAGCACTGGAGACTTCTAAGGTGGCCAGCAATGAGTCCAGACCTGAATCCCATAGAACACCTGTGGAGAGATCTAAAAATGGCAGTTTGGAGAAGGCACCATTCAAATATCAGGGACCTGGAGCAGTTTGCCAAAGTAGAATGGTCTAAAATTCCAGCAGAGCATTGTAAGAAACTCATTGATGGTTATCGGAAGCGGTTGCTCGCAGTTATTTTGGCTAAAGGTTGTGCAACCAAGTATTAAGCAGAGGGTGCCAATACTTTTGTCTCGCCCATTTTTGGAGTTTTGTGTGAAATGATCAATGTTTTGCTTTTTGCTTCACTCCCTTTTGTGTTTTTTCCAGTTAAGACAAATTAAATGAAGATAATAATATCAAAGAATTTGTGTTTGCAATCATTTTCAGGAAGAAACGGAGTATTATCTGACAGAATTTCAGGGGTGTCAATACTTTTGGCCACAACTGTATATATATACACTCACTGGCCACTTTATTAGGTACACCATGCTAGTAAGGGGTTGGACCCCCTTTTGCCTTCAGAACTGCCTCAATTCTTCGTGGCAGAGATTCAACAAGGTGCTGGAAGCATTCCTCAGAGATTTTGGACCATATTGACATGATGGCATCACACAGTTGGCGCAGATTTGTCGGCTGCACATCCCTGATGCGAATCTCCCGTTCCACCACATCCCAAAGATGCTCTATTGGATTGAGATCTGGTGACTGAGGAGGCCATTTGAGTACAGTGAACTCATTGTCATGTTCAAGAAACCAATCTGAGATGATTCGAGCTTTATGACATGGCGCATTATCCTGCTGAAAGTAGCCATCAGATGCCTGTTCTTAGCTGAGAGGAGTGGTACCCAGTGTGGTCTTCTGCTGCTGTAGCCCATCTGCCTCAAAGTTCGACGCACTGTGCGTTCAGAGATGCTCTTCTGCCTACCTTGGTTGTAACGGGTGGCAATTTGAGTCACTGTTGCCTTTCTATCAGCTCGAACCAGTCTGCCCATTCTCCTCTGACCTCTGGCATCAACATGGCATTTCCGGCCACAGAACTGCCGCTCACTGGATTTTTTTTCTTTTTCGGACCATTCTCTGTAAACCCTAGAGATGGTTGTGCGTGAAAATCCCAGTAGATCAGCAGTTTCTGAAATACTCAGACCAGCCCTTCTGGCACCAACAATCATGCCACGTTCAAAGGCACTCAAATCACCTTTCTTCCCCATACTGATGCTCGGTTTGAACTGCAGGAGATTGTCTTGACCATGTCTACATGCCTAAATGCACTGAGTTGCCGCCATGTGATTGGCTGATTAGAAATTAAGTCTTAACACACAGTTGGACAGGTGTACCTAATAAAGTGGCCAGTGAGTGTATATATATATATATATGTGTGTGTACAGTATATATATATTTTATATTACATTATTTTTATATATATATATAAAAGTTTGAATCGCTCCCTTATCCCATTTTATTAATAAATGTAAAAAATAAACATATCCGATCTATGAAAAAAAAAAAAATTACTGGTAACTCCATGAAGAAAAAAAAAATGCATTAAAATGTCTTATATACCCTACAATGAGATAATTAAAGATATTCAAGCAGTTATACAAATCTACTGACAGAAGTATAAAAAAAAGTTTTACAGATCTTAGAAAATGGTTCGCTTTTTAATTTTTTTGAAACAAAGTTCAAAATTTTGATAATACTAAAATACAAAAAAAAAAGCAACAAAGTTTAGTATTGCAGTACTCGTACTGATCTAGAAAATCATGTTGGCAGGTCTTTTTTACCGCACAATATACAGAGTAAAAAAATAAAATAAAAAAACCTTCCTTTTTTCCAGTATAATATATAGTAAATGTGAACAGCCTCATTCAAAATGAAAACTGGGTGTTACGTAGGTTGAAAAAAGACTTAGGGGGAGAGACACTGATTCTAGTTATGTATCACGTACTGGCCTGTGTTTTGCTTTGTTTCAATAAAATCAGTGTTTTATGAGTAGGAGAGTATCATGGACTCTGTCTCTACACCATGCTGCTGTCAGATTACATGGCAGAAACCTGTGGACAGATTCTCTTTTAATGGTGTTATGGTGTCTGCCATTACTACCTCTTGTGGTCGGACATTCCACAGTCTGACAGCTCTAACTGTAAAGAATCCTTTCCTATTTAGCAGTCTGAAATTTGCATTGGAGGTTGAATGGGCAGGATACCATACTATGTTATCTCAGTTATCGGGCAAATTAGAGGATTGGCCAGTAGAAGTCCGTTATGGCTAATTGGGACTTTCCTTAGCAATAGACGACCTCCGTGCTGCGCATTCACATTTCATTGAGGGTAGAATCCCACTGACAACTCCAGCACCTCCTGACAACCTCTAGCCTGACAACCTCTAGCGAGCGGCAGCTTGAGACCTGATATTGGCGTGTAACCTGTCTTTCCTACTTTGAATTTTCTAGAAATCCGTTTCCTATCTGGATTCCTGAGTATACCGTAGATTGTGCTGGCCATGGAATAAGATTTCTGCGCAGCGATTACTGGCAGCGTTACTACATCTGGCCCGGGCTGGTCAGACCTCGGATTGACCGGTCTCTGGAGCGGATCCAGTGCCATGACTCATTACCTCTGACATCCGTAATGGGCCTCACTACATCAAACCTTAAAAGCCCTCCCGAAATAGAGCAATAACTAGGTGGCTCATGACGTCAGCCCGCACGCCTATTGTATGGATAATTGGACGTTTTTTCCTTTTGCTTTATGTGCTGCTGACAGATGTCGCCCTCTCGCCGGTGAATTTCTACCCCGCTCCGGCCAGAGGGGAAAACTTGATTACATTTAATTAAACAAAATGGACAAATTACTGAGACTTTTTCCAAAATGTTCCGTTCACTTTCCATCCACACCACCTTTTCCTACAGCCGAGTTTTGCGAGGTTTCTTTTCTAACCGTATAACCTTTTATCATTAAGGTTAACACCGTAGCGTCTGGCACCGGATGATATAAGTGCGTAGGTTTCATTTAAAGGGCAAGTAAATATTCACAACTCCTTTGTTTGGTGATCGGAAACATTTAAGCCAAAAAAATAGGAAATCAGGAAAGGGGGCAAACACTTTTTCACACACCTGTAGTTGATCGGCTCTTGTTTATGGGTAGAAAGTGGTCTCCGTAAATGGAGCATAACCCCTGGGCTTCACAGGAAATTGTTAACTTTGCCATGCACTGTAATACTGACGGTTTACAGTATCAGGGTTGTTCAGAATTACAATAATAAAGATAGAAAACATTTGTTATGTATTAAAAACAGATGCCATACGGATGTGCAAAAGGGACTCACTGACGAAAAACAGACTATTTTGCACGCGCTCGTGTGAACTCGGCCTAAGTTTGAATGATCCCCTTTGCCCTTTACAAATATAAATAAAAAAAAATTCATATTTTATATCGCCACATACACATAAATCCCATCTATGAGAATATCAGAGAAAAGAGGGAGACACAAAAGCGCAAATAGGGTCTTATCAAACGTTACACAGAGTTGCCCACCAAGAGAGCTACTCACCTGGTGAGAGTGAAGGAAAGACATATATTAATGGCGGCTGATGCAGATCCACAGGTCAGTGCAGGACCTGGTTGAAGCATACACTTAGGTAGGAAGGAAGGATCATCCCCGTGCTGCCGCAAGAAGAATTCAAAAAATTGTAGAGGTTTCAGCGTGGTTTATTCTACGCGTTTCAGGGTTCAGGTGACACCCTTCATCAGGACATACCACAAATATGGTATGGCCTGATGAAGGGGTCACCTGAACCCTGAAACGCGTAGAATAAACCACGCTGAAACCTCTACAATTTTTGGAATTCTTCTTGCGGCAGCGCGGGGATGATCCTTCCTTCCTACCTAAGTGTATATCTATGAGAATATAAAATTAATCAACCCATATAGTAGACAACATAAAGAAAGGAAAAAAAATCAGACTGCCATTATTGTCGCTTTTCCATCATTGCACCTTCCACAAAAAAATAAAAAAATGCAGTAAAAAGCTACCAAAGCATCACAATGGTACCAATAAAAACTAAGGCTCAATTTTTTCACCACTCAGTGTCATTCAAAGCTACAACTCATCCTGCAATAAACAAGCCCCCCATATGGCTGTGCCGACGAAAAATAGGGAAAAAAATGGATCTTGGAAGATGAAAATTGGCCACAAGCGACGGCAATTGCACTCAAAGGAAATCTGTCAGTAAGATCAACCCTCCTAGCCTTTGTGAGACATGTAATGACTGACAGTCTTCTCTCCTGATCTACGTGACTCACACTGGTAACTCCCCCTTTCATATATAATGAGCTGTGGAGGACGATTCTCGAGAAGATCTATGTCCGGCCCATAGATCTTAACAGCTCGTTTACATAATAGCAAAAACGTGGATTTCTCTAGAATAAAACATCGGATCTCAGATATCAATATATCATTTTATTCAGCTTCCTGAATTATACAGTTTGATACTATTTTAGCTTTTAAAAAAAAAAAGTTTTTTTTTTTAATGTTTTACTCTTTGTTTCAGTTTGCTCAGGGAACTCGAACCTGCAATCGTTCAACCACTTATACTATGCAGTCAAAGGAGAAAGTGTTGGCACCCATGACATTTTTCCATAATATGAAGTATTTCTCCCAGAAAATTATTGCAATTACACATTTTGTTTTACACATGTTCGTTTCCTTTGTGCGTATTGGAACAACGCAAAAAAACAGAGAAAAAAAAAGACAAATTGGACATAATTTCACACAAAACCCCAAAAATGGTCCTGACAAAATTGTTGGCACCCACAAATTAATATCTGGTTGCACACCCTTTGGAATAAATAACTGCGATCAATAACTTCCTATAACCATCAACAAGCTTCTTAAACCTCTCAACTGGAATTTTGGATCTCTCATCTTTTGCAAACTGCTCCAGGTCTCTCATATTTGAAGGCGCCTTCTCCCAACAGCAATTTCAATATCTCTCCAGAGGTGTTCAATGGGAATTAGATCTGGACTCATTACTGACCACTTCAGAACTCTCCAGAACTCTTGTTTCCACCCATTTCTGTGTGCTTCTTGAAGTATGTTTGGAATCAGTGTCCTGCTGGAAGACCCATGACCTAGGACTTAAACCCAGATGGGCTTTACATTGCAACCAAAATCTTTTGGTGATCTTCAGATTTCATGATGCCTTGCAAACACTCAAGGCAGAAAAACAACCCCCAAACATCTTTGAACCTCCACAATATTTGATTGTAGGTACAGTGTTCGTTTCTTTGTAGGTCTCATTCTGTTTTCGGTAAACAGTAGAATGATGTGCTTAACCAAAAAGCTCTATCTTGGTCTCATCTGTCCACAAGAAGCTTTCCCAGAAGGATTTTGGCTAACTTACATACATTTTGGAAACTGCAGTTTAGCTTTTTATGTCTCTGTGTGAGCAGTGGGGTCCTCCTCGGTCTCCTTCCAAAGCTTTCATTTCAGTCAAATGTTGACAGATAGTTTGTGCTGACGCTGATGCACCCTGAGCCTGCAGGACAGCTTGACGGTCTTTGGAACTTTCTTGGGGCTGCTTATCCACCATCCGGACTATATTGTGTTTCACCCTTTCATCAATTTGTCTCTGCCGTCCACATCCACGGAGATTAGCTACAGTGCCATTAGCTGTAAATTTCTTGATTCTGTTGTTCACCGTGTACAAAAGAACATCAGTATCTCTGGAGATAGACTTGTAACCTTGAGATTGTTGGTATTTTTCAGCAATTTTGGTTCTCAAGTCCTCAGACAATTCTCTTCTCCTCCTTCTGTTCTCCATGCTTAGTGTGGCACACACAGATACACAATGCAAAGATTGAGTCATCTTCTGCACTGTTTTCTGGTTTCAGGTGTGATTTTCATATTGTCCATACTTGTTACTTGCCACAGGTGAGTTTGAACGAGCATCACATGCATGAAACAAAGATGGTTACCCACAGTTTTGTAAAGATGCCAACAATTTTGTACATCCAATTTTGGGGGTTTTGTGTGAAATGATGTCCAATTTGCATTTTTTTCTCAGTTTTTTTGTTTGTGTTGTTCCAATAGACACAAACAAATTGAACGTGTTTAACAAAACATGTCATTGCAATAATTTTCTGGGAGAAATACTTTATTTCCTGGAGCAAATTCAAGGGTGCCAACACTTTCGACTATGACTGCATACTGCAATGCAAATATTTAGCAGTTTAAATCACAGTCTGCTATGAAAGCTTGGCCTGTGGCTACACTTCATAGGAGTACTAAGATGGCAGATGGTGGGGGAGTCAATGCGTGTTGGGTTGCTCAAGAATCGGCAACTGCTTTTTTTTAAATGTCCATGTCAGAGATATAGTAGCAGCATATAAATAGTTATCAGCAGCGATCGGAGCTGAGCTCTGGCCACTACTGTTAGAGGCAGATGTCAGCTGTGTAACGCAGCCCGTGTCTGCTGTGTCTGCACACTCTGACGTGCTACATGGCAGATATGTCCATTGTTGAGCGAAAATGGACAAGTTTTCTATATGATGCATATAGTATACTAAGCCACTGCATTTCATTTTTATTGCCTCCTGTCATTGCAGTTACAAAATCTCGATCGAGACGTTGAGATGATGCTCTCCACGGTTCGGGCTGAGAACAAGAAAATGAAGAGCGATTTTGAAAAGTAAGCACTTGCGTAATTCTGCGAAAATGAGAGTTCTTTTGGTGTTTCCCAGTAGAAGTGTAAAATATGTAACAGGCCCCTCTGGCAGTAAGGTTCTCCTGAGACCAGCACAGATCTCTGTGGATTTCAGCAGCCTGATATGATGTATTCGTCCTCCTTCTAGATAAATTCTCACTTCTGTGAAACGCGATGGACATATGGTCACCATCCTGAGCACATGGAGCTTGTGGATGTTCCTCCTGGCACAGACAACTGCTTTAAAAGTTAACACGTGGAAGCCATACGGCTTTTGCATGAATAAATTGGCAACTAGATAATACCATTACCCCTTATATTTACACACCTTGACTTCAGATATTCAGTGCTGACTGTTCAGGTCAACACCTTCTTGGCAAAGTAGTACGGTAACACACAGTTATCAGGTTATTCATTCATTTCCAGGAGGAGTAACAGAGGGTCAACACTGGTTATTTCATCAGATTTTTACTAAAACAGAATAAAGTTGCCATAAACTTTCACGCTCTTTTTTACCCCCAGACAAAAAAGGTGGCTGGCTGAACAGGAAGAAGTATTGAAGACCTTAAACGACAAAATAGAGCAAGTGAAACAAGAAAATGAAAATATTTCTGAGAGCAGGTACCAGCGTGCCCGAACAATGAACATTTCATACTATAGTCACATCTTTAATAAGTACACATTTGTCTTCTATGTGCAGCATCTTTGTGGACAGTTTATTGTTTAGTGCAAGTATTTGGGGTTAGAAATCATTTGGGTTTCATTAAAAACTTTGCACTGTTTGACTTTAACAGGATCTTTGTTTTCCTACACATTCAACTTTAATGTGGTTTGTGGTCATGATTTAGCTGAGAGGAGCTGAGAAAGAGACAGATAAAACAGTAAGAAGGCTTATAACGAGCTAACTGACGGGTTCTCCGTTAACTCATTCTGCAGCCAACAATAGTCGGTACAATGTAGAGGCCATAGAAGGCAAGCGGTGAAGCTTTCTTATGAAACCCTAATTAGCTCTAATGTTTTACATTTAAGTAAAAAAAAAATTAAAGAAAAACATGTTTCCCGGAGATGGACAACCCTTTTAAATACTATTTACTTTGAGACAGTGGCCAGCGTTGTTGTGAATGGCCGGTATGTGTCGCAGAGGTGGAGGTCCTCTGCACTGTAAGCCGGAAACGTTACTCTGGGACCTGTAGTTCCACGAACCTTGTTTAGCTTATAAGGGGCTGGGCTTACAGGGTCGGCCAGAGAGCTGGGTGGGACTGACTAACCACACACCTCCCATCAATGGGTGTGTCTAATACATTATAATGAGACTGTGGTGTGGTCACATAGTCTGTGTTGGAAGGTCCTGCAAGAGGACAGGTTTTCCTGAATAGCACATGGTGAGGCCATGTACCTGCAGAGCCGGTGACGGCTAACTGCATTGGGAAGCAACTGACTTTCTGAGGGTCTGGAACTGTCGGGTTTGAGCTGTTGAGCAAGTCATCGTCCGGGACAGTGCTCTCAGTTAGGCAGCTTCCCTGACAAGGAGTCAGTGTGTGGAGTGGAGCTCCTGGAAGGTAACCTCAGACAAGGGGGTTGTAACAAGGCAGAGAGGTGTATCTGCTACATGAACAGACTGGCGCCTTACTATGTTACGTGGATGTAACGGAACTGACTGTACACTGTCCGGTTTATGCTGAGTTTAAATAAACCGGATGGTCTGTTTAAGAGAGAAACCGTTCCGGTGTGCCTTAAAACAGCAATGAGGGAATAAGGCCTAGTAACGGCTGCCGCCTTAATGCATATCGCGTTCGTTAAGGGGTTAAAGATGAAAGAATAATGAAATGACCCCTTCTTCATCTGACCTGAACCCTATTGAAAACTTGTGGGCTCTTCTTACACGAGAGATTTACAGTGAAGAAAAGCGGCCACCTGTCTGACCAGTGTCAGTGAGGCTGTGGTTGGTGCTGTCCAAAAAGTTGATCAACAGATTAAGAAACTGACGAACTCCATGGATGGTAGGCTTATGATCGTTATTGAAAAGAAGGGCGGCCAAATGGTCACTGATGTACTGATGTATTTTTTGGAAATGTCAGAAATGTATTTTTGTACATTTTGGGTTGTTTGGTTATTATTCTCACTTTATGTCATAGAAATAACCATTTGAAATGGGAACATTTTAATTTTTATTATTGCATAATAATTCTGCACACATAGATATTCTCCTAAGAAAGACTGAAAGTTACTTTTACTTTCTTAAATATTTACCGTATGGATGGTTCGACAGCACTGTAGTTGTTCAATAATAAAAATAATCATCAAAAATAAACATTGCCTAATGTGCACACAGTGAAGATTAGAACCATTCATTTATACTAAGTAAGTGTTATAAAAGGCATCACTGAAAATACTCTTTAGGCCCCATTCACACATCCTGATATTTCAGTGTCCATGCGTACAATCCGTGTGCCGTCCTTGGGCACCATCTGTGTGACACATACTGGGATGAAATGCAGAATAGAATTGACAGATGTGCAAAGATAGATAGAATGAAAATAGATGTCTGTGATATCTATATATATATAATTGCCTTAAATTGTCTGTCATCCACTTCCGTCTGGATGTCCCCGAATCCCACAATCCACCGCGCTGACCGGAAGTACGCCGACCGCCATATTGAAATACCCCAGTGATGGGTGTTCCAATATGGCGCCCGCTGGTGCTACCAGGACCACCAGTGGGACACCGACAGGACCCCCCCCCCCGACGCTGCCGGAACCCCCCCCCCCCCCCCGCCGCCTGTACTCACATACACACACGCATGTATTCACACACACACGTATTCACATACACACACTCACATACATGTATTCACATACACACACACGTACTCACACACACACGTACTCACATACACGTACACACACACTTCCCGATAGCATCGGGCACACCTCTAGTATATAATAAGTGATGTGCACATGTAGTTTACTGTACTTGTATTTAGCTAATAAATGAAAAAAAAAACAACAACTATTTTTCACAACCAAGGAAAAGCAGACAGTTGCGGGTTCATATTATCAGGCTGGGAAGGTCCCTGGTTATTGGGCCCTTTCCAGTTAAACCGCTGTCCCATCTTAGACGTATTCATACGTCCCTGTGACCTGGGTCTTATTGACCTAGGACGTATGGATACATCCCGGAGATTTTGTGTGCACATTGGCTGTGCGCGCGAGATCCCTGCCGGTTGTCAGCTGATTTTGACAGCTGGCACTCAGTGCCAAGAGCGGTCCCGCACCGCTCCCTGAACTTTAACCCCTTAAATTGCTGCATCCCCATGCAATACAAGCAATCAGCCTGCAAAAAATGATAGTCCCATAGTGGGACAAAGTAAAAAAGTATAAAAAATAAAAAAAAATTTGAAATATATTGTACCCATAAATAAATATTTTTTTGAGAAAAAAACAAAACAATAAACGTACACATATTTGGTATCACCCCGTCCACAATCACCCAACCTATGTTCCACTAGTTAACACCTTTAGTAAACACCATAAAAAAATTTAAATAATGCTTTATCATCATACCACCGAACAAAAAGTGGAATAAAATGCAATCAAAAATACAAATATAAATAAACATGGTACCGCTGAAAACGTCATCTTGTCCCGCAAAAAATAGAGCCATAAGGCGGCTTATCAGTGGAAAAATAAAAAAGTTATAGCTCTCAGAATAAAGCGATGCAAAAATACTGTATTTTGCGGATTATAAGACGCAACGGATTATAAGACTCACCCCAAATTTTTAATAAAATGGTGGTGCTACTTTAAAATCCATGCGTCTTATTGCTTAATGGGGGTGGTAGCTGCAGTGAAGCCCAGGGTCGCCGCTGGAGGAGACAAGAGTGGAGCATTGCTGTAGGCCGCCTGGGATGAGGGGGTGTTCCCATGTGCACTGCGCGTGTTCGGTGCTGCTGGTGTTCGGTGCTGCGGGGGCTCTGCTGTCATTTTGTGAAAGCCCAGAGCTCCCGCAGTTACATGGTTTCCTATGCGGGGGACTGGACTCTGGGAAAATGGCTGTCGTCCGGGGGCGGCACCTGCGTAGATGGAGATCTCGGCACCAAGATCTCGGGAGTGGAGATCTCAGATCAAACATAAAAACCTGATATAAATCTGGTATCGCTGTAATCGCACCGACCCAAAGAATAAAGTCGCCATATCGCTTATACTGCACAAGGAAGGGCGTAAAATATAAATAAAACCAATTCTTACCTGCTGTTTTGTCCACTCTACATCACAAAAATCGCAGTAAGGTTCGGCACACATTTATCCTGTGCTCTGCGCTAAGTGCTCACACTGGGGCTTCCGTGTAAATCTCTGATTCAGACGAAGCCTCTGACGGAAGATTCGCTATAATGAGGCAGATAGAGGCACTATGGAAGCCATAGGACCTGTGATCCGTCTTACTAGGATTGCATAAAAGTGATGTTAGCCACAGTTTTGTGCACTTCTGAAAAGAAGGTCAACACTGAATAGAGGCCAGATGGAGTCCAGAGTAATTCTGCTGCCTCATTATAGTGATTGTATCCCTCAGGGATTTCATCTGAACCACGTCACTCGGAGATTTAGATGGAAACTCCAAATTAAGTGCTCGACGTACAGTAGAGTGCCGGATAAATGTGATCCTAAAAGTTATTTAAAATGTTCCTAACAAAAGCTTCAACTTAATCCACAAAAAAAAGTCCCCACTCATGCCATCATCTGTAAATGGAAATATAGGGGGCTTACACGTTACTTGCAGCACAAAGGCTCTGGAAAGCTAAATGTCTCCTTCGTTCTCAAAAGACATTCAGCAAATTCTGAGCTTCCAAATGCCCCCCTCCCTTCTAAGCCCCACAGTGTACCTAAACCACATATGGCTCCCACGTTTGGCATTTCTGGGGTCATGAGAGCCTGTCTAAATTACGAGTGCGTGTCTCCAGAAGCCTGAGCTGGGCATAATGTATTGGTCACTACAACGTACTGATCATTACAGCGTACTGGTCACTACAATGGCAGTTTGCAATTTTCACTCGGCACATCCACTGCTGCTTGTTTCTGGAAAACACCCATGGAGTCAAAATCGTCACTACACCTTGTAGAGATCGTATTCACTCAGGTGCGGCAGAAGGAAGACAGGAGCCTCATTTCTTTTCTGTGCGGGTTTATTTGCTCCATAAACCCCTAAGTCGCAACAAAAGGTAAACGGCCTTTAGAACAAGGAAAACAACACAAAATGTCCTTAGCCGGGTTCTGCTCCCTCAGCTCTGTGGGTACACAGGCCTGGCAATGTTCAGCACGCAGGCTCGGTCTGGAGCCACACACAGACAGGAGGGCTTCTCCATCCCAGGACACCGACCATGTGCCAAACAACAGCCTCCATTATGTAGGCTGTAACCACACCCACTTGTGAGATATGTGGGTAGCCAGACCCGCCCATCTCTCAGCTACCCGCAACCCAGACCCAGATGGACTAAACAACAAGCTAGTGCTTAATTGCACTAAATAAAAATACTCCGGGTTACATCACAGGGAGCAGTCATCCCTGTGACACATACCTCCCATTGATTGCATGGCCATTAGTCTCCTTACAACCTGTAGATACATTCTCAAAGGGGTATCATTTCCAAAATGGGGTCACTTGACGGACGGATTCTAAGCTCTTCTAGCACTTAGGGGTTCTGTGTATGGAGTCCCTTCGTATGGCTAAGCAGTACTGTACAGCCACATATGGGTTATTGACACGTTCAGTAGAAATTGTGGGACAAATTATGGTGCTATTGTTACCCACTTCTTGTGTCAATTTTGGTGGTGTCACGGCACCCGTAAACCATAACAGTAAAATATGCACTATAGTATGGCGCTCCTTCCCTTCTGAGCTTTGCACTGTGGATGAAAAATATTTCCCGATTGCATGTAGGGTATTGGTGCACTGAGGAAAAAATGGACCTCAGTTTGTTGTGAAACAATTTCCTATTATCCCTTAGAAAAATTAAAAACTTAGGGCTAAAATAACATTTTAGTGGTAAAAATGTAATTTATTCTTTTTTTCACCACTCAATGGTATAAAATTCTGTGAGGCATATGTGGTGTCCGTATGATCACTTCACTCCTAGATGAATTCATTGGGGAGTGTAGTTTGTACAATGAGTTCACATACTAGGGTTTCTGTTCTGGCACCATTCCAGCAAAATCTGAACTCCAATGAGGCGCCTCTTTTTTTCTGAGTTTTGCACTGTGCCTCAAAAGTAGTATTCCATCACATATGGGGTATCAGCTTACTCAGGAGAAATTGCACAACAAATTGTATGGTTCAATTTCTCCTGTTACCCTTATGAAAATGCAAAATTTGGGGCTAAAATAACATTTTTTGTGGGGAAAGTGTGATTTTTTTTTTTCATTTTCACAGCTTGATGTTAAAAACTTCTGTGAAGCACCTGGTGGTTCAAGGTGCTCACCACACATTTAAATACATTCATTGAGGGGTCTAGTTTCCAAAATGGGGTCGCTTTGGGGTTTTTCCATTGTTTAGGAACATCAGGGGCTCTTCAAATGGAACATGGCGTCCGCTAATCATTCCAGCAAATTTTACATTCAAAAGTCAAATTACGCTCCTTCTCTTCTAAGCCCTGCCATGCGCACAAACAGTAGTTTTCTCCCACATTTGAGGTATTGGCGTACTCAGGAGAAATTGCACAACAAATTGTATGGAGCAATTTCTCCTGAGTACCCTTAAGAAAATGGAAAATTTGGGGCCAAAATAACATTTTTGTGGCTAAAACTTTGATTTTTTTATAAACTTTTGTAAAGCACCTGAGGTTTCATTGTGCTCACCATACATCTAGATCAGTCTACTTTCCAAAATGGTTTTCTTGGTGGGGGATTTTCACTGTTCAGGCACATCAGGGGCTCACCAAATGTGACATGGCATCAGCTAATTGTTCCAGCAAATTGCGCATTCAAAAAGTTAAATAGCACTCCTTCCCTTCCAAGCTCTGCCGTGCACCCAAACAGTAGTTTTCCCTTACATATTGGGTATAAGCATGTTTCGGAGAAATTGCACAACAAATTTCGGGATCCATTTTTTTCCTGTTACCCTTGTGAAAATAAAAATAATTTGGATCCAAAGTACGTTTTTGTGAAAAAAAGTTAAATGTTCATTTTTTTCCCCACATTCCAAAAATTTCTGTGAAGCACATGAAGGGTTAATAAACTTCTCGAATCTGGTTTTGAGCAGCTTGAGGGGGTCAGTTTTTAGAATGGTGTCACTTTTGGGTATTTTATATCATATAGACCCCTCAAAGTGACTTCAAATGTGATGTCCCCTAAAAAAAAAACGGTCTTGTAAATTTTGTTGTAAAAATGAAAATTCGCTAGTCAACTTTTAACCCTTATAACGTCCTTACAAAAAAAAAATTTGGTTTCAAAAATTGTACTGATATAAAGTAGACATGTGGGAAATGTTATTTATTAACTATTTTTTGTGACACATCACTCTTAAGGGCATAAGAATTCAAAATTTGAAAATTGCAACATTTTCAAAATTTTTACAAATTTGTGCTTTTTTCATAAATAAACGCAAGTCATATTGAACAAATTTTACCACTATTATGAAGTATGAAATGTCATGAAAAAATATTCTAAGAATCAGCGGGATCCGTTAAAGCGTTCCAGAGTTATAACCTCATAAAGTGACACTGGTTAGAACTTTAAAATTTGGCCAGGTCATTAAGGTCAATATTGGCTCGGTCAATAAGGGGTTAAGTGTTTAGACACATCTTGCACCTCATTCTCCAAGTGGACATAGTTTAGATGAAAAGTGTGCGCTATTTAAATTCAACACCGTACAAAAAGAAATCTAAATTTAAGCTAACCATTAGGAGATGTGAAAGAGTCTAAAAATGCTCAAGATTTATCAGTCTTGTGCTAGTGTGATAAATTTGGTGCATTTTTAGACCTTCTGTCCTAAGTTATCTCTGTCTAAATAGTGGACAGGATTTGTTTTTTAATACCATATAAGATGTATGAGCTCATACACAATAGATATTTGTTGGCTGATCTGTGTCTGGGCCAATTGTTCCGCCGGTATTCCTCCATACACAGGAGCGCTCACTTTGCCAAGTGCTCCTGCGTTCTGTACTAGAGAGCCTGCCAATATCTGTTTTTGGCCTTTGTATTAATGTGTATAGGGGTCCTTAATCCTTCTCTTATAGGACTGTAAACCAGATTTTACAATGTGAGCTACTTTTGCTGCATGGTGGTGAATAATAAGTCTAATCATCTCATCTCTATTTGTTGTGTCCTTCTCAGTGCAATTCATAAACTGAAAAATAAACTTAAGGAAGAGAAAGCCTTTAAGGAAGAACTGCTATCTGCATTTGGCGACTTCATAGAGGAGCACTTTCCTCTTCCTGGAGAGGATGGAAGGTTCGTCAAGAAGAAAAAGGTATGGGTGGGATAAAGGTCTCCCCCGTAACATACTAGAACTCTACAACCTATGGTTAGCCTTGTAATGTCACAAGGTTACTCATGGCTACTTAGCTTTCATATTCTAGAATTACATTTGCTGCAGTCTGCTGATAGAAGACTGTTTCCCAGAGGCGTCCTTCCAGAGGGCTGCAATCTAGAAAGTCTTATTTAGGGTATGTGCACACGTTGCGAATTCTGCTGCTGATTTTTTCGCGCGGATTTTGCTAAATCCGCAGGTTAAATGACCTGCGTTTTACCTGTGGATTTAGTGCAGATTTCCTGCGGATTTTCTGCAGATTTTGTGCGGATTTCCCCTGCATTTTTACACCTGCGGATTCCTATAATGGAGCAGGTGTAAAAACACTGCGGATTCCGCACAAAGAATTGACATACTACGGATTCAAATCCGCAGCAAATCTGCGTGGAAAAATCCGCAGCATGTGCACAGCGTTTTTTGTTTTACATTGATTATAATGGTACTGTACACCGCAGGAGAATCTGCTGCGGATCCGCAGCAGAATCCGCAACGTGTGCATATACCCTTCGGGTATTGTTCTTCATGCCACCTCTGGCAATACAGTAGTGCATTCACTGATGCAAGCTGTGCTTTAATGTGATATGCTTAGACGAAATGTGCTATTTCTGACCCTTTTAATGCCATCTGTGTCTTTTAGGTGGTCTCGGAAGGTCCTCCCCTGCAGTGGGTTACGCTACATGTTATTTTAGAGGTAAAATACTACTTTTATTCCTGGCTTATATAATCAGACATGGTGTCACGATTCTGTTGTTGGATATCCCGGTACCAGGGGCTCTTTCCCTTTCACTAACGCTAGGGACATCCAGCTTGCCCTGTTCCACAGATTACTTCTGATGGTGAAGACACCGGGCCACGTAGCTTGCTTTAGCTCCTGAATCTGCCCTCAGTCTGTACCCCTCGCCCACCCAAGGAAGAGGGGAGTAGTGGAGTACCGTAATACACCAACCAAATTAACAAGGTAATGCAAACAGAGATAAAGGAAAATGCCAATCATACAAATATACTAACGTAAACACCAGGGAGTGAAGGATGGTGAATAAAGCAAAATAACAGAAGAAGGGTATTAGCTCACACCCAAAATATTGTAACAGTCACAGATAAATCCACCAAACGCCTTCTCAAACAACAACCCCCAACCACTATCTCCAACCATGCAGCATAACCTAGCTCTGGCAAAGAGTGCTTCCCAGAATATATAGGAGAGAGGAGTGGCTAACAGTGAACAGCTGAAAGCCTCCTCTCTGTTTCGGTAATACTGTGACACATTGGCTTAGTTCACACACTTGTATTAATGCCATTGGAGAAAATGAAGGGGAACCTTTTCTTTTGGGAAAGGTTTCCTACATTTCTTTTTTGTTCCCGGGTCTGATCCATTTTATGGTATAAAACATATAACATTTGCATGTACTGTGACCATCTCTGATCCACTGGAGTCTTAGTCCCACGTTTACTTAAGTAGAACTATACGTACATGGTGATAACTGCAAGGCCAATGTCAACACTTTTAACCCCTTTCTGCCATTGGACGTACTATCCCATCCATGTGCCCTGGGACTTAATTCCCAAGGACGGGATAGTACGTCATAGCGATCAGCGGCGCCCCCCGGGGGGAGCGCCGCTGATCGTGGCCGGGTGTCAGCTGATTATCACAGCTGACACCCGGCACTATGTGTCACCGGCACGCTAACCCCTGGCACACTGCGCTCAAACATGATCGCAGTGTACCGGGGGTTTAGAGAAGCATTGGCAGGGAGGGTCCCTCCGTGCTTCCCTGAGACCCCCAGCACAGCGCGATGTGCTGCGCTTCTCTGGGGGCCTCCTTCCCTGCAGGTCCCCGGATCCAATATGGCCACGGGGGCCTTCGGGGTCCTGCAGGGAGCCTGCTTCTTCAGTGCCTGCAGAGAGCAGGCATGAGGAGACCTTGTGCAGCGCCTGTCAGATTGCTGATCTGACACAGCGCTGTGTTATGTGTCAGATCAGCGATCTGACACATGACAGTGATGTCCCCCCCCCGGGACAATGTAATAATGTAAAAAAAAGTGTAAAAATAATTTATAAAAAATCGCTAGATAAATAAAAAAAAAAATATTCCCTAATAAATTCATTTTTTGGATATAAAAAAACAAAACCAATGAAAGTACACATATTTAGTATCGCCACATCTGTAACGACCCGCCCTATAAAACTGTCCCACTAGTTAACCCCTTTAGCGAACCCCTTAAAAAATAAAAATAAAAAAACAAAGCAAAAAACAATGCTTTATCATCATACCGCTGAGCAAAAAGTGCCGTAACGCTCAAAACGTCATCTTTTTTTTTTTTTTTTTAATTTCATTTATTGAACCTCAGAACAAGAAAGAATGTATAACATACATATTTGCTTATGGTAGTGAGCAGTATACAGAGCATACACATTTCCATCTATTATTAAGTACAAAGCAAAAATTGCACACTCTTATTGATATACAGGGTGATATATACATAACCCCTCAAGCATACGCAAAGAACAACAGGCTGTACATTATGAAGCATGTATGTCAGTCAAATCTCCCAAGCCTTTATCGTGTTACTCAGATAATAAAATCTAATTGTAAGTTCCTAAACTACAACTACAACTATATCAACTGTTATTTACTATTTCGCAGCCTAGTATCTTACATCATATTGTCTCACATGCGATGTCTCCACCTTGCAAAGTAAGATGAGAGGAATTCCACCTCTCCCAAATCTTTTCAAATTTACCCGGGCATCCTCTATTCTGATATAACGTGCGTTCGTATGGAACAATCGAGTTTACCAAGTCAATCCAGATTCTAAGGGAGGGACCTGAATTTCCCATCCAACGCAGTGCCAATACCTTCCGTGTCATAAACGGCGTCTCACGCAGAAAGATCCCGATATGGCGACCCCAAATCTCCTCATCCCAGACCCCAAACAAGCAAACCAGTGGTTCAAAAGGGACAGGGGCCTGCACCAGGGATGGCAAGAACAATGTCACCTCTTTCCAGTAATGTAGGATAGTGGGACACTGCTATATCATGTGAATGAAATCTGGTGAGTGACATCGCAAACATTCTGATGTTTGAAATCGACTGACCTTAAAAAGTAGTGTCGGAGTCAAATATGATTGGTTTATTATATATAATTGTATATTGTATCTATTATTAATAGATGGTGATACTCCGATCGGAGACTCCAGGATCTCTTCCCACTCCTCTCCCTGCGTATCGGGGATGAGTCTTTCCCACTTCCCTTTAATAGAGCTTATGGCAGATTCTGCTCACACCGACAGCATGTATGTATACAAAGAGGAGATAAGGCCCTGGGGACCCTGCAAATTAAGGATTCCTATCAGAGGTAGAGACAAAATAGTATGGCCCACACACCTTGTGTGTGACTGAAGAGCCGATCTTAGCTGTAGATAGCGGAAAAATTGGGATCTCGGGATACCACGTGTAACTTGTAATTCCTCAAAAGACATTAAGGTCCCCTGATCATACAAGTCCCCCATCGAGGAGACGTTATGTTGAATCCAAAAATCAGTGGATGGGTGATTTAGTAATTCGGGAAAATAATCATTATTCCACAGGGGCATTTCAGCTATAATATCCTTAAATCCAATCACTTTCTTAATTTGCCTCCATGCTAATCGCGCCATTCGGAGCAAGAGTGGTAGACGAGGGACATTAGTCTTCTCCGACTCCAGGAAACCCAGTGGGCAATCAGTTCGTGCAGCATGAAGCAGGCGATTTTCAGAATTGGCGAGATAATTACTCGGTATCCATTTACTTAGGGCTTTAGCCTGCCCAGTCAAATAATATAGGAAAAAATCTGGTAACGCCGCCCCACCTCCTTTTTTAGGCCTTTGTGGGGTGGACAATTTAAGTTTACTCTGTCGCCTAATTGGGGGACACAGAACCGTGGGTGTTATGCTGCTGTCCACTAGGAGGCGACACTATGCATAATCTGAAAAAGATTAACTTTGGCTCCTCCTCTGCAGTATACACCCCTGAACGGCGTCAGCCTTCTCCAGTTTTTGCTTAGTGTCGCAAGGAGGCACACCTTTTTTTCTTCCGTTTTTTTCCTTTTTTCGTCCGGAAATACAGATGAAGAAAAGTGGGTCTCCAGCGAGACTCCCGGCATGGCTCCCTCCTCGGTCCCCTATTAGGGGTACCCGGTTGAGGTCGAGGTGGCTATTCCCCATGTCGCTCCCTCCCCAGTCCCTCGGGTCCTGGTTCGAGGTCGAGACCCCCCTCCTTCCCCAACCCCTTTAAGGGGTCTGGGTTGAGGTTGAGGCGAGGATGAAGACCCCCTGACGGTGACAGACGCACCCTCCCTAATCCCCCGCAGGGGGCATTAGGTTGAGACGCCTCAGGTAGGGTCGGAGATCAGGCAGCATTCCGCAGCTTCCAGGGACCCCAGGCCGGCTGAGGGATCCTGTTGGGGCCGGGGGAGGGTGCGGACTGGATGGCACAGCAGAGACAGGGCTTTTCTGCCTCCCTGTCTCTGCAACAGCAGCGGCTCCATAGCGCTTCAGGGGCCCCCCATACAGAAACCGCTACCCCTGCTACCCCCACCGCTATCCAGTCGACCATTCTGGGGGGGTCTGGTACAAATCCGCCCCCCCCGGACTACCGCGCCGCTCTGGAGCCCTCCTGGGCATCAGGCCTCTAATTTAGACCGCTGCTTCGGCCTAGCCAAAGCCGCCGCCTTTTCCCCGCCCCCCGGCCCGCCCCCCGGATGACCAAAATGACACACTGGAGTGTCATAGAAGGGGCGGATTGAGGCAGAAAGGGCGCGTTTTTACACAGCCCAGCGTGCCCTCTTCAGCTCTCCGCCCCCTCCTCCCTCTCCTCAGAGTCCCGGTGGCCATTTTTTCTGGATGAGATCCAGGAGAGGAGCATCACAGCGGTCTCCGGGGGGCACAGAACTGGGATCTGTCGGCGCTGGACCTAGGGGCACACCGGTGGGGTAAGCTCACAGCTGGGTTCTCATTACTCAGCTGTGAATCTATACTTCCTATAAGGCTCTCTGTGGGTTCCCTCTGCGTAGCCACCCCTGTACGATCCCTTATAGCCAGCCTCTGTGCACTATGCCGGGCTCAAGGAAGAGAACCAGGCAGGAATGTTTCTATGCATTCTGCACAGCCTGCAAAGCCACGCTCCCTAGTGGCAGCACGTATCCGCACTGCCGGGACTGCATCCAGAACTCTGGGTCAGAACCCCAGGGAGTCCCTACTGACGCTTCAGTGTCACAGGCCACGCCGGAATGGGCAACTCAGATGTCTCAGTCTATGTCACAGTCCATAGACAACCTAACTGCTACATTACTGCAAGCTCTACAGAGTCGGGCCCCGGCTATGGACGGTACACAGCAAACGGACAGCTTGTCTCAGGAACATGCTGCTTCCGACTCTCACAGACGTAAGCGGACCCACAGGTCTCGATTACCTGAGTCGCACTATAGCACAAGGTCGTCCCCCTCCAGGGAGAGACAGCGTCATTCCAGGTCTCCTGGGCAGTCCCCTGCCACAGACAGACAGTGCAATTTACCACAGGGATCCCCCACCACAGAAGACCCCCGCCCCAGGTCGCCCTCCAGGGATCACCTTAGCGAGGCACAGGATTCAGAGGGCATCTGTGACTCCGACTCAGATAACGAAACGGTCAGGTCCGTGGTACCTTCTCCCCCTAGCAATACAGCGCTAGTTGAGGACATAATTTCTGCCATTCATCGGGTGCTAAAAATTCCAGAGTCGGCCCCGGAAGTCCCAGAACATAGGATTTGCTTCGAAAGTGTTCAGAAACCACCTAAGCTCTTCCCTAATCACCATGAGTTTGAGAAAATACTTACCAAACAGTTTGCGCAGCCTGAGAAAAAATTCGCTAATCGCAAATATTTGGAAGCGAAGTACCCCTTCCCACAGAAAGACACCAAATAATGGACAGATCCACCTGAAGTGGACCCTCCGGTTTCTAGGCTAGCAGCGCAGACTTTACTCTCTCTGCCGGATAGCTCAACCCTCAGGGACGCAGCAGACCGGCAAGTAGAACGCATGGCTCGTTCTATTTTCGAAGCGGCAGGCGCCTCTCTGGGCCCTGCGTTTGCTTCAGTTTGGGCAGCCAAGGCCATCCTGGCTTGGGCCAAAAAACTACAGGAGGGTCTTCAGGCTTCAAATCCTGAGCTCTCGGACCAAGCGGTCCAGATAGCAGTGGTAGCAGACTACATGATTCATGCAGCCCTGGATTCCGCCAGAGGTGTAGCGGGAATAGCATCAAACGCCATCACGATCCGACACATCCTCTGGCTGCGAGAATGGAAAGCGGATGCGGCCTCAAAGAAGTCCCTCACGCGACTTCCGTATTTTACTGGAAGACTTTTCGGCGAAAAGTTGGACACCATGATAGCCAATGCCACTGGGGGTAAGAGTACCTCTCTCCCTCAACTAAAACCGAAACGCACGTTTAAACGAAGAAACCAGACGCGATTCCGATCCTTTCGGAATTCCTCGGGCTGGTCCGTTTCGCGCCCAGTGCAAAACCGTAACCGTTCTCCACGCAGAGACAACCCACGGACGCAGCAGCGACCGGACAGGTCTTGGCAGTCGAAAGCAGGCCAAGTGAAACCCAAGGGAGGAAAACCTCAGAACTTCGCTTCATCATGACTCGCGACCTCCGGAAGACACCCCACCAGTAGGCGGCCGACTTTTACTCTTTCAGCAAGTCTGGCTGCCTATTACAGAAGACAGGTGGGTCAGGGAAATAGTGTCTTCCGGATACAAGATAGAGTTCACTTCCAGCCCACCGAACCGGTTCTTCCTTTCTATTCCTCCAACAACACCAGAAAAGGCTCGTGCTTTCCACCAAGCGGTTTCCTCTCTCCTTCAATCAGGAGTTGTGGTGCCGGTTCCCGCGAACGAGAGATTCTGAGGATTCTACTCAAATTTGTTCGTAGTCCCCAAGAAAGGAGGCGGCGTCCGACCCATACTGGACCTAAAACAGCTCAACAATTACGTACGGGTCCGTCATTTCCGCATGGAGTCCCTCCGGTCCATCATTGCATCCATGGACCAGGGAGAATACCTCGCCTCCATAGACATACAGGATGCGTATCTCCACATACCAATTGCTCCCGCCCACCAAAGGTTTCTCAGGTTCGCGGTCAACCAAAACCACTACCAGTTTGTCGCCCTTCCGTTCGGACTCCTCACGGCTCCAAGAACGTTCACCAAAGTCATGGCGGCCACCATGGACGTCCTGCACTCAAGAGGCATCCTAGTTGTCCCGTACCTGGACGACCTCCTCATCAAGTCTCCCACTTTCAAAGACTGCGAGGTCAGTGTCTCAATCACACTAGACACTCTGAGTCGCCTAGGATGGCTAGTCAACCTACAGAAATCGTCGACTATCCCAACTCGGACTCTAACATTCCTGGGAATGGTATTCGACACCGCCAGGGGCCTGGTGCTCCTTCCCAAGGACAAGACACTGGCCATCCGTCTGGGAGTTCGCACACTCCTTCGCAGTCCTCCTCGATCTCTCCGGTTTGCCATGAGAGTCCTCGGCAGGATGGCAGCAGCAATAGAGGCAGTGCCATTTGCCCAGTTTCACCTCAGGGTCCTTCAACTAGCCATACTCAGATCTTGGGACAGGAGCCCCTTCTCCCTCGACAGGGAGTTCAGGTTGACGTCATCAACCAGGAGGTCCCTGCATTGGTGGCTCAAACCAACCTCGCTTACACGAGGGAAGCCATTCCTCTCAGGACAATGGAAGATCCTGACTACCGATGCAAGCCTGACAGGCTGGGGGGCGGTGCACCTACATCACAGGGCACAGGGCAAGTGGTCACCGAGGGAAGTGACATTGCCCATCAATGTTCTGGAAATCAGGGCCATCCTCTTGGCACTGAGAGCCTTTCATCACTTGCTTGCAGCCTCGCACATACGGATACAGTCGGATAATGCCACGGCTGTGGCATACGTGAACCACCAAGGCGAGACCCGCAGCGCCCAGGCGATGAGAGAAGTGGCTCATATCCTCCGCTGGGCGGAAGACACGAGGTCGGTACTTTCTGCGGTACACATTCCGGGTGTAGAAAACTGGGACGCCGACTTCCTCAGCAGGCAAGGAATGGACTCGGGGGAGTGGTCTCTCCATCCCGAGATTTTTTACCAGATCTGTCAACGCTGGGGAACCCCGGAGGTGGACCTAATGGCATCCCATCTCAATACCAAGGTCCCCAATTTCATGGCCAGGACACACGACCCGCGGTCGCTCGGAGCGGATGCCCTGGTCCAGGACTGGTCCCAGTTCCGACTCCAGTACTTTTTTCCACCCCTCCCCCTAATCGCCAGGGTCGTGAGGAAGATCAAGCAAGAGGGAGTTCCGACCATCCTCATCGCGCCAGACTGGCCCAGACGTACATGGTACGCCGACATCGTCCAACTTACGGCAGACGCCCCCTGGCGTCTACCCGACCATCACGACCTTCTATCTCAAGGTCCGTTCTTCCACCAGAATTCAGGGGCTCTCAATTTGACGGCATGGCCCTTGAAACCTGGATTCTAACCCAGGCAGGTTTTTCACCGGCAGTCATTGCAACTATGATCAGGGCAAGGAAGCCTGCCTCCGCCAAGCTCTATTATCCTACCTGGAGAGCTTTCTTTTCTTGGTGCGAATCTCATGGACAAGTCCCACTCCCTTATTCCCTCCCGAAGGTACTAGGTTTTCTTCAATCGGGCCTAGATGCCAAGCTATCCTTAAGTTCGCTTAAGAGTCAGGTGTCGGCGCTTTCAGTCCTTTTTCAAAAGCGCATTGCTATTAAACCGCAAGTAAGGACTTTCATCCAGGGAGTTTCCCGATTTGTTCCTCCCTACAAACGTCCGCTGGATACGTGGGACCTCAATCTGGTCCTGACAGCATTGCAAGCTCCACCCTTCGAACCTCTTAGAGGAGTTCCACTCTCCATTCTGTCTCAGAAAGTGGTTTTTCTAGTGGCGATCACCTCGTTACGCAGAGTGTCGGAATTGTCAGCACATTCCTGCAGACGGCCTTTCCTAGCCTTTCACCAGGACAAGGTGGTTCTCCGCACGGTACCATCCTTCCTTCCGAAGGTTGTGTCCAACTTTCACCTTAATGAGGAGATTTCACTGCCTTCCCTTTGCCCGGTTCTGGTTCATAGAGTGGAGAAGGCTCTGCATACGCTTGACCTCGTCAGAGCATTGCGGATTTACGTGTCCAGGACTGCACCTTTCCGGAAATCTGATTCCCTCTTCATTCTTCCGGAAGGTAGTCGCAAGGGGATGCCAGCTTCCAAGGCTACCCTTGCCAGGTGGATCAAGTCCACCATACATGAGGCCTACCGACTTAACAGTTCCCCTCTTCCGGCTGGTATCACGGCACACTCTACACGGGCAGTAGGGGCCTCCTGGGCCATTCGGCATCAGGCTTCGGCACAACAAGTGTGTAAGGCGGCCACTTGGACTAGCCTACACACGTTTACGAAACACTACAGTGTTCATACCCAGTCCTCAGCGGATGCGAGCCTGGGTAGACTGGTTCTGCAGGCGGCAGTACCCCAAGTCTAGGGAACTGTCAACACAATATTCGTCCACTGCTTCCCACCCAGGGACTGCTTTGGGACGTCCCACGGTTCTGTGTCCCCCCAATTAGGCGACAGAGTAAAGGAGATTTTTGTGTACTCACCGTAAAATCTCTTTCTCTTAGCCTTTAATTGGGGGACACAGCTCCCACCCTGTTGCCCTTACGGGCCGTTGTTTACTGTTGAGTTCTCATATTGTTCTTTGAGCCCGTACATAGTAGCCTTCTTACAGGCATGGTTATGTTATTTAGTTACGTTCCTCCTTATGCTTTGGCACAAAACTGGAGAAGGCTGACGCCGTCCAGGGGTGTATACTGCAGAGGAGGAGCCAAAGTTAATCTTTTTCAGATTATGCATAGTGTCGCCTCCTAGTGGACAGCAGCATAACACCCACGGTTCTGTGTCCCCCAATTAAAGGCTAAGAGAAAGAGATTTTACGGTGAGTACACAAAAATCTCCTTTTGGTCTAGTTTTCCCCCATATAAAAGATGTGATCTGGGAATTGAGATTCACAATGAAGGATTTGGGCACCATTACAGCACTGTGCTGAAGGGAGTAGCTAAGCATAGGGAGCAATATCATTTTAATCAGGTTAATGCGTTCGGCTACAGATAGCGGGAGTTTTCTCCAAGTTGCAAATTTAACTCTAACTAGTTCCAGCAGTGGGTGGATATTAAGTTGTGAGTCAAGTGTACTGTTATGAGATATGTAGATACCCAAATATTTAAAGCTAGATACAATAGACAGCGAGGAGAGAGCCTCTAGTCGGGGCATCGGGGCATGGGAGAGGGGTAACAGGGCGGACTTCTCCTAATTTATATATAAACCTGAATATTTACTGAATCTATTTATAGTGGCAATTACTTGCGGCAGAGTTTCCTCCGCTTCATCCATAAATATCACCATATCGTCATCATATAAACCTATGGTATCTACTCGACCCGCTATATCTATACCCTTAATGCCAGGGGAAGACCTTATACGTATTGCCAGTGCCTCAATCGCAAGGGTGAAGAGGGCCGGGGAAAGGGGGCACCACTGACGAGTCCCCCTATGTAATGAAAAAGACTCAGATATGGAATTATTTACATTAATACAGGCTTTAGGTTTCATATAAAGTATTTTGACCCATTTTATAAACTTATCACCAAAGCCATACCTCTGCAAGCATGCGGAGAGGAAAGGCCACTCAAAAGAGTCAAAAGCATTGGCGGCATCTAGCGATGCCAGTGCCCATTTGTTGTCTGGCATTAGGGAGCTATATTGGACTATCGACTGGACTCATCTGATGTTAATGGAAGTGCTCTTACCAGGCATAAAGCCCATCTGGTCAGGATGTATAAGGTTCAATATAATTGAATTCAATCTGGTAGCTAGGATCTTAGTAAAAATTTTATAGTCCACATTTACTAAAAATATGGGACGATAAGATCCAAATTCCAAAGGGTCCTTCCCCTCCTTCCTAAGCACTATGATATTGGCCTCATAAAAGGATTCAGGCATAGATTCCTCTTCCCAAATCCCCCGAAATACCTTTATCAAAAGTGGCGTTAATATATCCCGATATTTCCTGTATAATTCAATAGGAAACCCGTCTGGCCCAGGGGCCTTTCAGAGGCCATGTTCGTCATGGCATTTTCAATCTCCTCCGCAGTGAATTCAGCGTCCATAAAGGCTCGCTGGTCAGGATCTAATGTAGGGAATGTTACATCTGACAAGTAATCCAAACACCCCAAATTATCAGAATCACTTTTAGATTCATATAATGACCTGTAGTAATCGTAGAAGCAGCCGGGTATCTCCTCGGTTGAAGACACCAACGAATCATCCGACTAAAGAATCTCTAATATTGTATTAGAGGTATTATGTTGGCGTACCAGATAGGCCAAAAATTTGCTTGCCTGATTTCCCAGCTCAAAATAAGACTGACGGGCAAAGAATAATTTACGCTTAGATGTAACCTCTGAGCAGCCAACCACTCAATCCTATTGCCGTTAGTTTGATTAGATAAGTATGCAGCCTCTGAGTCTTTCAATCGTTGCTCCATCTCATCATCCTCCCTTGAGGTTGCCCGCTTGATATAAGAGATCGTGGAAGATAAGCAACCCCTCAGATATGCCTTAAGGGTATCCCAAAATAGATTGATATCCTGAGGTTCTGGATGGGACGAGATGCAACAGCGCAATTGATCGATCGTTCTATCGGGAAATACTATCAATTTCAGCCAGAAAGGGTTCAACTTCCAAACTATCCTGTTATTTAGTTGCCCATATTTAAATTTAAGAATGACCGGGCTATGGTCTGAGATCCCCCTACTGCCATGTTCTATGTTATCCAACCACATCGCCAGACCACTGGATCCGAATATATAATCTATGCGCGATAGAGAGCGTTTAGTGGATGAGTGACAGGTATACTCTCTCGACTCAGGGTGACGCACCCTCCACAAATCCAACCACCCACTACCCTCCATGAATAGTGACAGCTGAGTTGCATTTGGTGGAGGGACCCCCCCAGATATTCCATCACCCAATCTCAGTTTATCAAGGCAGTTGTTCATGACCATATTGAAGTCTCCCATGCAGATACCATCTGCATCTGGATAATTTAGGGCAAAACACATCGCCTTCTGAAGAATGGACATATTAGCCGGGGGGGATTATAAACACATAGAACTACATATTTCCTGGTATTTAACAATGCATATACGAAGACAAAACGACCCTCAGGATCCCACCGGGTCTCCCTGGCTTCCCATCTAACGTCTCTATGTACCAACAGTGAAACCCCTCTCGAATAGCTAGTATGGAATGCATGAACAGACCTTTGTACCCAAGGCTTCTACACGCACCGAGCTGTATCCCTGGTCTGGTGCGTCTTCACCAAGGCCACAATGTGAGGGTGATAGTGTCTAATCTGCGAGAAAATCTTGATCTTTTTCCAAGGGCTTTTTATACCTCTCATGTTCCATGTCATACATATCATCTCAGACCCCATTTTTACTCCGCTGGATATGACGTATATCATTACCCGAGAGACACCACATAGAGATTTAGATTGCTGTTGGCTGTGACTTCTTCCTAAAGAACAAATAGAACCATTATAAAGAAAAAACAGAGTAAAAAAGCAACAAACAATATTGGAGCAGAGTCCTGTGCTCCCATCATGAGATAAACAAGGGGATAGCATCACTGAGCTCAGTGTCCGGTATTGTTGGTAATCGGGATGCCTGCGGAAAAAGCTCCAGTCAAACCATTAATAGAAGAATTCTGACTAACAATAGATACATTAGGATTCCTTCGCGGCAGACCCCTTGTGGGACCGCAGCCACTCAGCCGCTTCCGCTGGATCCGTAAAAAACATAGAAGAACCCTCGTGGACCACCCATAGTCGGGCCGGATAGATCATTGAGTACATAACATTCTTCTCCCGGAGCCGCTTCTTGATTTCCATGAACTGTGCCCATTGTTTCTGAAGTTCCATGGAGAAATCTGGGAAAATCGAGATTGTGGCATTGTTAAATTTAATGGGAATTTTTTGCCGTGATAGACGTAGAATCGCATCCCTGTCTCTGCAGTTGAGGAGACGTGCCAGGAAAGGTCTAGGTGGGGCTCCAGGAGGAAGAGGCCTTGTAGGGACCCTGTGAGCCCTTTCCACAGCAAATGTTGGGGAGAATTCATCCCCCAGAGAAGTTTTAAGCCAATCTTCTAGAAATTGCTCCGGATGTTGACCTTCAAGCGTTCCAGCAGACCAATAACTCGGATATTATTCTGACGCATTCTATTCTCCAGGTCATCTGCTTTTTGCCTCCATGCGTTCATAGAGCCCGCCACTTTCGTTAGCTTGGCCTCCATGGGTGTGATGGTGTCCTCTACCTGGGACACCCTTGTCTCCACCTCCGCAATGCGCCCTTTCATGGCCTGCATATCTTGCCAAAGACGCCCCACCTCGGTGTACACGTCCTCTATTTTCCCAGTCAGCGATGTCCTGGTTAAGGAGATGGCCTGCATAAACTGTTGGGACGCCTGCTTGAGGGTTAAATCCTCCTGCTCGCTCTCCTCCTCACCCCCCAGGGGGACGATTTTTACGCTGAGCCTGTGAGGGGTTATTTCTAAGGGACTGTGTTGTATCAGAATGGCTAGTTCTAGCAAACTCTTTCAATTTCTCAGCTGCTCCTGACCCCTTGGAGCGGTTCATCTTCAATAGAAATATGGCACAGCAAGGTAACAGGAATGGTATATTCTGGGGGTTCCCTGGTCCAAAGTTATAAACACAGCAGGGCTATTATATGTGTCACGGCACCGCCAGACTCAGGGCCTGCTGTCCCGGCCTCGGCCAGTAGGAGGCGCCGGACTATCACATCACCGTCAGACTCAGGGCCTGCTGTTCCGGCCTCGGCCAGTAGGAGGCGCCGGACTATCACATCACCGTCAGACTCAGGGCCTGCTGTTCCGGCCTCGACCACTAGGAGGCGCCGGACTGTCCTATCACCGTCTGACCCGTGGCCTGCAGTCTCGGCCTTGGTCTCTGGGAGGCGTTGTGCTTCAACCCCGAGTGGTGGCGGCGATAGTCATGAGGTTCCTGCGCAGGCGTCCGCTGGACGCAGGCTTCGCTCCTCGGTCAGTCATGAAGGGGCTGGTGCATTACCATCCAGCCTGGTCCTGGGGGCGGTCCGGATGACATCATCAGGCCACGGGCCTGTAAGGGATGACCTGATCCCTCAAATACCTTGGGACTGCTCTTGCAGGCCGCCGGATATATTCTTGGTTCCCCTGCGTGTTACTGTGTGAATTACTGTTGACTGACTCTGACTTTTGCCTGGACTTCTGACCCTTCTTCTGCCTAACGATTCTGTACCTCTGCGACTCTCCTGGTTTATGACACTGACTTCGGCCTGGATTCTGACTCTTCTTCTGCCTAACGATTCTGTACCTCTGCGACTCTCCTGGTTTATGACACTGACTTCGGCCTGGATTCTGACTCTTCTTCTGCCTAACGATTCTGTACCTCTGCGACTCTCCTGGTTTATGACACTGACTTCGGCCTGGATTCTGACTCTGCTTCTGTCTAACGATTTGGTACCTCTGCGACTCCCCTGGTTTATGACTCTGGCTTCGACCTGGTATCTGTCTTTGCTTCTGTCTACCGTGCTTATACCATTTCTGCCTGACTGGTTTAGTCTCAGATATCATTACCTTTGTGTCCTGTGTTGGAACACCTTTCTGGCGACCGTCCTGCTCTGGTCTTTGCTCCTATTCAGACAGCACCTCCTGGGCTCTGCTATAAATCCAGATCCCTGTATAGGGGTAAAGGGTATCAGTGTTTCTCGGGGTGTTGTCCGGCTGCAGCCCAGACCGCAGGCAGACGTCACAATATGATGGTGACAGAGTCCCAAGAGCAGCACAGAGCAGGGGGGCCACGCAGAGAGGTAATGTCCGGCTCTGAGCAGCAAACGAGAACCCCTATGGCCAGGAGGGGATCCGCAGTGCCCACAGAGACAGCAGCCAGGGAGGGGTCCAGAGGCCCCTGAAGTAATAACGTCGGCAGGCTAGGTGACTTAGCTGGGGGGAGCGCGGGGCCCAATCTTCCAGAGCACTCACCGCTTGTCCCCCTCAGATCCTCAGAATGTGTGCTCCTGTCAGCGCTGCAGTGATGGGAGCTGGCTCCGCGTCTCTTACAGCCACAGCGCGCGCTTCTGAAATTGGCCGCGTCCTCGTGCAGGCCCCGCCGGCCACCCCGGCCTTCACAATTATCAGCCCACTGGAGCCCAGCGACGTCCTCCCGCTGGGGTCCAGGAGTGTTCCAGAGTCCAGGGGGGGTGCCGACACCGGCAGGTATGTCGCAGTAACAGGGGTCCGCTGGCCGGATAATTACAGGATGTCAGGAGCTCTCCCTAAGTGTGTCCTCTCTCAACCGCTACATAGCCACGCCTGAAAACGTCATCTTGTCCCGCAAAAAAACGAGCCGCCTTACAGCGTCATCAGTGAAAAAATAAAAAAGTTAAAGCTCGTAGAATAATGCGATGCAAAAATAATTATTTTTTTATATAAAATTGTTTTCATTGCATAAAAGTGCCAAAACATAAAAAAACGACATAAATGAGGTGTCACTGTAATCTTACTGACCCAAAGAATAAAATAGCTTTATCAATTTTACCACACGCGGAACTGTGTAAACGCACCCCCCAAAAGAAATTCATGAAATGCTGGTTTTTATTCATTCTGCTTCCCAAAAATCGGAATAAAAAGCAATAAAAAAAAGTCACGTGCCCAAACATGGTACCAATTAAAACATCAACTCGTCCTGCAAAAAATAAGACCTCACATGACTCGGTGGGTCAAAATATGGAAAAATTATAGCTCTCAAAATGTGGTGATGCATAAACTAGTTTTACAATAAAAAGCGTCTTTTAGCGTGCGACAGCTGCCAAAAATAAAACCCCGCTATAAATAGTAAATCAAACCCCCCGTTATCACCCCCTTAGTTAGAGAAAAATAATAAAATTACAAAAAAAATGTATTTATTTCCATTTTCCCATTAGGAAGTTAGGGTTAGGGTTGAGATTAGGGTTAGGGGCGTGTTGGGGTTAGGGTTGGACTTAGAATTGGGGGTTTCCACTGTTTGGGCATATCAGGGGCTCTCCAAACGCAACATGGCGTCTGATCTCAATTCCAGCCAATTCTGCGTTGAAAAAGTCAAACGGTGCTCCTTCCCTTCCAAGCTCTGCCATGCGCTCATACAGTGTTTTACCCCCACATATGGGGTATCAGCCTACTCAGGACAAATTGCGCAATAACGTTTGGGGTCCAATTTCTCCTGTTACCCTTAGGAAAATAAAAAATTGGGGGCAAAAATATCATTTTTGTGGAAAAAAAATATGATTTTTTTATTTTCACGCCCGGGTGTTATAAACTTCTTTGAAGCACTTGGGGGTTCAAAGTGCTCACCAAACATCAGGATAAGTTCCTTGGGGGGTCTAGTTTCCAAAATGGGGTCACTTGTGGGGGGTTTCCACAGTTTAGGTACATCAGGGGCTCTCCAAAGGCAACATGACACCCGCAGACCATTCCATCAAAGTCTGCATTCCAAAACGTCACTACTTCCCTTCCGAGCCCCGACGTGTGCCCATACAGTAGTTTTCTCCCACATATGGGATATCAGCGTACTCAGGACAGATTGGACAACAACTTTTGGGGTCCAATTTCTCCTGTTACCCTTGGAAAAATAAAGAAAAACTGGGGATTAAAAGATCATGTTTGTGGAAAAAATATGATTTTTTTATTTTGACGCCCGGGCGTTATAAACTTCTGTGGAGCACTTGGGGGTTCAAAGTGCTCACCACACATCTAGATAAGTTCCTTGGGGAGTCTAGTTTCCAAAATGGTGTCATTTGTGGGGGGTTTCCTGTGTTTTGGCACATCAGGGGCTTTCCAAACGCGACATGGCGTCCGATCTCAATTCCAGCCAAAAAAGTCAAATGGTGCTGCTTCCCTTCCAAGCTCTGCTTTGCACCCAAATAGTCGTTTACACCCACATATGGGGTATCAGCGTACTCAGGACAAATTGCACAATAACTTTTGGGGTCCTGTTACCTTTGGGAAAATAAAAATTGAGGGTGAAAAGATCATTTTTGTGGAAAAAATATGATTTCGTAATTGTACGGCTGTAAGTTTTTAACTTCTGTGAAGTCCTTGGGGGTTCAAAGTGCTCACCACATATCTAAATAAGTTCCTTGGGGGGTCTAGTTTCCAAAATGGGGTCACTTGTTGGGGGTTTCCACTGTTTAGGCTCATCAGGGGTTCTCCAAACGTGAAATGGCGTCCGATCTGATTTCCAGCCAATTTTGCAGTGAAAAAGTCAAACGGCGCTCCTTCCCTTCTGAGCTCTGCCATGCGCCAAAACAGTGGTCCCCCCCACATATCAGGTATCAGTGTACACAGGACAAATTGCACAATAACTTTTGCAGTCCAATTTCTCCTGTTACCCTTGGTAAAATAAAAAAAAATTGGACCTCAAGTAATTTTTTTGTGAAAAAAAGTTTAATGTTCATTTTTTAAAAACATTTAAAAAATTCCTGTGAAGCACCTGAATAAACTTCTTGAATGTGGTTTTGAGCACCTTGAAGGGTACAGTTTTTAGAATGGTGTCACTTTTGGGTATTTTCTATCATATAGACCCCTCAAAGTGGCTTCAAATGTGATGTGGTCCCTAAAAATAAAATGGTGTTGTAAATATGAGAAATCGCTGGTCAACTTTTAACCCTTATAACTTCCTAACAAAAGAAAATTTTGGTTCCAAAATTGTGCTGATGTAAAGTAAACACTTGGGAAATGTTATTTATTAAGTTTTTTGTGTGCCATAACTCTGTGATTTAAGGGCATGAAAATGCAAAGTTGGAAAATTGCGAAATTTTCAAAATTTTCTCCAAATTTCCTTTTTTTTTCCCACAAATAAACGCAAGTTATATGAATGAAATTTTACCACTAACATGAAGTACAATATGTCACAAGAAAACAGTGTTAGAATCACCGGGATCCATGGAAGTGTTCCAGAGTTCTGACCTCATAAAGGAACAGTGGTCAGAATTGTAAAAATTGGCCCGGTCATGAACGTGCAAACCACCCTCGGGGGTAAACGAGTTAAAGAATTTATATATACTAAAAAGTAAAAATGTGAAAAACTCTTTTTTTTTTTTTTTTTTTTTTACATATGGGCCTGGCAGATAAAAGGAATAAATGTTACTACGTTAGAGACATAAAGGTCTATGTTCCTTGATCTGATAACGGACATGTAGAGACACTGTTGAATGCTGGATGGGACTGATGCCGATGAATCTGTCCAAGCCCCGCAGGTATCATGCATGCAAACTGGTAATCAGAAGATATCACTTGCACAATACCTGCGGGTTGTCACACTCTTGCCTCGGCATCTGTGCTGCCAGAATACGTCAGCATCTCCCCACGCTCTGTCAGATCGAGCTGCTACACAAACCATTTAAAGGAAATCCGTCAACAGATTTTGCTATGTAATCTGAAGACAGCAGAAGATAGAGGATGAGACACAAAATTCAGGGACGTGTCACTTGTCAAAATGTGCGCTGTTGTTTGCTAACTGTGAATGATTTATCACTAAGAGTTTAACATTGCTGAACTAGTCCAGCAACGCCCCTTCCTGTGATATGCAGCTCACTATCTATGGACTTTGTACACAGATGAGCTGTTGTGGACGGGGTTAGCTTTCTAAGTTAAATCTAAAAGCTCTGATTGTATCAGAACAGCTGCACCCAGTAATGTAATTGATACATTGTTGGATTCAGCTTCTCTTTGCCTATATCAGGCTGCTTTCAGATGAGGTAACAAAAACCTGATGACAGATTCCCTTTAAGCTGCGTCCCATAAGGAATGTGCGCACGGGGGACTTACACACAGGGGAATTTCCGATTTTATTGTCTACTAGCTGAAGAGCCCAGCGCTGCCCGGCCATAGTAACTAACTACGGTTAGTTATAACAAATTGTAATGATTCTATCTAGCTCAAGTGTGTGTATGTATGTATGTCCGGGATTGGCATCCGCACTGGCGCAGCTACAGCCACAAAATTTGGCACAGTCACACGTCTGGAACCCGAGAGTGTCCTAGGCTATGTTGTGAGGTGAAATTTTAACCCCGCGCGTTCCAATTCACCAAACAATTTTGCTCCTATCTACATAATGGGGAAAAAGTGTGTGTTTATCAAGCCCCGCCCCTCGTTATGATGTCATAATGGTTGCCATGGTGATGCTGATGTCATCATAGGTTGCAAGCCCCGCCGCTCATTATGATGTCATAATGGTTGACTATGGGATGGAGGATGTGTGATGGGTATATGGGCACTGGACTATGGGATGGAGGATATGTATGACGGATATATGGGCACGGGACAATGGGATGGAGGATGTGTGATGGGTATATGGGCACTGGACTATGGGATGGAGGATATGTATGATGGGTATATGGGCACGGGACTATGGGATGGAGGATGTGTGATGGGTATATGGGCACTCGACTATGGGATGGCAAATATGTATGATGGGTATATGGGCATGGGACTATGGGATGGAGGATGTGTGATGGGTATATGGGCACTCGACTATGGGATGGAGGATATGTATGATGGGTATATGGGCACGGTCCTATGGGATCGTGGCTATGTATGATGGGTATATGGGCACGGTCCTATGGGATCGTGGATATGTATGATGGGTATATGGGCACGGGACTATGGGATGGAGGATAATTATAATTTGCTATAACTAACCACAGTTAGTTACTATGCCCGGGCAGCGTCGGGCTCTGCAGCTAGTGTGTATATATATATCTCAGTGTAGAGCCCCGCCCACTCCACATAGCCACATTCACTATAATATCCCACATCATCCCGTCAGCCAGAGCTACCGGACAACAACCCCTATTATCCCACATCGTCCCATCAGCCAGAGCCACTGACTACTACTCCTAATATCCCACATCGTCCCGTCAGCCAGAGCCACCGGTCTACTACCCCTAATATCCCACATCATCCCGTCAGCCAGAGCCACCGGACTACTACCCCTAATATCCCACATCATCCTGTCAGCCAGAGCCACCGGACAACTACCACTAATATCCCACATCATCCCGTCAGCCAGACCCACTGGACTACTACCTCTAATATCCCACATCGACCCATCAGCCAGATCCACCGGACTACTACCCCTAATATCCCACATCATTCCGTCAGCCAGAGCCACCGGACAACTACCACTAATATCCCACATCATCCCTTCAGCCAGAGCCACCGGACTACTACTAATATCCCACATCATCCCGTCAGCCTGGGGTCAGAACCAGAGCGCTAAGTGGAACGGTCCTAACTTCCATACCGGGGATCTCTTTAAGAGGGGCCTTGGGTCAGAACCAGAGCGCTGAGTGGATTTGCCCTAACTTCCATACCGTGAATCCCTTTAAGAGGGGCCTTGGGTCAGAACCAGAGCGCTGAGTGGATTTGCCCTAACTTCCTTACCGGGGATCCCTTTTAAGAGAACCTGGGTTCAGAACCAGAGCACTGAGTGGATTTGCCCTGACTTGTATACCAATGATCCCTTTAATAGAACCCTGGGGTCAGAATCAGAGCGCTGAGGGACTTGCCCTAACTTCCATACCGGAGATCCCTTTAAGAGAGCCTGGGATCAAAACCAGAGTGCTGAGTGGATTTGCCCTGACTTCCATAGCAATGATCCCTTTAATAGAAGCCTGGGGTGAGAATCAGAGCGCTGAGGGATTTACCATAACTTCCATACCGGAGATCCCTTTAAGAGAGCTTGGGGTCAGTACCAGAGCATTTGAAGGCAATTGCCCTGACTTCCATACCGGAGATCCCTTTAACAAAGGCCTGGGGTCAGTACCAAAGCGCAGAGTGGATTTGCCCTAAATTCCATACCAATGATCCCTTTAAGAGAAACTGGAATATGTTAGCGCTATATAAAAATAAAGATTATTATTATAAATAAAGATTATTAAACCTGTTGCTCATAGCAAACAATCATAGCTCAGCTTCTTTTGAACAGCTCTGTTGAAATGAAAGATGCTTCGTGATTGGTTGGTGATACACACACACACACACACATTCAGTTTTATATATAGAGATATTAAACATCTGCTGCATCATGCTGTTGCAGCACAGTGTATGACATTTTAAAGTGAATCTGTTACCCCTTTTTTGAGATATCATATAATGATATCATTCAATTGTGTGTCACATAAGGATTCTCTTAGTACTTTTGCTTCCCCCTGACCCCGCACCTTTCATGCATAAATACCTTTTTTATATCGGTTCAGATGCATGTAAACTGCCGCTGTCTGGTCCGCTGGGCGGGGCTTATTCACTTGCTCCCCCCTCCCTGTCTTGCTCTACACAAGAAGAAATGCGTAGAGCAAGACAGGGAGGGGGGAGCAGTTGAATAAGCCCCGCCCAGCGGACCGGACCGTGGCAGTTTACATACATCTGAACCGATATAAAAAAGGTATTTATGCATGAAAGGTGCGGGGTCGGGGGGAAGCAAAAGTACTAAGAGAATCCTTATGTGACACACAACTGAATGATATCATTATATGATATCTCAAAAAAGGGGTGACAGATTCCCTTTAAGAAATCTCATGCACCTGCCACCAAGGATATTAGCAGTTTAAAATAACTCTCAGTTTAGGTTACCGTGGATTTTCCCCCTTTGCAGTGCTTTGGAAATGTCCTGTATGCATATACCGAAAAAAAAACAATCAATTACTGGTTATTAGTCACAGTGCAGAGGAAAGCCATCATGAAGATCTGTATTACTGTATAAGGCCTGGTTCGGACGGCCAAATTAAAAAATGAGTCGATCACGTAAAGAAATTGTGGATGTGATTGGCTGTACATTCATGTCCATGTCACATACGGTTCCAGATCTTGTTTTCTATTGTATGTGCTGTTCTGGTCCATAAAATGGTCCAAACTAGAGCATGCTGCAATTGTATTTTTTTTTTTACATGGATCTTCGGCACTGGTGATAAATCACTGTTGTGCACGGCTCCATAGGTCTGTTACGCACATGCGCAGGACACTGATTGAAAATGCTGCTGTCTGAACCCGGCCTTTCGGTCCTGAAGGTGGAGAGAGTTGTTGTTTTTTTGGCCTCCTCTATGTAGCAGGAATACAGATCCCTGGCCACACGCTGTTTTTGCTTTCATGGCCCTGTACATGATTATTGTAGAAGGTTTTATCCAGCACACATTCTTTTTCCATATGTAGTAGGAGAGTCACATAGAAATACAACTCCAGACATTCGCCTTAATGAGCGGAGCCTGCAAAATGATTTTCTTCTTTTTCATGGACACCAAGTTGTGGGTCATTGTGACATGGACTGAGATAAGTTTGAAAAGTCTATTAATAAAAGAGAACCTTGTTCTAATGAATCCTCTGATGTACGGAGCATCTTTTAATAATGTCAAATGACATCATCCACAGAGTTTTATTATGCGGTAATTCATAACCAGTTACTCATTGCTTCCAAAAGTCATATCCTCAGCTTATAAGCTTTTCTCCTTTTGAGAACGCTAAATTGAAAAGTGACTTTTAGGCCTAATTCACGCGTCAGTGTTTAAAAATGTATGTAAGAAAAAGATTCAAGTGTCATTAATGTTTTTGATTAGTGTCACCGTTTTTACCATCAGTGTGTCCGCTTTTACAATAAGTGTACACTCCGTGTGTCCATTTTTACCATCAGTGTCATTAGTATGTCCAATTTGTGAGCCCATTTTTACCACCAGTGTTCAGTTCGTGTGTTCATTTTTACCACCAGTGTCATCAGTGTTTTTCACGGGTGGATCAATAAATATATAAATGGCAAATCTTATCCATCTTATACTTTGCAATGTTAAACATGTACAGCACACAGATTGCACACTGATGCCATCCGTGGCCTGTACATGTTTTTTATGGATCCATGGACATGTATTGGCCCCTGTCATCCGTGATACTGGCGAAAACCAGACATGTCTCCAGTAGTTTTGCATGGACACACGGTCTATGCCTAAATAAAGGTGAGTACATGTTTTATCTATGAATAGGAAGGATAGAACATGTACATGTAACACGGATGTGTGAATGAGGCCTTAGCTCTGCAGTCCTGACCAGACACTATTAGAGCAGATTCCCTGGAACTGCTTGTCAAACATAAGACAATTTAGGCTAGTTTCACATTTGCGCTTTTGAGCGCAGCGACGGCCTGTGTACGGCCGCCAATAAGCCGCACCTCCGCCGGTAGCTCCACCTGCTGCAGTTTGGTTGCGCTTGGCGCACCGTGAAAAGGACGCATGCGCCGCCAAACGCATACTGCGCACGGCCTGCGCCCCCAGTGGTAAAGATAGGGGACGCAAGACGCATGCAGCGTCATGCGCCGGTAGGCGGAGCTACCGGCGGAGACGCAGCAGGGGGCGGGGCTTAGCAGCGGGCGTGCACGGGCCGTCGCTGCGCTCAAAAGCGCAAATGTGAAACTAGCCGCAAATGTGAAACATTTGCGGCTTTATAGCGCAGCGACGGCCTGCGCACGGCCGCCGCTAAGCCCCGCCCCCTGCTGGCTCCCAGCCCGCCCCTTCCGGTCATCGCCGCCTTCTAGCACACATGGGCGCTTGCGATCTGCGCACCCTATCTTAGCATAGGGTGCGCAGATCGTGCGCTGGCCGTGCGCTAGCAGGATTTTGCCGTGCGCTGCGCACTTTTGAAGGTGCGCCCGTGTGCGCCGAACGCAGCATGTTGCATTTCGGGGCGCACGGCGCACCTTCAAAAGTGCGCAGCGCACGGCAAAATACTGCTAGCGCACGATCTGCGCACCCTATGCTAAAGATAGGGTGCGCAGATCGCAAGCGCCCATGTGCGCTAGAAGGCGGCAATGACCGGAAGGGGCGGGCCGGGAGCCGGCAGGGGGCGGGGCTTAGCGGCGGCCGTGCGCAGGCTGTCGCTGCGCTATAAAGCGCAAATGTGAAACTAGCCTTAGAGATTGTGAAAAAGTAAAGTTATTCTCAACATTACATCGATGTGAATACTTTTCCGCCCAATGATGACAAAAGTATTCTCAGAGTGATACCTTTATTGGCTAACCAGAAAAGGTATCACTCTGAGAATACTTTTGTCATCATTGGGCGGAAAAGTATTCACATCGATTTTTCTGGCTAACACGGTACCACAATATAATTTATTATTGTACATCTCAACTTTACAAATGGTTAAAATTGGAAAGTGTTTGTTAAATGAAACAACTATGCAGTTTATTAAAAACCCTCTCTGTTTCCAAGAAACGAGGGACTTTTCATTTTGTAATTTACTGCATGTTGCATATGTTACCGTTCACCCATTTAGTTTGCCAGAGTTGCCGATTTCCTGGGCAAGAAGCACAGCGCTTACAAGCTCTTAAGCTAGCCAGATCAATGTGTCTGACCAGGTTCAGTGCTCCTGCGCACTCATCTGATGCTGCCTCTGATTGCAGCATCGGGGAGAGCACAGTTGGAAAACTTTTTTTCTGCTGGTTTTTCAATGTTTTGGAGAATTTTTAAGTCCTCTTTTTGCTGCTTAGTGATAGAATTAGTGATAGGACTCGCAAGTGTGAGGACCCGTGACATAGGTTGCGAGCTTGCATATTCTGGCCATAATATCAACTAATACCTCACATTTTTTGTGTTTTTTGCACTTTATTTTTTGGGGAGGAAAAGTTGGGCCCATTTGGTCTTGTAAACTGTGGTGTCTGTTCACATGGAATGCATTTTAGATAGCAACTGGACAGCCCGCCTGATCTAATAGTATGGGCGTCACCAATAGGCTGCAAGCCAGATGCTGTGCATCGCCTGTGTGTGAACAGCGCCGCATACAGACCTTTTTTGTGCATTAACCCCTTTACCCCCAAGGGTGGTTTGCACGTTCATGACCGGGCCAATTTTTACAATTCTGACAACTGTCCCTTTATGAGGTAATAACTCTGAAACGCTTCCATGGATCCCGGTGATTCTGACATTGTTTTCTCGTGACATATTGTACTTCATGTTAGTAGTAAAATTTCATTCATATAACTTGCGTTTATTTGTGAAAATAAAAAAACAGAAAATTGGTGAAAATTTTGAAAATTTCGCAATTTTCCAAATTTGAATTTTTATGCCCTTAAATCACAGAGATAGGGCACACAAAAAAACTTAATAAGTAACATTTCACGTATGTTTACTTTACATCAGCACAATTTTGGAACCAAAATTTTTTTTCGTTAGGAAGTTATAAGGGTTAAAAGTTGACCAGCGATTTCTCATTTTTGCAACACCATTTTATTTTTACGGACCACATCACATTTGAAGTCACTTTGAGGAGTCTATATGATAGAAAATACCCAAAAGTGACACCATTCTAAAAACTGCACCCCTCAAGGTGCTCAAAACCACATTCAAGAAGTTTATTAACCCCTCAGGTGCTTCACGGGAATTTTTTGAATGTTTAAAAAAAAAATGAACATTTAACTTTTTTTCACAAAATAATTACTTCAGGTCCAATTTTTTTTATTTTACCAAGGGTAACAGGAGAAATTGGACTGCAAAAGTTATTGTGCAATTTGTCCTGAGTACGCTGATACCTGATATGTTGGGGGGGAACCACTGTTTTGGCGCATGGCAGAGCTCAGAATGGAAGGAGCGCCGTTTGACTTTTTCAACGCAAAATTGGCTAGAATTCAGATGGGACGTCATGTCACGTTTGGAGAGCCCCTGATGTACCTAAACAGTGGAAACCCCCCACAAGTGACCCCATTTTGGAAACTATATCCCCCCCAAGGAACTTATCTAGATATGTGGTGACAACTTTGAACCCACAAGGGCTTTACAGAAGTTTATAACGTACAGCCGTAAAATTAAAAAATCATATTTTTTCCACAAACATGATCTTTTAGTCCCCAATTTTTTTATTTTCCCAAGGGTAACAGGAGAAATTGGACCCTAAAAGTTGTTTTACACAAACATGATCTTTTCACCCCCAATTTTTATTTTCCCAAGAGTAACAGGACACTAAAAGTTATTGTGCAATTTGTCCTGAGTACGCTGATACCCCACATGTGGGGGTAAACCACTATTTGGGCGCATAGCAGAGTTCGGAAGGGAAGCCGTGCCATTTGACTTTTTTGGCTGGAATTGGGATCGGACGCCATGTCGTGTTTGGAAACCCCTGATGTGCCTAAACAGTGGAAACCTCCTCCCACAAATTACATCATTTTGGAAACTAGACCCCCCCCCAAGGAACTTATCTAGATGTGTGGTGAGCAGTTTGAACCCCCAAGGGCTTCACAGAAGTTTATAACGCCCAGGCGTGAAAATAAAAAAATCATATTTTTTCCACAAACATGATCTTTTAGTCCCCAATTTTTTTATTTTCCCAAGGGTAACAGGAGAAATTGGACCCTAAAAGTTGTTGTCCAATTTGTCCTGAGTACGCTGATTCCCCATATGTGGAAGAAAACTACTGTATGGGCACACGTCGGGGCTCGGAAGGGAAGTAGTGACGTTTTGGAATGCAGACTTTGATGGAATGGTCTGCTGGTGTCATGTCGCATTTTGAGAACCTCTGATGTGCCTAAACTATTGAAACTCCCCACAAGTGACCCCATTTTGGAAACTAGACCCCCCCACGGAACTTATCTAGATGTGTGGTGAGCACTTTGAACTCCCAAGTGCTTCACAGAAGTTTATAACACCCGGGCGTGAAAATAAAAAAATCATATTTTTTTCCACAAAAATGATATTTTTGCCCTCAATTTTTTATTTTCCTAAGGGTAACAGGAGAAATTGGACCCAAAAAGTTGTTTTGCAATTTGTCCTGAGTAGGCTGATAACCCCATATGTGGGGGTAAAACACTGTTTGGGCGCATGGCAGAGCTTGGAAGGGAAGAAGCACCATTTGACTTTTTCAACACAGAATTGGCTGGAATTGAGATCAGACGCCATGTTGCGTTTGGAGAGCACCTGATGTGCCCAAACAGTGGAAACCCCCCAATTCTAACTCCAACCCTAACCCCAACATACCCCTAACCCTAATCTTAACCCTAATACATTTTTTTTATTTTATTATTTTTCTGTAACTAAGGGGGTGATAAAGGGGGTTTGATTTACTATTAACTGTATAGCGGGTTTTTATGTTTGGCAGCTGTCATACGCTAAACGACACTTTATTGTAAAAATAGTTTTTGCATCACCACATTTTGAGAGCTATAATTTTTCCATATTTTGACCCACCGAGTCATGTGAGGTCTTATTTTTTGCGGGACGAGTTGACGTTTTTACTGGTACCATTTTTGGGCACGTGACATTTTTCGATCACTTTTTATTCTGATTTTTGGGACGCAGAATGAACAAAAACCAGCATTTCAAGAATTTCTTTTGGGTGGTGCATTTACACCGTTCCGCGTGTGGTAAAATTGATAAAGCGGTTTTATTCTTCCGGTCAGTACGATTACAGTGATACCTCATTTATGTCTTTTTTTTATGTTTTGGCGCTTTTATGCAATAAAAACAATTTTATATAACAAATAATTTTTTTTGCATCGCTTTATTCTGCGAGCTATAACTTTTTTATTGTTTCGCTGATAACACTGTATGGCGGCTCGTTTTTTGCAGGACAAGATGACGTTTTCAGCAGTACCATGGATATTTATATGCGTCTTTTTGATCGTGCGTTATTGCACTTTTTGTTCGGCGATATGATAATAAAGCATTATTTTTTGCTTTGTTTTTTATTTTTATTTTTTAAGGGGTTCGCCAAAGGGGTTAACTAATGGGACAGTTTTATAGGGCGGGTCGTTACGGACGCGGTGATACTAAATATGTGTACTTTTATTTATTTTATTTTTTTATTTCCAAAAAATGAATTTATTAGAGAATATTTTTTTTTTTTCAATTTATTTAGCGATTTTTTTTTTTTATAAATTATTTTTACACTTTTTTTTTGTTTTTTTAACTTTAATACACTGTCCCAGGGGGAACATCACTGTCATGTGTGAGATCGCTGATCTGACACATCACAGATCGCTGTGACAGATCAGCGATCTGACACAGACACTGCGGCAGGCTTCCTACTTGCCTGCGCTGTGCAGGCAGTGAGGAAGCCAGCTCCCTGCAGGCCCCCGAAGGCCCTTGCCACCGTATTAGATCCGGGGACCTGCAGGGAAGGAGGCCCCCGCAGCAGCGCTGCACATCGTGCTGCTGCGGGAGTCTCAGGGAAGCACGGAGGGAGCCCCCTCCCTGCCGATGCTTCCCTAAACCCCCGGTACACTGAGATCGTGTTTGATCCCAGTGTGCCCAGGGGTTAACGTGCCGGACCGCCCCTGACACAGTGCCGGGTGTCAGCTGTGATAATCAGCTGACACCCGGCCGCGATCAGCGGTTCTCCCCCCGAGAGCACCGCTGATCGCTATGACGTACTATCCCGTCCATGGGCTTAGGGACCCGGGTCCCATGGAGGGGATAGTACGTCAGATGTCAGGAAGGCGTTAATATGCCAAACAACCACCCCCTCAATGGATTGGCAGGCTTTGTGTGGTTGTCTTATTGGCATTTTAGCACCTGTGTTAAATGGGTCCACTGCATCCTGTTAGTGCAAGGATGTGGAAACCACAAAAATACAACCAATAGATCCAAATTAGCAAAGAGAATTGGTACTTTAATAAAGGAATATGCACAGAATGGGAAATATGGGGAACATGTGCAAAAGGAAAACAAAGTGCAACAGTGCTAGAGGACACGTGACCTAACCCTGGCCATATTATCACTGTGGAGGAAAGACCAGTTCCTCCCACGTCACCAATGTGACGTAACTACTCAGGCACAGCTCTCCGGTGCCCCCCTTGTCTCTCAGGTCAGTGAGGGAACTGCACCTAGAGGAAATGGCCGCCGGGGAGGATATCCTGTTACCCGCTGGGTATTCTAAGATTCGTAATCAGAGTAAAAGCATCAGCCCAAGATTAATTTTATGGTTTAATTGCCTTAAGGGCGCACTTGATAATTACAGAAATATACAGTAAACTATACAATGGAATTACAGTGGATTTGCAGTCAGAGTAAAATATAACAATAAGGGTACAAGACTTAGAGATATTAAGCTGGAGGTCAATTTACCAGATTGTAGGTTGCATGTGGGTGCCGGGAGCTCTGCAGTCCACAGGTACAAGAATCTTAGTTGCCGGACAGACCCCAAAGCGCGAGCCGCTGCTCCCCTTGGCAGATCTGTCCTCAGTTCCTTCTTAGATCATCATCGTCTGGTTCTTCTGTGAGAGAGTGAGTGTATCTGCCATGTGCTGCTAGTTCTTAAGCATGCTGGGTTCCTCCCCCTGTGTCAGAGGGTGGGCTAATAATCTCCACCCTTTAGCTCCCTGCAGAACTTATTCCCAATATCTAAGAAAGGGGGTAACTTTCTACAGCATGATTGGATCAGGACACGAGAGGTACCAGTGAATGCGGTTTGTTTTGCCTGTCGTGTGGAGAGCAAACATGGCCCCATTGGGTCGCTGTGGAGGGCCAATCTCTATATCTCAGATCCCAGAGCCCTCACCGACTCAGGAGTCGCAATGCCAGATGCGCGATTTCCTCAGGGTCACGCGGATATTTTTTATGAGTCTATAACTCGAAAGGTGTGCTCATAATCCATGATCCTAGGATGGAGTTGAAGAGGTTGGGAGAGACCATGGATGTGTATTTCTGTGTCCAGCTGACAGGTATATTCTAATTGAAGCCCCCAGGCACCTTCCTGCCCCATGCTGGCGTGGCTCCTACTCAAGCTTTGAAGTTCTGCTTTGGCTTTATCTCGTTATCATACTAAAAGACCTTGCTATTCAACATTGAAGCACTAAATCCTGTTTTCTTCAATATGCTTACAGGCCCTGGGGGGGGGTAGGAGCAGTTAGCTGCCTGTAATTCTTGTGATCTCAGACCAAAATGGACAGGCCAAGCTCAGACATGAGACGAGCATTAGGCCCCATATCCAAGATGGCAGCTGCTCCTTCATCACAATCACATATACAAATTAAGGTCAAAATACCATTCTTCACTGAAAGAACTATATATCCTGGTAGACTCTCCGGTATAGTAAAGGGTATTAATGAGCGACATGCTGCCAGTACATATTGGTGCCGATTATAATTAGCCACAAATGTGACCAATTTACAAACATGAATTATCTTAAAAAAAGAGTAAACTGGTAGTAAGGCATCCCAAATGAATGGGGCACAATGTCAACCCCTAAAACAAAGCATCTGAAACGCCCACCCACACTGGAGTGAACGGTACCGGAGAAAGACATTACCTTAGGAGACAAGAATACGGATGGCCGTGCGGTCAGCGCGTCACCCCGATGCGTGTTTCGGAGATGTACTCCTTCGTCAGGGGCGTGCAGTGTATTGAAACAGTGAGTTTAAATATCGCCGGACCGGAAGTGCCCGTGACGCAGACCGGAAATGATGCGGGTGCAGTCATGGAGACCGGGAATGCAGGATGGGCACAGCGTCATGCGGTGGGAGGGACCCAGTGAGGGCCATACAATCCCCCACCACATGAAGATGCTGAGACCAACCCACATGCCAGGACATGGCGCACACGCATGCAGGACTGCCGCCATGTCAGATCCACCACCCCTGTGGCATAGGGAAGAATATCCTGTAACAGCAATATGCCACTATCTATGCCGTTATCCATGCCCAAGTCTACCAAGATACATAGCTACCAATAGTATCCCTGCACCTCACCAAATCCACATAGTACGCAATACGTAGAGACACAGTGTCAAATTATCATACCCAATAATACATATGGGCAACAGTTCATACAACAGTATAGTATCTTGATATCCATGGAATCAATCTATCCAGGCAAAAAGAAAAGGCATATATGTTGTACACCTCATATTGCAAAAACATCTGCTCAACCGAAGAGGAAATTGAGTCTCAGGCTATATATTTGAGGAATCGTTTTTCAGAGAGGGGATATAGTAATCGTTCAGATGTATGTAAACTGCCGCTGTCCGGTCCGCTGGGCGGGGCTTATTCACCTGCTCCCCCCTCCCTGTCTTGCTCTACGCATTTCTTCTTGTGTAGATTTCATTATATTATATCTCAAAAAAGGGGTGACAGATTCCCTTTAAATGCTTAACTTGTCACTATGTAACTAAACTATAAATCTGCAATGAATAAACTCTGAATTATACAGCAGGTCTGAACTTAAGGTCCATTTACAGAGAACGATTATCAAGAATGAGCCTTCCTTGCAACGCTCATGTTATCATATTGATGCAGTGTAAATAGGCTGCTGATCACCCCGTGAATGACCTAAATGCTCTTTGGTGAATGAAATGATCTTTTTGATTGCATAAAAAAAAGTTCTGAATGTGGTGGATAATCGGGCTTGTTGGGGTACAGATTTTCCAGAGGATGGGGGATACTTGGGACTTGGGAAAAGTCTTGGAGAAGACTGCATAAGGAACATATAAGGGTGGAGAAGAGAAGAAAGTCTTGGGACGACCGGAGGTTACGTGTGCGAAGCTATAATAATAATAAATAATAAATTTTATTTTTATAGCGCCGACATATTCCGCAGCACTTTACATTTCAGAGGGGATTTGTACAGACAATAGACATTACAGCATAACAATAATCACATACAGTAGATTATAACAAATAACAAGAGGAGTGAGGGCCCTGCTCGCAAGCTTACAGTCTATGAGGAAAGAGGTAGACACAAAAGGTGGGTGGTAACAGTTGCTCTGATTGTATGGACCAGCCATAATGTTAAGTGTGTAACAGTACAGACACAGAGGGCTAATGGATGCATAAAGCATGTGGGAACATGATGCTGGGAACCTGGTTATGGTAAAACTTTTGGCTCTGCCACACAGGGATAGGTTAGGTTAATGTGTTGAGGCGATAGGCCAGTCTGAATAAATGCGTTTTCAGGACACGCTTAAAATTGTGGGGATTGGGGACTAATCATATTGACCTGGGAAGTGCATTCCAAAGAATTGGCGCGGCACGTGTAAAGTCTTGGAGATGGGAGTGGGAGGTTCTGACTATTGAGGATACTAACCTCAGGTCATCAGCAGAACGGAGGGCGCGGGTAGGGTGGTATACTGAAACAAGGGAGGAGATGTAGGGTGGTGCTGAGCCATGGAGGGCTTTGTGGGTGAGGGTAATAAGTTTATACTGAATTCTGGAGTGGATGGGTAGCCAGTGTAATGACTGGCACAAGGTAGAGGCATCGGTGTAACGATTGGTGAGGAATATGATCCTGGCTGCAGCATTCAAGACAGATTGGAGAGGGGAGAGTTTGGTAAGAGGGAGACCGATTAGAAGAGAGTTACAATAGTCGAGACGAGAATGAATAAGAGAAACAGTAAGAGTTTTTGCAGAGTCAAAAGTAAGAAAAGGTCGAATTCTAGAAATGTTTTTGAGGTGCAGATGACAAGAGTGAGCCAGTGATCGAATGTGGGGGGCAAAGGAAAGCTCGGAATCAAGTATGACCCCAAGACAGCGGGCATGTTGCTGGGGAGTAATAGTGGAACCACACACAGAAATAGCAATGTCGGGTATAGGTGCATTAGTAGCGGGAGGAAACACCAGGAGTTCAGTCTTTGACAGGTTCAGTTTCAGATATAGTGAGGACATGATATTAGACACAGCGTTTAGACAATCGCCAGTGTTTTCTAGAAAGGCTGGCGTGATGTCAGGAGAAGCAGCGTATAATTGGGTGTCATCAGCATAGAGATGGTACTGGAAACCAAATCTACTGATTGTTTGACCAATAGGGGCAGTGTACAAGGAGAAGAGGAGGGGGCCTAGAACCGATCCTTGAGGAACCCCAACAGTAAGGGGAAGGTGAGAGGAGGAGGAACCGGCAAAAGAAACAGTAAAGGAGCGGTCGGAGAGATAGGAGGAGAACCAGGAGAGAACGGTGTCCTTGAGGCCAATGGAATGGAGCATAGTGAGGAGGAGCTGATGATCCACAGTGTCGAATGCTGCAGAGAGATCCAAGAGAATTAGCATGGAGTAATGACCATTTGATTTAGCTGTTAGCAGATCATTAGAGACTTTAGTGAGGGCAGTTTCAGTGGAGTGTAAAGAGCGGAAACCGGATTGGAGAGGGTCGAGAAGAGAGTTTTCTGAGAGATAGCGGATAAGACGGGAGTGGACCAGGCGTTCCTGGAGTTTAGAGATGAAGGGAAGATTAGAGACAGGTCTATAGTTAGCGGCACAGTTTTGGTCGAGGGATGGTTTTTTAAGTAGTGGATGTATGATGGCATGCTTAAATGAGGAGGGAAAAATACCAGAAGAGAGAGAGAGGTTAAATATTTTAGTTAGGTGAGGGGTGACAGCAGGGGAAAGGGACTGGAGGAGATGTGACGGAAATGGGTCACTGGTGCAAGTAGTTGGGCGAGAAGATGCAAGGAGCCTGCTTACTTCTTCTTCTGTGACTGGTTCAAAATCAGAGAGTGAGTTAGATGCAGTGGGGGAGGGAGGACAGTGCATGGTATGATGGGATTTGGAGATAATTTCCTGTCGGATCTGGTCAATTTTTTCTTTGAAGTAATTGGCCAGATCGTCAGCTCGGAGCTCCGTGGTTGGGGCCTGTACTCTTGGATTGAGTAGAGAATGAAAAGTGTCAAAGAGACGTTTCGGGTTATAGGACAGTGAGGTGATGAGGGTGTTGAAATAGGTTTGTTTGGAGAGGTGAAGGGCAGTGTTGTATGTTCTAAGCATAAACTTAAAATGGATGAAATCTTCGTGTAGATTGGATTTTCTCCACAGACGTTCGGCGCACCTGGAGCACCGCTGCAGGAAACGTGTTTGCACCGTGTGCCAGGGTTGTCGCCGTCTGTGTTGTGGTGTTCTATTTATAGGGGGTGCAAATTCATCCAGGGCAGTTTGAAGTGTTTCATTGTAATGCTTCAATGCAGAATCAGGACATGAGAGGGAGGAGATAGGGGCCAATGAAGACTGCAAGTTCTTCAGAAGTTTCTGGGTGTTAATGGCCTGTATGTTTCTATAAGTCTGGACAGTGGGGGTGACCTGAGCAGCTTGGCAGTTCTTTATAGAGAATGAAAGAAGATTGTGGTCAGAGAGCGGGAGAGGGGAGTTTGCAAAATCATCCACTGCACAAAGCCGAGAGAAGACCAAGTCGAGGGAGTTTCCGTCTTCATGCGTTGGAGAATTAGTAAGCTGCGAAAGGCCAAATGAGGAGGTTAGAGATAAAAGGTGAGTAGCAGATGGGGAGAGGGGAAGAGCAATGGGGATGTTGAAATCTCCCATGATGAGGGTAGGGATGTCACAGGAGAGAAAATGTGGAAGCCAAGTGGCAAAATGATCCAGGAACTGATGGGAGGGGCCGGGAGGACGATACACCACCGCCACTTGCATGGAGAAGGGGGTGTAGAGTCTGACGGCATGGACCTCAAAAGAAGGGAAGACAAGTGAGGGTACTTGAGGGATAACCTGAAAGGTACATTTTGGTGATAGGAGCAGACCAACGCCTCCACCAGCTCTATTGTCTGATCTTGGGGTATGAGAGAAGTGTAGCCCCCCGTATGAAAGAGCAGCAGCAGCGGTAGTATCTGACTGCTGGATCCAGGTTTCAGTAAGAGCCAGGAGGTTAAGAGAATTAGAAAGGAAAAAGTCATGAGTGAAGGAGAGTTTGTTACACACTGAGCGAGAATTCCAAAGTGCACAATTAAGAGAGACAGATGGCATGCAGGGAATATTAATAAGATTAGAGGGGTTTCTGAGTGTAGCAGTGGGGGGTTTGACTTTCTATAACATGGGGGACCAGGGTTGGGAGCAATGTCTCCTGCGACTAGGAGAAGGAGGATAGAAAGAGTGAGCAGATGGTTAAGTGATTTGTGAGAGCGTCTCTGGTGTTGAATGGTGGGACTGCCTGGATCTGTGCAATTTAACAATGTGAAAAGAGCGTGAGTGCTATACATAGGAGAGGAAAGAAGCGAGGGGCCAATATGGATGGAGTGTGGAGAGTTAATGCCAGGGCGGTGGATGTGTGTGAATGCAGCGGCAAGGATATACATTACACAAATGCATATGGTATATATTTGTTGTACTCCAAATGTACAGGGAGTAGATGTATATAAATGTCTTACCTGTCTCCTGCCCTGTCTAACTGCCATGTTATAACTGCCAGAAGTACTTTGATACATGTAACTGCCATGTTATAACTGCCAGAAGTACTTTGATACATGTAACTGCCATGTTATAACTGCCAGAAGTACTTTGATACATGTACTTCGATTACATGTGCATAAATGCCACCCCTGCATAAATGCTCCCCCTAGCTATGTTTGAATATATAGGAGGTTAACGCTAAGTTTTTTTTTGTTTTTTTTTGGCTCTCTCTTCTCGTTAATCAATCACACTAAATTGAGACACCAGGACCCAATAAAATGTTGTGGTCAAATAAACACATGTCCAGCACTACATGGATCATAAAGCACTTTGAAAAGTTTCTTGACCTCACAACATAAGGGGACAAGCAGAGTAAGTTGAAAAAAACTATATACCAGATATAAGTTTGCAGAGTTGAAAACACATAGATAGCATTCAGGATTAACTGCTTGCTGACACTGAATGGAGACACAGGAGTGGATTCAGAGCAGAGATTGGAAAAGCTGGTTACCAGATATAAGTTTGCAGAGTTGAAAACACATAGATAGCATTCAGGATTAACTGCTTGCTGACATTGAATGGAGACACAGGAGTGGATTCAGAGCAGAGATTGGAATAGCTGGTTACCAGATATAAGTTTGCAGAGTTGAAAACACAGAGATAGCATTCAGGATTAACTGCTTGCTGACATTGAATGGAGACACAGGAGTGGATTCAGAGCAGAGATTGGAAAAGCTGGTTACCAGATATAAGTTTGCAGAGTTGAAAACACATAGATAGCATTCAGGATATCAAGCTATCAATTAACTTGCAGATATATGGAGGAGACAGATTATGGACGGCCTTGTAGGTCAGTGTTAGTAGTTTGAATTGGAAACCAATCAAGGGATTTTCAGAGGGGAGAAGCGGAGTAGTGATGGAAAAGGTGGATAACTCAGTCAGGGCCTGCACAATTCAACAGGAAGCCACCAGTGGTAGCAACAGAAACGGTCCAATTATCCCACCTGTTTTAGGAATAGATGTCAATTAGCACCTGTGGTAAACAGCGCAGCACAATATGGTCAACAAATTGAAGTTCTCACTGTTCAGTATAAAGTCCATTTGAGTGAGGCCATTGTGAGCTTGCATGACCACATAGATGTTACTGTAGATGTGCTCTTAATTGATGTTTAGGAATGTAATAAACCCGAGAATTGATTTGACTGGTGAGAGGCTGTAATACACCATGACCATTCTTATAAAGAATAAGAATGGACATGGTGTATTACAGCCTCTCACCAGTCAAATCAATTCTCGGGTTTATACTGACCAGTACCTTCAGTTTACTAGTTTGTATGGAGCAGGAGAGAGTTGGACTGCCATCCTTTAGCTGTACATACCAGTATTAAAATTCGCAATAGGTGGGATAACAGCGTGATAGAAGAAGTAAAAAAAGTTCCCTAGTACAGCATCGTCATAACGATCCAGGTACATGCGCTAGCAGAACGCATCAGGGTCTGTGAGCTGCTGTTATGTTCTGAACACACAGCTGTACGGTAGGTTGGTGTTCTTGCTGCTTGAATCTCCGTAGATGCTGCAGCCACTGGATGTAGTGTCCTAACAAAGGATCTTGGTGGCCAAACAAAGTAGGAAAAAGTCTGAGCAAACAGTAATATTTTTTGTGTGCCTGCTGTCAGAGATAGTGTACAGAGTGCAGGTCGGATATAGAAACTATATTAATAAATGCAATATGTTTCCATCCATCTATGTGGGATCTTCATCAGGCAGAATATTTTTTGTTAATATATATCCTAACTCTGACAGCAGGGCCTTGGTTTCTTAAAAGGGTAAATATACTAGTGATGAGCGAACGTGCTGGGATAAGGTGTTATCTAACTGAGTGTCTTCGGGGTGCTTGAAAAATATGTTCATGTTCCTGTGGCTGTGGAGCCTCAACACATGCAGGGATTGCCGAAACAACAGGCATGAACATATTTTTCAAGCACGCCGAAGACACTCGGTTAGCACCTGAGCACATTCGGTCATCACTAGTAAACCCACACAAAAAATCTTTTTTCCCAGGTTTCATTCTACGATAGGTGACAGTAGATGGACACAAGGTTGCCTGGGTCATCGTACAACATTTAAGTCAATCGAGCAGGTCATTAAAGGTGTTTTTCATTGTTCGTACAACTAGACCGATCTGTCTGACACTGCATCCTATGTCTCTAAATGTAAACTACTTGTGTCCTGTAGGTGACGTATTTCCCCCATCGCTATATATTCTCCAGTATTCCAACATACCCCACTTCACTTTCCATTTTTCACCTCTCACCTCCTTCAGGTGGGTATACTTTTCTAAATGTGGACTGTTTTAATGCAAAAAATACTGACTTAAGCCCTCCCTAATTTATCTTTCAGACTCTCATGAACCAGCTCTTGAGCACCCCAAATGACCCCTATATCATAGTAAAGGACGAGTACTGGCCTCCTTACATCGAGTTGATGCTCCGTTTTGGAATCGCATTAAGGCACCCGGCTGATGCAAAGCGAATACGTCTTGAGGCTTTTCATCTATGAATATTATCATTTTACAGACATTATTTTAAGAATACAACACAGCTTCATTTAATTGTTTTTACTATCATGTATATTTGAAAAATGATTTTAACTGAAATATTTTAATCTGTAAATGTGTTTACAACTTGTTTTATTCTAAAATAAATTCTATGCGTTTAAATTTGTAGTTTCGATCTCACAAGATACAGGGAAATAAGATTGGCCAGAGCGCGATGTCAGGATTTCTGTGCATCTAAAGAGAGCGCATTAATTCGCAATAATTTTTGGGTAAATTGTTCTAAGCACCAACATACCAAAAGCACTTTACAATGATTTCCCAATTCTTCTTGTGACCTTGTAAATTAAGCTAAATACGACCACAGAATGATAACATAAAGCGCCTGTTGCAGGACCCCCATAGCCGTGACACTCATAGGACCCCAATAACAGCAGGTGGACCCAAAATATAGTGACATCCACAAGACCCTTTGCAGTGACAGTAAGAGAACCTCGTTCGGTACCAACTAAAGAATTTCCTCAACATCCTTCTCAAAGTGACAGAGTTGTCCGGTTGCCAAGCTAACTGCATGATGTGCAAAGCAACTGCTGCAAAACGATTTGACATTTCAGCGGGAGATGTGGTTTGTTCTTCACACATGCCACGAAATCTCTTCACCGGTGCCAGGTCCAGAAGATGTGCCTTGTGTTCACCACTCGTGTCCTATAACATGACATCAAATACGCGGGCAACATATTCAATGTGAGTGTAAAATAATGGCACTGGGTATTAGATATATATACCTGATATATATCTATATATATACCTATATATATCTATATACAGTGAGCAGCAGCAGCTGGAATACTATGTACAAGCTTTGGTAGAGTTGTCCCTGTTCTATGCCCTTCTTGGCCAGGTGAGCATTTCTACGTTTGGTTACTCATTCCCTTTAGTCAGACATTTCTACACTTTGAAGTGCTGCTTTTTAAAATAAAATACCATCTGATGAAAGAGTAAAGGCCCCTGTACACATTAGGTGACCGTTGACTGAACGATTGTTCAGCTGACAGTTTTCTTCCAGCTCCGTTTTACACAGGAACGTTCGTTTTGGGCAAGTGCTCCTGTGGTCTCTATAAGAGAGTCGCTGGCAGATTCCTCCTGCAACAGCTTATCACTACCCCCAAACACAAGGAAGAGATGGAGAAATTCAGCTGGCTGGAACTTTTTTCCCAATATTATCAGTTGGGAGACCCCTGTACACATTAGACTGTCACCTAAATTACTTTAGTCTGTGTATCCTTTCCCGACATGGCAATATTCGTGTTTTGTTTTTCTAAGAGCCATAACTTTTTATATTTTACCGTCGATATAGCAGTATAAGGGATTGTTTTTTACGGGACAAATTTACATGGGAAAATATTGAGAAAATTCCAAGTTCGGTGAAATTGCGAAAAAAGAGCAATTCCTCAAATAGTTTTTTGGGGTTTTCTTTTTACAGCATTCGTTATATGGTAAAAATGATCTGTCAGTGTAATACTCCAGGATAATACGGTTATGGCAATACTAAACATAGATACAGTGGGGCAAAAAAGTATTTAGTCAGTCAGCAATAGTGCAAGTTCCACCACTTAAAAAGATGAGAGGCGTCTGTAATTTACATCATAGGTAGACCTCAACTATGGGAGACAAACTGAGAAAAAAAAATCCAGAAAATCACATTGTCTGTTTTTTTTTTCATTTTATTTGCATATTATGGTGGAAAATAAGTATTTGGTCAGAAACAAAATTTCATCTCAAGACTTTGTGATATATCCTTTGTTGGCAATGACAGAGGTCAAACGTTTTCTGTAAGTCTTCACAAGGTTGCCACACACTGTTGTTGGTATGTTGGCCCATTCCTCCATGCAGATCTCCTCTAGAGCAGTGATGTTTTTGGCTTTTCGCTTGGCAACACGGACTTTCAACTCCCTCCAAAGGTTTTCTATAGGGTTGAGATCTGGAGACTGGCTAGGCCACTCCAGGACCTTGAAATGCTTCTTACGAAGCCACTCCTTCGTTGCCCTGGCGGTGTGCTTTGGATCATTGTCATGTTGAAAGACCCAGCCACGTTTCATCTTCAATGCCCTTGCTGATGGAAGGAGGTTTGCACTCAAAATCTCACGATACATGGCCCCATTCATTCTTTCATGTATCCGGATCAGTCGTCCTGGCCCCTTTGCAGAGAAACAGCCCCAAAGCATGATGTTTCCACCACCATGCTTTACAGTAGGTATGGTGTTTGATGGATGCAACTCAGTATTCGTTTTCCTCCAAACACGACAAGTTGTGTTTCTGCCAAACAGTTCCAGTTTGGTTTCATCAGACCATAGGACATTCTCCCAAAACTCCTCTGGATCATCCAAATGCTCTCTAGCAAACTTCAGACGGGCCCAGACATGTACAGGCTTAAGCAGTGGGACACGTCTGGCACTGCAGGATCTGAGTCCATGGTGGCGTAGTGTGTTACTTATGGTAGGCCTTGTTACATTGGTCCCAGCTCTCTGCAGTTCATTCACTAGGTCCCCCCGCGTGGTTCTGGGATTTTTGCTCACTGTTCTTGTGATCATTCTGACCCCACGGGGTGGGATTTTGCGTGGAGCACCAGATCGAGGGAGATTATTAGTGGTCTTGTATGTCTTCCATTTTCTAATTATTGCTCCCACAGTTGATTTCTTCACTCCAAGCTGGTTGGCTATTGCAGATTCAGTCTTCCCAGCCTGGTGCAGGGCTACAATTTTGTTTCTGGTGTCCTTTGACAGCTCTTTGGTCTTCACCATAGTGGAGTTTGGAGTCAGACTGTTTGAGGGTGTGCACAGGTGTCTTTTTATACTGATAACAAGTTTAAACAGGTGCCATTACTACAGGTAATGAGTGGAGGAAAGAGGAGACTCTGAAAGAAGAAGTTACAGGTCTGTGAGAGCCAGAAATCTTGATTGCTTGTTTCTGACCAAATATTTATTTTCCACCATAATATGCAAATAAAATGAAAAAAAAACAGACAATGTGATTTTCTGGATTTTTTTTTCTCAGTTTGTCTCCCATAGTTGAGGTCTACCTATGATGTAAATTACAGACGCCTCTCATCTTTTTAAGTGGTGGAACTTGCACTATTGCTGACTGACTAAATACTTTTTTGCCCCACTGTATATATTTTGTTACTTATTTAAGTGGAGTAAAAAATTATTGTAAATAAAAAAAGAAACTGCTTGTGTCGCCATTTTCTGAAACTCGTAGTTTTTTCATTTTGTGGTCAATGAAGCTATATGAGCTGTGTGACCTGAAGTAACCTTACTGAAGTCATCTCTCGCAGCTTGAGAATTTTCTCACTCTGTGAGGGCCGATGTCAGTATACCATGGTTCACAGGCCAGCTAACACAGAGGTTATCATGAGAAACTGCTTCCTGTGACCTGCGGTAACCTTAATTACGTCACTGCTCATCATTGCATCTCACTATCGACTACTGTCACTGTGTTTCGACTGCCGTGCTGAGTGGTCACATTACTGATGTCACCGCTCAGCACAGCATCCAGATGTACCAGAGTCAGGGATTGTTGTGGGACATGGAATAGATTTTTCGGCAGACCAGTTTGGATTGTTTTTTTTCAAGGCAATAAATGAGTAAGAGGGGAGTGTTTTTTACAATTAAAGGACTTTTCTGTGTGTAGTCAAAAGTAATAAAACTTTTGACTACAGGGTTAGTATTGGGGGTATCTGACATATGCCTCTCCATTACTAACCCATGGCTTAAAGTGAACAGATATTACACAGATGACATCAAACCCCAAACCATTACCTCCCTTGTCAGACCACCTGGGCAAGCGGAAAGAGCCAAAGCCAAGTGCCAGAATTGGCACATCTACTGGATGCGCCATTTCTGGGGCGGCTGAGGGCTGATGTTATTAGTCTGGGAGGGGGCCAATATCCATGGTCTCTTTTCTGCCTATTAAGATCAGCTTTCAGCTGGTTTGCACGTTAATGCCCGGGCCAATTTTTACAATTCTGACCACTGTCCCTTTATGAGGTTATAACTCTGTAACACTTCAATAAATCCCACTGATTCTGAGATAGTTTTTTCGTGACATATTGTACTTCACAAAAGTTGAAAAATTTCTTTGAAATAACATGCATTTATTTGTGAAAAAAATGGAACTTTGCTGAAAATTTGGAAAATTTTACACTTTTCAAACTTTGAATTGTTATGCCCTTAAATCAGAGAGATATGTCACACAAAATAGTTAATAAATAACATTTCCCTAACTTACATTAGCACAATTTTTGGAAACAAATTTTTTTTAGTCAGGAAGTTAGAAGGGCTAACTGTTGACCACCAGTTTCTCATATTTCCAACAAAAGTTACAAAACCATTTTTTTAGGGACCATCTCACATTTGAAGTGACTTTGAGGGGTCTATATTACAGAAAATACTCAAAAGTGACACCATTCTAAAAACTGCACCCCTCAAGGTGCTCAAAACCACATTCAAGAAGTTTATTACTGCTTCACAGGAATTTTTTATATAAAGTGCTCTCAGTGAGAGAAACAAAATAGGAATCTTGTGGGTATGATACCTTTTAATGGCTAACAAATAATAGTGAATGTTGTTACAAAGCAAGCTTTCGGGACTGCTTACGTCTTCATCAGGCTGATATGACAAAATATTTGAAGAAACCTTATTTATATACAGTTTAAAGCACAACATTTCAATAAACAAACAATGAGCTTGGAGAGAGAATTCTTAATTAGGTAAGATTAGATAGGTAGTGTGAAAAGTTCTGTGAGATCAAAGGGCTACTTGGAGGAGATAGCTCAGATATGGTAATGGGTCATAAAACCTTCTGACAAATTGAGTCCTGTGTGAATAGAATCAAAGATTGTAATGAATTTGTGCTCCCACACTCTCTGATGTGTCTGTGATTTAAAATTGCCTTTTAAAATGACAACTTTCATATTGCCTATGTTGTGTCCTGGATGACAGAAATGTTTAGCCACAGGTAAATGGGTTTTTTTTGTCTGTAATTGTATGACGATGAGACCTCATCCTTGCTCTCAGTCTCTGTCCTGTTTCTCCAACATAGAGGCCACCCACAGGACATATATTGCATAGAATTAAATACACCACATTGGAAGAGGAACATGTGAATGTCCCTGGGATCTTATAGTCCTGCTGTGTGTTGGGAATTTGGATTTTGTCTTTGGTCTCTATATGAATGCAGGTTTTGCATCTTCTCCCATTGCAAGGATATGTTCCTCTTGGTGAATCTGAGGGCATTGAACTTCGGATAATGATGTTTATTAGATTGGGAGGTTGTCTGTAACATAGCAAGGGGGGGGTCTTTGAATAATGTTTTTAACCGGTCATCCTTGTGTAGGATATGGTGAAGTTTCTTAGCCATTTTTCTGAGTACAGGAATTTTTGGAATGTAGGAGAAAAAATGAACATTTAACTTTTTTTTCACAAAAAAAATTACTTTAGATCCAAATTTTATTTTCGCAAGGGTAACAGGAAATGTACCCCAAAAGTTGTTGTGCAATTTCTCCTGAGCAAGCCTATACCTCATATATGGGAGAAAACTACTGTTTGGGCAGGGCTCAGAACAGAAGGAGCGCCATTTGACTTTTTGAATGTAAAATTTCCTGGTATCATTAGCGGATGCCATGTCCTGTTTGGAGAGCCCCTAATGTGCCTAAACAGTGGAAACCCCCCACAAGTGACACCATTTTGGAAACTAGACCCCTCAAGGAATGTATTTAGATGTGTGGTGAGCACCTTGAACCACCAGGTGCTTCACAAAAGTTTATAACGTTGAGCTGTGAAATTTAAAAAAAATCACATTTTTGTGGGGAAAATGTAATTTTAAACCCAATTTTTTTATTTTCACAAGGGCAACAAGGAGAATTTGCACCATAAAATTTGTTGTGCAATTTCTCCGCAGTACAACAAAACCCCATATGTGGGGGAATACTACTTTTGAGGCACTGTGCAAAGCTCAGTAGGGAAGAAGCGCCATAGTGGAGTTCAGATTTTGCTGGAATGGTTTGAGGGTGCCATGTCACAATGCCAGAGCTCCTGGAGTGCCAGAAGGACAGAAACCCCCATATATGAACTCATTTTACAAACTATATTCTCCAATTAATTCATCTAGGGGTGCAGTGATCATATTGAGACTACTTGTGCATCACAGAATTTTATACCATTGAGCAGTGAAGGAATAAAATACATTTTACCACTAAAATGTTATTTTAGCCCCAAGTTTTTAATTTTTCTAAGGGCTAATAGGGCATTTTTTACAACAAACTGAGGTCCATTTTTTCCTAAGTGCGCCAATACCCTACATGTAATCGGGAAATTTTTTCAGGTACAGTGCAAACCTCAGAAGGGAATGAGTGCCATACAATAGTGCAGATTATTATACCCATGAATAAAATTTTTTATGGAAATAAAATATAAACAATAAAAGTACACATAACTGGTATCGCCGCGCCCGGACAGATCCGACCTATAAACTGTCCAACTAGTTAACCCCTTTAGTGGACACCATGAAAAAGGCAAAAAACAGTACTTGAACATCGTACCACCGAACAAAAAGTCAAATAAAACGTGATCAAAAAGATGAATATTGATAAACATGGCACCGTTGAAAACGTCATCTTGTCCTGCAAAAAAAAAGACGTCATACCGTTCTATCAGCGGAAAATTTTTTAGTTATCACAAAAAAAAGCCCTCACAAAAAAAAGCCCTCACATGACTGTGGGATGAAATATGGAAAAATTATAGCTCTCAAAATATGGCGATGCTTTTGTAATAAAAAGGTTTTTTTTAGTGTGTGATAGCAGCCAAACATAAAAACCCGATATAAATCTGGTATCACTGTAATCACACCGACTCAAAGAATAAAGTTGCCATATCACTTATACTACACGAGGAATGGTGTAAAAAAAATAAAACCAATTCTTCATCTGCTGTTGATTTTTTCTTTCTGCCTCCCAAAGATCACAGTAAGGTTCAGCTTACATTTATCCTGCACTCTGCGCTGAGCGCTTGCACCAGGGTTTCCGTGTAAATCTTTGAAATATGTGATTCAGACGGAACCACTTTTGGAAGATTCCCTATAATGAGGGAGATGGAGGAACTATGAGTGCCAAAGTACCTGTGATCCGGCTTTGTCCGTCTTTTTAGGATTGCATAAAAGTGCTGTTGGCCTTAGTGCACTTATGCACTTCTGAAAAGAAAGACAAAGCTTAAAAGATGCCTGAAAAAATCCAGAGTAAAGGCCCCGCTAGCGAGATCGCTGATTTTGTGACGCGCCAGCGAGATCGCTGTGTGTGACAGGGATCAGCGACCGGCCCCCCTGCCGGGTATCGCTGATCGTGCTTGATCGGCCTGGGCCATTTTTTGATCGCTGGTCTCCCGCTGCCCAGCACGCATCGCTGCGTGTAGCAGCGAGAAACCAGCGACGCTGGTTTCTAATGTAAACATCGGGTATCCAGGAGCCGCGGCTCTTTGATACCCGATGTTTACCTTGGAAACCGGCGTTCACGCTGGTTTCCAAGGCAAACAGCGGGTATCCAGGAGCCGTGCAACTCTTAGATACCCGATGTTTACCTTGAAAACCAGTGTGTACGCCGGTTTCCTAGGTAAACATCGGGTATCTAGGAGCTGCAGCTGTCTATGTGACAGCTCACGAGCGATCAGCCTAACGATGTCCCAGCGATCCCATCCATGTCAAATTGTTGGTGGGATCGCTGGGACATCATTATGTGTAACGGGGCCTTAACTCTGCTGCCTCATTATAGTGAATAGATCACTTGGGGGTTTCATCTGAATCATGTCACTCAGAGATTTAGATGGAAAACCCGATGTAAGCGCTCAACGTAGAGGGCAGGATAAATGTGATCACAAATGTTATGTAAAATGTTCCTAACAAAAGCTGCAACTGAATCCACAAAAAAAGCAAGTCCCTTCTCAGGTCCATCATCTGTTAATGGAAATATAGGGGTTTCCACACTACTGGCAGCATAAAAGCTCTGGAAAAGCAAAATGGCTCCTCTCTCCAAAAAAATTCAGCAAATCCAAATGCCCCTCCCTTTTGAGCCCCACAATATACCTAAACCAAATATAGTGTCCACATGTTTAGCATTTCTGAAGCGATGAAAGCCCGCCTAACTTACGGGTGTATGTCTTCAGAAGCATGAGCTGGTCATAACGTACTGGTCACTATAAGATACTGGTCACTACAGCGTACTAGTCACTACAGCATACTGGTCACTACCACATCAGTTTGCAATTTTCACTTGGCAACATTCATTGCTGCTTTTTTCTGGACAACATTCATAGAGTCAAAATCGTCACTACACCTGTAGATTCCCAAAGGGGTATCATTTCCAAAATGCGGTCACTTGAAGAAGGGATTCTGCTTTTCCTGCACTTGGAGGTTCTGTATATGGAGTCCGCAAACTATTGTAGGAAAATCTGAGCTCCTTGAGGCAAGTATCGCTACATGCCTCCCAAGTCCCTCCGTATGGCTAAGCAGTACTGTACAGCCACATATGGGGTATTGCCACATTCAGTAGAAATTGTGGGACAAAGTATTATTATTATTTTTACCCCCTTCTTGTGTGAAAATGTAAAATCTGGGGCTAAAACAAAATTTTGCTGGTAAAAATGTAATTATTTTTTCTTCACTGCCCAATGGTATAAAATGTTGTGGCACACCTGTGGTGTTATTATGATCGCTGCACCCCTAGATGAATTTGTTGAGAGGTGTAATTTGTAAAATGGTGTCACTTATGGGAGTTTCTGCTGTTCTGACAATTCAGGGGTTCTCCCAGTGGGTCATGGGCGCTGGACCAGTGCGGAGGCGCTGGACCTCTCTGACCATTCCCGGCACCTGCGCACTGCAGTACTTTGCCCTGCCCTCAACAGGGCAGAGAAGTATGCCTGCATAGGAGCACGATGTCAGGGAGCCATGAATCAAGCAGGAGGGTGGCATCGCAAGAAGATGGGAAGCGCTGGACCAGGACTTGTGACACCCACAGGACCGGACCGCCCCGCAGGTGAGTATAATAAAAGTTATTTTTCTTCTATTGCAGGTCGGATCAAGGCTTATCTTATCTACAGCTTTATAGAATGCTGTAGATAAGCCCTGAAAGGCGGTGGCCATAACTCGTATCGGCCAAACCTGGTGACAGGTTCGCTTTAACCTCTCGTATGTTCCTGTCCCTATGGAAGCTGAGAAAGACAACCTCCTGATGTGCTGTGATGATGGACTGGATATACAGTTACTGATAGGTCTAATTCCCCCTTTTGATTGTATGGTGTCTATTTTGGAGCAGATTTCATCAGGAGCCGTTTTAAAGTTGTGACATGCACTTTCTTTTTTTCCTCGAGACATATCTCAAAACCTGAAGCAGGAAAAAAAATCACTCAAAATGCTGAACTTATGACCAGCAAAGTGGTTTTACAATAAAAATAAATGGGGAGAGTATTTCAAGTAATGTTTTAGACATTTTTTGAAGTGAACCTGTTCCAAAAAACTTCTCAAAAATCTTCTTGTGCGCTGAGATTTAGAAGCTTAATTACCATTAACCAGAAATGTTACGGGGGCGTGGCCTGGTCATGGAGCAGGGCAGATGCACATAGAGAGAGCTCTTGCTTCCCAGAGCCCTTACAGCAAAGATTTAGCAAGCACAGCCAGTCCCCCGGCCTCTACATGAGAGATAAAGCCGGTCTTCGCTCTCAGGCACCACGGGAGCCTTCCTCCGGACCTGCTGACCCTGGAATTACTCGGTATCTAACAGCCCCAAGCAGCAGGGGAAAACAGACCACATGTGCAGTTATGGCAGCTGCTGAGGAGAGATCTGATGTGCGAGACCCGAAGGGTGCATGCTTATCTGCTGCTGCAGCGGGATCATCACATGGAGGACGCACACAGGGAAAACAAACACACAGAAAGTGCAAAGCTGGACAGAACAAAACTGGAGATAAGGTCGGTAGCACTACAGGCATTCAGAGAGTGGAAGACTCCCTGTCCCTCCCCTCCCCCTCCAGGCCAGCTCCTACTGCTAAACAATTAACTCATTCCTCTGCTCCAGACGAATCTCTGAGGAGAGCAGGGACTGCAGACAGCACTCTTAATGGATCCTTTACATTTGACACTGGCATAGTGGGGATCAGTTGTGAGGCTACCCAGGACAGCCCTGAGACCCCTACAGGTTCTGGGGATTCCTCGTCCCTGACTATGAATGTAGGGCATGGGTGGGGAATTTTTTTCCTGCCAAGGGCCATTTGGATATTTATACCATCCTTCGGGGGCCGTACAAACTCCTTCCACAAAGTGCATCCTGACTCTGGCACTGGTTTCTTGACTTAATCTTTCATTGCATGCCCATCAATGTTCAGTAGTGGACACTGTGTGTGTGTGCTAACAGAGGAAGAAGAAATTAATGAGCTTGTGGCAATCAAAATACAGCTCCCTGCTCAAGAATGCGGACTCTGAGAATCTGCTCGGGGGGCCTGATAAAAGGTCATCAAGGGCCGTAAATGGCCCTGGGGCCTGAGGTTCCCCTCCCCTGATGTAGGGAAACTACATTCCCATTTAAGTGCCATCCCCACCAAGACTGACATGGAAGGTTACATCCAGCATTTGGAGACAGCATGCAAGGGGGAAATTAGCTCCCTCAAAGAGGACGTTTCCAACATAAATTCTGCCATCACTGTGTTAGAGGCTAAAGTGGATGAGCTATCTTCCCAGCTTCTTACTCAGCAGCAACTTTTAGATCAGCATTCACAAAATTTTGATCTAGTTATGGACATGCTAGAAGAAAGCAGAAATAGGAGAAACAACATTAGACTGCGTGGTCTCCCAGAGTCGGTGGCCCCACGGGACCTGAATTCAGCCCTACAGCATGTTTTTAATTCATTGCTGAGTAGATCCACGGATGAACGTATTGAATTGGACAGAGCTCTTCAATCCCTGGGGCCAAGGCACCCTGACCCATCTAGATCGAGAGATGTAATTTGCAGGATCCATTTTTTCCAAATTAAGGACGACATTATGCGTAAAACTAGAGAGAACGACTCTATAGACTTTAATGGCATAAATATTCAACTTCTAGCAGACCTCTCCCCTATAATTCTGGCTTAGATAAGGGTCCTGCAACCTCTCCTGGAGGCTTTGCGCGCGAAAAACATTGCCTACACGTGGGGATACCCTTTTCAGCTACAAGCTTGGGGGGACACTGGCACGGTGATCCTGAGATCCCTGTCGGATCTCCTGGATTTCTCATCAGCTCTGGGGTTGCCACTGGTCACCCTTGGGGAGTGGCCCCGTTTTTTCTCTTTTGGGTTCGGGGGAGTTCGAGGAGGTGGGAGAGTACCATCGGAACGTGGAAAGAGAGGAGAAGAAATTACGCCGTGATTCCGTTGGTCCCTCGGGTGACGCCTGAGCACTGAGGAGTTTGCCCTATATTAATCACTTGCTCTCTCCACCGTCCTTTTCCTTGGGTCGGGGAATATTGGTGGTTTTCTAACTGGGGGGCCTTGTGTCTCCGGGGTGGAGCCTTATTATGCATTATAGTGGTTTACTATAACTAGAAAAATAGTCTACAGGGATCCTCATCACCTCCGAGTTGCCTCTGGTATTATGTTGTATTTGTGGGGTATTTGTTTGGATCCAATACATAGTCAGTATAGCCTTGAGGCCTGGGGCACTGAATCTGTTTGGTTGTTTAACATGTATAATTAACTTGCTGTGGGGGCCTGGCTGTTCGCTCTGTTTTAGAGTCCAGTCACCTCCCAAGTTAGGGTGTGTCTTTGACACTTCCTTCAGAGAATTTCTCTGCTTAATTCTTAGCCCATAGGAGTAGCTACCTGTGGTCTAATAAAATGGAATATTCTGCTCCGTCTGAAATTTTTGTTTATATTTCTTCATACATTATATTCTCCTCTCTTCTATTCTTCCCTCAGAACTTCCTTCTATATCCTTTTTCTTAAGTGCTTTCTCTTCTTTACTCAACACCTCTTCCCCACCCACCACCTCCTAGTCCTACTACTGATTCTTGTCCTAGTTTACGATGGCCACCTTGAACCTTTGTTCTTTGAACATCAGAGGGTTTAATACTCCTGAAAAACGCTCGCAGGTTCTTTATCACATGCACAAGAAACGGGTTCATGTGCTGCTTCTGCAGGAGACCCACTTTAGATCAGATCGGATACCTTCACTTAACCATAAATTTTACTCACACTGGTTCCATAGTGGCAACCCAGACTCAAAATCCAAAAGGAGTTAGTATTGCCGTACACAATTCGCTACAGGCTCAAGTAATTGCCTCTAAATTTGATACTCAAGGAAGATATTTGTTTTTAAAGATTAAAATTATCAGAGATGTATTTACCATTGCTAATTTTTATCTCTCTAACCTGGATCAGATCAGAACTTGCAAAGCTTACCTACGCGACCTCTCGGCATTCGCAGAGGGTGCGGTAATTGTCGGAGGAGACTTAAATTTTACATTGGATCGAGTCCTGGACTCATCTTCGGGTAGGTCGGCCATCTCCCCCTCCCAGTTGGAGAGTCTGAAATCTATGCTAACGGAATATAGACTGGTTGACGTTTGGAGACTGATCCACCCCACTACACGTGACTATACTTTCTATTCTGCGGTACATGATTCGTAGAGTAGGATAGATTATTTTTTAATTAGTCACGGGCTGCTCTCATTTCACCCGACGACACAAATTGACACAATGATTTGGTCGGACCATGCCCCAGCCTTACTATCCTTGACGGTTCCGGAACTCATATCGAACGAATGGTCTTGGTCCTTACACCCGGGGCTTCTCAAAAATCCCTCTTGTCAGGATGGCAATCACAGATTTTTTCAATATTCACAAAGATGACTCCACAGCTTTGTCATATCAGTGGGAGGCCTTAAAAAGAGTTATACGGGGAGTATTCATCCAACAGGGGGCACGATTAAAGAGGGCTTCTGCCATTCCTAATTTGTTGACGCACATCCAAGCTTTGGAGTTGGAACACAAAAGGTCACAAAATCCACAAGTCATGACTGACCTGTTGAAAGCTAGAACTGACTTAAGCTTATTGCTAGATACAGCAACAGCAAGACAGAGAGACCGCTTCCGCAGATACCTATACGAATACTCTGACAAGCCTGGTAGGGCCTTAGCACGATTTTTAAACCCACGAATTCCTACTACCTATATACCTACCATTAAGTCTGGGTCGGGTAAATCCCTCCACTCCCCCTTGGAGATTGCAGACTCATTTAGGGGTTATTACAACTCCCTTTACAACCTTAGAGGACCTTTGGCAGACATGTCTGTGTCCGAATTCCAGGAAAGAGTGGATAACTATGTAAATAGCACTCCGATTCCTCCTCTTCCATCTGAGGACATAATGGCCCTTGAGACCCCGTTCTCGGAACAGGAGATACTGGATACAGTCAGGTCTCTGGCAAATGGCAAAAGCCCCGGTCCGGATGGATTCCCAGCTAACTTTTATAAGATATTTGCATCAAATTTAATTCCATTTATGACGAAACTCTTCAACTCTATCTCTGAGAATTGCCCTTTTGCCCCCCAAACTTTAGCTGCCACGATTGTCGTTATTCCCAAGCCAGGAAAGGACCCCTTATTATGCGCTAATTATCGGCCTATCTCCCTAATTAATGTTGATGTAAAAGTATACGCCAAAGCAGTTGCAAAAAGTCTAAGCCCTCTACTCCCTGGCTCCATTCACACGGATCAGGCTGGTTTTGTACAACGCAGGGAGGCTAGAGATAATACTGTAAAACCATTGCTCCTTGCTTCTCATATGCGTAAACATAAAATTCCAGCATGTCTATTGTCCATTGATGTGGAAAAGGCATTTGATCGTCTAGGATGGACCTTTATGAGATCTGCCTTGACACAGCTTGGTTTGGGACCTGACATTCTGGCTAGGATTCTGGCACTATATCAAGGCCCCACAGCCCGACTTAGAGTTAATGGTACTTTGTCTTCCCCCTTACAAATAGCTAATGGCACACGTCAGGGGTGCCCTCTTTCGCCCTTACTTTATATTATTGCAATGGAGAATCTTGCAATCGCACTGAGGAATGCTCCTGATATCAAGGGCCTTCAGGTTGGTCGGAATCATGTTAAATTGTCTATCTATGCAGATGACCTATTGATCTATATCACTAACCCGACCATTTCCTTCCCAGTGCTGATGAGAGAGTTCCAACGGTTTGGAGAAGTATCTAACTTTAAAGTTAATTATTCAAAGACAGAGGCCCTTAATATACAGTGGGGAAAAAAAGTATTTAGTCAGTCAGCAATAGTGCAAGTTCCACCACTTAAAAAGATGAGAGGCGTCTGTAATTTACATCATAGGTAGACCTCAACTATGGGAGACAAACTGAGAAAAAAAAATCCAGAAAATCACATTGTCTGTTTTTTTTCATTTTATTTGCATATTATGGTGGAAAATAAGTATTTGGTCAGAAACAAAATTTCATCTCAATACTTTGTGATATATCCTTTGTTGGCAATGACAGAGGTCAAACATTTTCTGTAAGTCTTCACAAGGTTGCCACACACTGTTGTCGGTATGTTGGCCCATTCCTCCATGCAGATCTCCTCTAGAGCAGTGATGTTTTTGGCTTTTCGCTTGGCAACACGGACTTTCAACTCCCTCCAAAGGTTTTCTATAGGGTTGAGATCTGGAGACTGGCTAGGCCACTCCAGGACCTTGAAATGCTTCTTACGAAGCCACTCCTTCGTTGCCCTGGCGGTGTGCTTTGGATCATTGTCATGTTGAAAGACCCAGCCACATTTCATCTTCAATGCCCTTGCTGATGGAAGGAGGTTTGCACTCAAAATCTCACGATACATGGCCCCATTCATTCTTTCATGTACCCGGATCAGTCGTCCTGGCCCCTTTGCAGTGAAACAGCCCCAAAGCATGATGTTTCCACTCCCATGCTTTACAGTAGGTATGGTGTTTGATGGATGCAACTCAGTATTCTTTTTCCTCCAAACACGACAAGTTGTGTTTCTACCAAACAGTTCCAGTTTGGTTTCATCAGACCATAGGACATTCTCCCAAAACTCCTCTGGATCATCCAAATGCTCTCTAGCAAACTTCAGACGGGCCCGGACATGTACAGGCTTAAGCAGTGGGACACGTCTGGCACTGCAGGATCTGAGTCCATGGTGGCGTAGTGTGTTACTTATGGTAGGCCTTGTTACATTGGTCCCAGCTCTCTGCAGTTCATTCACTAGGTCCCCCCGCGTGGTTCTGGGATTTTTGTTCACCGTTCTTGTGATCATTCTGACCCCACGGGGTGGGATTTTGCGTGGAGCACCAGATCGAGGGAGATTATCAGTGGTCTTGTATGTCTTCCATTTTCTAATTATTGCTCCCACAGTTGATTTCTTCACTCCAAGCTGGTTGGCTATTGCAGATTCAGTCTTCTCAGCCTGGTGCAGGGCTACAATTTTGTTTCTGTGCTTTGTATCCCCCCCACCTCATTGTAGATTGTAAGCTCCACGAGCAGGGTCGTCTTATTTCGCTTTAATTATTGTATTGTTAACGTTGTTACTTATGACTGTTGTGTTTGAAACTGTTCAACTGTAAAGCGCTGCGGAATATGTTGGCGCTATATAAATAAAGATTATTATTATTATTATTTCTGGTGTCCTTTGACAGCTCTTTGGTCTTCACCATAGTGGAGTTTGGAGTCAGACTGTTTGAGGGTGTGCACAGGTGTCTTTTTATACTGATAACAAGTTTAAACAGGTGCCATTACTACAGGTAATGAGTGGAGGAAAGAGGAGACTCTTAAAGAAGAAGTTACAGGTCTGTGAGAGCCAGAAATCTTGATTGCTTGTTTCTGACCAAATACTTATTTTCCACCATAATATGCAAATAAAATGAAAAAAAAAAACAGACAATGTGATTTTCTGGATTTTTTTTTTCTCAGTTTGTCTCCCATAGTTGAGGTCTACCTATGATGTAAATTACAGACGCCTCTCATCTTTTTAAGTGGTGGAACTTGCACTATTGCTGACTGACGAAATACTTTTTTTCCCCACTGTATCTCTCCCTGATGACCTGGTCCAGAGACTCCAGGCTTCATTCCCTTTTAAATGGAAAGATAAAGCTATAAAATATGTGATGCTTCAGGGTTTTTGGCAGCGTCCGAGAGTGGACCCTCTGGGTCGCGGAACTGAGACTCCCGGGGCGAGCACACCAGGTGGAACCGACCCCTATACAGGGACCGTTAGGGTCAGGCCCGCGGGGAATCACACCGCGACAGCTGGAACCAAGAGGGGCGGCTCAGAGGACTGGGGTGACTACAGATTGGAAAGGCTGCTCCAGAACCAAGTGAAAAGTGCGAGGAGAGATGTTGAGCGGATAAGACCAGAGGCAACACGGACAACTGACAGACAGCAGGCGGGGGTACTGGACAGAGAACGGAACACACTGGAGAGCAGAACAGAGACGGGGACCAGGGGAACGAAGGTTGTGGAACACGGACCAGGCAGGACGGAACACAGGCAGGGAGACGGGGGAACCACCAGTAATGGAGACAGCAAGGCAGGAACAAGGGAAAGCACACGACGTGGAAGGAACCTATAGACTAGCTATAGGCGGCCAAATTAGTGCAGGTATACACACACAATAACCAGGCGTCTTCCCCTTATGGGAGACGCCTGATATATCCCCTGCTGGCAGGCGATTGGCTAACCGCTAATCAGCCGCCACCCACCGCAGGGTTAAACAATCCGACTGCTGCGCGCCCGCGACCTAGTGCGCATGTGCAGGCCAGCAGCCACCCGGGAGACAGGGAGCAGAGGCGTGCGTGAGCAGGAGAAGGGAGGAGGCGCGTGTGAACCGGAGAGAGGAGGAAGCGCGCGACAGGCCGGGTAAGAGGCTGCCGCAGGGGGACCCGGTGCCAGTGGGACAGTGGTTGGCACGGCTGCTGCCGTTGCCAAATACTTGGGAGTTTGGATCCCCAGAAACAAAGTGGATCTTTTTTCCCTAAACTATGGCCCACTTTTACACAAAACTCTATCTGATCTTAAAAAATACAATAGATCTCAGCTCTCATGGTTTGGTCGTATAAACGTCATCAAAATGGACATTCTCCCCCGCTTTCTTTATCTTTTCCAAACAGTCCCAATAGCAATTCCTGACTATTTCTTTAATCGGTTACAATCTGCTATTAATAGTTTTGTCTAGGGAGCTCATAGACCCCGAATTAGGCTCTCGGTTTTGACGAGACCCAAGACACAGGGGGGCACAGGTCTTCCTAGCTTCAAAAGATATTATCATGCCATTCTCCTGACTAGAATAGTTGACTGGAGATATAGCGACTTACATAAACAGTGGGTGATTTTAGAAAAACTCCTCTCTCCTTGCTCTCTATACTGGATACCATGGTATGGTGCCAATTTTAGGCCCCCGATCTCAGACTTTCCACCTCTTACGCAGATAGTGTTGAGATTTTGGGATAAAAATCGGGGGAGACTGAGACTTTGTAACATTCCAAGTAGACTGGGCCCCCTCTTTGACAACATTGCTTTCCCTCCAGCAGTGGACAGGACTACATTTCTATGCTGGAGATCTGTCGATCGGGTGAGACTGGGCCAGGTGGCGGACAGACTCTCCGGGCTCTCCACTGTGGGGGGGGTTGCGGGACACCTGCCATAGCAAATTGCTATCTTGGCTTGAATTTGCTCAGTTGAAGGACTTCCTTTCGGGTATTTCCTTTAACACATCGACCCGATTTGAGTCCTTGATGCTGGCTGCGGAGGGTCCTACCCACACAGTCTCCTTGCTTTATAGTTTGATCCTGCAAACGTTATCTATTGGACACCCCCAGCTTTATTACAGCTTGGGAGAGAGATCTGCGGATCACCCTCTCTGAAGCAGACCGTCTGAAGATCTTTACCCTTACCCACAAGACCTCTATCTCTTCAAGATCACAAGAGAAAAATTATAAAATATTAACGCGTTGGTATAGGTGTCCTGTGCTCCTCCATAAAATAAATCCTGCAATTTCAAACTTATGCTGGAGATGTGACAATGATGAGGGGTCTATGCTTCATATATGGTGGTCTTGCAGTCTTCTACGTCCATTTTGGGAGCTGTTTTTGGAGCCTTTCGCTTGATGACGGTTGTTCGCTGTGAGCCATCCCCTCAAATAGCTCTCCTTTCACTGATTCCTGGGTCTATAACAACCATAAAGAAAGGAATTATGAGGTTCTGCTTAGTAGCAGCCAGAACAATTATTCCCCGGTACTGGGGAGCGAGAAGGGTTCCGTCTGCGGTGGAGTGGGTGTTCGAGATGGATAGAGTGAACCGAATGGAGTCGCTGATGGCTGAAGATGACGAATCTGTGACCGAGCGGGGACAAATGTGGTTCCTCTGGGAGACATTCAAGGAGAGTTCGGAGTTTCCGGGCTGGTTACCTGTTTCTATAATTTTCATAGGGTAGCTGGGACCGAGGTTGGTTTAGTTCCCCCTCCCCTTCCCCCATTTCTTACCCACTTTCTCTCTTCTCTTTCCCTCATCTTGACTTTATTTCTCTATATCTGCCTTTTTCCTACACATTCTCAGAATGATTAGTCCAAAGGTTACTAAAATGTGAATGGACATGACGTGTCTGATTTGAGATAGCTAGGATCACAAGCTTGTTTAGTCCCTCACAATGTTGTATCTTACCTGTCTGTATATTCTGATGTATTCATATGTATATCATTTTTCTGGATTGTTGTACCTTATTTTGAAAAGTTTAATAAACACATTTATGGAAAAAAAAACAGAAATGTTTATTTCAAAACATATGCAAACACCATACCTGACAACTTTTGGAAGTGGTCACGTAAACGATATTTTATAAGGGATCCAGACAAATGTTTCCATAACCATATCCCCTTTTGAGATGCCTCGCCTCTTTCTCAGCCCCCTGTATATGCATCTGGATGCCAAGCTTTGTCTAAAGGTGAAGTATCCTGGTGTCAAGCACAGGAATATTTTTGAAAGTGCTGCTTCCCAGGAGATCTCAGAAAACCTTGGTGGCCCCAGAAGGACTCATCAACATGGTCCTCCCTGGCCTTTCAGGAGAGTTGGCAAGTTTGTGATTTATTGTGTAATGCTAAAAGCAGAGTCTAAGGGGTGATGCATGGCAAATTTTCTCCTTGGAGTTATTTGTGGCCGAGATGAGAACGGTTATTATTCAGGAACAATATAAATGATGGGGGTTATAAAACTAATCTATGGCGTTTATGAGGTTGAGATAACAGCGAGCCATTATATGGAATGTTACTATTATCTATCACTACTACTTATCATCACATCTGTCCCAGGAATAGTCCACCCAGCCAGACATTCATTTATCCTGATCTCTAGGATATTATAACTTTATTTGCATGGAACAATTCTTCCAGTGGGACTTTCAAAGACTCCACAATTATTATATAAGGAAACCATTTAAAACCATAAAATAAATCAAATGTGAACATAAACGGTAAAGGGAATGGAAAGATAAGTATAGAATACCTGACTGGACTCGATGTATTAATCACAAGCCTGGGTAAATAGATAAGTCTTGAGCTTATTTTGAAAGATTTCCAAAGAAGGGGGCCTCCTTCACTATCAAAGACGGATATTTCTATAAGGTAACAAAGAATCTTGGCCTCAGAGGATGTCAGGGAGATTCTGGAAGACGCTTTTGTGTACAGCAACGTTAGCAAGTAAAATCACTTTCGAGCAGCAGCTTCTTGTCGTAAACCGGGCTTGGCTACATAGTGCATGAATATCAACAAGACATAATGCACTTTGTATAGGAGAAATACCTGCCTAGGAAATGGCGCTGGCTGAAACCTTTTATGCCTGGCACTTGTAAAGTGAACACATAAGCAAAATAATATTTTATTTTTCAGAAATAAATAAGTCTGGTATCCTAAAAGGGATGGTCAAGGAGAAAAATTCTAGCTAAATGAGTTACTAAAGTCATACAGTCTGTACAGTGCCCCAGTCTTCGGTTACAAGGGTCCCGGCTGGTCCTCTCTTGGTTTGTTTCCACATGAGACATTTCCTGTTTGGGCCCTTAACCAATACTGTGTCTAAAGCTGGCTGGTTGACAGCTGATTTCACTTGCTAAGTAAGACCAAGTCTGTAAACTTCAGCGGTTAATAGAGAAGGGGAATGGCTGATTGCTCATTTCAATAGCGGACAGCACTACTTTCTTTATGTTTACATGTTTACATCAGCTTTGACAGAGACGTTGGCTGGTTTAACTACTGAAATATTCCACCATCCCCTACAAATACAACTGGATCACGTGCCAAAACTGAAAATATTGTCCCGTGGCAGCAGACACAAAACAGAAAAGGACCTGTTGGTTGCATAATTTATAAGAGCCCATTTAAGAATTCAAACATTTGTAATAAGATCTCAAAGTCTTAAGGGAACTGTTATTAGTTCCAACCATCATTTCTGAACTGAAGTAATGAAGAGGCCAACCATGCTGATTACTACAGAAGAATATATAGGCTTCCTATGTGATTGGAGTAGTCAGGCAGGGTCTTAAGGTTGAAAACACGTTAAGCTATGAGATTTGCAAAACAACGGTCAAACAAGCCAAGATCAAGTCGAAATGTAGTCAGGAAGTTGAGGGACAAGCTAAGTGTTCAAACCTGGGCTATACTATAAACCAAGACTCACCTCTATGGAAATGTAGAACCGAGAAGCTGAGATAGGAGTTAAAATTAAGAATCAAGATAAAGAGTTGAGAAAGGCACCTCCATGGAAAACCAAGGGCAAGGAGCAGAATTAAATAGACTGGTACTGGACTAGACAAAGAGTAGGCGGTGCCTGTGTGCGTGGAAAGAGAAGAGGGTTGTAATTTATGGAGTAGGAATAAAAGCAATGTTATGATTTGGTGGAGTTGGGTGGTGGGTAAGATCATTAAACGAGTGTCCAACACTTATGGTAATGAAGCTCATTCTGCAACCCCTACCTTGGAATCCAGGAGAGCTTGCCATCTGACCATAGGAGTGTTACGATACTTAAAAAAACATAAATGGCAACATCACCTGGGCAATGCATTTGTCTTCCAGGTGATCCTGTGATAGACCTGTGTTTATACATTAAAACCTATACAACCTCCAAGATAAAGGGTGCAACTTCTTAAACACTAGCAAAGTGTTAAATCATATAACCTATATAAATAATCTCACAGAGTAGATAATGGACGGCATACATATGCTCTCATCTAATATAGATTGTGGAGATTGGAAAAATCATAAGAAGCAAATAATTAATTTATATAGCAAAATACTTTATCGGTATGATATCAAAAATATAAACAAGTACAGAAAAAGTGTGAGACCTGAAGAATACATACAAAGACAGAAACCGCCAGGCTGTGTGGGGAAGCTTGTCTTTAGAGACCCGTATATTTGTGGTCTATACACAGTGGCAGGAGATATGGTTAAAAATATTTATGCATGTTGGTGTTACTGTAGGTACAAAAAAGTCTGTATATAGAGTAGAAGCTTAATCACAAGTGACTAATCCTACAACTGCATTAGCATTAGTGAATCCTAGATGTAGGGCTAATCTAATAGGGAGCAAACAAACATAGTTCACTTTAGAAACCCTCTCATTGTATTGTAGCCTAAAAAGTCACGTCACAGAATGTATGAGGGTTAATAGAGTGTTGAGGAAGAGAAGGTTTTTCCTTATCTATTGATAGCTGTATAAAGACAAATAGTACGTGAGGCCATGTCTCCTGTGTGAGGGACAGGTCACCACAACAGCCCCGTGCTCAGCTGCACCTCGACGCACGTTTCGCCCTCTAGGCTTCGTCACACAGCTTATACATTGCAGCCAATCAGTCAAGCAAAGCTTCTAGAAGGATGTGTCCTGAATTAATGATGAGACAAGAGGTGTTTCTCAGACTACCATTGACTCTCTACATACGTTTATAATCACAGCCAGCCATGACCTAATATAAGAAAGCTAAAAAGTTGCCAAACAGCAAGCACTAGTTAGAATATCGGCGCATGGTACTGATTTATATATAATTTTTTAGTTGCTGACTCAGTAGTCATTTTTATGAATGCACATGCCAGCACTTAGATGCTCAGATCCTCGCAATCTACCATTACAAACTAAGTTTTTTAAAAGAAAAAAGATTTGTTTTTTTCTGCTAATTAGTTACAATTTTCAGCACTAGAAATGAGGACATGTAATGAGGACATGGCATCACTTGGCAAGTCAGGTAACTTTATAAGGGTTCAGAACAGATCAGAATGCCTTTTTGTGTTTTTAAATATTTTTAACCTTTGTGTTGATGTAATCTATTTTTGTAATAGATTTATATTTCAAAAGTGTTTAATGAGGTGCCGTTTTAAATGCATATTTTAATGTTTTTATATTATATATACACTGCTCAAAAAAATTAAGGGAACAGAAAAATACTGTGTAACGGGGTCTTGCTATCTCGGGTACCTCTTTCAGTACCACCCCGTGTTTCCGGAGGTCCACTCTGCTTTGGCTGGAGTCTGAATGAAGGACGCTGGCTGGAATTCCTTGGTTTCATGGGCGCATATAAAAGATCACTGCTTCTCCACGTATTTCCAGTCTGACAACACTTTACTAACAGGACACAGAATATATCACACAGATACAGAGGGCAGGCCAATAGAAAAGCGGCAGGCCAGACATACATTACAATAGCCGCAGGTGGCCGGAGCCTGCCGATGTTTACTGTGGGAATTACAAAGGTGGGGGGCGGCTGGGCGCAGCCTGTGAGCTGATGCATTAGGGACATGCATCTCCCATAGAACCTATTATACATACATATAACTGCACAACATATTCTGGGTGCTGAGTGGTTCCGTAACACGGCTCCCCTTTTCAGCGACGCGATCGGCATACACAGTCTGATCCTTAACGGATCGGTTTGGGGATCACGGAAGTTTATGGGGTTGGTACAAGTTCCGTTTGTCGACTTAGTCCATCAGCGTTACCGTTTTGTTTGCCGGGTCTGTAGTGGATGGTGAAGTCCAGAGGTTGTAGGGCTAAACTCCACCGCAGCAATCTGGCGTTGTCTCCAGAGACCCGATTAAGCCAGACTAGGGGATTATGGTCCATTAGGAGGGAAAACTGTCGTCCATACAAATATGGTTGCAACTTTTTGAGTGCCCATACTACCGCCAGGCACTCCTTCTCGATGGCCGCATAGCTTACTTCACGGGGCAGTAGTTTCCGACTCAGGTAAGCTACCGGGTGTTCTTGGCCGTCTGGCCCGACTTGGCTCAGTACTGTCCCCAATCCAAACATAGAAGCGTCTGTGTGAACAAGGAAACGTTTAGTTGGTTCGGGTGCGGCCAATACAGGGGTATTGGTGAGGGCGTCCTTTAGTTGGCGGAAGGCTTCCTCACACTCTGGGGTCCAGGTTACCTGGCGGGGAGGTTCTTACAGGTCAGATCAGTGAGGAGCTTGGCTACGCTGCTGTAATTGGGAACGAATTTCCTGTAATACCCCGCTGTCCCTAGAAACGCCATGACCTGGGTTTTAGTGCGTGGGGTGGGCCATTTGGCTATGACCTCAATCTTGGCTGGTTCTGGTCGCTGTTTCCCACTTCCCACCCAATGCCCTAAATACTGAACCTCTGCTTTGCCCACGTGACCCTTTTTTGGGCTCAGGGTGATTCCGGCCTGGTGGACCCTGTCCAATACTGTCTCTAGGTGATTTAGATGCTCTTCCCATGTCGCATTGTAGATGGCGATGTCGTCCAGGTAGGCACAAGCATAGTCCTGGAGACCATCCAGAAGCCGGTCAGCCAGCCTTTGGAAGGTCGCCGGGGCATTCTTCATCCCAAATGGCATAACTCGAAACTGGAATAAGCCGAACCGGGTGACAAATGCCGACTTGGGAATAGCGTCAGGACTAAGGGGAATCTGCCAGTAGCCTTTGCATAGATCGATGGTGGTCAAATACTTTGCCCCCGCCAGCCGGTCTAACAACTCATCCACATGCGGCATGGGATATGCATCCGTCACTGTTTTCTCATTGAGCTTATGATAGTCTACACAAAACCGTGTAGTCCCATCCTTCTTGGGCACTAACACTACGGGGGATGCCCAGGGACTATCTGACTCTTCAATGACCCCTGAACGCAACATCTCTTGTACCTCTTGTCGCATCCCCTCTCGTACAGACTCAGGGACGCGGAAGGGGTTTTGTCGCAGGGGGGGTCTGATCCTCGGTCTCAACCTTGTGTTGTGCCAGACGAGTGTACCCTGGTCTTCCCGAAAACATCCTCTGTCGCTGCCTCAACAACTCCGCCTGCTGTCTCTCCCGGGGGCCTAGGTCTTCACCCAAGTGTACCTGGTCCCATGTTTTAGACTGAGTCCTTTCCCCTAAGACATCCGGCAAGGGAAGTCCGGCTAAATCCTCTGCTTCAGGTGCACAGATGGCCACTACCTATTCAGGGCACTCCCGGTAGGGCTTCAGCATATTCACGTGGAACATGCGGATAACCCTGGGGTCGTGACAATCGGCGACATTATAGGTTGTGTCGGCTATTTTCCCCACTACCTGGTAGGGCCCCTGCCATGCAGCTTGGAACTTGTTCTGCTTAGTGGGCTCTAACACCAGGACCTTCTGTCCTATTTCCAAGGTGCGCTCTCTGGCCCTCCGATCGCACCATACGCGCTGGCGCCGCTGGGTCGCCTGCGTGTTCTCACGTACAGCCTGGGTCAGCTCCAGTAGGTGGTCCTGGAATTCCAGCACATAGGGTACAATAGGTACCCCTTCTATGAGGCCCTCCCCTTCCCAGTCTAGGCCCTCCCCTTCCCCTAAGTCTAGGGGTCCCCTTACCCGTCTCCCGTATACCAGCTCGAACGGGGAGAACCCCGTGGATTCTTGGGGCACCTCCCGATAGGCAAACAGGAGGTGTGGCAAGAATTTCTCCCAGTCCCTGTAGGTCCTGGTAAAAGTCCCAATGAGCTGTTTTAATGTCCCGTTAAAGCATTCACACAACCCATTGGTTTGCGGGTGGTATGGGGCGCCGCACAGCTTCCACAGTTGGTTGGTCACCTCTGCTGTAAACTGGGTACCCTGGTCCGAGATAATCTCCCGGGGAAATCCAACCCGTGAGAAAACCTGGAGCAGGGCGGCCGCCACCGTCTCTGCCAGTATGTTAGGTAACGCAACCGCCTCTGGATACCGTGTGGCATAATCTACCACTGTCAATATATACCTTTTCCCTGACGGTCTGGGTTTGGCTAACGGCCCTATCAGATCGACCGCTACTCGGCTAAATGGTTCCTCCACAATGGGGAGGGGGCGTAATTTGGCCTTGCATCGATCCCCCCTCTTGCCAATGCGCTGGCAACTGTCACAGGTCTGGCAGTACAGATGAACATCATAGGTTACCCCCAGCCAAAAGAAGTTTTGTGTCAGACGATGCCTGGTGCGACTGACGCCGAAGTGCCCGGCCAAGGGTATGTCATGAGAGATTCGCAGTAACTCCTGCCTATACTTCTTGGGAACTACCAGCTGTCGTTTTATAGTGGAGCTCGTCCCTGTGTGGTGCTGCTCTGTGATCCGGTAGAGGAGTCCCTGCTTCCATACAAACTGTTCCCCTTCCAGTACCCCTCTCCCCTCCTGTGCCTTCCCACGATATCCCTCCAATGAAGGATCCTCAAGTAACTCCCTCTTAAATTCATCTGGGGTGGCCCAAGAAATGTGTCTGGCTATGGGAATACGTGTAGGGCTGGGATGTCTTACCTGGGCCTCCTCTGAGTGTGATTCCGCCTCCGCAGCTCGAGCTTGTCTCCGGGTGGTCACAGGATATGTCTCAGCCAGAGGGGCAACCGAGAATGCAGACAACATGGGCCCCAAGTCGTTTCCCAGCAAGACGTCTGCAGGCAAATCCTCCATCAAGCCGACCTCAACAAGGCCATCCCCGACTCCCCAGTTCAGGTGAATCCTGGCAGTGGGCAGTCGATGTATAGCTCCCCCTGCTACACGGACTGCCACTGTCTGGTCCGTCTTCTCTTGGTCCTGGACGAGATGAGGCTTCACAAGGGTCAAAGTTGCCCTGGAATCTCTTAGTCCCTGCATACGTTTCCCATTAACCCACATGACCTGTCGATGCTGTTGTCGATTATCTGCCCGGGCTGCCTGCATGGGGTCTACTTCATGCAGCACTTCCTCCATCTCTTCCACCCCTTGGATAGTAGTAGCCCCCAATGCCAAGTCAGCTTCGCCTTGGAAGCAGTGTACATCAGCCCGGCTGAAGGTAGCTGTTCCCGCATTTGGCCACTGGGTATGCTGAGTCCGGTTGGGACACAGTCTTTGCAGGTGGCCCAGCTGATGGCAGGTGTGGCATCGCGCCCCAGGGGGACTGTGGTAGGCTGGGTTTCTAGCTGGTCCCCGTACAATCTTCGGTGGTTTGGGGCCCTCCAGGTCCATGGGCGGGCCCCTAGTAACCATCTTTGATCCGGACAACTGAGGCCTCCTGGCATCATGATGTTCATCGGCCAGACAAGCGGCTTCCTCCAGAGTCGTTGGCCGCCTGTCCCGAAGCCATTCCTGTGTCTCGGGGGTTAGTCCATTAAAGAATCGTTCTAACAAGAAGAGCTGGAGGACATCCTCCTTAGTGGTTGCTTGGCTCCCTTGCACCCACTGTAGCAGTGACCGCCGTAATTTACAGGCTCATTCAGCGTGGGTATCGGTTACACGTTTTATAAGTCCACGGAACTTTTGGCGGTATGCCTCTGGTGTCAGCGCATACCGGGCCAAAATCACTTCTTTGATCCGCTCATAGTCCATACAGTCCTCATCAGGTACCGTGCGATAGGCGTCCGCTGCCTGGCCTGTCAGCTTGCTGGCCAGAATCTGAACCCGTTCCTCTAGCTTTACTTGATGAAGGGCACACTGCCGCTCAAAGTCCTGCAGAAAGCCGTCAATGTCTTCCTCTGCCTCCCCCAACTGTCGGAAGGCATTATACTGGATCTTTTTGTGGCTTACTGTTGAAGGTACCTGGTCGAAGGCCAGAGCTCCCCCTGCTCACTGACTCTCCTCTCTCCGCTCTGCCATCTCCATCTTGGCCAGCTCCACTTTGGTCCGCTCTGCCATCTCCATCTTGGCTAGCTCTATCCTGGTCCGCTCGGCCATCTTTTCCTTCAGATCAGTACGCACATCAGCCATCACCTCTCGTATGATCTCTACTGCAGGGTTCGGGCCATAGAACGCCAGTCTGTTCTTTACCTCCCTCTGGAATTCAGTCACCTCCACGTTCACATTGGGGGGCGCTGCACTGTCGTGTTCCATGATGGCTGCTATCAAATCTGCTTTTGTTTTGTTGCTGGCAATCAACCCTCGGGCTTCCACCAGATCTTTTAATGTAGTCCTCTTTAACTTATGGTAGTTGTTTTCCCTTCATTCCTTTCCTCCTGTAGAAGGGGTATCAAATCCCGCTGGCTGCCACCAGTGTAACAGGGTCTTCCAAGCTGGGGTACCTCTTTCAGTACCACCCCGTGTTTCCGGAGGTCCACTCTGCTTTGGCTGGAGTCTGAATGAAGGACGCTGGCTGGAATTCCTTGGTTACATGGGCGCATATAAAAGATCACTGCTTCTCCACGTATTTCCAGTCTGACAACACTTTATTCACAGGACACAAAATATATCACACAGATACAGAGGGCAGGCCTATAGAAAAGCGGCAGGCCAGTCATACATTACAATAGCCGCAGGTGGCCGGAGCCTGCCGATGTTTACTGTGGGAATTACAAAGGTGGGGGGGGGGGGCGGCTGAGCGCAGCCTGTGAGCTGATACATTAGGGAGATACATCTCCCATGGAACCTATTATACATACATATAACTGCACAACATATTCTGGGTGCTGAGTGGTTCCGTAACACGTAACATACCACATCCTAGATATTACTAAATGAAATATTGAAATATTCCAGTTGCAAATCTTTATTCATTACATAGTGGAATGCTTTGAGAACAATAAAACATAAAAATGATCTATGTAAATCAAAATTAATATCTCATGGGAGCCTGGATTCGGAAAGTGGAAAGTGAAATTACACGCTGATCCAACTTCAGTGGAAATGCTTCAAGACAAGGAAATGATGTTCAGTAGTGTGTGGCCTCCATGTGCCTGTATGACCTCCCTACAATGCCTGGGCATGCTCCTGATGAGGAAGCGGATGTTCTCCTGAGGGATCTCCTCCCAGACCTGGATTGAAGCATCAGATAATTAATTCCTGGAGAGTCTGTGCTGCAACATGGCTGTTAGTGTGGGTAGTCTGGAGTCAGAAACTCCAGGAGTGGACCCTCTGGACCGTGGCACCGAGGGGCCCCGGGCGAGCTGCCAGGTGGAACCGACCCCTATACAGGGACCGTTAGGAGCAGGCCCAGGGGTTCGAGTACCACGGTAGCCGGTACCAAGAGGGGGCGGCTCAGGATGGACCGGAGTAGGACTGTGGGACTGAAGTATAGATAACAGAACAGAGCTGGAACCAGGAGGCAGGAATGGAGTAAGACAGTTGACTGGGACGAGGAGTGATGACAGTAGTAGGAACACAAGAGAAAGGATTAGAGGAGGACGGAAGGACTGAAGTTGGATGGAACTGGAACACAGGAGGCAGGACTGGAGTAGGACGGAAGGACTGGAGCAGGATGGAACAGGAACACCGGAGGCAGGACTGGAGTAGGACGGCAGGACTGGAGCAGGATGGAACAGGAACACTGGAGGCAGGACTGGAGTAGGATGGAAGAGGAGCGCCGGAGGCAGGACTGAAGTAGGATGGAACAGGAACACTGGAGGCAGGACTGGAGTAGGACGGCAGGACTGGAGCAGGATGGAACAGGAACACTGGAGGCAGGACTGGAGTAGGACGGCAGGACCGGAGCAGGATGGAACAGGAACGCTGGAGTTAGGACTGGAGTAGGACTGCAGGACTGGAGTAGGATGGAACAGGAACTTCGGAGGCAGGACTGCGGAAGACAGCAAGGAACACGGGTAGCAGGACTGAGAGGCTGCTGTGGGGAGCAGACGAGAACGGAACTGCAGGAGCAGAGAGCACACGATGAAGCGAGGCCCAGTGTGCTAGGAAACACAACAATCAGGCACCTCCTTCAGGGGGAAGTGGCCTGATATGCTCCTGTCTGGTCTGCCATTGGTCAGGGAGGTGCTTCCGGGTCAGGGCATAGCCGGAGCACAAGAAGCAGGAGGGAGGCACGGCCGCGGCCTGTGGCGCATGCGCATTGCATGAGTACGCAGAGACGGCGTAACAATGGCGTTGGTAGATGGAACGAGACATGATGTCCCAGATATGTTCGATTGGACACAGGTCTGGAGAATGGGTGGATCAGTACCTAGCATCAATGCTTTCATCATGCAGGAACTGCTGACACACTTCAGCCACATGAGGTCTAGCATTGTAATGCATCAAAAGGAACCCAGGGCCCACTGCACCTGCATATGATCTAACAATGGGTCTGAGGATCTCATGACAGTCAAGGTATTTCTGGCTGGCACATGGAGGGCTGTGCGGCCTTCCAAAGAAATGCCTTCCTACACCATTACTGACCCACCACCAAACCGGAGGATGTTGCAGACAGCTGATCATTCTCCACGCCATCTCCAGACTCTGTCACGTCTGTTATGTAAGGGTCTGAGCAGGAACGTAGTGACAGAATGCAGGTGTTAGGCGTCGGGTTCCTGCAGTGGTTCAACAGGAATCCAGAGCCTCACATTCTGCGGTCTCCCATTGTCTTTCGACCGCAGAGGAGATTGCTCAGCAATCCCGGCTTCCCAGACTCTCTGCCCAGACCCGCTCTGTGGGGCTGGCTATTGCTGCCACTTTTGGGTCAGCAATGGCAATGTAGACTGCTCAGCAGCAAATCGCTCCAGAGGCTAAGTCCTTCTGTCGCTCCACTGAGCATGCTCACGAGACAATCTCCCATTGGAGATCGGGAGCCACATGTCCAGGTCCTTCTCCAGATCTGATTGGTCTATCTCAGGGATCTGGAAGCTTCTGGAGGGTCCTGGCTATAAAAGGTTCGCATGGCCGCTTGGCCATGCGCTAGTATAGTCTCTAGTTGCTAGTGTGTGAATGGTGATGGATGCATGAACCTGCGAATGACTCATTAAGATCCCCTCCCTCTGATATTACGAGTGTGTATAGGGACTTAGCTATAGAGTCAGCGCCAGCCAGTGGCAAGCTACAAGCCACTACAGCATCCTCCACAGTGCTAGCGTCCGACAGTGCGCCTGCTTCCGGGCATTGTCGACTAGTGGCAGTGTCTGTCGCCGCGCTGCAGTCTGCAGCTCCTCTTGGCGTCCGCAGTTGCGACGCCGCACGCACAGTAGGTCTAGACTGACGCAGACCTTCTGCCTAGGGCCAAGCTCCTGTGACCATATACCGTGCGTGCACTTCTCTGAGACCTGTGACGCTAACAGGCTCAGCCTTTTTGTGTTTTTCACTTAAGGCATCTCTGTGAGTAAACAGAGATCGCTCAGTGCACATGGGTGACGTTCATCCCGCGTGCGTAATATCGCCATATTGTACGTCCAACACCTTCTGCACGGTGGACCCCGGGCGGCGAACGTACTTTACGTTATTTTATATTTAGTGCGTTCCGCCGTCCCTAAAAGCAGGGAGAGCAAGGTTTAACAAGTTTATTTACAGGGGAATACTCCACGAAGGGAGGTAAAGGGTTAAACAGCATGAATGGAAAAGGATGTAGGGAGACAAATGGTTATACAGGGGGGACAAACAGTACAGTAAATCAAAGGATATTCTTAAAGGTGAAGAACTACGGTTAAAAATAATGGCAATTCAATAGCACGGATGTCAGGATGTCCTTAAACTACAACTCCTGCTGCAAACTCAATGGTGCGGTGTTCTTTTTAATGCGGTCCAGCAAGTAAACAATACCCCTTCTTCTGGTAACAATGGTCGGTCTCTGGTACCTTCCACTTCCCCTAGTCCATGTACTGTGTGATGCAGCAGCAAAAAAGGCAAATGCAATTCTAGGATGTATTAACAGAAGCATACAGTCTAGATCACGTGAAGTCATTATTTCCCTCTACTCCTCTTTGGTCAGACCTCATCTGGAATATTGTGTCCAGTTTTGGGCACCACATTTTAAAAAAGACATCAACAAACTGGAGCAAGTTCAGAAAAGAGCGACCAGAATGGTGACCGGTCTGCAAACCCTGTCTTATGAGGAAAGGTTGCAGGATTTGGGAATGTTTAGTTTGCAAAAGAGAAAACTGAGAGGAGACTTAATAGCTGTCTACAAATATCTAAAGGGCTGTCACATTGTAGAAGGATCAACTTTATTCTCATTTGCACAAGGAAAGACTAGAAGCAATGGGATGAAACTGAATGGGAGGAGACACAGATTAGAAAAAACTTTTTGACAGTTAGAGTGATCAATGAGTGGAACAAGCTGCCACGAGAAGTGGTGAGCTCTCCTTCAATGGAAGTCTTCAAACAGAGGCTGGACAGACATCTGACTGGGATGATTTAGCGAATCCTGCTTTGAGCAGGGGGTTGGACCAGATGGCCCAGGAGGTCCCTTCCAACTCTACGATTCTATGATTCTATGATACTGCAGATGCCTACAAGGGTACGGGCCACGGTACTGTCTAGGCCCGACGTGACTCTTGCACAACTCTCCTGACAGTCTCAGTCAAGCGGGCCCAAAGTGGCTGATGGTAATATGGGTCATGGTCTTGAACGAGCCCAACGTGGCTCGTCAGGTGATTAATGGCCCAGTCAGGGTGCAAGTGTTTGTCCTGTCCCCGATCACTCTTATGGGGCACGTGTGTTGTACTCATGAACACGGAGCATTCTGCGCCTTGCTTTCCAGCAGCCACCAGACTCACACTGTACATCTCTTTCTCTCTGATCCCCGCTGTTGGCGGCGGGCAACGACAGGCACTGGCTTGCACGCTGCGGGTGCTCCTGGCTGAAGCACTGCTCCCTGTGGCTGCTGCAACACCCAGCTCAGCTCTGCTCTGTGCTACGACTCTGCTCTGAATTGCTGCTGGGCACACTGCTTCCCTCACTGCAGCAGTCCCTGTCCTTCTGGTAGACTGCAGCACAGCTTATTGCAGCGCTGGTACTCCGTGTCAGGATGGGGAGCGGAGCACACTGCTTACCCCACCGCACGCTGCTCTGACCTGGTGCTAAATTCTCTTTCGCTCGCTTTTCCTTCTTATACTCCTGTGGCTGCGTGCTCTTTCTAGGTTCTCCCCACCCCCTCCTGTCAGCAGGAAGCTCCATCTCTCTCCTCCTTCCCACCTGCAGCAGGGGAAGGTCCTCATCACTAAGGCTTCCCCCTGTGAACAGAGGATGCAGCCTTCCTAGTTCCGGACTCGGCATGCAGGTACCCGCGGTCCGGTCTATCTCCTTACAGTCACATGTGCTCAGTGTGAACCTGTTCTCATCTGTGAAGAATATAAGGCACCAATGTTGAATTTTCCAATCTTGGTGTTCTCTGGCAACTGCCAATCGCCCAGCACGATGTTGGGATGTAAGCACAACATCCACTTGTGAACGTCGGATCCTCGTACCACTCTCATGTATTCTGTTTCTGCATGTCTGAGCAGACACATGGATTTTAGTGGCCTGATGGAGATCATTTTGCAGGGCTCTGGCAGTGCTCCTCCTGTTCCTCCTTACATAAAGGAGGAGGGGTAGCAGTCCTGCTGCTGGGTTGTTGCCCTCCTATGGCCCCCTCCACATCTCCTGGAGTACTGTCCTGTCTCCTGATATTTGCTCCATGCTCTGGACACTGTGCTGACAGACACAGCTATCCTTCTTGCCCAGGGCCGGCCCAAACGTATAGGCGAACTAGGCAGCCGCCTAGGGCGCCGACCCAAAGGGGGCGCCAGAGAAAAAATAGAAAAAATTATAAAAAATCTTTTCAAAAGGCAAAAAGTTTTAGGGATGGAAAGGAAAGTGTACATATTTAAGGGCAAATATGATGCAAGAGAGGTTGGATGGGTTGGCAACAATTTCGATAGAATCTGAAGTTGCTAAACAAATTAATCTCGGTGACTTAGTGTCATCCTTTAAAAAAAAAAGGCAAGGAAACAAAAATTTTAATTACCGGTCATATTATTGTTGGTTGTTTTTTGTTATTGATTACTTTGTATATATTTGTCCTATACAACTTCTCAGAAGATGAAAGAGTTAGGAGAGAGTTAATTAATCATTGTTGTTGTGGTTTATTTTGCTCCTAAATTTATATCCCAAGTTTTCATCTACTGCCAAGAATAGTAGGGGCGCAACAAAATAGTTTTGCCTCGGGCGCTGTAATCTCTCGGGCCGGCCCTGTTCTTGCCGCAGCTCACAGCGATGTGCCATCTTGGATGACCTGCACTACCTGAGGAACTACTGTGAGTTGTAGACACCACCTCATGCTACTGTACAGTACTTCTAGGGGCGAGAGCAATGACAAAATGCAAAAGTGACCAAAACAACAGCCAAAAAGGATGAAAAGAGAAATGGTCTGTGGTCACCCCCTGCAGAACCACTCTTTTATAGGGGTTGTCTTGCTAATTGCCTATCATTTCTACCTGTTGTCTGTTCCATTTGCACAAGAGCAGGAGAAATCAATTTACAATCGGTGTTGCTGGGCAGGTTGATTGCACAGAAGTCTGATTGACTTGGAGTTACATTGTGTTGTTTCAGTGTTCCCTTTCTTTTTTTAAGCAGTGGATATGTTTTTTTTTTTTAAAGAAGAGAATATTGTATCAGTAAAAGGTGCCAGGTTGGGTTTTGGAACTTTTATAAAAATAAATTTGCTCAAAAAAAGTCAAGCTGCGAAAAATACGTGTTTATTGCATAGCAAAAGTATATATATATTTTGTGGTGAGATGAGCAAGGCTCAGTGTAGGTTTTATTGAGATGCTTGGCTGCCAGTTGTGTCAAGCAGCTGAATGCTAAAACGTGATCTCCATATGACCCCAGAATGTCTGTACAGGAAGAGCATAATAACTCAGTCATCTTGTAAAAGTCTACGTAGAACAACTTTTTCTTTCTTCATTTTTTTTTGCACAAGGTCCTCAGTTATGAAAAACGTTTCCTCTTTACCCTCTTTCTGCCAGCAATAGCGGAGTTATTTTTTGGTTCAAAATCCCATGAGTAAAATTAATTTGATTAAGGGACTAAAGCATCGTTTTATTGTGTATCTCCAAAAAGCACTAATATGATGAGTCGTCTCAAATTATTTCCAGGTTACACAATGAATATTTCAAAGGGTTTTCTAGAAACCTACAAAGTCCCATAATTACGATCAGCCGTATGGAAAAAAACAATCTTTGTTCTTCAAATAAAAAATTAAAATTCTGCATTTAATAGAATGAATTCTGTGAAAAAGTAACCCGATCCTGGCTTCTTCTCGGCACGTCATTCTCTGTGCAGGTGCTGTACATTTGGCGTAGTTGTAGTCTAGAGGAAACTACATTTTTTTTATGAGGTTGTCTTTGTCGATCTTTCCCTGGATTGTATGTAAACAGTAACATTACAGTGTGAAATATAGGTGTAAAACACCAGATGTTCCTTTAGATCCTTAGTGGTTACTGTCATGTGAAGTGTTCAGTAAATATATCCATAAACAGTAACCCCATAACTGCGTTGTGCCAGTTTTCTGTTCATTACGTCGGAATGAGGTGTGCACATGAAAGATAGGATCTTGGTACTTGACCAGAACCGTGGCCACCTAAACATCTCCAGCAGCTTCCATGTATATATAAGTCTAACTTTACCATTAACACTAAAGTTTATAGAGATTTGTATGTCAGTCAATGGAAAGATTTCTTAGTCTTCTCCATAGAGGATAATGGGTTGTCCCTAGATTAAAAAGCCAAGGCTGCTTTCCTCCAGACAAACTTGACAACTGTCCATGGATGATACATTAAAATGAATGGGGAAGAGCTGCAATATCATAAACAACATGAGGACATGTTGTGAGCTCATTTTCGGGTTTGCCTCTGGCTTCTGGTGAGGGTTATGGAGCTGGCTGTGCTGACAGAGGAGTAGTGAGTTCTCTATCTGGACTCCCTCTGTTGGTGAAGGGAGGTAATGAAGCTGATCTAAATGGCAGAGACCGGCCACCTGAGGAATAGGACTGTGATTGGACATCAGGAGTTTCTTATTTCATATAAGGCAGCCGACTCCCTAGTTTCTTGCTGGTGATTTTTCCTGACTGTGGCTTCTGGTTTCCAGTTTGGTTCCTGCCTTCCTAAAGCTAAGTTTTCTCTGCTATTGTTCATATGAGTTTTTGTCTGGTTTACTTAGTTTTTGTGTTCAGCCAGCCCTGGCTGGGACTGGGCTGAATCCCCATTTTGTCTCTGATCAGTTGATCTCTTTTGCTCTGTCTTCAGAATATACCTGAGTGCTGATATAGTGATTTTTTCTATCAGACGTGTTGGACATTTTTTTTGGCAGGGTTTTTTTGCGTGATTGCAGACAGCAGCTTTTCTTTCCTGTCCTTTCTAGTTAGTGAGGGCCCCATCGTTTGCTCAGCCTATCTTTCTATCTGTGTCTGTGTTTTAATCTTGTTTCACCGACAATACATGTTGGGGGCTGTCTATTGCTTTGGGGTCTGCTCTGGGGCAGTTTAGATTTTCCCTTTCTTTCTTTAGGCTTATTTAGATCTCCGGTTGTGACGAGGAATCTAGGACCACCGTAGACACGCTCCACGGCTACTGCTAGTTGTTGTGGATAGGATCAGGGGTCTGCAATCCGCTAGTTACCAACCTCTCCAGTTTTCTGGGCTTAGCTTGCTTTTTGTTTTTTTCCTCCTCGGTGACTCATTTATAACAAGGACAACTGTAGCCATATTGTTTTTAAAAAGATAACAGCCATGTTTTTCTAGCTTCTGATAACCACTATTGCTTGTGATAGGTCTCATGGTAGATCTATTTCCCAAGACTGTTATGTGCTAATGTTTTTCATTATTTTTATTATTGTATGATTTTTTTTTTTACAGATATGCACCATATTCTTTGAGGCAAGGTGATCAACTAATGTGTAATCCTGAAGTTCAGTACACGCGTGGTAATCATGAGTGAGGGGTTGTTGTTCTCCCACACCCTGGCATCCTTCAAATAAATTGTGTCCCAATTCTCCAGTACAATTCGTATGGTGCATAAAACTCACATGTTGGTCGCAGACCTATGCTAACTCCGTTTATTCAACTTCTGGAATTGCCGACACACATTAGGGGACATCCAGTTCGTTTTTTTTTTTTTTTACTTCAATAAATTTTTATTGCATATTTTTCGAAAAAGAAAACATAAGTAACAACACGCCCAATGTAGGGGTTTAAACAAGGGAAACATAAGCATAAATGTGCATACTCATAGATTGACATAATGTATAAAACAGAAAACATATCGACACTTGCATAAAAAAATCATATGAAAAGACATATATCTTCAATGCAAAGGGGCAGACCTCTGACTAAGTAACCACGGTTCCCATATTCGATCAACCTTTTTCTTGGTAACTGACGAGTACACCAGAGTTTGTTCATATTGACAATGTACATTAATTTTGTCCACCACTTCTCTCATGGTGGGAAGAGACATCCCCTTCCATTTAGCAGCAAAGGTGAGCCTAGCCACAATCAGAATATGTGACACTATACCCCTGATATTTAAAGGAAAATCAGTTGTCCCTATATGCAACAGTCCCATTGATGATGTCAAGTTAACCTGATTCCCAGTCACCTCCTGTAACAACATATTTATAGTATTCCAAAAACCGATCGCCACCGGACAGGACCACCACATGTGGCTCAGCGATCCCAAACCACCACAACCTCTCCAGCAAGCCGAAGTATGGTTTGGCTCATAATGTACCAGTTGTCTTGGACACCTATATCACCTAAGATGCATCTTTTTTAACTGTTCTAGGTGACCAATACAAGATGATACTCTATGTATTTCTCTTAACCCCTTCCTGACATGAGACGTACTATCCTGTCCATGGGACCTGGGCCACTATGCCCATGGACGGGATAGTACGTCTACCGCGATCAGCGTCGCCCACGTGGTGAGCGCCGCTGATCGCGGCCGGGTGTCAGCTGATTATCACAGCTGACACCCGGCACAATGTGTCAGGGGCGGTCACGGACCGCCCCCAACACGTTAACCCCTTGCACACCGCGATCAAACATGATCGCGGTGTACCGGGGGTTAAAGGGAAGCATCGGCAGGGAGGGGGCTCCCTCCGTGCTTCCCTGAGCCCCCCACGGCAGCGCAATGTGCAGCGCTGCTGCCGGGGGCTCCTTTCCTGCAGGCCCCCCGAATCCAAGATGGCGACGGGGGCCTTCGGGGGCCTGCAGGAAGCTGGCTTCCTCAGTGCCTGCAAAATGCAGGCATGAGGAAGCCTTCTGCAGTGCCTGTGACAGATTGCTGATCTGTCACAGTCATCTGTGATGTGACAGATCAGCGATCTGTCACAGGACAGTGATGTCCCACCTGGGACTATTTAATAAAGTAAAAAAAAAAATAAAAAAAAGTGTTAAAATAAATTTAAAAAAATCGCCAAATAAATTAGAAAAAAAAAAAAAAAATATTCCCCCAAATAAATCCATTTTTTAGAAATAAAAAAAAAAAACAATAAAAGTACACATATTAGGTATCGCCGCGTCCGTAACGACCCGCCCTATAAAACTGTCCCATTAGTTAACCCCTTTAGCGAACCGCTTAAAAAATAAAAATAAAAAACGAAGAAAAAAATAATGATTTATTATCATACCGCCAAACAAAAAGTGTAATAACGCGCGATCAAAAAGACGCATATAAATATCCATGGTACCGCTGAAAACATCATCTTGTCCCGCAAAAAACAAGCTGCCACACAACATCATCCGCAAAAAAATAAAAAAGTTATAGCTCGCAGAATCAAGCGATGCAAAAATAATTATTTTTTATATAAAATAGTTTTCATTGCATAAAACCGACAAAACATAAAAAAAAGACCTAAATAAGGTATCTCTGTAAGCATACTGACCCGAAGAATAAAACCGCTTTATCAATTTTATCGCACGCGGAACGGTGTAAACGCACCCCCCCAAAAGAAATTCATGAAACGCTGGTTTGTGTTCATTCTGCGTCCCAAAAATCGGAATAAAAAGCGATCAAAAAATGTCACGTGCCCGAAAATGGTACCAATAAAAACGTCAACTCGTCCCGCAAAAAATAAGACCTCACATGACTCGGTGGGTCAAAATACGGAAAAATTAGAGCTTTCAATATGTGGTGATGCAAAAACTATTTTTACAATAAAAAGCGTCTTTTAGGCTAGTTTCACACTTGCTTTTTTTTGCAGCGCGTTTTTCCCGCAAAAAAATGCATTAAAAAAACGCATACAAAAGCATACAACTGCTGCGTTTTTTTCAAGCATTTTTATGAGCATGCATGAAAAAAACGCAGCGTTTTTATGCATTTGTAAGCGTTTTTAGTGCGTTTTTACCGCGTTTGCGTTTTTTTCCAACATTAGGTGGCCCCTCACACTAACCCAAACCAAGACTTTACTAACCCTAACCCTGACCCTGACCCTAACCCTAACCCTAACCCTAACTAACCCTAACCCTAACTAACCCTAACCCTGACCCTAACCCTTAACCAAACCATACTTAACCCTAACCCAAACCCTAAACCCTAACTAACCCTAACCCTAACCCTGACCCTAACCCTAACCCTAACCCTAACTAACCCTAACCCTAACCCTGACCCTAACCCTAACCCTAACCCTAACCCTAACTAACCCTAACCCTAACCCTAACCCTAACTAACCCTAACCCTAACCCTGACCCTAACCCTGACCCTAACCCTTAACCAAACCATACTTAACCATAACCCTGACCCTAACCCTAACCCTAACCCTGACCCTAACCCTTAACCAAACCATACTTAACCCTAACCCTGACCCTAACCCTAACCCTAACCCTAACCCTGACCCTAACCCTTAACCAAACCATACTTAACCCTAACCCTGACCCTAACCCCAACCCTAACCCTGACCCTAACCCCAACCCTAACCCTGACCCTGACCCTAACCCTAACCCTAAACCCCTTTAACTAACCCTAACTCTAACCCAAACCCCTAAATTCCATGGTTAAAAAAAAAACGCTTGTGCAAAAAAACGCATACATAAGCATGCCAATGCGCACATATGCGCACCCATAGGCTATAATGGCCATTTTTAGCGCAAAACGTGTGCATATGTGCGCATGCGCTTTTTTGCAGGGCCAAAAAATGCAACATGCTGCGTCTGGAAAATACCAACGCATACCCCAAAAAAACGCAGCGCATGAAAATCGCATACATGCGCATGGCAGCGCGCAGGTATGCGCACCCATGTTAAATATAGGGGAAAAAACGCATGCGCAGGTTAGCGTTTTTTTCCAGCGCTAAAAAACGCAAATGTGAAACCAGCCTTAGCGTGTGACAGCTGCCAAACATAAAAACTGCCATAAATAGTAAATCAAACCCCCCGTTATCACCCCCTTAGTTAGGGAAAAATAATAAAATAAAAAAAATGTATTTATTTCCATTTTTCCATTAGGGTTAGGGTTAGGGCTAGGGTTAGGGTTAGGGTAGGGTTAGGGCTAGGGTCAGGGTTAGGGCTGAGATTAGGGTTAGGGGTGTGTTGGGGTTCGGGTTGGAGTTAGAATTGGGGGGTTTCCACTGTTTGGGCACATCAGGGGCTCTCCAAATGCAACATGGCGTCTGATCTCAATTCCAGCCAATTCTGAGTTGACAAAGTCAAATGGTGCTCCTTCCCTTCCAAGCTCTGCCATGCGCCCAAACAGTGTTTTACCCCCACATGTAGGGTATCAGCCTACTCAAGTCAAATTGCAAAACAATTTTTTGGGTCCAATTTCTCCTGTTACCCTTGGGAAAATAAAAAATTGGGGGCAAAAATATCATTTTTGTGGGAAAAAAATGATTTTTTTATTTTCACGCCCGAGCGTTATAAACTTCTGTGAAGCACTTGGGGGTTCAAAGTGCTCACCACACATCTAGATAAGTTCCGTGGGGGGCCTAGTGTCGAAAATGGGGTCACTTGTGGGGAGTTTCAATAGATTAGGTACATCAGGGGCTCTCCAAACGCACATGACACCCGCAGACCATTCCATCAAAGTCTGCATTCCAAAATGTCACTGCTTCCCTTCCGAGCCCCGACGTGTCTCCATACAGTAGTTTTCTCCCACATATGGGGTGTCAGCGTACTCATGACAAATTGGACAACAACTTTTGGGGTCCAATTTCTCCTGTTACCCTTGGGAAAATAAAAAAATTGGGGACTAATTGATCATGTTTGTGGAAAAAATACGATTTTTTTATTTTCATGCCCGGGCATTATTAACTTCTGTGAATCCCTTGGGGGTTCAAAGTGCTCACCACACATCTAGATAAGTTCCTTAGGGGGTCTCGTTTCCAAAATGGGGTCATGTGTCAGGGGTTTCCACTGTTTAGGTACATTAGGGGCTCTCCAAAGGCAACATGACACCCGCAGACCATTCCATCAAAGTCTGCATTCCAAAACGTCACTACTTCCCTTCCGAGCCCTGACGTGTGTCCATACAGTAGTTTTCTCCCACATATGGGGTGTCAGCGTACTCAGGACAAATTGGACAACAACTTTTGGGGTTCAATTTCTCCTGTTACCCTTGGGAAAATAAAAAAATTGGCGACTAATTGATCATGTTTGTGGAAAAAATAAGATTTTTTTATTTTCATGCCCGGGCATTATAAACTTCTGTGAAGCCCTTGGGGGTTCAAAGTGCTCACCTCACATCTAGATAAGTTCCTTAGGGGGTCTCATTTCCAAAATGGGGTCATTTGTCAGGGGTTTCCACTGTTTAGGTACATTAGGGGCTCTCCAAAGGCAACATGACACCCGCAGACCATTCCATCAAAGTCTGCATTCCAAAACGTCACTACTTCCCTGCCGAGCCCTGACGTGTGTCCATACAGTAGTTTTCTCCCACATATGGGGTGTCAGCGTACTCAGGACAAATTGGACAACAACTTTTGGGGTTCAATTTCTCCTGTTACCCTTGGGAAAATAAAAAAAATTGGGGACTAATTGATCATGTTTATGGAAAAAATACGATTTTTTTATTTTCATGCCCGGGCATTATAAACTTCTGTGAAGCCTTTGGGGGTTCAAACTGCTCACCTCACATCTAGATAAGTTCCTTAGGGGGTCTGGTCTAGTTTTCAAAATGGGGTCATTTGTGGGGTGTTTCCACTGTTTAGGTACATTAGGGGCTCTCCAAAGGCAACATGACACCCGCAGACCATTCCATTAAAGTCTGCATTCCAAAATGTCACTACTTCCCTTCCGAGCCCCGACGTGTGCCCATACAGTAGTTTTCTCCCACATATGGGGTATCAGCATACTCAGGAAAAAATTGGACAACAACTTTTGGGGTCCAATTTCTCCTGGTACCCTTGGGAAAATAAAAAAATGGTGACTAAAACATCATGTTTGTGGAAACAATACAAATTTTTTATTTTCACGCCCGGGCGTTATAAACTTCTGTGAAGCATTGGGGGGTTCAAAGTGCTCACCACACATCTAGATAAGTTCCTTGGGGGGTCTAGTTTACGAAATGGTGTCATTTGTGGGGGGTTTCCACTGTTTAGGTACATCAGGGGTTTTCCAATCGCGACATGGTGTCCGATCTCAATTCCAGCCAAAAACGTCAAATGGCGCTGCTTCCCTTCCGAGCTCTGCCATGCGCCCAAATAGTGGTTTACCCCCACATGTGGGGTATCAGCGTACTCAGGACAAATTGCACAATAACTTTTAGGGTCCTGTTACCCTTGGAAAAATAAAAATTGAGGGTGAAAAGATCATTTTCGTGGAAAAAATATGAATTTTTAATTGTACGGCTTTATGTTATAAACTTCTGTGAAGCCCTTGGGGGTTCAAAGTTCTCACCACACATCTAGATAAGTTCCTTAGGGGGTCTAGTTTCCAAAATGGTGTCATTTGTGGGGGGTTTCCACTGTTTTGGTACATCAGGGGTTTTCCAATCGCGACATGGTGTCCGATCTCAATTCCAGCCAAAAACGTCAAATGGCGTTGCTTCCCTTCCGAGCTCTGCCATGCGCCCAAATAGTGGTTTACCCCCACATGTGGGGTATCAGCGTACTCAGGACAAATTTCACAATAACTTTTAGGGTCCTGTTACCCTTGGGAAAATAAAAATTGGGGTGAAAAGATCATTTTTTTGGAAAAAATATGATTTTTTAATTGTACCGCTGTACGTTATAAACTTCTGTAAAGCCCTTGTGGGTTCAAAGTTCTCACCACATATCTAGATAAGTTCCTTGGGGGGTCTAGTTTCCAAAATGGGGTCACTTGTAGGGGTTTCCACTGTTTAGGTACATCAGGGACTCTCCAAACGTGACATGGCGTCCGATCTGAATTCCAGCCAATTTTGCATTGAAAAAGTCAAACGGCGCTCCTTCCATTCTGAGGTCTGCCATGCGCCGAAACAGTCGTTCCCCCCCACATGTCAGGTATCAGCGTACTCAGGACAAATTGCACAATAACTTTTGCAGTCCTATTTCTCCTGTTACCCTTGGTAAAATAAAAAAAATTGAACCTGAAGTATTTTTTTTGTGAAAAAAAGTTAGATGTTCATTTTTTTTTAAATATTAAAAAAAATTCCTGTGACGCACCTAAAGGGTTAATAAACTTCTTGAATGTGGTTTTGAGCACCTTAAGGGGTGCACTTTTTAGAATGGTGTCACTTTTGGGTATTTTCTATCATATAGACCCCTCAAAGTGACCTCAAATGTGATGTGGTCCTAAAAATAAAATGGTGTTGTAAAAATGAGAAATCGCTGGTCAACTTTTAACCCTTATAACTTCCTAACAAAAAAAAATTTTGGTTCCAAAATTGTGCTGATGTAAAGTAAACATGTGGGAAATGTTATTTATTAAGTTTTTTGTGTGCTGTATCTCTGTGATTTAAGGGCATAAAAATTCAAAGTTGGAAAATTGCGAAATTTTCAAAATTTTCGCCAAATTTCCATTTTTCTCACAAATAAACGCAAGTTATTTGAATGAAATTTTACCACTAACATGAAGTACAATATGTCACGAGAAAACAATGTCAGAATCACCGGGATCCATGGAAGCGTTCCAGAGTTATGACCTCATAAAGGTACAGTGGTCAGAATTGTAAAAATTGTCCCGGTCATGAACGTGCAAATCACCCTTGGGGGTGAAGGGGTTAAACTATCCCTCCATTATAAAGGGGATAGGCCCTTCCAAAGCTTTTAAGGAAATATTTGTTAAAGGAATATTTAGAAGGCTTGAAGCAAGTTTTCTCCAATAACGTATTGCTGTTGATTCGGTAGGTAGACACGGGGTGTACTTACTAAATTTAATAGCTTCCATTTCCAACGTAAGCCGCGTCGAGGTCAATTTAGAATAAAATGACTCAATCTGAAGTCACTTATGTGTCTTATCCAATAACCACCAGTCTCTAATTACCGTTATTACCTTCGCTTTATGATAAGCATGTACTGTATGTTAGGGGCACCCATCCCCCCAAATTCATAAGGATAATATAGTAACTTACCAGCCACTCTTGGTTTTTTATATGCCCAAATGAAGTAATTAGCTATTTTTTGAAGGGATTTAATTATCCTAAGAGGAATCTGGACAGGGATACAACTAAAATAATATAAAACCTTGGGAAGTACCATCATCTTATAAATGTTAATCCTTGCTATCCATGACATAGTAGCTGTACGTAATTCGTCCAGACTCCTCCTAGATTCTTAAACCACCAGAAAAAACAAATATTTATAATACCTCCATATAGGGCAACAGCAATACTCAAAATTGATACACTCAACCACAGAGAAAAAGAGTACACAAAGCTGTTTAGAATACTGAAAAAATTGACATTTTTATTATCATTACATAAAAAAGTATGTAAAAATACACTTAAAATTATTTATGGACAACAATTTGTTCAATAAAGGAGATAGACAGTTGTAAAATATGTGGTATATATAGTATTATTTAAAGGACTGGGTTTGTCATACCCCTAAATATAAGAAAACATATTCCTAAAATGTCATAGTGTATAGAACTACTCATATAGAGCAGACTGAAAAGAGAGAAGAGGAGTGGAAAAAATCCAATAATTGTAGTCAGCTCAAAATAATAATAATAATAATAATAATATTTTTTTTTTTTATAGCGCCGACATATTCCGCAGCACTTTACATTTCAGAGGGGATTTGTACAGACAATAGACATTACAGCATAACAATAATCACATAGAGTAGATTATAACAAATACCAAGAGGAAAGAGGGCCCTGCTCGCAAGCTTACAGTCTATGAGGAAAGAGGTAGACACGAAAGGTGGGTGGTAACAGTTGCCCTGATTGTATGGACCAGCCATAATGTTAGGTGTGTGACAGTACGGACACAGAGGGCTAATGGATGCATAAAGCATGTGGGAGAATGATGCGGGGAACCTGGTTATGGTAAAACTTTTGGCTCTGCCACACAGGGATAGATTAGGTTAATGTGTTGAGGTGGTAGGCCAGTCTGAATAAATGCGTTTTCAGGACATGCTTAAAATTGTTGGGATTGGGGACTAATCGTATTGACCTGGGAAGTGCATTCCAAAGAATTGGCGCGGCACGTGTATAGTCTTGGAGACGGGAGTGGGAGGTTCTGACTATTGAGGATGCTAACCTCAGGTCATCAGCAGAACGGAGGGCGCGGGTAGGGTGGTATACTGAAACAAGGGAGGAGATGTAGGGTGGTGCTGAGCCATGGAGAGCTTTGTGGGTGAGGGTAATAAGTTTATACTGAATTCTGGAATGGATGGGTAGCCAGTGTAATGACTGGCACAAGGTAGAGGCATCGGTGTAACGATTGGTGAGGAATATGATCCTGGCTGCAGCATTCAAGACAGATTGGAGAGGGGAGAGTTTGGTAAGAGGGAGACCGATTAGAAGAGAGTTACAACAGTCGAGACAAGAATGAATAAGAGAAACAGTAAGAGTTTTTGCAGAGTCAAAGGTAAGAAAAGGTCGAATTCTAGAAATGTTTTTGAGGTGCAGATGACAAGAGGGAGCCAGTGATCGAATATGGGGGGCAAAGGAAAGCTCGGAATCAAGTATGACCCCAAGACAGCGGGCCTGTTGCTGGGGAGTAATAGTGGAACCACACACAGAAATGGCAATGTCGGGTATAGGTACATTAGTAGAGGGAGGAAACACCAGGAGTTCAGTCTTTGACAGGTTCAGTTTCAGATATAGTGAGGACATGATATTAGACACAGCGTTTAGACAATCGCCGGTGTTTTCAAGAAAGGCTGGCGTTATGTCAGGAGAAGAAGCGTATAATTGGGTGTCATCAGCATAGAGATGGTACTGGAAACCAAATCTACTGATTGTTTGACCAATAGGGGCAGTGTACAAGGAGAAGAGGAGGGGGCCTAGAACCGATCCTTGGGGGACCCCAACAGTAAGGGGAAGATGAGAGGAGGAGGAACTGGCAAAAGATACAGTAAAGGAGCGGTCGGAGAGATAGGAGGAGAACCAGGAGAGAACGGTATCCTTGAGGCCAATGGAATGGAGCATAGTGAGGAGGAGCTGATGATCCACAGTGTCGAATGCTGCAGAGAGATCCAAGAGAATTAGCATGGAGTAGTGACCATTTGATTTAGCTGTTAGCAGATCATTAGAGACTTTAGTGAGGGCAGTTTCGGTGGAGTGTAAAGAGCGGAAACCGGATTGGAGAGGGTCGAGAAGAGAGTTATCAGAGAGATAGCGGATAAGACGGGAGTGGACCAGGCGTTCCAGGAGTTTAGAGATGAAGGGAAGATTAGAGACAGGTCTATAGTTAGCGGCACAGTTTTGGTCGAGGGATGGTTTTTTAAGTAGTGGATGTATGATGGCATGCTTAAATGAGGAGGGAAAAATACCAGAAGAGAGAGAGAGGTTAAATATTTTAGTTAGGTGAGGGGTGACATTAGGGGAAAGGGACTGGAGGAGCTGTGACGGAAATGGGTCACTGGTGTAAGTAGTTGGGCGAGAAGATGCAAGGAGCCTGCTTACTTCTTCTTCTGTGACTGGTTCAAAATCAGAGAGTGAGTTAGATGTAGTGGGGGAGGGAGGACAGTGCATGGTATGAGGTGATTGGGAGATAATTTCCTGTCGGATCTGGTCAATTTTTTCTTTGAAGTAATTGGCCAGATCGTCAGCTCGGAGCTCCGTGGTTGGGGCCTGTACTCTTGGATTGAGTAGAGAATGAAAAGTGTCAAAGAGACGTTTCGGGTTATTGGACAGTGAGGTGATGAGGGTGTTGAAATAGGTTTGTTTGGAGAGGTGAAGGGCAGTGTTGTATGTTCTAAGCATAAACTTAAAATGGATGAAATCTTCGGGTAGATTGGATTTTCTCCACAGACGTTCGGCGCACCTGGAGCACCGCTGCAGGAAATGTGTTTGCACCGTGTGCCAGGGTTGTCGCCGTCTGCGTTGTGGTGTTCTATTTATAGGGGGTGCAAATTCATCCAGGGCAGTTTGAAGTGTTTCATTGTAATGCTTCAATGCAGAATCAGGACATGAGAGGGAGGAGATAGGGGCCAATGAAGACTGCAAGTTCTTCATAAGTTTCTGGGTGTTTATGGCCTGTATGTTTCTATAAGTCTGGACAGTGGGGGTGACCTGAGCAGCCTGGCAGTTCTTGATAGAGAATGACAGAAGATTGTGGTCAGAGAGCGGGAGAGGGGAGTTTGCAAAATCATCCACTGCACAAAGCCGCGAGAAGACCAAGTCGAGGGAGTTTCCGTCTTCATGCGTTGGAGAATTAGTAAGCTGCGAAAGGCCAAATGAGGAGGTTAGAGATAAAAGGTGAGTAGCAGATGGTGAGAGGGGAAGAGCAATGGGGATGTTGAAATCTCCCATGATGAGGGTAGGGATGTCTGAACCACTCCATAAAAATCAAATAAAGTGCCACAGTGTAATAAAAAGGAAGGGGGGGGACTTCTTACCCAAGTAGGTCCTGATATGCCACGTGTATAGCAGCCCCGACGCGCGTTTCGCGTGGGCTTCCTCAGCCCCTCTCTCTCTCTCTCTCTCCCTCCTTTTCCACAGTAAATTTCATCACCTTGGCACCAAAAACGGATTAGTCAAAAAACGGATCCTGTGACATCCATTTGTGGCAAAACGGAAACGGATCCGTTTTTTTACACCATGGCGGATTTTGACTGACGTCAAAAAACTGAAGTGTGAAACAGGCCTAATTGTCTCATAACTGGCACTACACAATTCCTGATTCTATTGTGCCATGACTGCACTGTTTGACGTCCTAGCTTAAAGCTAATGCTTATCCTACATCTTATGTCCTATACTTTCTCTATACCTGACACATCAGACATTATGCATTTATCAGAACACATATGCATTACATTACATTACATTAACTATGCACTTTGGTGCCTATAAGGTTCTATGCTAAAAAAACTTGTAAACACAGGTTACAACCATTTTATGCACAATGGAGAGACTTATGACTGTTCTGGTCACACTCTTACACTGGTAAATTTGACGAGTCACTCAACATAACCTTGGGTTAAAGTTTGGAGTCATGGTAAGAGGAGCATCTCTTTGTCCTTCAGCCAGCACAGTGATTCTGTGTAATGGGAGACTACACAACATCCACGTGAAAATGGGAATTGTATATTAAGTGGTTAAGTGGTCATGTTTTTGCCTCACCACTCTGGGTGTGACTATTACACAGCACAAGTATTAGCCAATACTGGGATTCTGACTGAACAGAAAGGACTTTGCATAGTGGCATTGTCTGCTGAATCAGTGAGGCATCTTCGGCACTACTAAAACGTGTCCAACACCTTGGCCAAAGGGCTACCAGTTCCTTTGATGGTTGTTGTAGATCTGATTGTGTGACCTCTGTTCAAGGTTTAAACCTGTGAGAAGTCACACGATCTGAGAAAAGTCACGATTTAGTGCCTCAGTCTGTGGACAATCCTCAACCCAAAATAAGTCCAAAAATTATCCCTAAACTGCTCTTACAATGCTTCTAATAATCATAGATGGAGGGTTAAGTAACTAGACTGATAAGTAAGTAAATTTACAGAAGAAAACAATGAATGATTATGAACAGTTTGTGTCATCAAAAGTAAATCCATCGGGTTCCAAGTCTGCAGACAGATGGGTCATAGTATAATAATATTTGTCAGCAATAGGAATCACGATTTAGGGTTGCAAAATGTTTAGGAATTTGTGGATTATTCCCTTGCCCATGGACATCAATAACATTACATTCAACCTAGCAAATAAATTGTCAGAAGAGAGGAGACACGCTAAGCCAAGGTCACAAGATACTATATATATCAGGTCTAATATTTTTGCATTTGACTTCTGACGTTCACTTCAAAGTGTTACACAAGATTAAAAAAACATGGCTCTTTTCTTTCAGAAACTGCACCACAGTTTCCCACCGTCAAGAATGAAAGCTGCATCTGCACATGAGATACAAGTAGTTTGATGGTTGAACAACCACTTAATGAATGATTGTCTGGGTGCATCTGGAAAGGAATGGTAGATAAAACAACGCCCTCCAGAGATTGTTTAAGAAATTTTAAACATTGCATTGTATTTATCGGATTGTATGATTGTGAAAATGAGTTTTATAAGGTTGCATCAAATGCTTTGCCTATTGCACTGGATTTGATGTTGGGATCATTTGATATTTATATGGTATTTTGTATATTTAGCACTTATTAAGACACATGCTAGGTAGGAGAGATTTAAACGTTAGTTTTAAGGCCCTGAAACAGGAGAATTTAGTTACTAAAATGGAGACGCTATTGACCGTTCCATAGTAGACCATAGAATGTTTGTTGGAAGAGACTGCTAAAGTTGATATAAGAAGCAGCAACCATTGGATTTATAGTGGCAGAATGGAAAAGAAACTGGAGTCAAACGGGAGATAATGCAACAAAGAAAGAAGAAGATCCTGCTACCCCCAGAATTGTAGAGGAAAGAATGGAGCACAGATCAGTTGAGTACAAAGGTGAAGAGTCTTGGTACTGCTGTATGTCAGAAGTAGCACCCTGAGACAGTGAAGTGGGATTGGTCCAACGTCTAGGAAGCCAAGGGAAGTAATACTGGGATAGATAGATAGATGGGAGCACTGAGGGTACAGGGACCAAACATGCAGTGCCGTGAAACCCTCAAGTCCTCAAGTGTTAAGCTGCCACCAATAGCCACTAAGCTATAACCCTAAGAACTGTGTCTCTCATGGAAAAATTCCCACTCCAATGAGAACTTCATCACATTCAAACAGTCCCTCACTACTTTCAAGGCCACACTCGCTGCAGCAAAACAAACCTACTTCTCATCTCTCATATCCTCCCTGTCTCACAACCCTAAACAGTTATTCAACACCTTCAATTCTCTCCTCCACCCCCCAGCACCTCCTCCCTCTCCACTCATCTCAGCTGAAGACTTTGCCTCATTTTTCAAGGAGAAGATTGATAACATCAGAGACAGTTTTGGTCAACAACCCCCAGTGCCCTTCCTCTTACCTGCCCTGCCCTCGTCCCCCAAAACCAACTTCTCCACCATTACAAAAGATCGACTCTCCACTCTACTCTCAAGATCAAATCTCACTACCTGTGCACTTGACCCGATCCCATCCCACTTCATCCCAAACCTCACCACAGTCTTCATCCCAACCCTAACCCATCTCTTCAACCTATCACTAACAACTGGTGTTTTCCCCTCAAGCTTTAAACATGCCTCAATCACACCTATCTTTAAAAAGCCCTCTCTTGACCCATCCTCTGTATCTAGCTATCGCCCTATATCACTTCTCCCCTATGCCTCAAAACTACTGGAACAACACGTCCATCTTGAACTATCCTCCCACCTCTCTTCTTGCTCCCTCCTTGACCACTTGCAATCCGGCTTCCGGCCACACCACTCCACTGAAACTGCCTTAACTAAGGTCACCAATGACCTAATAGCCGCCAAGGTCAAGCAACACTACTCCTCCTGGACCTGTCCTCTGCCTTTGACACAGTGGACCATTCCCTATTACTACAGACCCTCTCATCTCTTGGTATCACAGACTTGGCCCTATCTTGGATTGCGTCATACCTAGCAGACCGGACATTCAGCGTCTCCCATTCGCACACCACCTCCTCACCACGCCCCCTATCCGTCGGAGTCCCGCAAGGTTCAGTCCTAGGGCCCCTGCTCTTCTCCGTTTACACCTTCGGCCTCGGACAGCTCATAGAATCTCATGGCTTTGAGTATCATATCTATGCTGATGACACACAGATCTACATCTCTGGACCAGATATCACCTCCCTACTAAACAGAATCCCTCAATGTCTGTCTGCTATTTCATCCTTCTCCGCTAGATTTCTAAAACTTAATATGGACAAAACAGAATTAATCATCTTTCGCCCATCTCACGTGACCCCCCAATAGACCTATCCATTAAAGTAAACGGCTGCCCACTCTCTCCAGTCCCACAAGCTCGCTGCCTCGGGGTTATCCTTGACACTGATCTCTCCTTCAAACCACATATCCAAGCCCTTTCTGCTTCCTGCCGACTTCAACTCAAAAATATTTGACGGATCCGTACATTCCTCAACCAAGAATCTGCAAAAACCCTAGTCCATGCCCTCATCATCTCCCGCCTTGACTACTGCAACCTCCTGCTCTGTGGCCTCCCCTCTATCACTCTCGTACCCTTCCAATCTATTCTTAACTCTGCTGCCCGACTAATCCACCTGTCCCCCCGCTATTCCCCGGCCTCTCCCCTCTGTCAATCCCTGCACTGGCTCCCCATTACCCAAAGACTCCAGTTCAAAACCCTAACCATGACATACAAAGCCATCCACAACCTGAGTCCTCCGTACATCTGTGACCTAGTCTACCGGTACTTACCTGCACGAAACCTCCGATCCTCACAAGATCCCATTCTGTACTCCCCTCTTATCTCCTCTTCCCACAATCTCATACAAGATTTCTCCCGCGCATCCCCTCTCCTCTGGAACTCTCTACCACAACATATCAGACTCTCGCCTACCATGGAAACCTTCAAAAAGAACTTGAAGACCTACCTCTTCCGACAAGCCTACAACTGGCAGTAACCACCGATCCACTAAACCGCTGCACGACCAGCTCTACCCTCGCCTACTGTATCCTCACCCATCCCATTGTAGATTGTGAGCCCTCGCGGGCATGGGCTTCTCTCATCCTGTACAAGTCGTGACTTGTATTGTTTAAGATCACTGTACTTGTATGTATTATGTATACCCCTCCTCACATGTAAATGGCGCTATAATAATAAATAATAATAATAATAATAATAATAATAATTAGAGTTGAGCGACTTTTTTTTTTTTAGGGTCGCGTTTCGTTTCGTGAAACCCGACTTTTCCAAAAGTCGGGTCGAGCAAGATCGTCCGATTATAGGGAAAAGTCGGGGTCGTCCCGAAACACGAAACCCAATGTAAGTCAATGGGGAATAAAAGTCGGCAGTGAGAGGAGGACAGGAAGCACACCAACAGTGCCCATTTGAATGCCAAAAGCATCAATTCTTCTTACTTAAGCTTGTCAACCTTAATTAACTTCATAATACAAGTTACGCACTGAAAAATGGGGGTTATTTGGCTACAGACTGTGGGGGGGAGGGCTGGCTCCAGGTTTTCATGTGCCCTGGGCGAAAGAGCGCCCCTTTAACACATGCCACAACTCATCATGCTCCGATACGGCAGAGAAATAGCAGTATAGTACAATGAAAAATGCCTCACTTTTTACATCTCATGACGAGGCCCATCTATTTCTCCATACAGAATCATTGGTCCCATATAATGTTTGAAACAGTAAATGATGAGCTCCACATAATGCTACAGTATATGTTGGTCCCCATGGATGAAGCTCTACTGTCTTATGGGCCCAAATAATGCTCCAAACATAATGGGCCCCATTTCTAATGCTCTAGTGTATAATGGGCCCTGTAAATGCTGCTCCAGTGTCTGATGTCCACCTTTGGAATGTTCCAGTGTATGGTGGGCCCCATCTATCATTCTCAGACGGTGTTAAGCCCAGTATGGATTGCACGTGATTGCACAAAGGTGAGAAAGGGTACCGTATCCCCACATAACATGTATGGATAGTGTACACATTCAAAATATATGTCTATACATCAGGAGGCAGGCTCAGACGGTGTTAGGCCCAGTATGGATTGCACGTGATTGCACAAAGGTTAGAAAGGGTACCGTATCCCCAGATAACATGTATGGATAGCGTACACATTCAAAATATATGTCTCAGGAGGCAGGCTCAGACGGTGTTAGGCCCAGTATGGATTGCACGTGATTGCACAAAGGTTAGAAAGGGTACCGTATCCCCAGATAACATGTATGGATAGCGTACACATTCAAAATATATGTCTCAGGAGGCAGGCTCAGATGGTGTTAGGCCCAGTATGGATTGCACGTGATTGCACAAAGGTTAGAAAGGGTACCGTATCCCCAGATAACATGCATGGATAGCGTACACATTCAAAATATATGTCTCAGGAGGCAGGCTCAGACGGTGTTAGGCCCAGTATGGATTGCACGTGATTGCACAAAGGTTAGAAAGGGTACCGTATCCCCAGATAACATGTATGGATAGCGTACACATTCAAAATATATGTCTCAGGAGGCAGGCTCAGACGGTGTTAGGCCCAGTATGGATTGCACGTGATTGCACAAAGGTTAGAAAGGGTACCGTATCCCCGGATAACATGTATGGATAGCGTACACATTCAAAATATATGTCTCAGGAGGCAGGCTCAGACGGTGTTAGGCCCAGTATGGATTGCACGTGATTGCACAAAGGTTAGAAAGGGTACCGTATCCCCAGATAACATGTATGGATAGCGTACACATTCAAAATATATGTCTCAGGAGGCAGGCTCAGACGGTGTTAGGCCCAGTATGGATTGCACGTGATTGCACAAAGGTTAGAAAGGGTACCGTATCCCCACATAACATGTATGGATAGCGTACACATTCAAAATATATGTCTCAGGAGGCAGGCTCAGACGGTGTTAGGCCCAGTATGGATTGCACGTGATTGCACAAAGGTTAGAAAGGGTACCGTATCCCCAGATAACATGTATGGATAGCGTACACATTCAAAATATATGTCTCAGGAGGCAGGCTCAGATGGTGTTAGGCCCAGTATGGATTGCACGTGATTGCACAAAGGTTAGAAAGGATACCGTATCCCCAGATAACATGCATGGATAGCGTACACATTCAAAATATATGTCTCAGGAGGCAGGCTCAGACGGTGTTAGGCCCAGTATGGATTGCACGTGATTGCACAAAGGTTAGAAAGGGTACCGTATCCCCAGATAACATGTATGGATAGCGTACACATTCAAAATATATGTCTCAGGAGGCAGGCTCAGACGGTGTTAGGCCCAGTATGGATTGCACGTGATTGCACAAAGGTTAGAAAGGGTACCGTATCCCCGGATAACATGTATGGATAGCGTACACATTCAAAATATATGTCTCAGGAGGCAGGCTCAGACGGTGTTAGGCCCAGTATGGATTGCACGTGATTGCACAAAGGTTAGAAAGGGTACCGTATCCCCAGATAACATGTATGGATAGCGTACACATTCAAAATATATGTCTCAGGAGGCAGGCTCAGACGGTGTTAGGCCCAGTATGGATTGCACGTGATTGCACAAAGGTTAGAAAGGGTACCGTATCCCCACATAACATGTATGGATAGCGTACACATTCAAAATATATGTCTCAGGAGGCAGGCTCAGACGGTGTTAGGCCCAGTATGGATTGCACGTGATTGCACAAAGGTTAGAAAGGGTACCGTATCCCCGGATAACATGTATGGATAGCGTACACATTCAAAATATATTTCTCAGGAGGCAGGCTCAGACGGTGTTAGGCCCAGTATGGATTGCACGTGATTGCACAAAGGTTAGAAAGGGTACCGTATCCCCGGATAACATGTATGGATAGCGTACACATTCAAAATATATGTCTCAGGAGGCAGGCTCAGATGGTGTTAGGCCCAGTATGGATTGCACGTGATTGCACAAAGGTTAGAAAGGGTACCGTATCCCCAGATAACATGTATGGATAGCGTACACATTCAAAATATATGTCTCAGGAGGCAGGCTCAGATGGTGTTAGGCCCAGTATGGATTGCACGTGATTGCACAAAGGTTAGAAAGGGTACCGTATCCCCAGATAACATGCATGGATAGCGTACACATTCAAAATATATGTCTCAGGAGGCAGGCTCAGACGGTGTTAGGCCCAGTATGGATTGCACGTGATTGCACAAAGGTTAGAAAGGGTACCGTATCCCCAGATAACATGTATGGATAGCGTACACATTCAAAATATATGTCTCAGGAGGCAGGCTCAGACGGTGTTAGGCCCAGTATGGATTGCACGTGATTGCACAAAGGTTAGAAAGGGTACCGTATCCCCGGATAACATGTATGGATAGCGTACACATTCAAAATATATGTCTCAGGAGGCAGGCTCAGACGGTGTTAGGCCCAGTATGGATTGCACGTGATTGCACAAAGGTTAGAAAGGGTACCGTATCCCCAGATAACATGTATGGATAGCGTACACATTCAAAATATATGTCTCAGGAGGCAGGCTCAGACGGTGTTAGGCCCAGTATGGATTGCACGTGATTGCACAAAGGTTAGAAAGGGTACCGTATCCCCACATAACATGTATGGATAGCGTACACATTCAAAATATATGTCTCAGGAGGCAGGCTCAGACGGTGTTAGGCCCAGTATGGATTGCACGTGATTGCACAAAGGTTAGAAAGGGTACCGTATCCCCAGATAACATGTATGGATAGCGTACACATTCAAAATATATGTCTCAGGAGGCAGGCTCAGATGGTGTTAGGCCCAGTATGGATTGCACGTGATTGCACAAAGGTTAGAAAGGGTACCGTATCCCCAGATAACATGCATGGATAGCGTACACATTCAAAATATATGTCTCAGGAGGCAGGCTCAGACGGTGTTAGGCCCAGTATGGATTGCACGTGATTGCACAAAGGTTAGAAAGGGTACCGTATCCCCAGATAACATGTATGGATAGCGTACACATTCAAAATATATGTCTCAGGAGGCAGGCTCAGACGGTGTTAGGCCCAGTATGGATTGCACGTGATTGCACAAAGGTTAGAAAGGGTACCGTATCCCCGGATAACATGTATGGATAGCGTACACATTCAAAATATATGTCTCAGGAGGCAGGCTCAGACGGTGTTAGGCCCAGTATGGATTACACGTGATTGCACAAAGGTTAGAAAGGGTACCGTATCCCCAGATAACATGTATGGATAGCGTACACATTCAAAATATATGTCTCAGGAGGCAGGCTCAGACGGTGTTAGGCCCAGTATGGATTGCACGTGATTGCACAAAGGTTAGAAAGGGTACCGTATCCCCACATAACATGTATGGATAGCGTACACATTCAAAATATATGTCTCAGGAGGCAGGCTCAGACGGTGTTAGGCCCAGTATGGATTGCACGTGATTGCACAAAGGTTAGAAAGGGTACCGTATCCCCGGATAACATGTATGGATAGCGTACACATTCAAAATATATTTCTCAGGAGGCAGGCTCAGACGGTGTTAGGCCCAGTATGGATTGCACGTGATTGCACAAAGGTTAGAAAGGGTACCGTATCCCCGGATAACATGTATGGATAGCGTACACATTCAAAATATATGTCTCAGGAGGCAGGCTCAGATGGTGTTAGGCCCAGTATGGATTGCACGTGATTGCACAAAGGTTAGAAAGGGTACCGTATCCCCAGATAACATGCATGGATAGCGTACACATTCAAAATATATGTCTCAGGAGGCAGGCTCAGACGGTGTTAGGCCCAGTATGGATTGCACGTGATTGCACAAAGGTTAGAAAGGGTACCGTATCCCCGGATAACATGTATGGATAGCGTACACATTCAAAATATATGTCTCAGGAGGCAGGCTCAGACGGTGTTAGGCCCAGTATGGATTGCACGTGATTGCACAAAGGTTAGAAAGGGTACCGTATCCCCAGATAACATGTATGGATAGCGTACACATTCAAAATATATGTCTCAGGAGGCAGGCTCAGACGGTGTTAGGCCCAGTATGGATTGCACGTGATTGCACAAAGGTTAGAAAGGGTACCGTATCCCCGGATAACATGTATGGATAGCGTACACATTCAAAATATATGTCTCAGGAGGCAGGCTCAGACGGTGTTAGGCCCAGTATGGATTGCACGTGATTGCACAAAGGTTAGAAAGGGTACCGTATCCCCGGATAACATGTATGGATAGCGTACACATTCAAAATATATGTCTCAGGAGGCAGGCTCAGACGGTGTTAGGCCCAGTATGGATTGCACGTGATTGCACAAAGGTTAGAAAGGGTACCGTTTCCCCAGATAACATGTATGGATAGCGTACACATTCAAAATATATGTCTCAGGAGGCAGGCTCAGACGGTGTTAGGCCCAGTATGGATTGCACGTGATTGCACAAAGGTTAGAAAGGGTACCGTATCCCCGGATAACATGTATGGATAGCGTACACATTCAAAATATATGTCTCAGGAGGCAGGCTCAGACGGTGTTAGGCCCAGTATGGATTGCACGTGATTGCACAAATGTTAGAAAGGGTACCGTATCCCCGGATAACATGTATGGATAGCGTACACATTCAAAATATATGTCTCAGGAGGCAGGCTCAGACGGTGTTAGGCCCAGTATGGATTGCACGTGATTGCACAAAGGTTAGAAAGGGTACCGTTTCCCCGGATAACATGTATGGATAGCGTACACATTCAAAATATATGTCTATACATCAGGAGGCAGGCTCAGACGGTGTCAGGCACAGTATGGATTTGACGGCCCAGATTACACAGCGGAGGAGCAGGGAGAGGTAAAGATTGCAAATGCTGGGGCCCTGCCCAAGCAAGGGGGGCCCACTCGTGGGCGTCGGTACTGGCACTGGGCCCCTCATAGTACAGCGGTGTGTCTGACGGCGGGTGTGCACCACCACCGTCAGAGACACTTGATTGCACTATGAGGGACCCTGTGCCAGTGCCCGCGCCCAAGAGTCGGCCTACCCACCTGTCCAGGGCAACGGCACTCGCACGGTGTCGTGCGCTAGGTGGTGACCCCGGCCATGGGGGGGAGGCAGCACAGTTAGGGAGTTTTAGAAAGTGGCATATGTTGATGTTGGACATTCAGCTGATGCAAAAGGCGAAATAGGTGAAGTACCAGGAAGAGGTGGACCAAAGCAAGCCATTTTTCTGTCACCCTATGTGTCATCAGGGGAAGGTGGGACAAAATCCTTGCAAACCCATGCGTGGTTCATTTTAATGAAGGTTAGATCATCCACATTTTGGGTTGACAGACGGGTCCTTTTTTCTGTCAGGATTGATCCAGCTGCACTGAAGACTCTTTCCGATAGCACACTTGCAGCTGGGCAAGCGAGCTCCTGTAAGGCATATTGGGCCAATTCAGGCCAGGTGTCCAGTTTAGCGGCCCAATAGTCAAAGGGGAATGACCTGTGTGGGAGAACATCGATATGGGAGGAAAAGTAGTTTGTAACCATAGTTGACAACTGCTGTCTCCTGTCACTTTCCATCGATGCAGTATTACCAGTTGTGTGAGCGGTATTTGAAAAATCAGTCCACAACATTGTCATGAAACCCCTGTCTCCAACGCCACTTCTGCTGTGTGCACCACGAACACCTCTGCCAAGCTGCCCCCGGCCCGTACGGCTCGTGTGAGAACCATCACCGCTGCTGTGTGCTGGGAATGCCTCAAGCAACCGATTTACCAGAGTTGCTTGTTTATTAGCCAATATTAGGTCAAGGTTCTCCTGTGGCATGATGTTTTGTAATTTGCCTTTATAGCGTGGATCCAGGATGCTGGCCAACCAGTAGTCGTCATCGTTCATCATTTTGGCAATGCGGGGGTCCCTTTTTAGGATCCGCAAGGCATAATCTGACATGTGGGCCAATGTTCCCGGTGTCAATGATGCACTGCGAGTGCTGGGTGGAGGAGCACTTTCTGGCAAATCCACATCCCTCCAGTCACGCACAAACCCTGTACCAGACCTTGCCACGCAAACATTTTCACTTGCCCCACGAGATGCATCCTCCTCCCCTAAGTAATCATCCCCATCATCATCCTCCTCCTCCTCTTCTTCCTCCACCTCGTCCAGGAGAGGTCCCTGAGCAGACAATGGCTGAATGTCATCAAGGATTCCCTCCTCCTCTTCCTCTTCATCAACATTGGCTGCAGACGTCTGCTCCTTAAGGTGCGTCAAAGTTTGCATGAGCAGACGCATAAGTGGGATGCTCATGCTTAGGATGGCGTCGTCTGCGCTTACCAGCCGTGTGCATTCCTCAAAACACTGAAGGACTTTACAAAGGTCTTTCAGATTCGACCACTGCACACCTGTCAACTCCATGTCTGCTCTCAAAGTGCCTGGCCGTGTATCCTCCCACAAATGCATTATGGCCTGCCTCTGCTCGCACAGCCGCTCCACCATGTGCAGGGTGGAGTTCCACCTTGTTGCAATGTCGATAATGAGGCGGTGGTTGGGAAGGTGGAGCAATCGCTGCAGCTTCTGCATACGAACGGAGTGTACAGGCGACCGGCGGATGTGCGCGCACAGTCTTCGCACCTTCTGGAGCAGGGCTGTTAACTCCGGATAATTTTTGAGGAAGCACTGCACCACCAGGTTCAAAGTGTGAGCTAAGCAAGGTATGTGGCTGAGTTTTGAAAGGGCTATGGCTGCCACAAAATTACGGCCGTTATCACTAACTACCTTGCCTGCCTCAAGATGTACACTGCCCAGCCATGACTCAGTTTGTCGCTTCAAGTACTCGGCCAGCACCTCGGCGGTGTGTCTGTCGCCCAAACACATCATCTGCAACACAGCCTGCTGATGCTTTCCACTAGCTGCTCGATAGGGGGACACATCGTGTGCAACAGTGGCAGCTGCAGATGGAGTGCTCGTACGACTGCGCTCTGTGGACGAGCTTTCGCTTCTGGAGGAGGAGGAGGAGGGTCGAACGCCTACAGCCAACTGTTTCCTATACCGTGGGCTAGGCAGCACTGTCCCACCACCGCTGTCCCCTGTGGACCCTGCATCCACCACATTAACCCAGTGCGCAGTGATGGACACGTAACGGCCCTGGCCATGCCGACTGGACCATGCATCAGTTGTGAGGTGCACCTTTCCACTCACTGACTGCTTGAGTGCATGGACAATGCGGTCTTTCACATGATGGTGGAGGGCTGGGATGGCTTTGCGAGAGAAGAAGTGGCGACTGGGTAGGTCATAGCGTGGTACTGCATAGGCCATGAGTTCACGGAAAGCTGTGTTTCCACCAACCGAAAGGGCATCATCTCAAACGAGATTAGTTTGGCAATGTGGGCGTTCAAACCCAGTGTACGCGGATGAGAGACTGAGTACTTTCTTGACCTACTCATAGTGTCTGGGAGGGTGAGCTGGACTTGAGAGCTGCATATGGTGGAAGTAGCGGTGGACAGGGCGGACTGAGAGAGGGTTGATGATGGTGATGGAGTTGGTGTTCTTTCTGATGGCCTAGAATCAGTCTTTCGTTGATATAACAGTGGGATTCCCTGACTGCTGTGGTCTTGCAACGACACCTCAACATTTGCTGCTGTGCTAACCGGTGGGCTTACAGTGGGGGAAACAATGTAGCGTTGCTGACTACCTTCGTTGTGATCAGTTGCACATGTGGCACTTGAGGTTTGGTGTTGTGTCCACGCTTGCAAGTGCATGCTGGTTAAATGTCTAAGCATGCAACTGGTATTCAAATTTTTCAGATTTTTCCCTCGGCTAAAGGTCTTTGCGCACTTCTTACAGATAACCTTGGCCTGATCATGAGGATTTTGGTCAAAAAAGTGCCACACTGCACTCTTCCTACTTTGGCAGACATTTTGCGGCCTAGCACGCTGTGATCTTTTGACCCTCTGGACAAGCTGTCCAGCAACTCTTTTGATGTTTGGAACCTGTCTTTGGAGTGCTCCGGGCCTGGCCGATAACAGCTGTTGCGATGTCGATGTCTGCTGTGGATGCTCCTCATCTGAGCTATTGGAAGCAGCACCCTCTTCCCCCAATGGATGCCAATCTGGGTCAACAACTGGGTCATCCATCACCTCCTCTTCTATGTCATGTGCACCTTCCTCTGTGTCACCGTGTATGGTGGTATAGCGTGCGGGAAGGGGCACCTGAGTCTCATCAGGGTCAGAATCTGGCTCTGTACACTGCGAGGACAATGTAGTGCTCTGAGTGAATGTACCAGCAGAATCATCCATCAGCGGCTGTGCATCAGTGCACTCCATGTCAGATTCATCTTGGCCTGGGTAATTCACCATTTCACTTGATAATCCAGGCATGGTATGTGAAAACAGCTCCATGGAGTAATCAGTAGTATGGCCTGCGTCATCCTTCAATCTTGGTTGGGGTGAAGGACACAAGGAAAGGTGTGGTTCATGAACATGAGCCTCCAATGATGACTCAGTGCTTTTACTTTTTACAACTGAAGAAGAGGAGGCGATAGAGCTGGAGGCTGAGTCAGCAATGTAAGACAAAACTTTTTCCTGATGCTCTGGCTTTAAAAGCGGTTTGCCAACTCCTAGAAAACTAAGCGTTCGAGGCCTTATGTAGCCAGACGATGACGCAGGGTCAGCACCTTCTGCATTCGGTCCTATTTTGCTCTTGCCACTACCATCAGATCCACCACCAACACCATCATTACCAGCTGCCAACCCCCGCCCAATTCCACGGCCTCTTCCACCAGCCTTCCTCATTTTTGGTAGAAATGTAGACAAAATCCAACAAACTATATAGTAATGTAAAACAAGGTACAAGGTGTCTATAGGACAGGGGAGATTTTGAATTTCTGCAGACACTTGTGGACACTGGACACTTTTGGATTGTGTGAGTCCCACTGATATCTGAGCGCTATGTGACAGGCTCGATGGCACAGCTGTGACCAAAGTGACTAGAGGATAAGGGAGATTTTGAATCTGTGCACACACTTATGGACACTGGACACTTTTGGATTGTGTGAGGCCCACTGATATCTGAGCGCTATGTGACAGGCTCGATGGCACAGCTGTGACCAAAGTGACTAGAGGATAAGGGAGATTTTGAATCTCTGCACACACTTTTGGACACTGGACACTTTTGGATTGTGTGAGGCCCACTGATATCTGAGCGCTATGTGACAGGCTCGATGGCACAGCTGTGACCAAAGTGACTAGAGGATAAGGGAGATTTTGAATCTCTGCACACACTTTTGGACACTGGACACTTTTGGATTGTGTGAGGCCCACTGATATCTGAGCGCTATGTGACAGGCTCGATGGCACAGCTGTGACCAAAGTGACTAGAGGATAAGGGAGATTTTGAATCTCTGCACACACTTTTGGACACTGGACACTTTTGGATTGTGTGAGGCCCACTGATATCTGAGCGCTATGTGACAGGCTCGATGGCACAGCTGTGACCAAAGTGACTAGAGGATAAGGGAGATTTTGAATCTCTGCACACACTTTTGGACACTGGACACTTTTGGATTGTGTGAGGCCCACTGATATCTGAGCGCTATGTGACAGGCTCGATGGCACAGCTGTGACCAAAGTGACTAGAGGATAAGGGAGATTTTGAATCTCTGCACACACTTTTGGACACTGGACACTTTTGGATTGTGTGAGGCCCACTGATATCTGAGCGCTATGTGACAGGCTCGATGGCACAGCTGTGACCAAAGTGACTAGAGGATAAGGGAGATTTTGAATCTCTGCACACACTTTTGGACACTGGACACTTTTGGATTGTGTGAGGCCCACTGATATCTGAGCGCTATGTGACAGGCTCGATGGCACAGCTGTGACCAAAGTGACTAGAGGATAAGGGAGATTTTGAATCTCTGCACACACTTTTGGACACTGGATGGACACTTTTGGATTGTGTGAGGCCCACTGATATCTGAGTGCTATGTGACAGGCTCGATGGCACAGCTGTGACCAAAGTGACTAGAGGATAAGGGAGATTTTGAATCTCTGCACACACTTTTGGACACTGGACACTTTTGGATTGTGTGAGGCCCACTGATATCTGAGCGCTATGTGACAGGCTCGATGGCACAGCTGTGACCAAAGTGACTAGAGGATAAGGGAGATTTTGAATCTCTGCACACACTTTTGGACACTGGACACTTTTGGATTGTGTGAGGCCCACTGATATCTGAGCGCTATGTGACAGGATCGATGGCACAGCTGTGACCAAAGTGACTAGAGGATAAGGGAGATTTTGAATCTCTGCACACACTTTTGGACACTGGACACTTTTGGATTGTGTGAGGCCCACTGATATCTGAGCACTATGTGACAGGCTCGATGGCACAGCTGTGACCAAAGTGACTAGAGGATAAGGGAGATTTTGAATCTCTGCACACACTTTTGGACACTGGACACTTTTGGATTGTGTGAGGCCCACTGATATCTGAGCGCTATGTGACAGGCTCGATGGCACAGCTGTGACCAAAGTGACTAGAGGATAAGGGAGATTTTGAATCTCTGCACACACTTTTGGACACTGGACACTTTTGGATTGTGTGAGGCCCACTGATATCTGAGCGCTATGTGACAGGCTCGATGGCACAGCTGTGACCAAAGTGACTAGAGGATAAGGGAGATTTTGAATCTCTGCACACACTTTTGGACACTGGACACTTTTGGATTGTGTGAGGCCCACTGATATCTGAGCGCTATGTGACAGGCTCGATGGCACAGCTGTGACCAAAGTGACTAGAGGATAAGGGAGATTTTGAATCTCTGCACACACTTTTGGACACTGGATGGACACTTTTGGATTGTGTGAGGCCCACTGATATCTGAGCGCTATGTGACAGGCTCGATGGCACAGCTGTGACCAAAGTGACTAGAGGATAAGGGAGATTTTGAATCTCTGCACACAATTTTGGACACTGGACACTTTTGGATTGTGTGAGGCCCACTGATATCTGAGCGCTATGTGACAGGCTCGATGGCACAGCTGTGACCAAAGTGACTAGAGGATAAGGGAGATTTTGAATCTCTGCACACACTTTTGGACACTGGACACTTTTGGATTGTGTGAGGCCCACTGATATCTGAGCGCTATGTGACAGGCTCGATGGCACAGCTGTGACCAAAGTGACTAGAGGATAAGGGAGATTTTGAATCTCTGCACACACTTTTGGACACTGGACACTTTTGGATTGTGTGAGGCCCACTGATATCTGAGCGCTATGTGACAGGCTCGATGGCACAGCTGTGACCAAAGTGACTAGAGGATAAGGGAGATTTTGAATCTCTGCACACACTTTTGGACACTGGATGGACACTTTTGGATTGTGTCAGGCCCACTGATGTCTGAGCGCTATGTGACAGGCTCGATGGCACAGCTGTGACCAAAGTGACTAGAGGATAAGGGAGATTTTGAATCTCTGCACACACTTTTGGACACTGGATGGACACTTTTGGATTGTGTGAGGCCCACTGATATCTGAGCGCTATGTGACAGGCTCGATGGCACAGCTGTGACCAAAGTGACTAGAGGATAAGGGAGATTTTGAATCTCTGCACACACTTTTGGACACTGGACACTTTTGGATTGTGTGAGGCCCAATGAATATCTGAGCGCTATGTGACAGGCTCGATGGCACAGCTGTGACAAAAGTGACTAGAGGATAAGGGAGATTGGATTGCTTTTAAAAAAGCAGTTTGCGTAGCAGTGGGTAAACAGCAATGCAGGAATGTCAGGAAGCCTTAGAAGGCAGCCCAACAACCAACACCACTGATACACCACTATATAGCCTCCCCTTGCACTGCACACACAGTGACTGGTGTGTTGTGCAGGCCAAATTGCTAGCAGCAGAAGCAGTTTTTTTTTCTTCTCAGCAGGACAAAAAAAAAAATTGGGATTGCTTTTAAAAAAGCAGTTTGCGGAGCAGTGGGTAAACAGCAATGCAGGAATGTCAGGAAGCCTTAGAAGTCAGCCCAACAACCAACACCACTGATACACCACTATATAGCCTCCCCTTGCACTGCACACACAGTGACTGGTGTGTTGTGCAGGCCAAATCGCTAGCAGCAGAAGCAGTTTTTTTGTCTTCTTCCCTGCCTAACGCTCTCCCTACAGAATCAGCAGCAACCTCTCCCTATACTAAGATCTGTATACTAAGATCGGCAGAAGTAAGATGGCGGTCGGCGTGCACGCCCTTTTATACCCCCTGTGATGCCCACCAAAGCAAGCCAATCACTTGCATGCTCTTCTGAAAGATGGTGGTGACCCGTGCCTATGTCATCACGTTGCCCACAGTGTCCGTGGATCCTGATTGGCTGAAAAAGAGCGCAAAACAAACTTTTGAAACGCGACTTTGGCGCGTAAGTCGCCGACCTCGTGGCCGACCTCATCCTAGGGTCGGGTTTCGTTTCATGAAACCCGACTTTGCCAAAAGTCGGCGACTTTTGAATTTTTTCGACCCGTTTCGCTCAACTCTAATAATAATAATAGATTGTTAGCCAACCTCTGCAGTAAAGAAAAGTTTGTTTTTGCAATCTGGAGTCTTTCTTGTCCTGCTGTCCCTAAGATCAGTGTCATCTGAAGGTCTAGGGTGGGCTGGGATACAGTTTTCTACAGGAAACATCACACACAATCGTAAGAGATTATGTTTTCATTGATGTGTAGGGGTGCTCATGTCTTATCTCGGCCAGAGCTCCCCTCACACACTGACATATCCAAATATTCAAGTTTTTTAGTCCATTTTGTCTGTTACAGTCGTTCACTTTGACCATACAAAATGATACTAGATGAAATATTCTTTCAACAAAAGACAGAAGTTTTTCAACAGGCAATTTTTAGACAATCTCGACACCTATATGGAAAAGAAATAACAATAATAAACAAAAATCACCAAGGACTAAGAATATCTAATAAAATATATGACCCAACCACAGGTTATTCAAAGTACTGACTGAAATTAAATTATTTTATTAAAAATGCCAAAAAACATTTTTCCAGGAATATAACATACTAGCTGAAGAGCCCGGCGTTGCCTGGGCATAGTAACCAACTGTGGTTAGTTATAACAAATTATAATGATTATATTGCACATAAAAACATTTCACATCATATATTCAACACTACAGATTTGCAACACAAATTAACTAAATGATTACCCAAGTATTGATAGTAATTCATTCAAGATTTTTAGTTTTTCCTTTCGGTGCAAAAATTAACAGATTTTTGGCAGTTCCAACTCCTGAACAGACCACGTAAAGTTGACCATGAGAAAAGCATGGAGATTGCAAATCGATCCCTACTACTTTCAAGGACTGTCCCTGAGCATTGTTAATGGACATTGCAAATAGCAGTTGAACTGGAAACTGGAGGCGTTTAAAATCCAAAAAATCAGATGGAATGAGTGGAATTCTTGGAATGAAAATGTCCTCTCCTTTGGCACATCCTGTTTCTGAGCTGTGTATCTAACCCTATCCTGTGTGATAATGTCTGCTGAGCTGCGTACCTAATCCTCTCCTGTGTGATACTTTCTGCTGAGCTGTGTATCTAATCCTATCGTGTGTTACTGACTGCTCAGCCGTGTATCTAATCCTATCCTGTGTGATACTGACTGCTGAGCAGTGTATCTAATCCTATCCTGTGTGATAACGTCTGCTGAGCCGTGTATCTAACCCTATCCTGTGTGATACTGACTGCTGAGCCGTGTACCTAATATCCTATCATGTGTGTTACTGACTGCTCAGCCGTGTATCTAATCCTGTTCTGTGTGATACTGACTGCTGAGCCGTGTATCTAATCCTATCCTGTGTGATACTGACTGCAGAGCCATGTATCTAATCCTATTCTGTGTGATACTGTCTCCTGAGCCGTGTATCTAATACTAATCTGTGTGATACTGTGTCCTGAGCTGTGTATCTAATCCTATCCTGTGTGATACTGTGTGCTGAGCCGTGTATCTATTCCTAACCTGTGTGATACTGACTACTGAGCTGCGTATCTAATCCTATCCTGTGTGATACTGACTGCTGAGCTGTGTATGTAATCCTATCCTGTGTGACACTGACTGCTGAGCCATGTGTCTAATCCTCTCCTGTGTGATACTGACTGCTGAGCTGAGTATCTAATCCTATCCTGTGTGATACTGACTGCTGAGCAGTGTATCTAATCCTATCCTGTGTGATACTATCTGCTGAGCCGTGTATCTAACCCTATCCTGTGTGATACTGACTGCTGAGCCGTGTACCTAATCCTATCATGCGTGTTACTGACTGCTCAGCCGTGTATCTAATCCTATCCTGTGTGATACCATCTGCTGAGCCGTGTATCTAACCCTATCCTGTGTGATACTGACTGCTGAGCCGTGTACCTAATCCTATCATGCGTGTTACTGACTGCTCAGCCGTGTATCTAATCCTATCCTGTGTGATACTGACTGCTGAGCCGTGTATTTAATCCTATCCTGTGTGATACTGACTGCTGAGCCGTGTATCTAATACTATTCTGTGTGATACTGACTGCTGAAGGATGTGTCTAATCCTCTCCTGTATGATACTGACTGCTGAGCTGTGTATCTAATCCTATCCTGTGTGATACTGTCTGCTGAGCTGTGTATCTATTCCTATCCTGTGTGATACTGACTACTGAGCTGTGTATCTAATCCTATCCTGTGTGATACTGACTGCTGAGTTGTGTATGTAATCCTATCCTGTGTGATACCGACTGCTGAGCTGTGTATCTATTCCTATCCTGTGTGATACTGACTGCTGAGTTGTGTATGTAATCCTATCCTGTGTGATACCGACTGCTGAGCCATGTGTCTAATCCTCTCCTGTATGATACTGACTGCTGAGCCATGTATCTAATCCTATCCTGTGTGATACTGGGCTCCCCCTGCAGTCTGTGTCAGAGGGTGGTCTGGGTTGGCACGGTAATAAATTGTGTTATTTCCAGCTTTACAGAACGACGATAACACCATAGAAATGCTAAGAATAATAGGCCAAATTGTTTGGTGAATTGGAACGCGCGGGGTTAAAATTTCACCTCACAACATAGCCTATGACGCTCTCGGGGTCCAGACTTGTGACTGTGCAAAATTTTGTGGCTGTAGCTGCGACGGTGCAGATGCCAATCCCGGACATACATACATACATACAAACATACACACACACACATTCAGCTTTATATATTAGACTAGATGGTGGCCCGATAATAACGCATCGGGTATTCTAGTATTTTCACGGGATTTTCGTGTGCGGAATTCTAGCGCATTCCAAGCAATTTGAAGCATCGCTTGGAATGTGATTGACAGGTTGATCACACTTGTCCAGCATAGTGTTTGACAATTGTGATCAACTTTTTACTATTGATACAGCATCAATAGTAAAAGATAGAATGTAAAAAATAACAAAAAATTTTTTAAAAAAAGGTTATTCTCACCTTCCGACGGCCCCCGATCTCCTCTCCACGTTCCCAGCATCTTCCGGTCCCAGTAATGCTTAGTGCGAAGGACCGGAGATGATGTCACTCTCATGAGAGCATGACGTCATCAGCGGTCTTTCGTGCAAAGCATTACTGGGACTGAAAGATGCCAGGCGCGTGGTGAGAGGAGGGAAAGAGTCCGGGGGCCGTCGGAAGGTGAGTATATCACTATTTTTTATTTTAATTCTATTTTTTACTGGTTTATGGTACCCAGGGTCAGGGGGAGCCTCCTCTCCTTCGGACCCTGGGTACAGGCTAGCGCTGGTCATCTCCTGGTTGCGTTGCCGCTGACCTCCGTGCAGCCAGAGATGACCCGCGGCAACCGTCGAGAGATCAGTGGCTAGCGCCGCAGATCTCCCGACAGTGGAGGTGTCGTGCGTCCTTTGAATTCCGTGCCAATTCGCGGCCGGACAGCGCTTGTCGCTGATTGGTCACGGCCAGCCGGGCGCGACCAATCAGCGACGCGGGATTTCCGTTATAAACAGACAGACAGAATTAGACGATTACATTTTAGATTAATACCAGAGACAAGATGTAACAAAAAGAAATTTTATTTCTACTCTCACAAGAAATTTATATTTATATATAGGATAAAAATTAAAAACAAATATATGCAGGGGAGCACGGAGAGAAATCTTATTGGCTGACAAAAAGGAGATTATACATAACCATAAAAATGACAGAAGTGACCAAAATATATATACATAATTATCAAGTGATTAATTGTGCAGCATATAAAAATTTAGCTTCATCAAATTAAAGTGCAGTGAATAATTATTGCAAGTGCCCAGAATAATAAAATATATATACTGAAGTAATTAGTCTCCAAATGGTTGTGCATGAATAACAAGTAAAATGCAAGTGCCAGAGGTCTCATTCACCTCTCTTATTAGACAGCCATAGACAGTGTTAATAAGGTGCATAGGTAAAAATAATAATAAGAGATGTAATACTGACCAAGGCTCTTTCCTGCCCCCCTGCACACACCACTCCGACGCGCGTTTCGCTATCGCTTCGTCAGTAAAAAATGTTTTTTGGCATTCTTAATAAAATAATTTAATTTTAGTTAGTACTTTGAATGTCCTGTGTTTGGGTCATATAATTTTTAGACAATGTTTGTCGGTGATCAGTTGATTGAAATGTTTATGCAGTTGACAGTATATTCAGCTTTAAGAGCAATCGTATATCTGACAGTTATCTCTCCATAGGGAGGCGCAATAAGGAATGAACAGAGCCAAAGCAAAACAATAGGGCCAGCCGTGGAATACCCTTGTAGGGGCGGGTGTTTTGGGGCTTCAGGGTTAGGTAGACTTCAACAAATTCCCTACCTGACTCCAGATGCAACTACTCCTGACTTACTTTTCTGAGAGGGTGCCGTCTTTGAGGTGGGATCATTCCATTTTATACATTTCACCACTATGGCATGATATTAGTTGATGTCATATAATGTAGCAGAAAGGTAAGTATATACTGTATATTTGTGTGTGATGATAATTATTACTTTATGGACAAATTCGCAGTATAGGATTTGTCAGCTCAATTTTTATTAATTTGAGTTCATTAGTCTTATTATTTAGTTTGCCGACCACTGTCGGCGTGTAAGTATTTTTAAGTACATTAAGAGAAAGAAAGAGGTAGATCCAGAACTTAAAATAAAATCACAAATTTTATTTCCAACGATTAAAACATGATGCCATGGAAAAATTCACATTCTACAATGGAGGAATATAACACTCAAGAGAAATGTAATGCCCTGATTGACGTGTTTCGAAGTGGTACAAGTAGACACAAATGGAACCCTCCCTGTTTAATCCGGTTGGCTTTTAACTTTCAAAAGATCCTCGGGTTTCAAATTTAACACCTTGGTTTTTAAACCTAGTCACCTCCAGATTTGGATACCATCTCAACACAAATTTATTGCACATTCCCTCCAACCTTTTATCCACCCTAGACTCATCAGACGATCTCCTCCTGTGATAAGCTGATTCCAGGGTAGTGATTCAATAATTCGGCAATGGGTACCTTAACTGAACAGATATCTAATATTAATTAAAAAGTACTGCTTTGGGAGCTTTCCTTCCTTCACATGTGATGTCATCCAGTTTGTATATCTAATCTGTGTCTGATATCTGTATAGAGAGAAAAGAAACAATACAGACCATGCAACAGTACAATAGGAATATTATTAAGCCCGACTGTGGATTTTGCTATCCAACAACCTCTCACAGGGTGATAGTGTAAAGTGGAAGAATGGAAAACTTATCCAGCTGAAGCAAAGCATCTGCAAACTAATACAGCCATCTTCTGGCCAAATATTATAAGAAAAGGGAAAGTAGAAAGAATTGTATCAGCAGAAACTGTAAAGCAAAGAATGTTTCCTGAGGGGAAGAAATAGGAGCAGACACCAGGTCATGTGATAGATGTGTCAAAGTTAAGAATTATAACAGGTACAGGAAAGCAAATAGGGGCAGGAGTTGATGGCTAAACCTGTTTCAGGGCAGCATCTGAGCTGGCTTATATCCACAATCACCAGTGCAGAGAAATCAATGAAGTGAGGCCTTAGACTGGAGTGAGGAAGAGTGGCGAGAAGGATCCGAATCAGGTGAGTAGAACCGTGTGAGCAAAACTAGTGTGATGTGAGCAGAACAAGAACCATGTGAGCAGAACCAGAACCATGTGAGCAGAACCAGAACCATGTGAGCAGAACCAAAAGCTGAACCAGAACCGTGTGAACAGAACAAGAACTGTGTGAGCAATACCAAAAGCAGAACCAGAACCTCATGAGCAGAACCAGAACTGTTTGAGCAAAATCATGACCGTCAGAGCTGACAGACATGAACCAGACGACTGCAAGACTAGTTTGAGGAATTGTGACAGTCTTGTGAGCTGTGACCTGAGGTGTATAATACGGTACAAAGTGGACTGGGGCCGTTCTTCAGGGGACGGAGGCAGGCAGCATAATGCATCGCAGAAGTGACTCATCAGAAAGAGACTTGTGGCCTACTGGGGTGGCATCACCGTTTTGCGCTGTGCATATTATTGCAGACATAGTGACTATGTGACGACGGTAGTGACCACAGGGTTGACTCTGATGAACCATACACCAGGGTATTAGACCAAGACATCTATAATTAATGTAATCGCACAATAATTTGCATAGCAGAGTTGAATTGTTACGACATTCTCCTTACTCAGAATTGATCAATTCATATTGTAAAATACTTTACCATATTCCAATCTTTTGCTAACCCATTAACATTGTACTCTAGTTGCCCAACCTTTTTGTGTCACATAAATAATAATCTTTGGTTCCATTTACTATTGTGTCTTCATCTTCTGTGCCGCTGCATCCATGCACGTATTTACATGAGCATCAATAATAAAGAGTGGCTCTTGCTCTGACAAATATGTTGCATGTATGTATTAGGTAGTTGGTCATTTAATAGAATGGTTTATGTGGAATGCAAGGAAATATGTAGTGTTTATGGCCATCATACAGACACTTGTATTACGTTTGTGTCAAAGCGGACTGTTTCGGTCTATTGTACATTCAATTACATTAGTACAATAAGAGAATAGTAGAAAAATAAAAAATGATGCACAACATATTTTAATATTCACTTTTGATTACAGATTCAGATTTATCTAACTGAAAGTTGATTCCTTCTATGGAGATATCAGTTTCAGGGGGCTCTTATTAATGCGTATAACATATTGCAGACATAAGTAGTATAGATTAATATAAATCTGGAAAAAATCTTAACCTTCTGTTCATTTTTATAACATACAAAAAAAAAATGCTCCTGCACGTGGCTAACATTTCAGCTCTCTTCAAGCTGGTCCCGGGAATCAAAGTTCTGTTTTGTCTGGGATTGTCAAGCTGAGAGTGTTCTGCATTAAGTAAAGCATAACTGTTGTAGTCTTCAAGCCACCTAATCGAGACCAGACTTTGGCCTACATCTTACATTTTGCAAGTCAGTAGTTAGCTGTCAAATCTGCTTGAATACAATCAGCATTCCAGCCTAATTGTTCTGCAGCTGGACACCAAGACGAGGTCGTCTGTTTTTTACTCCATGCATATTTGAAGTCTCATGATGCTCAAGGTGGAAAAAAACACAATAAAACCTTTGGGGTTTCCTTTCCAGGGACAGGTTTTCCACATGTTGCTTCTCACTGTGTCGTTCTTACAACACTAGGTTTTGTTTTAATTCTTGGAGACAAAACAGCTTTCACATCTTTTTCACGTTTCATTACTCCAGAGGGTTTTAGGAGATCTTTCATTTTTAAACTTAGTCCAAAACTGCTGTGCTAGTCGCATTGCCACAGCTGGCTGCTGTCTACCTCCACTTGAGGATGCAGATCCATATACCGTAATACATTAGTGGGGTTGTCAACTTCACGGGAAAGATTCGTACCTCCTTTTGCATTAGTAGTTCTTGTACTATCCACTTGTGAAGAATGACACCAGAAAGATCATGCAGAATCCCACCGCTGCCACCACTTGTGAAGGTTGACACCAGAGAGATCACACAGAATCCTTCCACTGCCACCACATGTAACGAACCCCTACCTCGCCACCTCGCCTGATGTCACTATTACTTCAGCGAGATCACATGGTATGGTCTCCTCACTTGCACCAATGTGACAGTTTTGGGGCAGTTTTACACATACACCCCATCCAAATGGCACGGGGAGTGAGAGGATGTGGCCCACACAATCACTGATGTGCCACCACACTTGCTCACAACCCTGAGAGGCCCCTATCACCAGCACAAGTGAAATGGAGCACTGCCAGCCCTGTAGGAATTCCACACAAACTCTTGTGCTACCAAAGCAGGATAACCTCTTTGATAAGGGTGCCTCATTCCTAAACTTGCCTATATCCAGTCCCTATTAAGACATTTTGAAGTTCTAATCTTCAAAAATCCTGTATTGCTCCCTATCTGTCAGTGACCACAGTGATTTGATGAACTGTCCCCTCCAAAAAATGCCTCTATTCCTCAAAAGATAATTTAACAACAAGTAACTCACAATGTCCAACATCATAGTCATACATCATAACATCATAAAACATCATAAAATACTTTTTCAATTTTTTAAAAGCTCCAATAGCATCTGGTGATAAAACCTTGAAGTCCGCCCCCTTACGTGTCAGGTCAGTAAGAGGTTTAACAATCTGAGGAAACTCTTTAAAGGGAATTTGTCACCTCATTTTGGCGCGGTTTTTAAATGACTTGGGTCCGGTCCAATGGGCGGTGTTTCGGGTCCTTTCCTCCACCCCTCCTTGGCCGCTGTCCACAATATTTCAGGGAATTTCCGTACTTAGGCTCCATATTACGCGTGTGCGCATTGCAATCTGGACTCGTGCATGCGCAGAATGCTTTGCCCAACTGCTGGCAAAGCCGAAAAGCATTATTGCGCATGCGCCAGTGAACTATGTCCCAGAAGTATTTGGCTGTGTTCCAGGACATAGTTCACCGGTGCATCCCCACTAATGCTTTTTTCTTGGCCTGCAGTTGGGCAAAGCATACTGTGCGTGCGCGAGTCCAGATTGCAATGTGCACGCGCGTAATATGGAGACCAAGTGTGGAAATTCCCTGAAATATTGTGGACAGCGGCCAAGGAGGGGTGAAGGAAAGGACCCGAAACACTGTCCATCAGACCGGACCCAAGTCATTTAAATACCGCACCAAAATGAGTTGACAGATTCCCTTTAATGAATTTCCTATAAAATGTTGCAATGCTTTTAGGTCAACAAGTTGAACCCAATCTATTATAGCTTGCACCTTTCAAGGATCCATTTTAAACCCAACAGCCGATAAAAAATATCCTAGAAATGAAAGCTCCTGAACAAAAAAATACATTTCTCAATTTTCACTAACAAATAATTTTCCCTCAATCTTTGCAATAGTACACGGACATGTTCCTAATGAGAATCCAAATCAGGAGAAAAAAAATAAAATATCAAGGTAAATCACCAGAAATCTCCCAATGCAATCAGAAAAGACATAATTCATAAAGTTTTCAAATACTGTTGTTGCATTGGTTAACCCAAAAGGCATGACATGATTTTCAAATAAACCTTTCATCAAAAAGTCGTTTTCCACTCAGCACCCTTCCAGATGCATATCAAATTGTAAACCTCTCTAAGGTCAAGTTTGGAAAACCATTTAGCTAACGTAAGCTGATTATAAAGGTCGGGAATGAGTGGAAGTGGGTATATACTGTATTCTTAACAGTGATTTTGTTCAGTTCTTGGAAACCGAGGACGGAGACCACCAGCTTTCTACTTACAAATAAAAATTCAGCAGCCATGGGGGGGGGTAGGGAATGATGGCTTTGACCCTTCCAAAAACTTTCGTTCACATAATTTTTAATGGCGTATGTTTAGGCCCAGATAAATTATACAAGCGAACTTTAGATACTGTATTTTTCAGACTATAAGATGCGCCGTACCATAAGACGCACCAAGGTTTTAGAGGAGGAAATTATAAAAAAAAAAAAGATGCAAAAAATTTGGTCAATTCTGTACTAATATCCCCCATCCTGATATGCATGGTCCCCTCATCCCTATCCTGGTATACATGGCTACCTCATTCCTACCCTGGTATGCATGGCCTCCTTGTCCCTATCCTGGTAAGCGTAACCTCCTCACGTGTGTCCCCCTCATCCCTATCCTCATATGCATAGCCCTCATTCTTCATATTTTTTTCGTGGACAGCACTGAATATTAATTGCTCTTTAATAGCGGGTACAGTGTTAGCTGCAGCCAGATGGCTTCCAGCAGCTGCCAGGCTTTTGCATGTGCCCGTTACAAAAGGGACTGAATATTCATTGCATTCCACTCCTATAGGCATGGAATGCAGTAAATATTCATTCCCTTAAGTATCGAGCACACGCTAACACCTGGCCACTGCAGAAAGCCGGCTGCTGCAGCTAACAGTGTGTCCGCTAATAAAGAGAAATTAATATTCACTGCTCTCCACTCTCATGGGTGTGGAATGCAGTGAATTTTCATTTCTCTTTAACAGCAGGCACAGGAGGTAGACACAGCCACCGGCTCCTGCCTCCTGTGACCCGCTGCTCCGCTGCTGCTCCCCCACTTCCCCATCCACAGCCAGAGCAGGTACCTCCAGACTATAAGACGCACCCGCCATTTTCCGCCACATTTTTGGAGGAAAAAAGTGCATCTTATAGTCTGTATAGTCTGAAAAATACCTTAATTTGGCTCCAGGGTCAACATCAATAGCACAGACATAAGGACAATGGGGAGGTAATGTCTATGCCTCTTTTTTCTAAAACACATCTCTGAAGTCTTTCAGGTACCCCGGCAGACCCTCCAGACTTGCAGAGCATACTTGTACAGAACTTAAACATTTCTTATGAATGACATTTGGGACCCCACTTAACAATTTCCTTCTGACAGCAATCAATAATGGGATTATAAATGAGCAACCTGTTGTACAGCTATGTAAGACAAGGGCATGGTCTCGTAACAGTCCAGGATCAAATGCCAGGAGGGTATGTCTAGACAAGGAAGTAAGATAAATAGCTAGTCAGAATCCAAGTCTGAGGTCAGGTACTTAAAGTCAGAAATTGTCAAGAGCAAAAAGGATAATCCGCCTGAATGGTCAAGACAAGTCCTAGGTCTGGCAACAAGATCAGAGAATAAGACACAATCAGACACAGAGCTAAACACACTCCAGACTAAGCTAAGCTACAGCTGACACTGGACTGCTCACAGCTATCCAGTTAAATAGCTTGCAAATCACCAAGGATGGGAGGCACCTGGAGAAATGCCCACAGTCTAAGCCTGATTGAGCAGTGGGCTGTTGTCACAGATCCACCCCTCAGTGTGTCTGGAATGCAGTTACTGGCATCTCAGCCGACCAAACCGGTACCAGGGTGTAACAATTATAAGGGTACTACAGAATCTGATTGCGTGGGATAACACGAGACTGAGACCAAAGCTGATGTAAATAAGTATATTAAGAAGTGAAACAAAACTAACAGAGCACTCCCTGCAACAGTAACGAGAACAGCACAATATAGAATGATACAAGTGAAGCAAAACTAACAGAGCACTTCCTGAAAACTGTAATATGATGCGGGTGTGCACTAGGCACTAAACATGAGAGTCCAGCAGTATATATACGAAAGGAAGCACATGTCCCTTAATGAGGAAGTCCAGTGATATTAAGGATGAGCACGCACACCGCACTAACATGTAGAAGTCCAGCAATCATATAGGGGAAAAAGCACAAGGCACCTAGATGTAGAAGTCCAGCAATTCACAGGAATAGCATTGACAGGGTAAGATCACCACATGTACCTTTTGGGCTGAAAGTCCCGCACAAGTCCAGCACCACAGCCGCCACACAAACACAGACCAAGAGGATATGGTGACGCCAGTATTCCTTACTGGCCACAGCAGTTCCAGAGGCAAACAACTCCTCGTTAGAAGTCCAGATAGCAGTTATCAGGGAGACACACAGGGGACTGTAGGCAGCAGAGCATGGAGAGGCGGAGTGCCAAGTAAGGAGCAGCAGCAGGGAGTCCACCAGTAGACAGGCAGGAACTCAAGAGCCAACAGCAACAAAATACTCAGGCAAAGAGGAACATATGACCCAGACTTAAATCACAAAACAGACAGGAAGTTCGATGACAGGGCGAGATACAAGTCTCCATCTTGAATAAGGGCAAGCAGGCAGAAAGGAAAGTCTGGAATCCTTACACAGGGTGTGCTGAAGCTGTCAGTACTTTGATCGATAGCTCAGCCATCCAATCTGGTATAAGATCGTGGTGAATTGCCAGTGTTTTGGTTGACAGCTTGACTATCCAATCTGAGAGTCAAAGGCATCGGCTGTCTCCAAGTTTTCGTTATTCCACATCATTGTCAGGCTACTTAACTGAGCTGTTTATTCCAGACCTCTTCCAGATGTGCCTTCAGCTTATGTTGGTTATTTCCTCTGTGCCTCAAGCTCTGTATGTTGATATTTCGTTGCCTCACCTTGGAACTCGTTCTGACCATCTGTCTGTTTAACCCCTTCTGCTCTGATCTGCTATCCTTCTGGTATTCTAACCTCGGAACGTTACCTGACTATGCTTTTGTCTCTTCCTTCTGTTTATGATGTACCCTCCTGGCTTTTGACCTTGGACTCCTTGACTATCCTGACTCACGGCTTGGCTGTGAGTAGTGACTTGCGTCACATTACATCTGGCCCATACCTTTTTCTTTTTCGCCAGTATGGAGCCTGTTCACGTGCTTTGTGACAAGGTGGCAATTTTGACACAGATGACTAAGGATCCTGTTAAGGAATGCCAGAGTCTGGAGCCATCGCAATTTCAGTTGCAGGGTCAGATAAATGATTTCATAAAGACAAACTTTAACTCTTCACTGCCAGCAGTGGCTGTGACGTCAGTACCCTCTGATGTACAGTTGATCTCTCCTGAACCTGTTATATCCCTCTCTCATAAATTTTCAGGCGAGAAAGACCAGTTTATGTTATTCAGGGAGAGAGTGCCCTCGGTCGTTAGGGAAAGAGTTCCAGCGGGTGGGTATAATCATGTCACTACCAAGAGGGGGTCCTCAGACCTGAGCATTTTCTTTGTCCCCACAAGCCCCAGACCAGTTTTCTGTTGAGGCCTTTTTTGACAGTTTAGGTCTGACATATGATGAACCCGACGGAATCCAGGTTGCTGAGGGTAAGATCATGAAACTAGCACAGGGGGGGTCGCACAGTTGAGGACTACTGTACTGAGTTCCGGCAGTGGTCTACCAAACTTCTATGGAACAATGCTGCTCTCAGGTGCCAGTTCCAAAAAAGCCTTTCTGAAAACCTCAAGGATGCTGTGGTCCTTCATGATACCCCTTGTTTTCTGGTGGAGGCCATGACTCAAGGCCATATGAATGGACCACAGAATCCGTGAAAGACGTGGTGAACAGCAGACTTAGTGTTGCAGAGAGAAGACGTAGACAAGATTTCGGATTCTGTCTATACTGTGGTCACTGTGCACATTTTCTTAAGAATTGCCTGACTTGTCCTCAAACTATCAAACCATCTGGAGAACATCTGAGTCTTGGTGATGGCTGAGAAGGTCATCCAGACTCCCAGGTACCTTTTTTCCTCTAATAAAGTACTAATATATTTGATGTTATCCTTCGAAAACCAGTTATTATCAACATAGGCTGTCATTGACTGAGTCTGCTGCTAACTTTATTGATTCGTGACTGGTTCTGAAGTTAGTGTAAGGGACAGTTATTTTAGAAAGATCCATTCAAATTGTCACCCTTGACAAGACACAGCCCACAATTTGGTCATGACAGCAACGGTGGATTTCACTCTCCAAGTGGGAGCACTCCACTCTGAATCCATCTCCTGCTTTGTGTTGGATAATTTACCTGCTGGATTGGTTGTGGGGTTTCCATGGTTTCAGATTCACAATCCGGTTATTGATTGGTGTCAGAAGGTCATTGTGAATTGGAGCCCCAAATGTTACAAGAAATGTCTAAAAATGTACAAATATGCTTGTGGAGAGACAGGACCCGTTCCTCCCACGTCACCAATGTGAAGTAACTACACAGGCACAGCTCTCCGGCACCCCCTTTGTCTCTCAGGTCAGTAAGGGAACTGCACCTAGAGCAAATGGCCGCCGGGGAGGATGTCCTGTTACCCGCTGGGTATTCTAAGATTCGTAAGCATCAGCCCAAGATTATTTTATGGTTTAATTGCCTTAAGGGCGCACTAGATAATTACAGAAATATACAGTAAGCTATACAATGGAATTACAGTGGATTTGCAGTCAGTGTAAAATATAACAATAAGGGTACAAGACTTAGAGATATTAAGCTGGAGGTCAATTTACCAGGTTGTAGGTTGCATGTGGGTGCCGGGAGCTCTGCAGTCCACAGGTACAAGAATCTTAGTTGCTGGACAGACCCCAAAGCGTGGGCCGCTGCTCCCCTTGGTAGATCTGTCCCCAGTTCCTTCTTAGATCATCATCGTCTGGTTCTTCTGTGAGAGAGAGAGTCTCTGCCATGTGCTGCTAGTTCTTAAGCACGCTAGGCTCCTCCCCTTGTGTCAGAGGGTGGGCTAATAATCTCCACCCTTTAGCTCCCTGCAGAACTTATTCCCAATATCTAAGAAAGGGGGTAACTTTCAACAGCATGATCGGATCAGAACATGAGCGGTACCAGTGAATGCGGTTTGTTTTGCTTGTCGTGTGGAGAGCAAACATGGCCCCATTGGGTCACTGTGGAGGGCCAATCTCTATATCTCAGGCCCCAGAGCCCTCACCGACTCAGGAGTCACACTGCCAGATGCGCGATTTCCTCAGGGTCACGCGGATATTTTTCGTGAGTCCATAACTTGAAAGATGTGCTCATAATCCATGATCCTAGGATGGAGTCGGGGCAGCTGGGAGAGACAATGGATGTGTATTTCTGTGTCTAGCTGACAGGTATATTCTAATTGAGGTCCCCAGGCACCTTCTGGCCCCATGCTGACGTGGCTTCTACTCAAGCTTTGAAGTTCTGTTTTGGGCCTTATCTCATTATCATACTAAAAGGCCTTGCTATTCAACATTGGAGCACTAAATCCTACTTTGTTCATCACAATGCTCTGCTAGTCTGAAGGGTATTCCGGAGTACCTGAAGGACTTCGGAGTTGTGTTCTTGGAAAAAGAGGCAGAGATACAACCTCCCAATCGGCCCTAAGATTGTGCTATTGATTTCCTAGCGCCAAATTGCCTAAAGCTCGCCTTTACAATTTGTCAGGGCCTGAACGGACCGCCATGAAAGAATATGTTAACAAAAGTTAACAGAAGAATCATATCCATCCTTCCTCCTCCCCTACAGCTGCTGGATTCTTCTTTATTAAAAAAAAAAGATGGGGGCCTCTGTCCTTGCCTTGATTTCTGAGTATTAAACAAAATCACGGTTAAAAATACTTACCCACTTCCACTCAACCCCGACCTACAGTATATAATCAGCTCCCAGGGACCAGGTTGTTTTTTAAACTTGATCTTAGAGGGGCTTACAATTTAATATGCATGTATGTAGGGTGATGTGTGGAAAACAGCGTTTTTAACATCTGAGGGTCTTTTTGAAAACCTTGTCATGGCTTTTGGATTATCCAATGCACCTGCTGTGTTTCAAAATTTTATGAATGATATTTTCTCTGATTGCATTGGAAGATATGTTGTGATTTACATGGATGATATTATAATATTCTCGCCAGATTTGGACATTCACCAGAAACATGTCCGTGTTGCGTTACACAGATTGAGAGAGAACTCTTTGTTTAGAGAAAAGTGTTATTTTCTATTTAGGAAATCTCTTTCTTGGGGTTTACTTTGTCAGCAGAAGGGGTTAAGATAGACCCTGGGAAGGTGCAGGTCATTACTGATTGGGTTCAACCTCGTGATCATAAGGCTTTGCAGCGTTTTCTGAGATTCACCAACTATTATAGGAAATTTATAAAGGGGTTTTCGCAGATTGCTAAACCACTTACTGACCTTACATGTAAGGGGGAGAATTTGAAGGCTTGATCCCCTGGTGCTATTAGTGCTTTCGAAAGATTAAAAGAGCTTTTTATGTCTGCAATCATTCTGATCCAACCTGATCTCCAAGAACAGTTTATTGTGGAAGTGGATGCTTCGGAGATCGGAGTGGGGGCAGTCTTTTCGCAGGGGCCCAAAACTGTGACTAACTTGCGTCCATGTGCTTTTTTTTCTAAAAAATTTTCACCAGCAGAGAGAAATGATGATGTTGAGAACTGAGTGTTATTTGCTGTCAAATTGGCCTTTGAGGAATGGAGGCATTTTCTGGAGCGGGCGGTTCATCCAGTTGCGATGGTCACTGATCACAAGAATTTAACTTACATTGAATCAGCTAAAAGATTAACTCCTAGACAGGCCAGATGGTCCTTGTTTTTATCTCGGTTTAATTTTTCTATTACATTCAGGCCAGGGTCTAAGAATGTGAAAGCTGATGCATTACAGTGCTGTGCAAATTAAATGGGACAAAGCATTTTTTAAGTAAAATCGTAAGTTGGTTACCAGTCAGTGATTCAACCCAGTTTTAACTGCTTTGAACAGGCACTCACACCTGTTCAAAGCAGTTAAAACTGGTTTGAATCACTGACTGGTAACCAACTTACGATTTTACTTAAAAAAATGCTTTGTCCCAATTAATTTGCACAGCACTGTATCTCATAGTCTAGATTAAATTTGTCCTCCAGAACCTCCATCCTCCATTATTCCTCAGGGTATTCTGGTTACTATGGTAACCTCGGAATTGGAAGAGGATATTTGTAAAGTCCAGTCATTGAATCCTTCCACTTCCCCAGGGTCCAAATTATTTGTGTCTGTATATATAAGATTGCGAGTGTTAAGGGGGTTTTACACTAAGCGATATCGCTAGCAATATTGCTAAAACGTCACCGGTTTTGTGACGTTATAGCGATATTGCTAGCGATATCGCTATGTGTGATACTTACCAACGACCGGCTCCCCCGCTGTCCATCGCTGATCGCGCGAGATTGGGCGGCTCCATTTCTCGTCGTCAGCTTCCTGCTGGGGCTTCCTGCTGTGTGAGACGAGCGACGCGTGGAGGCGGGCGGGAGGACGTCAGGATCGCTGTGTGTGAAAGGTGAGTATCGCGCGCTGCGTCGCTGCTGCATCGCTGTGAGATCTTCCTGTGTGGAAGCTCACTAGCGATCATTTAGCGATGCACCAGCGATCCTGACCGGGTCGGATCGCTGGTCGGATCGCTGGTGCATCGCTAAATGTAAAAGGGCCTTTACAGGAATTTCATGATTCTGTTGTAACTGGTCATGCTGGAGATACTGCTACATGGAAAGCCATTGCTAGACTTTTTTGGTGGCTGTCCATGCATAATTTTTATTAAAGATTTTGTATCCACTTCTGAAGTCTGCGCACGCACCAAAGTCAGTCATAGCCGACCGACTGGAGAATTGGCTCCATTGCCAATTCCAGAAAGACCATGGACTCATTTGTTCATGGATTTCATTACGGGTTTGCCTCTGTCTGATGGGAAAACTGCTATCTGGGTGGTAGTTGATCGTTTCAGCAAACAAGCTTATTTTGTTGCTTTGTCAGGATTACTAATGCAGAGACGCTGACCAGGTTGTTTATTTCTCATATTGTAAGGTTACATGGAATCCCTCTGAATTTGTCTCTAAATTCTGGAGAGCTTTATGTAGTAAACTCGAGAGTGACTTGTCATTTTCTTCTGCTTACCACTCTGAAACCAATAGTCAGACGGAGAGGACTAATCAATCTTTGGAATAAATTTTAAGCTGCTTTGCGGCAGCTCGTCAAGAGGACTGGTCTTTGTTTTTAGCACTCGCCAAGTTTACTTTTAACAGTTGAGTAGATAGATCAATCTACTGGAGCCTCACAGTTTTTCTGTAATTATGGTTTTCATCCCCATTTTGGTGAATTTTCTAGTATTAGTTCTGAATGCCCTGGTGTAGAGCATGCTGTATAGAGACTTGGGGATGTCAGGAGTGAGGTTCAAAAAAATATTGGGACTGCTCAGATTTGCCAAAAACAGAAAGCCTATAGAAGACGTTCGGTGGGTCCTGTTTTTAAGATTAGGAAAAGGTGTGGTTGTCAACTAGGAACATTAAACTTAAAGTGCCACCAGCAAAGTTGAGTACAAAGTTTCTTGGTTCATATGAAATCCTAGAAGTGGTAAATCTTGTGGCATTTAGATTAAACTTCCGCCATCCCTTTGCCTTCCTAATGTTTTCCATAAATCCCTATTAAAAGAGTTTGTCCTTTCTGCATTGTCTCCCTCATCCCGCCTCCTCTGCTTTCAGTAGACAGTGGCCTGGAGTATGAGGTTCAGGGGATTGTGTATGTTCATAGGGTCCGTAATTCCGTTTAGTACCTCTTCCACTGGAGGGGATATGGACGAGAGGAGAGATCCTGGGTCCCTGCTCGAGATGTGAAGGCTGATCGGTTAGTCAGGGCCTTCCATCTATAGATTCCTGGGAAGCCTGGGCGGTCCAGTGGCCCCCTAGAAGAGGGGGTGCTCTCACAATTCCACCCCTCAGTTGTCTGAAATGCAGTTACCGACAGCTCAGCTGTCCAATCTGGTACAGGGTCGCGGTGAAGCTGTCAGTACTTCGATTGACAGCTCAGCCATCCATTCTGGTACAGGGGCATGCTGAACTGTCAGTGTGTTGATTGACAGTTCGACTATCCAATCTGAGACTGGTAGGCGTCGGCTGTCTCCAAGTGTTCACTATCCCAGGTGATTACCATGCTACTTAACTGAGCTGTTTCTTCCAGACCTCTGCCAGATGTACATTCAGCTTGTGTGGTTTGTTTCCTCTGTGCCTCAAGTTCTGTATATTGATATTTTGTTGTCTGACTTTGGAACTCATTCTGACCATCCGTCTGTTTAACCCCTTCTGCTCTGATCCACTAGCCTCCTGGTATTCTGATTGGAACATTACCTGACTACTCTTTTGTCTCTTCCTTCTGTTTATGACATACCCTACTGGCTTCTTACCTTGGACTTCTTGACTATCCTGACTCATGGCTTGGCTATGAGTATTGACTAGTGTCACCGCTGTCAATCAAAATGATGACTGCCCTGCACGCCCCAGCAACTCAATTGGATGAATAAATTGTCAATCACAACAATAACAGTCCAGCACACTCCAGATCTCATATTACAGCTGAGCTGTCACTCTCAGCATCCGTACACCACAGTAAAAATGAAACCATGGCAATCTGGCACTCATAACCTGTTCTACACTCACATATCTTTCCATGATAAGTAGCCGTGCAGAAACTAGCAATTATTGATGATGCCATTTGTTCAGGGGGATGTAAACTTTGTATTCCTGACTGGCAATGTGATTCTCCAAGTCAGTACGATTACACAGATACCAAATATGTATAGATATTTAATTTTCTTAAAGTGGTGACATTTTTGGGGGGATATTTGTAAAAAAAAAAAGAAAATTTGCTTATGTTGATATTTCCTGAGACCCATAACATTTTCATTTTTTCTGGGGCTGTGGGAGGGTTTATTTTTTACACCCTGAGCTGATGTTTTTACTGAATCCATTTTGGGGTACAAATGATGTTTTGATAGCCACTTATTGCATTTTTTCTGCAATGTAGCAGTGGCCAAAAAACATCATTCTGGCATTTTGATTTTTTTTTTCATGTTTACCAATTGGATTAATTTATTTTCGATTTTGATAGATCAGACTTTTACGAATGCAGCGATACTAAATATGTGTACTATTTTTTAAATTATTTAATTATTAATGAGGCAAAAGGGGGGTGATTTGAACTTCTGTGTTTTTTCATATTTTTAAAAACATTTTTTAAAAACTTTTACTGTATTTACTAGTCCCTGGGTCTTGAAGCTGTGATCGTCTGATCACTTATACTATACATAGCAGTGCTAAACACTGACTTTCACAGTTGGATCATAATGATAGACACGGCAGCCAATCGGTATCCTACTATCTAGTCATGGGCATGCCGATGGACACGTGGAATGACATGTCCCACCCTTAGGCACGTGTTAAATGTTGCTGTCAAGAGATTGACATCATCTTCCGGGGAGGATGCTGGCTCTGTGTGCGAGCTTGCATCAAGGACAGAGACCCCACTTTTGAGGTTCACGTACGTTACGTCATGAAGGGGTTAATACACTCACACAAAGATGCATGCATATACACACATTTAATGAATAAAAAAGTTAGAGGGAGTGCTTCTTTAAAGCAAGGAGGCAGAATCATTATCACTACAGGAGAATCTGAGGCCTGCCCATCAGAGTAATCGGGGAATTTGTATATCTTGATCAGCAGGAGTTAGGCTATGTGCCCACGATGCGATTTTTAAGCGTTTTTGCCGCGATTTTCGGCGCGAAAACATTTAAAAATCGTGTACAGAATGCCCCCCATGTATTCCTATGGCATTCCGCACATGCTGTGCTAATGCTGCGCTTTTTTCCGAGGCGGAAACGCATTGCGGAAAAAATCGCAGCATGCTCATTCTTTTGTGCGGAATCGCAAAGAATTGCCGCGATTCCGCACCCATAGGAATGCATGAGAATCGCTTACTTCCCGCATGTGGCTATGCCCACCATGCGGGAAGTTAAGCGTCTCATGTGCGGTTGGTACCCACGGTGTGGAGGAGAGGAGACTGTCCTCCGGGCCCTGGGTACCATACCCCTGTAAAAAAAAAGAATAAAAAATAAAAAATCGGGGTATACTTACCTTCCAACGTCCCACGCTGCATTCCCGGCCTAAGCGTTCCCAGTAATGCCTTGCGGCAAGGTCCTGTGATGACGTGGTCTCGCGAGATCGCTATAGTAACGTGAGACCAACGTCATCACAGGTCTCGCAAGGCATTACTGGGAACGCTGAGGCCGGGAATGCAGCGCGTGACGCCGGAAGGTAAATATACCCCGATTTTTTATTTTTTTATTATTTTTTACATTCTATCTTTTACTATTGAGGCATAGGCGGCCTCAATAGTAAAAAGCTGCTCACACTTGTCAAACACTATGTTTGACGAGTGTGACCAACCTGTCAATCACATTCCAAGCAATGCTTCAAATCGCTTGGAAAGTGCTTGAGAAAATCGCGGCAAAATCGCGAACAGAATCGCGGTAAAATCGCGGTGAAATCGCGCGAAAAAAAACGCGCGATTTCTGGGATGGAGTCCGGTTTACAGTGTGCGTTTTAACACGCAATGTGGGCACATAGCCTAAAGAATATTTTTACGGGTATCTCAAGCTGTGCTGGTAAACTAAACATATATTCAGAAATGTTCAGAAAATAAAAACCAGATCACAAGTTCTAATTCCTATAAAGTCACAAGGCCGTTACCCTAAGCATAAAGGAGGTCATTAACAATCATACAACAAGCATCCAGCGAGCATCGGTCATGCGGGAGAAATGATTTGTTGATTAGAGGAGCCACAGGAGATGGTGTGAATTTTTCAGGCATCCAGATGGGTCATTTATGTAGAGAAATGGATTGCAAGTGAGCTAAAGAAATATATCAGGCCCCTAAAAGCACAAACAATTTATTGAAGGCAATAATCACAGCTGCTCACTTGTAAGGGCTCTGCTGTAAACTATGCGCGCCATATACAGGACATACTGTATGTCCTTACAAAATAAGCATTTGTCTACAAATTGCCAATCAAAATGGCTCTCAGTGAGTTTGTACTACTATTTGTCTAGGTTCAAGCTGATGTGATGCCAAAAGAAAAGCATTAAATGGGTGCATTTAAAGCTGAAGTCAGAAACAACCATAACAACTTTAATAAGACGGAACATGTTCTACAAATCCTCCTCATTTCTTCACTTACCACCACATTGGTTTGTTTGTCTTAGGCCTCATACTCACTGGCGATAAAATCGGGCGTTTGCAATCCGATTTAAAATCGGACTGCACTCTGACCAATGTTAGTCAATGGGTGACATCTCACTTGCGATTTTTTTCCCATCCAAAATCGGACTGAGAAAAAAAATCACAGCACGCTGCAAGTCAATGGGTGCGATTAAAAAAACGGACCATCCGTTTTCCATCCGTTTTAAACGGATACATTACCATTCTGTGACATAGAACACTGTAAATGGTCCTGTAAATGACTGTAGAAAAATAGTTGCTGCGAAAAAAAAAAGCGGATTGCAAACGGATGCAAAATGGATAGAAAACGGATGGAAAGATTAAAAATCGCATAGAAATCGCATGACACTTGCATAGCACTCCACCCTTTTTTACAGTCCAGAAATCAGACCTTTTTTTAATAGCAAATGAGGATGAGCCATGTGGTACAGTAAAGGGTGTTTTACTGGATGAAAGATATGTTTCTCCTAGCAGATTAATGTTTGGCCGGGTTTTTCCTTAAAGACGGGACCTGCGATGATGTCAAGGTCACGTGATCAGCCCATGTGATGTCTACCTCACTGGTGGGAGGGGTTAGGCCCTATGTAATGGAGGTTGGTAAATGCCACAGTGTGAGTGTGTTTCTGGAAGCTACAGGAACTTGTGTGGACTCAGCCTGACACTTGTATACTGGATCCCCATGCTGCAGGACTTTGGCAGCAAGACTCGGAAGAATCCCGGGAATGGCACCTGGCGGATGCCGCAGGACCTGGCATCCACTTAGTTTCGCCCGTCCCGTGCAAGGGGTGAGTCTGGGACCAGTGGTTCTCCAAGCTGGAGTATGTGTTTACAATTTCCCTCATGTTTTGTTAAGCTGCTGGTTACTGAGTGACATTAAAACCACTGAAATTGGACTTTATGCCTGTGTGTTGCCTCATTACTGCCACCCAGCTATTGCCTACCAGAGCGAATCCCTACAGCAGACATTGCAAAATTTGTTCCAGAGACTGATTGGTCCTCTCAGTTTGACCATTAGTCTCCGGATGGTAAGCAGACGAAAAAGTCAAACAAATACCCAATCTTTTACAAAACGCCCTCCAAATCTTGGAGACAAACAGTACCCCCTATCCAAAACCACACTCAAAGGCACACCATGCAACCGTACCACATGTTCCTCAAACAATCTAGATAAAGTTTCAGCATTGGGCAAGGCTGTCAAAGGCACAAAATGCCCCTGCTTACTAAATCTGTCCACAACTACCCAAATGACAGTACTACCATTAGAAGGAGAAAGATTGGTGACAAAATCCATGGACAGATGAGTCCATGGTCTATCTGGAATCGACAAAGGCACCAATTCCCCAGCTGGCCGGTTATGGGAGTTTTTGGCATGAGCACATACCTCACAGGCAGACACAAACCTCACAACATCTGAGGACAAAGACGACCACCAAAACAACCTAGCAATGGCTTTATGGGTGGCCGAGATTCCAGGATGCCCATTTAGGGCCGAGTCGTGGAAGTCCCGAAGCACTCTGAGACAAAAATGAACAGGCACAAAAAGCTTATTAGCAGGCCTGGATGGAGGAGCAAGAGACTGAGCATCACTAGTCTGCTCCGACACAGCGGAAATCCCAGCCACAACCACCCCATGTTGAAGAATGGAGGAAGGAGGTTCGGAGGAGATATTGGGTCTAGACTACGAGATAAGGCATCCGCCTTGACATTTTTAGAACCTGGCCGAAAGGTGATACAGAATTGGAATCTCGTCTGTCTAGGCTTCAACCTCTTAGCAGACTCAATGTAAGCCAAATTTTTGTGGTCCATAATTACAGTGATTCGGTGAACCGCCCCTCCAAAAAAAGTCTCCATTCTTCAAACATCAATTTAATGGCCAGAAGCTCCCGGTTCCCCACATCATAATTTATTTCTGCAGGCGAGAACTTCTCAGAAAAGAAAGCACAAGATGTCAAATTGATTAAACTGGCAGGTGCTGGGACAACACCACCCCCACCCCCACCTCCGAGGCGTCCACCTCTACAATAAACCATTCAGACGGATCCGGGTGAATCAACACAGGGACAGACATAAAACATTTCTTTAACAAAGAGAACGTCGCAACGGCTGACGTTGACCAACTGTTGATATCAGTCCCTTTCTTAGTTAAATCCGTGAGGGGCTTGACCACCTGGGAGAACCCCCTTATGAACTTCCAATAATAATTGGCAAACCCCAGGAAGCATTGCAGACCTTTCAGTTAGATCTCTGGGGGTCCATGTCATGTGATCGGGAGTCATCGGTGCGGTGCCATGACAACCGGAGGTCTCCACGAGATGTCTATGGCTGTTGATGGCAGATTGCTTTGAGTGCCACCCTGTGGTCAGCGTTCATAGCAATGCTGTCATTCTGCTACCTAGAGGTGATCTATGCATCACCTCTATGTAGCTGAGGCAATCGAGTTAAGGCAGCTTCTAGCCTTCTATGGAGGCTATTGAAGCATGTCAAAAGTATAAAAAAAGTGTTTGAAAATATAAAAAAATAAAAAAAACAAAAAGTTCAAATCACTCTCCTTTCGCCCCAATCAAAATAAAACAATAAAAAAAATCAAACTTACACATATTTGGTATCACCGAGTTCAGAATCGGCCGATCTATCAATAAAAAAGGATTAACCTGATCGCTAAACGGCGTAGCAAGAGAAAAATCAAAACACCAGAATTACGTTTTTTTGGACGCCGCGAATTGCATTAAAATGCAATAGCGGGTGATCAAAAGAACGTTATCTGCACAAATCTGGTATCATTATGAATGTCTGCTCAGCACGCAAAAAATAAGCCCTCACCCAACCCGATATCACAAAAAATGGAGACGCTACAGGTCTTGGAAAATGGCGCAATTTTTTTATTTTTTTAGCAAACTTTGGAATTTATTTCACCACTTATATAAAAGAGAACCTATATATGTTTGGTGTCTATGAACTCGTAATGACCTGGAGAGTCATAATGGCAGGTTAATTGTAGCATTTACTGAACCTAGCAAAAAAGCCAAGCAAAAAACAAGTGTGGGATTGCACTTTTTTTTGCAATTTCACAGCACTTCAAATTATTTCCCATTTTTGAGTACACAACATGGTAAAAACAATGGTTTCGTTCAAAAGTACAACTCATCTTGCAAAAAATAAGCCCTCTCATGGCAATATTGATGGAAAAATAAAAAAGTTATGGCTCTGGGAAGAAGAGTGAAAAACAGAAGCGCAAACCAAAAAAGGGCTAAGTCATGAAGGGGTTAAAATATCGTCCAGATAAATCACCATAAAATGCTCAATAAAGTCAGCAAACACATAGTTAATAAAGTTCTGATAAAATGCTGGTGCATTAGTCAGACCAAAAAGCATAACTAAATTCTCAAAGAGCCCCTCAGATGTGAGAAATGCAGTTTTCCACTCATCCTCCTCCCGTATCTGGATAAGGTTATATGCCCCCCGGAGATCCAACTTGGAAAACCATTTGGCTAAGTACAAATGGTTGTATAAATCTGTATAAATCTGGAATAAGTGGGAGAGGGGTACGTATTTCTCACAGTTATCTTATTTAACTCTTGAAAATCGAGGCATGGGTGCAAACCACCGTCCTTTTTCTTTACAAAAAAGAATCCCACCACCACGGGAGAAACAGAAGGACGAATGTGTCCTTTACGAAGAATCTCAGAGATATATTCTTTCATGGCAACTCGCTCAGGACCAAAGAGATTGTTTAAATGGGCCTTGCGCAATTTAGCATTAGGAACAAGGTCAATACTACAATCAAAGGGGCGGTAAAACCTCAGTCTCTTTTTCGGAGAAAGCATCCTTGAAGTCCTTCAGGTACTCTTGAATACCCTCCAGATTGACGGATAACACAGAGACAGAAACAAAACAATCATTGGAACAATTAGGTCCCTATTTCACAATTTCTTAGGACTCCCAGTCAATAACCGGGTTATGTAGTTGCAACCAGGGAAACACCAACACCAACCCTGCAGGAAGATTGTCCAAAATAAAACATGAAATGTGCTCCTGATGTACAGCCCCCACCTTGAGAACAAAATTCTTCAGAGACAAAATGGATACCATCCTTAGTGAGGGGTGTAGAATCAATGGCCACAACATTCATGGGGGTTTCCAACCTAACTGTCCCTAACTTGCAATTGGCCACCAATTTAGAGTCAATCAGGTTCACCGACGACCGACAGACCACAAAAGTCGAAGTGGGCGTAAAACATTTCCTAACACCAAGTTCCACTTTAAGCAGTACTTTTAAGAAATTAGGAAAAATGTACCTGAGAATCTGGGTAACCTCCTTGACAGTTGCCCAGACTAAGGCATTTCCAGACACCTTGGAGGTCGAAGGACAAGAGTGACAAGTCCTTTTTCCAATGTCCCAGAGCACCACAGTATATGCAGAGCTTGCTTTCCCGTCGCCGTCTCCTCTCCTTGAAGGTGGTGGCCCCCACCTCCATGGGTTCTGCTTGGGGCACCAACTCTGGCTTGACCGGAAGCAACAGGGCCTCCTGTTTCATAACTTCTCCCTCCCGTAGTCTTCGATCCATATGGACAGACTGCGTCAATGCCTCCTCCAGGGAACTGGATGAAGTGCCAGAGCATCCTCTAGATGGTCAAATAGTCACCTCTGAAATTGGCACCTTAGCGCTGAGTCGTTCCAGGACACCTTGGGGGACCATCGCCTAAATTCTGAGCAGTACCGCTCGGCAGAGAGCTTCAGTTGACATAGAGCCATGATCGTGTCCTCTGCCAATCTGACCTGGTGTTAAGCATCGGGTTACTGCCTCTGCACAGCAGGAATCTGGGGCATTGCTTTCTGCGGTCTCCCATTCCTCTCCAGCCGCGGAGGAGCCTGCTCAGCAAAGACGTCGTTCCCAGCGTCTTGCTCAGTCTACTTCTCTTGGCTTGGTTACTGCTGCCAAACAGGGTTCAGCTATGGTAACCTTCAATAGCCAGCAGCGAGCAGCTCTTGGGACTAAGTACTTCTTTCGGCCCACTGAGCATGCCCCTGGGAAGTCCTCTCATTGGAGCTCTGAGGTCACGTGCTCAGGTCCTATTGCTGCTCCCATTGGACCACTAGGAAGGTCCCGGAAGGAAGCTGCTATAAAAGGTTTGCATGGCCACTCGGCCATGCGCTAGTATAGACTTAAATACTTATGGAGTGTATGATGATGGATGCATGTATCTGGTGACTCACTCCTAATGAAACCCCTACCCTTGGCTGTGTCTGTTGTTAGGGTTTAGCGGTTAGAGTCAGCGCCTGTCAGTGGCTAGTCTATACGCCACAGTGCATACCAGCCTTCTGCACACTAGCGTCTGATGGCGTCGCTCACTGCAGGGCACTATCGAACCGCGGCAAGTGACAGCCACGCCTGTGCAACGCCTTGCGCAACCTGTGCACTTATCTGGTCCAATCCTGGGCGATTAGTGGCATCCGCCTGAGCGGCACTGTGCACACTTGCACGCGTTATCTATTGTAGCAACTCTTGCTGGCACCGCAGTCACGGCGCCGAGCTCTAGCGATCTAGGGGGACTCCAGTCCTGCGGTCTAAGGGCCGAGTCCTGTGACCTTACGCTATGCGCTTCTTCTGCCGAGTCCTGTGGTGTTAACAGGCTCCAGCGTTTCTTTCAGCGGCTCTGTGAAGCAACAGAATTCGCCCCTGTGCACACCGGGTCAGTGGTTAACCCGCCGGTGTTCACTTAGGACTCCGCCATTACTAAGCAGCAGTTTACCATTTCTGCATGGTGGACCCCGGGTTGCGATCGCACTTCCTTATATTTTATATTTAGTGCGATCCACAACCCTAACACCCGGTCAAGTTCATCATAAATTAGTCCTAGGGCGTCGAAAAACCACAGACACTTTCTCCGGGGTGGTCGGGGGTAAGGAAAAGGCCCAAGACTGCGGACCTTCCCTGAGTAAAGATATAATTCCCATCCGCTGACTCTCATCCCCCGAAGATCGGTGTCTAAAGGAAAACAACAACTTACAACTTTCCCTGAACACATGGAACTTTTCCTTCTCACCGGAGAAGGTGTCAGGGAGTTTAACAGAAGGTTCAGGGGAATGTAAAGAGACGTCAGTAACATCACTATCCTTACTGAGAGACGCCGAGGCAGCACCTCGGGCAGTCTTAACTGTCTCAGCCAGCTCTCTCTGTACTTGTTGGTGGGACGTAGCCAAGGCCCTATGCTCTACAGACAAATTTTGCATCATTTGTGTAAGACAGGCTACTTGATCCGTCAAAGTGCGGAGCGGATCCATACCACAGAAAAAAATATAGACATCTGCTAGGTTAAATATTGGTTCACCAGAAGGCGAGGAAGGGAAGTAACAGGAGCTCACCTCAAGCGAAGACCTGTAGTGCTGAGCAAACTCCGCTAGAGGGCAGTAGAGAGGTCATACAAGCTGGGATTTGGATGTTTCGCCCCCAAGCCGGGATTTGGATGTTTCGCCCCCGGATTTTTCGTCCCCGGATATTTCGCCCCCAGCAGTTCGCCCCTGGATGTTTCACCCCCAGCAGTTCGCCCCCGGATGTTTCTCCCCCAGCAGTTCGCCCCCGGATGTTTCTCCCCCGCATTTTTCACCCCCGGCAGTTTGCCCCCGGACGTTTCGCCCCAGCAGTCCGCCCCCGGATGTTTCGCGCCCGGATTTTTCGCCACCGGCAGTTCGCCCCTGAATGTTTCGCTCCCGGATGTTTTGCCCCCATCAGTTTGCCCCCGGATGTTTCACCTACAGCATTTTGTCCCTGGATGTGTCACCATCTGATGTTGTGCTCCTAGCATTTTGACCTCAGATGTTTCACCCTCAGCTTTTGGGGTCAACATGCAGGGAATAAAACATCTAGGGCTTAACATACCTGGAGGTAAAATATACAGGACCTCAATTGCTGGGGATTCTTGTGGCTGCCTTTTCAGCAGCTCTACTGGATGGCCTTAAAGGAGTATTATCACCCTAGAACACAAAAAAACTGACATACTTACCTGTCGCAGCTGCAGCTCCTTGGGTCCCGGAGTGCAGTCTAGCGGTTCCCCGTGACGTCTTCTCCTGCTTCTGGCTGTCTTTTCATCTTGCCTGGATCACTGATCCATGAAGCATGATGAATGCCACGGCAGTGAGGTCGAATGTCTCCTGGCAGCTCACTAACGTGACGTCACTCCTGCCCTATTCATCAGTCAATCCAGGAGGCAGGATGTCTCTCCTGTCACCAAGACGCTGCTGCGCATGCGCAGTGCCACGATGAGATCAGGCAGAAGAAGAGGACGCTGGAAGAAGGAGAGGACTCGTGGTGGCCTCCGGATCCAGCATGGGGATTGCCAACCCACACAGTCAGTAGAAGATCAGGCAAAGATGAGCAGAAGTCCTCTAGGTAACTACCAGGAGGGGAATCGGCAGCATGCTTACCGCAACATGATTGCTGAAAGCATGCTGCCTTATTTTGCTGTTTGGCATGAGAATACCCCTTTAATGCAGGCTATGTATGGAAGCAGGGGGACTGTTGACTGACTACAGGGTTAATCCCACCAACCATCTCTGCAGAACTGAGATTTTGGCTTTGCTGAACTAAAGTGGTGGTTAACCAGCTTCTACAGAACCTCTTTATCAGGTCTTCAGAAGGGGGATTTTGGGATTAGCCCTCACAGAACACTCTGCCAGTATACCAAATAATGGAGCAGCAGATAAAAGTCGTATTCTCACTTCAGGGTCGCTTTTTCTATTGATGCCCATTCCTCAGATTAGGCCAAGAATAGGGTCCAGTTGTATTCTGTATTGAACCAGCTGTTTATCAGCAGCTTTCAGCACCAGTGACAAGTGAATGGAAGCTGCAGCCATAACTCTCCATGATTTCAGTGAGATCCAGGGAAGATGTGACAGCGCCTGGTAAAGAGCTGATCCACCATGACATGCCTTATACAGGGGCATGCACTTCTCTGTGCAGGGAAATGCAAGTTCTGGATGGGATTCAGTTGTGTGCATCCGGTCTTTCAGTAACAAACGGCCCTTTTGGGACAACCATTAAATTGGTGTGGCCCTTGGTGAATATGAGTTTGACACCCCTGATCTAAGACAAGTGACCATCATTTTACTGTCATGTACTAGTGGTGTTACACTTAATGGTTTCTTTTTGTCATCCATTACATATCATACTATACCTAGTGATGAGCAAACCCGATCTGGAAAGTTCAGGGTTCGTATCAAGCATTGCCTGCTCGGGATCAACCACACCGACCCCAAACAGGCAATGTTCGTGTCATGGTCACGTGTGTCTGGTCGCAGATGATGCCGCAAGGCGAACCCATAACACACGTGACCCTGGATACACCGCCTCCAGTGGGGCGAATTTAAATAATAAAGCGTGCAGGTGGATACGCCGCCTCCACCTGGCGAATTTAGGTATTACACGTTATAAATATATTTCTGGAAACACCGCCTCCAGTAAGGCGCATTTAAATAATAAAGGGGGGAACCTGGGAAACTTTAACAATGGTGGGCCCTGCGATAGGGAATGGGGAAATGGAGACCTCCTGCACTCCCCTGAGCCAGTGTCCCTACACTCCTCACATTCCCTAAACAGGCTCCGCACCTGTCACCGCACGCGTACCTTAACGCCCTTGCTTGCCCTGAGCCTAAACCCTCACTAGGGAATAGGTTGGTGCGGAGACTAATCCCACCACTGCACTAACAACACACATGAGGAAAGAGACAAACCAGGGGAAGAGTCTTGAGGAGATCATTTGCATATTCCCAGTGCCTTCTGGGATAAGTGAAGAGTCTCCGCGAGCTCAACGATCACTGGGTTTTGGCCGTTGCAGCTGAAAAGAGGAAATCGGAAAACCAGGGGAAGAGTCTTGAGGAGATCATTTGCATATTCCCAGTGCCTTCTGGGATAAGTGAAGAGTCTCCGCGAGCTCAACGATCACTGGGTTTTGGCCGTTGCAGCTGAAAAGAGGAAATCGGAAAACCAGGGGAAGAGTCTTGAGGAGATAATTTGCATATTCCCAGTGCCTTCTGGGATAAGTGAAGAGTCTCCGCGAGCTCAACGATCACTGGGTTTTGGCCGTTGCAGCTGAAAAGAGGAAATCGGAAAACCAGGGGAAGAGTCTTGAGGAGATCATTTGCATATTCCCAGTGCCTTCTGGGATAAGTGAAGAGTCTCCGCGAGCTCAACGATCACTGGGTTTTGGCCGTTGCAGCTGAAAAGAGGAAATCGGAAAACCAGGGGAAGAGTCTTGAGGAGATCATTTGCATATTCCCAGTGCCTTCTGGGATAAGTGAAGAGTCTCCGCGAGCTCAACGATCACTGGGTTTTGGCCGTTGCAGCTGAAAAGAGGAAATCGGAAAACCAGGGGAAGAGTCTTGAGGAGATCATTTGCATATTCCCAGTGCCTTCTGGGATAAGTGAAGCGTCTCCGCGAGCTCAACGATCACTGGGTTTTGGCCGTTGCAGCTGAAAAGAGGAAATCGGAAAACCAGGGGAAGAGTCTTGAGGAGATCATTTGCATATTCCCAGTGCCTTCTGGGATAAGTGAAGAGTCTCCGCCTATCGGCGCGCGAATTTGGGCTCATCTTTCATCGTTTTTAAGAAATCTCAAGATGGAAGAGGCCAGGAGCCATTTGGTGAGCTGCATTTCTTGCTACATGTTCACAGACTTACCAGTGGAAAAGCCAAACTTCACATGCCACAAATGCAAGCTTGTGTCCCTGTTGGAGGAAAAGTTGCAAAATCTCGAAGAGAGGTTAGCTACGTTGAAGATCATTAAGGAAGGTGAAGAGTTCTTGGACAGAGCAGAATTATCTCTTCATGTTACAGAAAGAGAAGAAATTCGAAGTGCACCTGAAGAAACAGAGGAATGGAGACATGTGACCCAGAGAAGCAGGAGGATCAGGAGGCAGTCAGCACCCATACTGCTCAGAAACCAGTACCAGGCTCTCACGCAGGAGAACGATGAAGAAATACATAAGGATAAGACTTTGCCAACAAGCAGCAACCTTGTACGCCTTCAGAGTCCTCCTGGATGGAGAAAGAAAAATGTTGTGAAGAAGAAACGGAGAGTGGTGGCCATGGGGGATTCCCTGTTGAGAGGAACAGAGGCCGCTATCTGCAGACCGGATATAACTTCAAGAGAAATGTGTTGTCTTCCAGGTGCAAAAATTAAAGATGTGTCTGACAGGATATCAGGACTCTTCAGACCTACAGATGACTACCCATTCCTGCTACTACATGTGGGGACAAATGACACCGCAAGAAACGACCTGGAAACCATCTGCAGAGACTTTGAAGACTTAGGCAAGAAAGTGAAAGAACTGGGAGCGCAGGTGGTCTTCTCTTCCATCCTCCCAGTGGATGGCCATGGAACAAGGAGGTGGAATAAGATTCTGCAGGTGAACAACTGGCTACGTCGATGGTGCCGTCAGCAGCGATTTGGATTTCTGGATCACGGAGTGAACTACTTATACGATGGACTACTTGCTAGAGATGGGGTGCACCTTACGAAGACTGGTAAGCATGTATTTGGAAGTCGCCTTGCTACACTCATCAGGAGAGCTTTAAACTAGAACAATGTGGGAAGGGAAGCAAAAGACCAGAAAAAGCCATACACCTGACAAATGCTATTGAGAACTCTGCTATTAGAAGTGGAAAGGAAGAACAAAGACGAAAGAATCTAATTAATAAAAATATTGGAGAAAGAGAAACCAATCACAAACTAAAATGTTTCTATACTAATGCACAAAGCATGGGCAACAAACAAGTAGAATTGGAACTACTAACACAGGAAAAGAAATATGATGTCATTGGAATCACTGAAACTTGGTGGGACAATACACATGATTGGAATACAAGACTAGAAGGATACAACTTATTTGCAAGAAACAGACTTGATAAACGAGGAGGGGGTGTCGCATTGTATGTTAGAAACGCGTATATCTGCACAGAGATTGAAGCTTCAGAGACTGGGAGTTCTGTGGAAACTGTTTGGGTAAGAATACAAGGACAGAACAATGGAAAGGACACCATTGTAGGCATTTACTACAGGCCGCCTGTGCAAGCTGAAGCTATGGATGAACTCTTTATGCATCAAATGGCCAAGTTCTCCAAAAAATATGACATAGTTGTCATGGGAGATTTCAACTATCCAGACATTTGTTGGGAATCTCTCTCAGGCAAAACTAACAGGTCAAGGAAATTCTTATCCTCTCTTGCTGACAACTTTATCTTCCAAAAGGTAAGGGAGAAAACAAGGGGAACTGCTACCTTGGATCTAATCCTTATAAACAGGGAGGAAATGGTTGAGGAGGTAAAAGTGGCTGGGACCCTAGGAGGTAGCGACCATGCTATTTTAGAATTTTGGATAACTAGAGGCGGAAGACCTGTGAAGACTCAGACGTCAAGGTTAGATTTCAGAAAGGCAGATTTTAAGGGATTCAGAAAGAGAATTGGAGGGATCCAATGGCTGGATATCCTTAAAGACAAAAATGTCCAGGAAGGATGGGAAATCTTGAAAAATGAAATTCTCAAAGCACAGTTGTTAACAATTCCGAAAAGAGGGAAGAATAGGAAGCAGTTAAGGAAACCAGGATGGATGAACACAGAACTTAAGCACATGCTAAAAAGGAAGAAAAAAATGTTTATAAAATGGAAAGAGGGAGGCATATCTAAAGAAGAATATAATGCTGTCTGCAGAACCTGCAGGGCACAAATCAGATTAGCTAAAGCTGAAAATGAATTGAGGCTTGCAAGAGATGTCAAAAGCAATAATAAAGGATTTTGGGGATATGTCAAAAGTAAAAGAAAAGTCAAAGATGCTATAGGATTTTTACAGGATGAAAATGATGAAATGGTAAGACAGGATGTTGAGAAGGCTGAACTTTTAAATTCCTATTTTGCATCTGTTTTCTCTCAGAAAGGAAATGTAACATCAACTGTTATTCACTGTCCTATTAAGGGAATAGAAGAATCCAGGATATCTATAAACAGAAAGATAGTGAGGAAACACTTATCTAGTCTAAATGAATTCAAGTCTCCAGGTCCAGATGAATTACACCCCAGAGTACTGAAGGAGATAGCAGAAGAAATTTTTGAACCCCTCTCTATAATCTTTGAAAATTCTTGGAGAACAGGAGAAGTGCCAGAAGACTGGAGAAGAGCAAATGTTGTTCCTATCTTCAAAAAGGGGAAGAAGGTGGACCCAGGTAACTATAGGCCGGTGAGTCTGACTTCTATACCAGGAAAGATCTTTGAACAAATTATTAAACAACATGTATGTCAATACCTGGATAAGAATGAAGTGATTAAACAGAGTCAGCATGGGTTTGTAACTAATAAGTCATGTCAGACTAACTTAATTTCCTTCTATGACGGTATCACTGATTGGGTGGATCAAGGAAATGCTGTAGATATAGTATATCTTGACTTCAGCAAAGCATTTGACAAAGTCTCTCATACAATCCTTATTGAAAAAATGATTAAGTATGGAATGGACAAGGCAACTGTTAGGTGGATTCATAACTGGCTTAGTGATCGGACCCAAAGAGTGGTCGTAAATGGCTGCACATCCAGTTGGAAGAATGTCTCAAGTGGGGTACCACAGGGCTCTGTCCTGGGCCCTGTATTGTTCAACATCTTTATCAACGATTTAGATGAAGGAATTGAGGGTAAACTGATTAAATTTGCTGATGACACAAAGCTAGGAGGGATAGCTAATACTAGAGAAGAGAGAGAGAGGATTCAAAAAGATTTAAATAAACTGGAGAAGTGGGCAGCAACTAACAGAATGGTTTTTAACAGGGAGAAATGCAAAGTACTACATCTGGGCAATAAAAATGGAAAAAGCATATATAGAATGGGAGGAATAGGGCTAAGTGACAGCACATGTGAAAAAGACTTGGGTATACTAATAGATCACAGACTGAATATGAGTCAACAGTGTGATGCAGCAGCAAAAAAGGCAAATGCAATTCTAGGATGTATTAACAGAAGCATACAGTCTAGATCACGTGAAGTCATTATTTCCCTCTACTCCTCTTTGGTCAGACCTCATCTGGAATATTGTGTCCAGTTTTGGGCACCACATTTTAAAAAAGACATCAACAAACTGGAGCAAGTTCAGAAAAGAGCGACCAGAATGGTGACCGGTCTGCAAACCCTGTCTTATGAGGAAAGGTTGCAGGATTTGGGAATGTTTAGTTTGCAAAAGAGAAGACTGAGAGGAGACTTAATAGCTGTCTACAAATATCTAAAGGGCTGTCACATTGTAGAAGGATCAACTTTATTCTCATTTGCACAAGGAAAGACTAGAAGCAATGGGATGAAACTGAATGGGAGGAGACACAGATTAGATATTAGAAAAAACTTTTTGACAGTTAGAGTGATCAATGAGTGGAACAGGCTGCCACGAGAAGTGGTGAGTTCTCCTTCAATGGAAGTCTTCAAACAGAGGCTGGACAGACATCTGACTGGGATGATTTAGCGAATCCTGCTTTGAGCAGGGGGTTGGACCAGATGGCCCAGGAGGTCCCTTCCAACTCTACGATTCTATGATTCTATGATTCTATGATTCAGGGGAAACACCACTTATCTTTGCTCTGTTGCGTGCACTCCTAGCAACAGAGCCCACCACCTGTGTGCATCTTCTCCTCCACCCTGATCCATCACCATAACTGGATCCATCACCATCGTGCAGCCTGGGAGCAGAGTCCATCACCACTTGCAGCAGTCCAGTACACAGAGTCCCAAGATGAGTCCAGCCTCTGCCAAGAATCCAAGCATGCTCGAGTCCAGTTCTCAGCAACCAAGTAGAGCATGCTGAGTGCAACTCTCTTCCTAGTCGCCACTCCTCTAAGCCATGCCCGCACTTCCCGCCGACACCATAAACTGCGACTCCACCAAGCCATGCCAGTCCTTCCTGCAGACACCATTAGCTGGCACTCATTCTCTCTGGCTGACTGCGCAGGACTCCTATCCAGCTCCATCCTTCCACCAGGCTCTCCAACAACTCAGCAAGAAATATCACCAGCAGTGAGTGAGCACCCTGAGCACACCTTTATAGGGAGTCCCACCTGATCCATAATTAAGTGAACATTAACCTAAACCTAAGGTGCGATACCGCTAACCACCACCGGGGACAGTCAAAACACCTTTGAACTCAACCAAAGTAAAAAAAGTTCACTTTGTGCTTTTAACACCGCCAGATCCAACACTGGATCATGACAGTTCGGAGTTTGATCATCAGAAAATAAAAGTCGCTTCTCTCCCCTTTGCCGAGGTCCCTAACTGTGTCGAAAGTCTTCTTGACCAAGGGAAACCCTAGCTAGGAATCCTGAAAGGGATTCCCTCGGGAACGATGACATATTCACACAATGTGGAAGTGCATGGAAGAGGACTGAAGAGGACCCTCCGCGTCTGTCGGTACCTCATAGAACCATAGGAAAAAGGATGATCACAAGGCAATTATTTGTGTGTATAAAAATATAATTTTTATTGAAACAAATTCATTAAAACCATACTGCCAAAACTGGGGAAGTAGGAGACTACAGATACACTCATTGCTCACAGTCACTCATTAAACGCGCAAATCCAGGAAGAGACAGCTACCACGAAAATGGATAGACACAGGGACTGCCAGCAATCAGGGCCGTTTTTAGGGGGTGACGGAGGGTGCGATCGCCTGGGGCGCCACCCAGCCAGGGGGCGCCTGCCTAGTGCCTAGCTGTCTGTGTGGGGTGGGATTCAGCAGGTTCTCCCCGGTTCGGTGGAACCGGTTGTTAAATATGAAGCCGGTTCCCCGAACCGGGGAGATTCAGAGCCGCGATCCGGTACTGTGCGGCCGTGCGCTCTGTTCTGTGACGCGACCGTCAGCATACAGCCGCCCGCATCACAGTGTATCATGCAGGGAGCTGTGCACGGCAGTCACCTTGACAGCTGCGCAGCTCCCTCTCTACTTCCGGGTCTGGTGTCGGGCCTGCGCGATGACGTCATCACGCAGATGCCGACATGTACCAGGACGCTGGCTGCAGAGAGGCGCTGCTGGGGAGCGGCTGTGAGGTAAGTATGGGAAACTTTTTTTTTTTAATGAATTCAGTGGGTGAGGGGGCTGTACATGGAGGGGGGTGAATATGCTGCACATGATGGAGGGGGGGTGAATGGGGCTGAGTCTGTACATGATGGAGGGGGGTGAATATGACCGCATATGATGGAGGGGGGTGCGGGGGCTGAGCCTGTACATGATGGAGGGTTGTGAATATGCTGCACATGATGGAGGGGGGGTAAATGGGGCTGAGCCTGTACATGATGGAGGGGGGGTGAATGGGGCTGAGCCTGTACATGATGGAGGGGGGTGAATATGGCTGCACATGATGGAGAGGGGTACAGGGGGCTGAGCCTGTACATGAGGAAGGGGGGTGCGGGGGCTGTACATGATGGAGTGCGGCTGCACATGATGAAGGGGGACTGCACATGATGAAATGGGAGTAAGGGGGACTGCACAGGATGAATTGGGGCTTAGAGGGACTGCACATGAATTGGGTAAAGGGGACTGCACATGATGTGGGGATAAGAGTGACTGCACATAATGAAGTGGGGGTAAGGGAGACTGCACATGATGAAATGGAAGGGGGATAGGGGGCTGCAAATGATGAAGGGGCACTGCAGATGAAGTGAGGGGTGATAGGGGACTGCAACGGATGAAGGGGACTTCAAATTAAAGTGGGGGACTGCAAATTATGATGTGGGGGAGAGGACAGGGGACTGCAAATTATGAATTCAGTGTGAGTGACGAGGCACAGCAATTTAATTGAAGGTGGGGGGTGAGGAGAGTGAATGATAAATTGAAGGTGGGGGGGAAAGGAGAGCAAATGATCTATCTGGAGAACAAATAAAGAATTTTGAGTGTGGGGGAGTAAGTGATGTATTGAATGTGGGGTAGAGCAGTTGATAATGAATAGAGGGTGGGAGAGAAAGACATGACAATGAATTGAGGCAGGAGGGGCATGTAAATATAATGAATCGGTGTTAGGGTTAGAGCGGGAGGTACATAGTGGGGGGGCGTTGAGGATGAAGTGCCTGGTAATGAATTGGGGGAAAGAGTACAGGTGCTAATTTATATATTAAATGGGGAAAGTGACATTTATAGTTAGTGGGTGCACAGTGGTGGATTATAATTTATATTTGGAATGGTGGGTTGCATAATAACCAATTATGTATTAATGGTGGGTGCACGTCTGTATTCAGATGTGTAGTGCAGAAGGGAAAAAGTGGGGAATGTGCTCTGGAAGCCGTGCTCTAGGTAACTGTGTTATTTCATGCAGAGACGAGTCTTGGCTGGAAGAAGTGATGGCGGTCTGTGCTGGATGAAAAAGAAAAGCAAAGATGAAGGACTTCAGCTAGAGACGTCACTGGTCAGTGTGTTACCTGCACACTGACAGTAAATATAGAGTTCCTGTATACAATTGCACTTAGTATTGTGTTTTTAATTAATGATCAGTATTGTAGTATTCAGTCACTATCTGGTGGTAATATGTGGTCTGGTCATGGTGTGGCGCTATTTGTTTCTTGTATGTGGTATTAATTGGTGTCTATGTGGTGGTAATATGTGGTCTGGCCATGGTACGGCGCTATTTGTTCCTTGTATGTGGTATTATTCGGTGACTATGTGGTGGTAATATGTGGTCTGGTCATGGTGTGACGATATTTGTCCGGGTATTCAGCATGCTAATGTTCGGGGGGGGGGCGCTTTTTTGATGTTCGCCCTGTTGGCAAAATTCCCTAGAAACTGCTCTGCCAGCAATATATTGCAGCTACAAGGGGCAGAACTGAAAAAGCCCTAATAATAAACTACTACAAATATTAATATAGCCATAATTATATCGCAAGCTGTATAGGCCACATCACAGATTATGATCTAGATGTCAACCATAAAACAATGCCGCTTGCCTGGCAATAACCCTCATACCCATAATTACAATAATACTCCGCAAATATAATCAGATAACCATGGTCACTTCTTGTCCGCGCAACCGGAAGTGACGCTCACCACCCGGATGTGACGTGTCACAATCGGGTGGTGAGCGTCACTTCCGGTCACGCGGTATACCACACTGCGGCTGGGAGATATAAATAATGGAGACACATGGTTGGTAGCAGGCCCCTTGAGAAAGGAGCTGAAACGCGCGTTGGGGCACCCAGGAGGTAGCGGCACACTGTATAAAAGATACCCAAAGGTAAATTTACCTGATTATATTAAAAAACACACTCCCCTTGAAAAAGCAAATGCGAAACACGCGTTGGGGTACCACCACTACTAAAGGTAATGTAACAACACTTTTTCTTTTATATACAGTCATATGTAAAAGTTTGGGCACCCCTATTAATGTTAACCTTTTTTCTTTATAACAATTTTGGTTTTTGCAACAGGTATTTCAGTTTCATATATCTAATAACTGATGGACTCAGTTATATTTCTCGATTCAAATGAGGTTTATTGTACTAACAGAAAATGTGCAATCTGCATTTAAACAAAATTTGACCGGTGCAAAAGTATGGGCACCCTTATCATTTTCTTGATTTGAACACTCCTAACTACTTTTTACTGACTTCCTGAAGCACTAAATTGGTTTTGTAACCTCATTGAGCTTTGAACTTCATAGCCAGGTGTATCAAATCATGAGAAAAGGTATTTAAAGTGGCCACTTGCAAGTAGTTCTCCTATTTGATTCTCCTATGAAGAGTGGCATCATGGGCTCCTCAAAACAACTCTCAAATGATCTGAAAACAAAGATTATTCAACATAGCTTTTCAGGGGAAGGATACAAAAAGTTGTCTCAGAGATTTAACCAGTCAGTTTCCACTGTGAGGAACATAGTAAGGAAATGGAAGAACACAGGTACAGTTCTTGTTAAGCCCAGAAGTGGCAGGCCAAGAAAAATATCAGAAAGGCAGAGAAGAAGAATGGTGAGAACAGTCAAGGACAATCCACAGACCACCTCCAAAGACCTGCAGCATCATCTTGCTGCAGATGGTGTCACTGTGCATCGGTCAACAATACAGCGCATGCATAATGCCTTTTTGTATGACCAAACAACTCAATCTTTGTTTCATCAGTTCACAGGACCTTCTTCCAAAATGTAACTGGCTTGTCCAAATGTGCTTTTGCATACCTCAGGCGACTCTGTTTGTGGCGTGCTTGCAGAAACGGCTTCTTTCGCATCACTCTCCCATACAGCTTCTCCTTGTGCAAAGTGCGCTGTATTGTTGACCGATGCACAGTGAAACCATCTGCAGCAAGATGATGCTGCAGGTCTTTGGAGGTGGTCTGTGGATTGTCCTTGACTGTTCTCACCATTCTTCTCTGCCTTTCTGATATTTTTCTTGGCCTGCCACTTCTGGGCTTAACAAGAACTGTACCTGTGTTCTTCCATTTCCTTACTATGTTCCTCACAGTGGAAACTGACAGGTTAAATCTCTGAGACAACTTTTTGTATCCTTCCCCTGAAAAGATATGTTGAATAATCTTTGTTTTCAGATCATTTGAGAGTTGTTTTGAGGAGCCCATGATGCCACTCTTCATAGGAGAATCAAATAGGAGAACTACTTGCAAGTGGCCACCTTAAATACCTTTTCTCATGATTTGATACACCTGGCTATGAAGTTCAAAGCTCAATGAGGTTACAAAACCAATTTAGTGCTTCAGGAAGTCAGTAAAAAGTAGTTAGGAGTGTTCAAATCAAGAAAATGATAAGGGTGCCCATACTTTTGCACCGTTCAAATTTTGTTTAAATGCAGATTGCACATTTTCTGTTAGTACAATAAACCTCATTTGAATCTAGAAGTATAACTGAGTCCATCAGTTATTAGATATATGAAACTGAAATACCTGTTGCAAAAACCAAAATTGTTATAAAGAAAAAAGGTTAACATTAATAGGGGTGCCCAAACTTTTACATATGACTGTATCTTCCTTATACCTTAGCTTTCAAATCTCTAATATGTACTCTGATCATTTCTGCCACATAGACTAACTTTTCTCTACCTGGAGTTGCATATTTTTTCTTGGACACTTAGGCAATTATTTGAGCCTCTTCTTATACTTGACCCCTTAGTACCATTTAGGACTTATATTGTTTCTACTACACATGGGTGTGTTCTTCTATTGTCCTGAGATTTGATTGCTGCCAAATGTAATAAGATTTTTTTCACTCTTTTTCCATATACTGTTATGGGATTTTTTTGATAGCTTTTTGCTTACCTTAATGATGTGGCATTTTTTTGCACATTGTTGTCCCTATTTTGTACATGTTTTATAGTGTTATTCTTTTATATGTATTCAATAAAATATTGCAATTTTATTATTTGCTACATGGATTGTATAAAGTTGCTTGAACAGGGATGATGTAGTGGAAAATATGCCATCTGCAAACCACTCTTTACTTTGGGCCGGTAGATGGAGATTGTCTCTTGTTTCAAATATCAAGATACGGCTGAGTCTACTTCCTAATTAAAAGTGAAAGTATTAATACAGGAAATAATGAGAGGCAAAAGAAAAAGTAACAAGTAGCAGGCAGAGAATTTCTGGATGAATTCATAATAAATTTTCCTAATCAGAAGCATCCGTTGTTCATATCTCACATTAAAAACTCACATTTTGATTCAGATTTTCTGATTTTATAACAGAAACGTTAAATTGAAGTAAGATCTGGTGTGAAGGGGCTAAACAATAGTTTTTTCTATGACATGTATTGTCCCAGTGGAAAATGATATATTCCTGTTTAAAAATGCTTCCAAGATTCAAAAGTGTCACATTTTCAAAGTTGTGAAAGGAATAACAGCAGCAGAAACTAGCGAAATGCAGAATTCCATGATAATAAAAGGTTTACATCAGGAAAAACGAGCAAACATGTAAAAGAAGTATTTGTGAAAAAAAAGCATACTAACTCAACGGTTCATTAAATCGGGGTCATATGCAACGTAAATGTCTATATCCCATCCACATGCTGATGAAAAAATGCACAGTTAATAAAAATGACATGCAGTGCAGCAGTGGCGTACCTACCATGTAGGCAGGGGACGCCACTGCCCCCAGGCCGTCAGGGGCCTGCCGCCGAGGGGTGTAATGCGCCCATGAACAGCGGGCCCCCTGGATCTATCATGCTCTGGTAGGTGCCTGTCACCTACTGGAGCATGGCAAAGATAAATTAATACTCACCGCCTGCTGCTGCGCTGCTTTCCTCACTCTGCTTTGATGCAGATAATGAGACGTGAGCGATCACATGATTGCATACATCATTCAAGGTCCTGTATCAAAGCAGAGGAATACAGCATGTGGCAGCAGGTGGTGAATATTAATTAACCCCCTGCCATGCTCCGGTAGGTGACCGGCACCTACCGGTGCTTGGTCTACCCTCTTCCCAGCACTAATTCAGCTTTGGAACTTCATTTCAGACTGTTGGCAGGGGGCATGGCTAAAGGGGCATGGCATCGCGGAGGAAGGGGGGTCCAGGCTCCTTCAAAACTTTGCTATGGGGCCAGGGCCAAGCTACTTATGTCCCTGCATGTGAATGTATGCTGCCATTATGCAAAAAAGATTCCAGCCATTCAGACAAGGGGCTAAAATCCTGCACTAAAACCTGCACCTAAATCCATAGAGCTAAATAGAGATTTTGGGGTAGAATTATCTACACCAGAATAGATGTAGATCTACAGTTGTGGACAATCCACAGAGGTTAGGAGACATGTTAACGAATCCTTAAGGGCCATTCCCAGGGACTAAGTAGCTGCAGCGACAATCTGCAGCTAATTTATAGCAGAAAATTCTACACTAAAATTGACATCTAGTGATGCGATTTTGATGCGACAACCTTGTCCTCTGGCTGTGACTGACAATGGCTGGATACCTGCAAATCATGGTTGATGGACAAGGTTGCCACTTTGCTTATGAACATGGCAGACCACTGTATCTCAAAGGCAGGACTTCTACTTTGAAGCTGAGCAGAGAATCAGACTGCAACTAAACAGTGAGGCATAGCTGGAATCAGTAGGCCTCACCCTACATTACAAATATCACAATACCATATGTTGCCTAAATATCCCTTGAGATAAAGCCTTACCGCGAAACGCGCGTCAGGGGTGCCTCGGCCATACAGTATCTGCCTAGTAGCAGCGGCTCTTAACTCTTTCCTCTCCCTTTATCCTCCTTGGTCCACTTTATACTGTGTGTATGCAGCTCTTGGGCTTGTATGACTGCATTATACCTTTTTCCTTAGCCTGTTTGCTTACTATATTATACTTAGAATCCAGTATTTGTATTTATTAGGGATTGAGGACTTACCTTATTGCTGTATGCCATTATGTATGTAGGCAATTTAAATATAAATTTATTTTTTTGACACATTTATCTTTTGATTAGTGTATATATATTATTGCCACTTTATGATTATGGCTTTTGCGGGCCTTATATGTAAAGAACTTTCGATATAGTCTTTTTTCACCTACATATTTTGGGAATCATTGTCCCTGGAAGCCTTTCTTTTAAAAGCTCCACATATGGACTATTGGATTACTATTTATGCATATATTTCCTCATGAAGTTCTTTGTACCTGGTTTATAGGCCATTGGTTTTTTGCATCAACTGCTCCTATAAATATTGCATTGCACTTCAATGCTTTTAATTGATTTATAATAAAACTTTATTGTTTTTATGGCACATGGTTTCCGTTTTTTTTCTCACCCTACATTATACTATCCACAAAGTTTCCCTTTAAGGCAAAATAATCAAGTAGTATTCTATATCAGTGTCATGCCCACCATGTCCGTTATGCCTGTCATGTCCGTTATGCCTGTCATGCCCGCCATGTCTGTTATGCCGCATGACTCCTGGAGCAGTGTGCACTGAATTCTCATGCCCGTTACGTCTCATGCTGCAAGATGCCTGGAGCGGTGTGCACGCGCGCCTTACCTCATGGCTGCACGCCGTTACTAGGTAACCATCCGTCTCTGCTCTGATTCTGCAATCCTCTGTATTCCTGGAACCCCTGATCATGTGACTTTTCCTATGTTCCAGTGCTGTCTGATTCTGCAATCCTCTATGTATTCCTGGAACCCCTGATCATGTGACCGTTCCTATGTTCCAGCACTGTCTGATTCTGCAATCCTCTATGTAATCCTGGAACCCCTGATCATGTGACCTTCTCTATGGTTCAGCCCAGTCTGATCTAGCAACGCTCTCTATGATCCTGGAGGATCTGAACTGGAAGTCCTTCCCTGATCCTGACCTGGAAGTCCAGGTGCTATGGTGCTATATCAGACCGCCCCTTCCTATGGTTTGGGCCTGAGTATCATGTTGCTTCCCTGCATGGCTGCTTGGTCTGCTCGGTCGCTCTCTGTATTCTGTGCCCCTGCACTCTGCCCTGTTGTGCGTCTCTGCACACGTTCTGTGCTTGTACTCTGCCTCCTGTCTCGTGCCATGTCTTGTGTTGTCTCTCGTGCCATGTTTGTCTTTGCCTTGCTTTGCCTTCTAGTACTTCCACTGTTCTTTGCCTTTGCCTGTTTCGCCATGTCTGGTCTTTGCTATTCTGAGCCTTGCAGTGCTTCTCATGTTTCTTGTCTCTGCCTGGTTTTCCGTACTCTGTCCTATGGTGCTCTCTTGCACATTTCCATGTCTAGTCTCAAGGTGCTCCCTTGACCCGTCTCTGGGCTTCGACCTATGCTCCGCTGCTAGACTCTGTCCTATTGTGCTCTCTTACACATTTCCACACTAGTCTCAAGGTGCTCCCTTGACCTGGCTCTGGGCTTCGGCCTACGCTCCGCTGCTAGCTCTGTTCTCGCTCTGATCTGGCTCTGTTTCTGCCTATGTACCGCTCTGTGTTCCGTACCCTGTCTTGCCTTGTTTCTCGCCTAGCCTTGCCTTGTTTCTTGCTTTGCCTTGCCTTGTTTCTTCGTGTGCCCTTTGCATGCGCCTGGCCTTCCTAGCCTCCTGCTTGTGCCTCAGCCTTGCCCGTCCTAGCCGTGCCCGCCTGCTTGTGCCTCAGCCGTGCTCGTCGGTCAGTGACAGCTGTGTTGCCTGCTATGCCTCAGTGGGGTTCGCTGGAGTCTTACCCGCCTGTTTGTGCTGCAGCCCATCCAGCTAGCCAGTGCCCCAGCTGTGCTCTCTGTGCGTCCTTGCACCCACGCTGTCTCTGCACTGTGCTCTCCGTGCTTCTCTTAGCACGCGCAGGCCCTTGCCTGCCCCATGGCATACCTCTCCGTGCTTCTGTAAAAGTACGTGCAGGTCTTGCCATGTCCCCTGTCGTGCCCTCTCGCATGCACAGGTCCTAGCCTGTAGTCTGTCCCTGGCGTGTCCTCTGCACGCGCAGGACTCTGCTTTTAACCCTGACCCTGGCGTGTCACTCTGCACGCGCAGGACTCTGCCTTGAACCCTGACCCTGGCGTGTCTTTCTACACACGCAGGACTCTGCCTTGAACCTTGACCCTGGCGTGCCTCTCTGCACGCGAAGGACTCTGCCTTGAACCCTGACCCTGGCGTGTCTCTCTACACACGCAGGACTCTGCCTTGAGCCTTGACCCTGGTATGCCTCTCTGCACGCGAAGGACTCTGCCTTGAACCCTGACCCTGGCGTGTCTCTCTGCACACGCAGGACTTTGACTTGAACATGACCCTGGCGTGTCTCTCTGCATGCGCAGGACTCTGCCTTGAACCTGACCCTGGCATGTCTCTCTGCACGCGCAGGACTCTGCCTTGACCGCTGACCCTGGCGTGTCTCTCTGCACGCGCAGGACTCTGGCTTGTACCTTGTGCCTTGGCGTGTCTCTACACACGCACCCTGTCTTGTTTGTTGACCTTTGAACCCGGGCGTGTCCCCTACACATGCACCTTGCCTTGCACCTTGCTTTGAACCCTGGCGTGTCCCCTACACACGCACCCTGCCTTGCACCTTGCCCTGGACCCTTGTGTTTTCCTAGCACGCACCCTGCCTGGAATCCTGCCTTGAACCTCGGAGTGTTCCCTAACATGCACCATGCCTGGATATCTGTGGTGCCTCCTTGCCTGCTGTCCGGAGTCCGATGCCATTGAGACCCAGGCGTGCCACCGGGCATGTACCATGCCATGGACCTTGGCGTGCCCTCGCACGCACCTTGCCGTGTTTGTTTGCTCTCACGTTTTTGCACTGAATGTTTTCCTGAAGTTGTCTTAATGAAGATACCTTGAACTTACGTCTTGTCTTGTCTTGCTTCCTGCTCGCCCTTGTCGTCAGACACTTGTACCTAGTGTCTGTTACACCCGGTCCCCGTCCTGGCGCTGCGCCCAGGTCTGCTTCTGTTACACCTGGCCCCCATCCTAGCGCTGCGTCCAGGCCTGCCGCTGCTCTCCGTTCTGGGCACTCACCTCGAGCCTCTCATGCTGCTGCTCAGCATTCTGTCCTCCCTCCTGCCTCCTCCTCCTGATGTCCTGTGAGGAGATCTGTAACTAAGGCTATTAGGGCACGCCCGCCCGCTCTCTTGACTTTTTAAAGGGGCGGCATGCATTATTCAAAAAATGCAATCAACCAATGGCAGCGCACTGGCTGCTATTTCTGGCCTCTCCTCCATAGGGAGAGCGCCGGAGCAACGAGTATCTATCATTGCTACATCCGGTTCTCATGCTAACCTGTCTGCACTGCATCTGCAGTCTCTGTGCATTGTCTAATTGCATTGTTAGCATATCAGTATCCTGTGTTACCTGATTATATCAGCAACCATCTGGGCTAAGCCATCCCGTTCCGCTACAGCCATCCGAGTCCAAGGACTGTGTAAAGGTCACTGGAACCGACTCCTTACCAACTAACCGGTTCCAGGACCCAGCACATTACGGACTCTGCTGTAACTTTTGTTATCCCTTCTGGTCCCGCTGGGACAGCTGCCACCTGTTCGGGGTCTAACTGGAGGTAGCACCTGTGTCCTCCGGATATTCCATTCTGGCCCTGCCTGAGGGGCTTTACTATGGGTGCCCGGGGCTCACTAGTCACGCCCCCTTCGGAGCCCCCCAGACCGTGGTCCCGAGGTTCCACTTAAAAAATAAAAACAAATGTGAACTTCACCATCTCTGCCTCCGCTTCCATTCGTTACAGTGTCTACTTGAGTCGGCCGTCTGGTGCCAGCAGTCGTGGTGTGCATTGTCTAATGCTCTCTGTTTCCACAGCATATCAGTATCCTGTGTTACCTGGTTATATCAGCTACCATCTGGGCCTAAGCCATCCCGTTCCGCTTACAGCCATCTGAGTCCAAGGACTGTGTGAAGGTCACTGGAACCGACTCCTTACCAACTAACCGGATCCAGGACCCAGCTTATTACGGACTCTGCTGTAACTTTTGTTATCCCTTCTGGTCCCGCTGGGACAGCTGCCACGTGTTCGGGGTCTAACTGGAGGTAGCACCTGTGTCCTCCAGGTATTCCATTCTGGCCCTGCCTGAGGGGCTTTACTATGGGTGCCCTGGCTCACTAGTCACGCCCCATTCTGAGCCCTCCGGACCGTGGTCCCGAGGTTCCACTTAAAAAATAAAAATGAAAGTGAACTTCACCATCTCTGCCTCCGCTTCCATTTGTTACAGATTGCTCCGGCCATGGAATCCGCTGGACCCCAGAGGCCTCCGACGTTAGAGTTGTGCCAAGAGGTGACCCGTTTAAGAGATCAACAGGATAAGATCACGACGTATCTACGTAACCTGTCCACCCACATGGATTCTCTGCAGAACCCAGCTGCTCCTGATTCACCTAGCAACACCCAGGTACCTGCTGACAAGCAAGGGCCCCGCCTGGCAGCTCCTACCCGCTTCCATGGTGATCCCACTCAGTGTCGGGGTATTCTCAATCAGTGTACCCTACACTTCGAAATATTGGGGCATAGGTTTGCTTCTGACCGTGCCAAAGTGGGCTTCATTATGTCACATCTAGCAGGAGAGGCTCTCGCCTGGCTGAATCCGTTATGGGAGAGAGGAGACCCGCTGGTTAATGATCTTCAATCTTTCCTAGAAACTTTTCACAGGACCTTTGATGAACCTGGCCAGGTCACGTCGACCACTTCTGCCCTGCTTCGCTTACGCCAAGGAACCCTCACGGTGGTTCAGTATGCTGTTAAGTTCCGCACCCTCTCGTCTGAGTTATCTTGGAACAATGAGGCCTTGCTGGCTACCTTCTGGGAGGGCCTATCTGGAAAAATTAAGGATGAGCTGGCGGGACGGGACAGGCTTACCATCTTGGATGACCTGATTTCCTTGGTGACCCGGATTGACCTGCGTTTTCAGGAGCATTCTATGGAGTTTGAGCGTGACAGGAGGTCCTACCACCTGGACTCTAATTCTTCCAAGACGTCTACCTCATCCTCTTCTCCCGAAGCTATGGAGGTAGATCAAGTAAGTCTGGCCAGCCGCCACCAGGAGGTGCGTCGCAAAAACGGAAGCTGTCTGTACTGTGGTAGTTCCGAACACCTGAGCCGCTCCTGTCCAAAGAAGTCAGAAAACTCCTGTGCCTAGGCTCGGTAGGAGAGGCCACCCTAGGTAGAGAACGTTCCTCTCCTTCGTTGCAGATCTCAGTCTCCGTGACCTGCGGAGCAATAAAATTTTCTGGACTCTGTCTGTTGGACTCCGGAGCCGCCGGAAGCTTTATCCAGCAGACGCTTGTGGATCGCTACCACTTACCAGTTCAGGCTCTTCCCAACCCGTTGTGGGTAACCGTTGTCGATGGCCGCCCTCTGACCGAACCCGTCCAGTTCCAGACTGAGCCAGTGGAACTCCGGGTAGGTCTTATGCATTCTGAAAGAATCCGTTTTTATGTGTACCCTGGTTTGTCTCACCCCTTGCTTCTAGGTTTGCCTTGGTTTCAGAAACATGAACCAGTCCTTAATTGGAGAACAGGCGAAATTCTACGTTGGGGAGATTCCTGCTCAGACCGTTGTTTAACCCGGATTGAACCAGCTTCACCCCCGGTCCAACCTGCTACCCTGCCTGGATTACCATCCGCTTACTGGTCCTTCTCGGATGTCTTCGGGAAAAAGGAGGCTGAAAAACTTCCTCCCCACAGGTCGTATGACTGTCCAATAGACCTTCTTCCTGGAACATCTCCTCCCCGTGGGAGAGGTTACCCTCTTTCCCAGGCTATGTTGGACTACATCCAGGAGAACTTGGCCAGAGGGTTTATCAGAAAATCATCGTCACCGGCAGGAGCAGGCTTCTTCTTCGTGAAGAAAAAGGACAGATCCCTGCGGCCCTGTATCGACTACCGAGGACTGAACCAGATCACGGTAAAAAACAGTTACCCTATGCCTCTTATTTCAGAACTGTTTGACTGTCTCTGAGGGGCCAGGCTCTTCACCAAGCTGGATCTCAGAGGGGCTTACAATTTGATCCGAATCAGAGATGGAGACGAATGGAAAACAGCCTTCAACACTCGTGATGGCCACTACGAGTACCTGGTAATGCCGTTTGGTCTAAGCAATGCTCCCGCTGTTTTCTAAGAGTTCGTCAATGACATTTTCAGGGATCTGCTTTGCACCTGTGCTGTTGTCTACCTAGACGACATTCTGATTTTTTCTACTGACTTGGTCTCGCATCGCAGACAAGTGCGCCTGGTCTTAAAGAGGCTCAGGGAGAACAGACTGTACGCCAAGTTTGAAAAGTGCCTCTTTGGACAATCCTCTTTGCCTTTCCTCGGTTACATTGTTTCCTCCACAGGATTAAAAATGGATCTAGAGAAGTTATCGGCTGTACTTAAGTGGCCTCGTCCGTCTGGGTTGAAGGCCATACAGCGATTCCTGGGCTTCGCCAACTACTACAGGCAATTCATTCCTAACTTCTCCACCCGAGTGGCGCCCATCTCAGCTCTAACCCGGAAAGGTACAAATCCGAAGGATTGGCCTCCTGAGGCTGAGGAGGCCTTTGTTTCTCTCAAAAAGGCCTTTGCTGTCGCACCTGTTCTTCATCGTCCTAACTCCAATGAGCAATTTTTTCTTGAGGTTGATGCCTCTTCAGTAGGTGCGGGAGCTGTACTAACCCAGAAATCGTCCTCCGGGCGAATGCATTCCTGTGGTTTTTTTTTCAAGGTTTTTTCTTCCGCAGAGAGGAATTATCCTGTCGGAGATCGGGAATTGTTGGCTATCAAATTGGCTCTGCAGGAGTGGAGGCATCTTCTAGAAGGAGCTCTTCATCAGGTACTCGTATACACCGATCACAAAAACCTTGCTTACCTCCAAACTGCACAAAGGCTGAATCCTCGTCATGCCCGCTGGGCTTTGTTTTTTGCTCGTTTTAACTTTGTTCTTCATTTTCACCTAGCTGACAAAAATGTCAAAGCAGACGCACTTTCTAGAGCCTTTCGACCTCCTGATCAAGAAGAAGAACCGCAGCACATCATTGAACCCTCAAGGTTAGTCGCGGTCACTTCTACTGATCTTGCCCGGCTGCCTCCCGGGAAGACTTTCGTGTCAGCTTCTGAGCGTACTTGTGTCCTTCGGTGGGGAAACTCGTCCAAGTTGGCTGGTCACGCCGGCCAGAGAAAGACTCTGCAACTCATCTCCCAGTACTACTGGTGGTCTGCCATGGCTAAGGACATTCTGGAGTATGTCACAGCCTGTCCTTCCTGTGCTCGTAACAAGACGGCCAAGCATCTACCCGCAGGTAGGCTTCAGCCTCTTCCAATTCTGACTTCATCACAGATCTCCCGATCTCATGTGGCTGTTCTGTAGTGTGGGTAGTGGTGGATCGCTTCTCTAAAATGGCTCACTTCTTTCCACTACCCAGTCTTCCAACTGCTCCTGAGCTGGCGGACCTGTTCATTCGGCACATCTTCCGTCTCCATGGTTATCCTCTCCACATCGTGTCCGACAGAGGAGTCCAGTTCACCTCAAGATTCTGGAGAGCAGTTTGTAAACTTGTAAGAATTGAACTGGATTTTTCCTCAGCTTACCATCCCCAGTCCAATGGACAAGTGGAGAGGACAAATCAAATCCTGGCTGGATTCCTGTGTCACTTTGTCAACGCCCATCATGACGACTGGGTAGACTTACTGTCCTGGGCCGAATTTTCTTACAACAATCAAGTAAGTGAATCTTCTGGAAAGTCTCCCTTTCAGATTGTCTTCGGATTGCAACCCGGAATACCTCTTCCCATCTCCGGATCATCTGGCGTTCCAACTGCCAATACTTTCTCCGAAGATTTTTCTAAGGTCTGGAGGGATACCAAAACTGCTCTGGAGAAAGCCTCCCAGCGTATGAAGAGGCATACGGACAAGAGACGTTTGAATGCGTCTATCTTTCGTCCCGGAAACAAGGTATGGCTCTCTTCTAAGTACATCCGGTTAAAGATGCCATCCCACAAATTGGGTCCCCGGTTCATCGGACCATTTGAGATCTTGACAGATCAATCCAGTCTCGTACAAGCTGAAGTTGCCCACTTCCCTACGTGTGCCTAACTCCTTTCATGTTTCTCTCCTCAAACCAGTAGTTTTGAGTCCCTTCTTTAAGGATCCGGGTACCACTCCTGACCCTGTCTCAGGGATGATGTTTTTGAGGTAAAACATATCCTGGCCATAAAAAAAGGAAAGGGTAAGACCTACTACCTGGTGGATTGGAAGGGTTTTGGTCCTGAGGAGAGATCTTGGGAGCCTAGGGAGAACATTCAGGCTCTTCTTTTCCTTAAACGGTTGTACGCATGCTTGAAGAAGAGGGGGTGTAAAGAGGGGGATACTGTTACACCCGGTCCCCGTCCTGGCGCTGTGCCCAGGTCTGTCGCTGCTACACCTGGCCCCCGTCCTGGCGCTGCGTCCAAGCCTACCACTGCTCTCCATCCTGGGCACTCACCTCGAGCCTCTCATGCTGCTGCTCAGCATTCTGTCCTCCCTCCTGCCTCCTCCTCCTGGTGTCCTGTGAGGAGATCTGTAACTAAGGCTATTAGGGTACACCCGCCCACTCTCTTGCCTTCTTAAAGAGGCGGCGTGCATTATTCAAAAAATGCAGTCAACCAATGGCAGCGCACTGGCTGCTATTTCTGGCCTCTCCTCCATAGGGAGAGCGCCGGAGCAACGAGTATCTATCATTGCTACATCCGGTTCTCATGCTAACCTGTCTGCACTGCATCTGCAGTCTCTGTGCATTGTCTAATTGCATTGTTAGCATATCAGTATCCTGTGTTACCTGGTTATATCAGCAACCATCTGGGCCTAAGCCATCCCGTTCCGCTACAGCCATCCGAGTCCAAGGACTGTGTAAAGGTCACTGGAACCGACTCCTTGCCAACTAACCGGTTCCAGGACCCAGCACATTACGGACTCTGCTGTAACTTTTGTTATCCCTTCTGGTCCCGCTGGGACAGCTGCCTCGTGTTCGGGGTCTAACTGGAGGTAGCACCTGTGTCCTCCGGGTATTCCATTCTGGCCCTGCCTGAGGGGCTTTACTACGGGTGCCCGGGGCTCACTAGTCACGCCCCCTTCGGAGCCCCCCAGACCGTGGTCCCGAGGTTCCACTTAAAAAATAAAAACAAATGTGAACTTCACCATCTCTGCCTCCGCTTCCATTCGTTACAGTGTCTACTTGAGTCGGCCGTCTGGTGCCAGCAGTCGTGGTGGCTCACCCCCTTGGTCTTGCCCCTGACACTCCCTGTATAGGGGGTGGTTCCTCACAAGGTCAGCTCGCCCTAGGTGGGTGGGTGCCTCGACCCAGAGGGTCCACTCTGAAGAAAAGTCGACTCAGCGTTAGCTGGCCTCGTCACAATCAGCACTTTGTAATCTATACTTTTTCACATTTGTGCAACATAAACTTTGCAATAATTCTGCTTTATGGAAATGTTAAATGCTTACCAGAGTCATGCAGAAGGAACTGCTGCTGGATACCATCAATATTGATCTCCTGGAACTCCTGGGGAATAACAAGTTGATCAAGGGTTTGGGGCAACCTTGGAATATTGCCAAGTTGCCTTGATAATCGTATTGTTCTCTTCAGTGATGATTCCTTGGGAGAAGTACTACAACATTAGAATGGGCTCCTGAAATGACTTCTGTGAAAATCTGTGATGGTGTCTCCGGTGTTGTCTTTGCGCTGGTGACTGCCTCATTGACAAGTCGGATTGCTTCAGGTCTTGCTGCTTGTGCTGCGTGGTTGTGGGGATTGGCTACTTTCACCACTTCACCAGATGCTTCATTGGTCCAAACAGGTCCCTTGCAAGTTGACCGTTTGTCATACACCCAGATGGAATGGACATCGTCAGCCGTTCGTTTGGAAAATACGTAAATGTGATTCTCGTAGACCAACTTCTTCTTCCCACGTTTGGATAGAACTGAATTCTTACTTGTAGAAAGTGAATTGATGTGGAGGCTGACTAATTTTTTTGTGCTAGTACACCTCTTTCTTTGTAGAGATTTTAGACACTGCTATATTCTAATGTAAAGATGGAATAAAAGCTAGTCTAATGTACCGTATTTTTCCAACCATAAGACGCACTTTTTTCCCCAAAAATTTTTGGGGAAAGTGGGGGGTGCGTCTTATGGTCGCAATACACGGTACTAACCTGGTGGCTGGTGGCAGCGGGCGGGGCTGTGCGGTGGTGGTAGCGGGCGGCGCTCTGCGGTGCGGTGGTGGCAGCAGGCTATGCTCCGGTGCAGGGGCGGCGACTCCGCCGGCATTTCTTCGCAGCCCGGAGGCCCCCGCACTTCCCTTGCTGGCCGCCGCCATGTTGCTGTGGCCTCCGGGAGCATGGACGCCGGGTAGATGGCTGCCGGTCCGGGGACGGCGCATGCGCAGCTTCAGATCTCGTCCCGAGATCTCGGGGGACGAGATCTCATTGCCAAGATTTGAATCTCGTCCCCCGAGATCTCGGGACGAGATCTGATCCGGCGCATGCGCCGTCCCCGGACCGGCGGCCATCTTTCCGGCGTCCATGCTCCCGGAGGCCACCGCAACATGGCGGCGGCCAGCAAGGGAAGTGCGGGGGCCTCCGGGCTGCGAAGAAATGCCGGCGGAGCCGCCGCCCCTGCACCGGAGCACAGCCCGCTGCTACCACGGCACCGCAGAGCGCTGCCCACTGCCACCACCGCAGAGCCCACCTGCCCCTGCCCCAGCACAGCTGCCCCTGCCCCAGCACAGCTGCTCCAGCCCCAGCACTGCTGCCCCTGCCCCAGCGCAGCTGCCCCTGCCCCAGCACAGCTGCCCCTGCCTCAGCACAGCTGCCCCAGCCCCAGCACTGCTGCCCCAGCGCAGCTGCCCCTGCCCCAGCACAGCTGCCCCTGCCTCAGCACAGCTGCCCCAGCCCCAGCACTGCTGCCCCTGCCCCAGCGCAGCTGCCCCAGCCCCAGCACTGCTGCCCCTGCTCCAGCACAGCTGCCCCAGCACAGCTGCCCCTGCCTCAGCACAGCTGCCCCAGCACAGCTGCCCCAGCACAGCTGCCCCTACCCCAGTGCAGCTGCCCCAGCACAGAGCCGCCACCGCACGAGCCTGGACCACTGAATGACCCCTGTGACTACTTCTCCACCTGTGCCGGATCCCTTCCCAGGTAAGCTGAATTCGGACTGTAAGACGGACCCCCATTTGACACATTATTGTTTTTTCCCTATTTTCCTACTGAAAATTGGGGTGCATCTTATGGTCCGGTGCGTCTTATAGTCCGAAAAATACGGTAACTTGCAGGACACCTGACATGAAAATTGTTACATCTGCAACAAAACTTGCAAAAAAAGCAGCTCATTGCTGGGTCAGGTAAAAGTTCACAAAATGTTTTGATTTTAGAGTGGTTTACATTCCCCACCTAAATCAGGCCTTATTCACATTACATTTTTTGAATCCATTTATTTTTTTCGTGGTATGTTTTTGTAACACAAAAATGTTTTAGAAATGTTTTGGAAAATTTCTTGTTAAAATTGCGGGCAAAATTCTCTGACACTATAATGCAATCAGTTGTGAGGTTTACAGATGGAAACAGTTGATTTAAAATGTCACAAAAGTGCAGCACTCTGTACAGTACTTTTGTGACATGTGGATTGATGACGGACGGGAATTCATGAACCACAAGGACAAATTGGCGAAACAACCAAACACAAAATTCTGGGGCCAAAACAGGGTACAAACATCCGAGGGGCAAACTACCGGGGCGGACTGCTGGGGGCGAAACATCCAGAGGCGAACTGCCGTGGGTGAAAAATCCAGGGGCGAAACCTAAGGGGGCGAACTGCTGGGGGTGAATCATCCGGGGGGTGAACTGTTGGGGGCAAAAAATCCAGGGGCGAAATATCCGGGGGCAAACTGCCGGGGGCAAACTGCTGGGGGCAAACTGCTGGGGGCAAAACATCCTGGGGTGAAATGCTGGGGGCAAAATGATAGGGGCAAAATGTGCATGGGAGAAATGTACCTGGGGGAGAACTGCTGGGGGCAAATTGCTGGGGGCAAACTGCTGGGGGCGAAACTTCCTATAACCGTACAAGCCAGGAATGCAGTGTCAGAAGGGATGGCAGGAGCAAGGTCTAAAGCAAGCCAGAGGTCAAAAAGCCGGTCGGAAGCGCGGTAACAAGTGGACGAGACGAAAGCACAGCCAGAGACACACCAAAGATCAGAGCCATACAGAACAATCCAAAACAGGAACAGAAGATGGATGGGCATTTCAGAAGTCAAGCATAGAAGGTTATCCTCCACCTGACAAGGTCGGGAAGCAGAAAGCAAACCCCAACCTGGATCATGACAATACCTCAGCGAAGCTTATTGCCTGGGAGCTATATGCCATATTTTGCCGCATTGGGCTACCTAAGGAGATCCTTACAGATCAAGGGACTCCTTTTATGTGCAATGTGACAAAGGAATTGGGTAAACTACTTCAGATCAAGCAGTTGTGAACGTCGATGTATCCCCCCCCACAGACAGATGGTTTAATGGAGAGATTTAATAAAACACTAAAATCTACAGTATATTAAATAGAGTACATTAGTATTCAGAGATGGGAAGGATTGGGATATGATGCTACCATATTTAATGTTTGCTGTCCAGGAGATACCACAGTCCTCAACGGGGTTCTATCTGTTCAAACAAATATATGGCAGACATCCCTGGGGCCTGCTGGACATTGCCAAAGAGGCATGGGAACAAGAGCCCACTTCCCATAAAAGCATGATATAGCATGTTGTGAGTATGCAGGACTGGATAGAGGCCTTGATAGCCTATTGCCTATTGTAAAGGAACAACTCTTGGATGCCCAGGCAGCTCAGAGCCGAGGTTACAATAGAAAGGCCACAATCAGGTTCTTTTAAAAAAGGGATCAAGTATTGGTTTTGGTGCCCACCGCAGAAAGTAAGTTCATGAGCAAGTGGCAAGGGCCCTGTGAAGTCCGAGAAAAAGTTGGGGAGGTGAATTACAGGATACAGACCGGGAAGAGGAAGCCCGAACAAATATACCATGTAAATCAAAAAAGGCATGGAAAGACCAGGAATGTATGGTTACAGATGAGAGTTTGGTCATATCTCCTTTGGACCCTCTGACACCAACACAGAGGGAGGCCAAATGGGAGTCTCGGAAATTAGTGCAGCAGAATATGAATGCATTCTTGGAAGTTTCCGGCCGTCATCTGTAGTCCAAATTTCAAAAAACTGACAGTCACATCCAAGCATAAACTAAGTGTGAACAGGTGCTTAACTTAGAGTCACCAACTCATATAGACTCAAACAAAAAAGGAAGCACTCTGTAGCGCCATAGCATGCCAACATGAAATATGAAAAATGAATTGCATTACTGCATTAGAAATATGAAACATTGAGAAAGCTTAGCGCATAAAATGGCCAATTTATGTGTACCTGGAAGCCATGTTAAGGCGTTTCTCGTTTTCCAGGACCCTAACCTAATGCCAATCCTCACTTAGACTAAAGTCTTCATCTGTGTGGTAACCTTTGTAAATCCTCTCCTTAGACCAGTGTTCCCCCAACTCCGGTCCTAAAGAGCCACCAACAGGTCAAGCTTGTGTCCCTGTTGGAGGAAAAGTTGCAAAATCTCGAAGAGAGGTTAGCTACGTTGAAGATCATTAAGGAAGGTGAAGAGTTCTTGGACAGAGCAGAATTATCTCGTCATGTTACAGAAAGAGAAGAAATTTGAAGTGCACCTGAAGAAAGAGAGGAATGGAAGCATGTGACCCAGAGAAGCAGGAGGATCAGGAGGCAGTCAGCACCCATACTGCTCAGGAACCAGTACCAGGCTCTCACGCAGGAAAACGATGAAGAAATACATCAGGATAAGACTTTGCCAATAAATAGCAACCTTGTACGCCTTCAGAGTCCTCCTGGATGGAGAAAGAAAAATGTGAAGAAGAAACGGAGAGTGGTGGTCATGGGGGATTCCCTGTTGAGAGGAACAGAGGCCGCTATCTGCAGACCGGATATAACTTCAAGAGAAATGTGCTATCTTCCAGGTGCAAAAATTAAAGATGTGTCTGACAGGATATCAGGACTCTTCAGACCTACAGATGACTACCCATTCCTGCTACTACATGTGGGGACAAATGACACCGCAAGAAATGACCCGGAAACCATCTGCAGAGACTTTGAAGACTTAGGCAAGAAAGTGAAAGAACTGGGAGCGCAAGTGGTCTTCTCTTCCATCCTCCCAGTGGATGGCCATGGAACAAGGAGGTGGAATAAGATTCTGCAGGTGAACAACTGGCTACGTCGATGGTGCCGTCAGCAACGATTTGGATTTATGGATCACGGAATGAATTACCTTTACGATGGACTACTTGCTAGAGATGGGGTGCACCTTACGAAGACTGGAAAACATGTATTTGGAAGTCGCCTTGCTACACTTGTAAGGAGAGCTTTAAACTAGAACAACATGGGAAGGGAAGCAAAAGACCAGAAAAAGCCATACACCTGACAAATGCTATTGAGAACTCTGCTATTAGAAGTGGAAAGGAAGAACAAAGACAAAAGAATCTAATTAATAAAAAAACTGGAGAAAGAGAAACCAATCACAAACTAAAATGTTTCTATACTAATGCACAAAGCATGGGCAACAAACAAGGAGAATTGGAACTACTAACACAGGAAAAGAAATATGATGTCATTGGAATCACTGAAACTTGGTGGGACGATACACGATTGGAATACAAGACTAGAAGGATACAACTTATTTGCAAGAAACAGACTTGATAAACGAGGAGGAGATGTTGCAATGTATGTTAGAAACGCGTATATCTGCACAGAGATTGAAGCTTCAGAGACTGGGAGTTCTGTAGAAACTGTTTGGGTAAGAATACAAGGACAGAACAATGGAAAGGACACCATTGTAGGCATTTACTACAGGCCGCCTGTGCAACCTGAAGATATGGATGAACTCTTTATGCATCAAATGGCCAAGTTCTCCAAAAAATATGACATAGTTGTCATGGGAGATTTCAACTATCCAGACATTTGTTGGGAATCTCTCTCAGGCAAAACTAATAGGTCAAGGAAATTCTTATTCTCTCTTGCTGACAACTTTATCTTCCAAAAGGTAGGGGAGAAAACAAGGGGAACTGCTATCTTGGATCTAATCCTTATAAACAGGGAGGAGATGGTTGAGGAGGTAAAAGTGGCTGGGACCCTAGGAGGTAGCGACCATGCTATTTTGGATAACTAGAGGAGGAAGACCTGTGAAGACTCAGACGTCAAGGTTAGATTTCAGAAAGGCAGATTTTAAGGGATTCAGAAAGAGAATTGGAGGGATCCAATGGCTGGATATCCTTAAAGACAAAAATGTCCAGGAAGGATGAGAAATCTTGAAAAGTGAAATTCTCAAAGCACAATTGTTAACAATTCCGAAAAGAGGGAAGAATAGGAAGCATTTAAGGAAACCAGGATGGATGAACACAGAACTTAAGCACATGCTAAAAAGGAAGAAAAAAATGTTTATAAAATGGAAAGAGGGAGGCATATCTAAAGAAGAATATAATGCTGTCTGCAGAACCTTTAGGGCACAAATCAGATTATCTAAAGCTGAAAATGAATTGAGGCTTGCAAAAGATGTCAAAAGCAATAATAAAGGATTTTGGGGACATGTCAAAAGTAAAAGAAAAGTCAAAGATGCTATAGGATTTTTACAGGATGAAAATGATGAAATGGTAAGACAGGATGTTGAGAAGGCCGAACTTTTAAATTCCTATTTTGCATCTGTTTTCTCTCAGAAAGGAAATGTAACATCAACTGGAGCAAGTTCAGAAAAGAGCAACCAGAATGGTGACCGGTCTGCAAACCCTGTCTTATGAGGAAAGGTTTCAGGATTTGGGATTGTTTAGTTTGCAAAAGAGAAGACTGAGAGGAGACTTAATAGCTGTCTACAAATATCTAAAGGGCTGTCACATTGTAGAAGGATCAACTTTATTCTCATTTGCACAAGGAAAGACTAGAAGCAATGGGATGAAACTGAATGGGAGGAGACACAGATTAGATATTAGAAAAAACTTTTTGACAGTTAGAGTGATCAATGAGTGGAACAAGCTGCCACGAGAAGTGGTGAGTTCTCCTTCAATGGATGTCTTCAAACAGAAGCTGGACAGACATCTGACTGGGATGATTTAGCGAATCCTGCTTTGAGCAGGGGGTTGGACCAGATGGCCCAGGAGGTCCCTTCCAATTCTACGATTCTATCATTCTATGATTCTTCACTGTCCTATTAAGGGAATAGAAGAATCCAGGATATCTATAAACAGAAAGATATTGAGGAAACACTTAGCTAACCTAAATGAATTCAAGTCTCCAGGTCCAGATGAATTACACCCCAGAGTACTGAAGGAGATAGCAGAAGAAATTTTTGAACCCCTCTCCATAATCTTTGAAAATTCTTGGAGAACAGGAGAAGTCCCAGAAGACTGGAGAAGAGCAAATGTTGTTCCTATCTTCAAAAAGGGGAAGAAGGTGGACCCAGGCAACTATAGGCCGGTGAGTCTGACTTCTATACCAGGAAAGATCTTTGAACAGATTATTAAACAACATATATGTCAGTACCTGGATAAGAATGAAGTGATTAAACAGAGTCAGCATGGGTTTGTAACTAATAAGTCATGTCAGACTAACTTAATTTCTTTCTATGACGGAATCACTGATTGGGTGGATCAAGGAAATGCTGTAGATATAGTATATCTTGACTTCAGCAAAGCATTTGACAAAGTATCTCATACAATCCTTATTGAAAAAATGACTAAGTATGGAATGGACAAGGCAACTGTTAGGTGGATTCATAACTGGCTTAGTGATCGGACCCAAAGAGTGGTCGTAAATGGCTGCACATCCAGTTGAAAGAATGTCTCAAGTGGGGTACCACAGGGCTCTGTCCTGGGCCCTGTATTGTTCAACATCTTTATCAATGATTTAGATGAAGGAATTGAGGGTAAACTGATTAAATTTGCTGATGACACAAAGCTAGGAGGGATAGCTAATACTAGAGAAGAGAGAGAGAGGATTCAAAAAGATATAAATAAACTGGAGAAGTGGGCAGCAACTAACAGAATGTTTTTTAATAGGGAAAAATGCAAAGTACTACATCTGGGCAATAAAAATGAAAAAAGCATATACAGAATGGGAGGAATAGGGCTAAGCAACAGCACATGTGAAAAAGACTTGGGTATACTAATAGATCACAGACTGAATATGAGTCAACAGTGTGATGCAGCAGCAAAAAAGGCAAATGCAATTCTAGAATGTATTAACAGAAGCATACAGTCTAGATCACGTGAAGTCATTATTTCCCTCTACTCCTCTTTGGTCAGACCTCATCTGGAATATTGTGTCCAGTTTTGGGCACCACATTTTAAAAAAGACATCAACAAACTGGAGCAAGTTCAGAAAAGAGCAACCAGAATGGTGACCGGTCTGCAAACCCTGTCTTATGAGGAAAGGTTTCAGGATTTGGGAATGTTTAGTTTGCAAAAGAGAAGACTGAGAGGAGACTTAATAGCTGTCTACAAATATCTAAAGGGCTGTCACATTGTAGAAGGATCAACTTTATTCTCATTTGCACAAGGAAAGACTAGAAGCAATGGGATGAAACTGAATGGGAGGAGACACAGATTAGATATTAGAAAAAACTTTTTGACAGTTAGAGTGATCAATGAGTGGAACAAGCTGCCACGAGAAGTGGTGAGTTCTCCTTCAATGGAAGTCTTCAAACAGAGGCTGGACAGACATCTGACTGGGATGATTTAGCGAATCCTGCTTTGAGCAGGGGGTTGGACCAGATGGCCCAGGAGGTCCTTTCCAACTCTACGATTCTATGATTCTATGTTTTCAGGATTTCCTTAGTAATGCACAGGTAATAATTGCATCACCTGCACAGACAGGAATTCCATCACCTGTGAAATACTATGGAAATCCTGAAAACATGACCTGTTGGTGGCTCTTGAGGACAGGAGTTGGGGAACACTGCCTTAGACTGAAATCTATATCTTTGTGGAGGGTTGGTGGCCCTGCTGTGATTAAAAACGCCTGCAGCTAAGAGGTGGAGTGCTCAGTCAGAAGATTAATGAGTACAAATTTCAAAAACTGACCATCACATCCAAGCATAAACTAAGTGTGAACAGGTGCTTAACCTATAGTGAGCTTAGTGCATGAAATGGCCAATTTATGTGTACTTGGAAGCCAAATTTATATTCATTAACCTTCTGACTGAGCACTCCACCTCTTAGCCGCAGGCGTTTTTAATCACAGCAGGGCCACTATCACTCCACAGAGATATAGATTTCAGTCTAAGGAGAGGATTTACATAGGTTCCCATACAGATGAAAACTTTAGGCTAAGTGAGGATTGGCATTAGGTTAGGGTCCTGGAAAACAATAAACGCCTTAACATGGCTTCCAGGTACACATAAATTGGCCATTTTATGCCCTAAGCTTTCTCAATTTTTCATATTTCTAATGCAGTAATGCAATTCATTTTTCATATTTCATGTTTGCATGCTATGGCACTACAGAGTGCTTCCTTTTTTGTTTGAGTACATCTGTAGTCCGACATGATATTGTCAACGAGCCTCAGTAAGAGTATGACCAAAATCGTAGCATGCGCTGTAGTCTTGGAGGCAAGCCATTGAGGAGGAGGTGAAAAAAAAATGCTCTAGATAGGAGTTATTGAGACGTACAAGAGTGTGTGGGCTAGTCCCTTTGTACTGATTCCAAAGCCGGACGGATCATTACGGTTTTGTAACAATTTCCAGAAATTGAATCAAGTGTCAAAATTTGACCTTTATCTAATGCCCTGGATGGATGAGCTAATTGAGAGCGTATGACAGGCCCAGTACTTCACAACGCTGGACCTACTCAAAAGTTAATGATAGGTGCCTTAGAGTTGGCAAAAAAAGCGCCTTCATTACACTGGAGGGTCTCTATCACTATGTTGTCTTACATTTTGGGTTACATGGGGCTCCGGACACGTTTCATTATCTGATGAACATAGTTTTAGAGCCCCATCAGAAGTATGCGTCTGCATACTTGGATGATATTTACATCTATAGTAGGGACTGGCTTACCACTTGTCCCAGGTGCAAGTGGTAGTGGATTTGCTCAGAGGCACAGACTTGACTGCGAACCAAAAAAATATGCAATAGGTCTTGACTAAGCCCATTACTTGGAGTATGTGATTGATTCAAAACTGTCCCCAGCCTCTTACTACAAGGCAGGCAAGAGCATTTCTCAGCATCATTGAGTATTACGGACAATTTATACCTAATTTTACCAAGAAATCGGCACCTTTGACTGATCTCTTAAAGGGGAGAAAATCGGTATGGTTCGGTGGAACCCTCAGGAGGAGGAAGCATCCCAGTCCCTGAAGTTGGTATTATGTAGACAGCCCGTCCTCACCAACCATAACTTTAGGAACTTTTTCATCATTTAAACGGATGCCTCTGAAATAGGTCTGGGAACGGTTCTGTCTGAGGTGCACATACAGTTACATCCAATCACCTACTTGATTAGCAAACTTACCGCAGCAGGGAAAAATTATAGCATAGTAGAGAAGGACTGCTTTTCCATTAAGTGGGCCTTGGAGTCCCTATATGAGGGTCGTTAGGTGTCCCTCAGGATATGTCTGAAGATATACTGAACCAGCTGGAGGGCATTGGAATCACAGCCATAGCTGTGGGTGCAGCACAAAATAAAAGTAAGCATGGGCTGGGTTAAGTTTTTGACCAAGTCAGATTAAGAAATTTTATTTTTGGAAAAGTCTGTAGAAAGGTAGTGGGACAGATCTTTCCCTCCTGAATGGGTCTTGCAAGAGGCCAATGCCACAGCATATATTTAAACCTACAGAAAAGGGTGTGGGAGTGGTCTGTGTTTGTTCATTTGTTGCAGAGCTGAATGTTCTGAGTGTGTCTGTCTGAAGGTGAACACAGACCGGTGCCAGAGACCTGGTAAAGCTGATGCCGCACTCATGGTTCCTACAGTAGTTAAGGTGCCTAAGATGCTGAACTGAATGTGGAAATTACTGACTACGATCCGGATATGAAAGGCCTGTGCTTGATTTGTGACGCTGGCAATTAAAGACTTTTTTCCCCCCTTGATTTGAACTTACCTGGGTCACTGCCTCGCTATCTTGCTGGTGGAAAAAGCCCACTTCCTTACACTTATTTGACTGCACTAAAGAAAAAAACCCCCCAGGAAAAGTTTTGTTTCTTCCCCCCATCTCATACACACGATTTCTCATCATACAATATTATTTGGCAAACAACTTTTTGGATTTCTTCAATGCTCTGGGTCTCTAGAGAAATACCACCAAATACATTGTATATGTAGTACAGATACTCTGTTTTTTGTCCTACAGCTGTCTGGAGCAGAAGCACCCCCACACACACACATAAGCTTTGTGTTACTTTAACGCTAGTTTTTCAAGTTTTATGGGTTACAGCAGACATACCAGGATCACAACAAGATTTAGTTCTGTGCAGAGCAGTTAAAAAAATCCTCTACACTGACACAAAAAAATAGGCTTAGAAACTCCATCCTCTGCTGTCTCCAGACTCAGGCTACTCAGACATTGCGCAGTCATTACAATTATGAACAGGAAATTCTTATATTTGCTGAAGCTGTAATGTACACTGAACGTACATCACGAACAAATGTCAATGAGAAGTGCACCATTCTGTTGGGGCCTTCATACCGCGTGTAGATAATATCATACCGTCTGGGGCTCGGTGTGGGAATGATGATGTGAGGTGTGGAGGCATCATACCAGGGCCGGCCCGAACATATAGGTGAGCTAGGCGGCCGCCTAGGGCGCCGTAATCTCTCGGGCCGGCCCTGCATCATACTGTGTGTGGGAGGCAGTGTATGCATCATATTGTACAGTGAGAAGGCTGTGAGGACATCATACTGTGTGGGGGCACAATACTGTTTGTGTGGAAGGGGGCTGTAGAGGCATCATTCTGTTTAGGGGTGGGTGGAGCATCATACTATGTATGGGGGTATGGTAGAGACATCATGCAGTGGGTGGGGGCTGTAAGGGCATTATACTGTACTAGATTATGGCCCGATGCTATCGCATCGGGAGGATGCGATAGCATCACACCTCTTGCCATGTTAACCCTCAACACACACACTCCTCAACACACACTCCTCTTACCTTTCACCATCTCCACTCACTCTTTCACTCCACATACGACCCCTTCTCTCACTCCGTCTCTCATACTCACGCCGTCATCGCCGCTGCTCCACGATCCCCGACATCTTCTTCCGCCGGCGCCATCCTGGATCCAGACGTTGTCCACGCCGGCGACATGTTCTTGCGGCGACGCCATCTTGAGTATCGTGAAATCCCGCGATAGTCAAGATGGCGTCCCCGGAAGAACATGTCGCCGGCGTGGACGACGTCGGGATCCAAAATGGCGTCGACGAAATCTCGCGAGTTTTCGCCGACGCCATTTTGGATCCCGACGTTGTCCTCGCCGGCGACATGTTCTTGCGGTGATGCCATCTTGACTATCGCGGGATTTCGCCGATCCAAAATGGCGTTGCCGCAAGAACATGTCGCCGGCGTGGACGACGTCGGGATCCAAAATGGCGTTGGCGAAATCTCGCGAGTTTTCGCCGACGCCATTTTGGATCCCGACGTCGTCCTCGCCGGCGACATGTTCTTGCGGCGACGCCATCTTGACTATCGCGGGATTTCGCCGATCAAAAATGGCGTCGCCGCAAGAACATGTCGCCGGCGTGGAGGACGTCTGGATCCAGGATGGCGCCGGCGGAAGATGATGTCAGGGATCGTGGATCAGCGGCGATGACGGCGTGAGTATGAGAGACGGAGTGAGAGAAAGGGTCGTATGTGGAGTGAAAGAGTGAGTGGACGTGAGTGGAGATGGTGAAAGGTGAGTGGAGTGTGTGTGTTGAGGGTTAACATGGAAAGAGGTGTGCGGTGACGTCACCGGTTACAACTGGACGGAAGTTGTTACAACCGGAAGTTGCTTAGGGCATTTATTATTATAGATGTGGGGCAATGGGTGCATCTTACTGCGTGGGGAGTTGTGGGGCCATCACACTTTGTGGGGGGTCATTTGGATATCATACTGTGTGTGAGCTATGGCGACATCATACCGTGGGGCGCTCTGGGGGAAGCATACTTTGTGTGAGAAAGGGGGTACTTCATACTGTCTATAGGAGACCATGGTGGCATCATACTGAGTGGGGTATTGTTGGGGCATCATACTGTTTTTGGGAGCTATGCAGGTGTGTATGGGTGAATGGAGGCATCATACATTGCTGTAGGAGGCTGTTTGTACTTATTCTAAACACCTAATGCTTAATAAAAGGAGCAATATGATTTACTTTTTACAAACTTTATAAAAAGTAAATTATATGGTTTTGATTCGCTGCTACAGGTAAGAATCCATGCTCCAATAAGCCCTATAATAATGGGTATTAGCAGTAAGTCCACAGACTAAATTCTACTTATTATTCAGCAATAACAATTAATACAAAATAATAATAATATTGAGCCAAATTAAGTTCAGTATGTTGGTTAGGCAGTCCTGGTATCTCAGGTGGGAAAATTACTTGCCATTGCTAACATACAGCATATATTAATAGGAGGCAAATGTCCATAGGAGAAAAGTCTAATACCGGAAGCACATTGTAAATGGCGTATCAATCAGGGGATCTATAATGAATTAATGAATCAATCAATGAAGATTGCACATTGTGCAACTTTTTAAAAATAAAGAATAGCATTTAAAAAGCCTTTACGGTGCATTGTTAAATAAATCATACATACATTTATTTTTAAAAAAAGAAGAAAATTCTACCAGTTGCTTTGTCTTCTAAATTAGGACCTTCGTTGCAGTTTATCGCAACCATAACAGCACAGCTTTGCTTTGATATATTTTTTTGCTCTGGACAATAACTGCTCAGTTACTCTGATTGACTCTCCTGACATCAGGCAACTTATTGAGTTCTTTGAAATGTAGATTTGGGACCTACTAAATAGATTAGAAGTTGCAGCATGAGCAGACATCTCCTCTTAAGGTACTGTCACACTTAGCGATGCACCAGCGATCCCGACCAGTGATATGACGCGGTCAGGATCGCTGGTACATCGCTGAGTGGTCGCTAGTGAGCTGCCACACAGGCAGATCTCACCAGCGACATAGCAGGGGTCGGGGGTCGTTACTTAGCTGTCAGACGAGGCGATGAAGACGTCTTCATGCCTGCGTCCACGCGTCGCTCGTAGGCGCCACAGGAAGCCCAGCAGGAAGCTGACGACGAGAAACGGTCCAGGACGTTCTCGCGCGATCAGTGATAACCAGCGGGGGAGCAGGTCGGAGGTAAGTATCAGACATAGCGATATCGTTAGTGATATCGCAATAAAGTCACAAAAACCAGTGACGTTATAGCGATATTGCTAGCGATATCGCTTAGTGTGACAGGCCCTTAAGAAGGCTTTCCTTTTTCCAAAGATTTAATTGGCCACCTGTGTGGTTAAGAATGAAGTTATTTGAATGTTGCATGCATTCTAACAATTATCAAGCACAATGGGAGGAAGTAAGACAATACGCTTTACATTTCCTAAATCCCCAGATGAAAAACAAGAAAATGTATTTACAATCTTCAGTGTCTAAGAGGTCCAGAATATTGAAAGGTGTTTTTTTTTTAACATTTACTACTGCCCGGTACACCTGCATAGTTTTCACTCTGTGACCATAAAAGTCAGGCAGACAGTGAGACTTGATCCATTATTGTAGCTAAACTAGATATAAAAATGTTACCTATCGCTCCCAGAATTTTTGTTTAATCTGACAGCTGGTCTGTCACAAACATAAGGTACAAAATTTGAGCTTTACCTGCTCAAGTAAAGATGAGTGAACTTGTTCGGAAAATGTTCACCAATCTCAAGTTTGGCACAAACGTTACACATTCGGATTTGTATTTGGATTCCCAAACATTTTCCTCAAAATCCGCAAAATTCGACCAAAGTTTGGTAAATGATAGAGATTCCACTAATGCTTTTGTTAGGACTTTGGCTAGGATATTGGTGCTGTATCATGAGCGGGTGTGACGTGTTTGATGCAGGGCCGCCATCAGGGCATTACTGCCCTGACTGGCATTTGGGGCCCGATCAGCAGAGGGAGCCCGCATCGGGCCCCGTCACCTCTACCCATTGGGCCAAACTGCCCCGTCCCCAGTTGCAGGATTCTGCCGATCAAGTAACTGAACCTGCGTTACTTGATGTCCACCGTGTTATGGTGGCGGCTTAAAAAATCTTTTGGCCAAAACTGGAGCTGCTGGCTATATGTGTAATCTGGTGATGGGAACTGTTAATGTGTGACTGGTGAGAAGTGGAGTTTTTCCAAGAGAGAGCGGTGGGATTGTGGACAGTTTGAGGGGTGGAGCCTGGGCGGAGTCTCAAGGGGGCCCTGAAAATTTTGCCAGTATGGGGCCCCAAAATTCCTAGTGGCAGCCCTGGTTTGATGAGGGGAGGAGGTGGGGAAAGGTCTGAGGAGCCGCAAACTTCTTTTTTTTAACTTTTTATTGGTGGAGAGAGATTTCCGGCAGCCAATCAGGTCATAGAAAGCATCCACAACATGTCCCTGTCCATATAAAAAATGAACATGTGGCTTTTTATGACATTTTGTGAGTGTAACAGCATAATGCGGCTGGTACTGTTGCACGAACTCAGATAGTTAGCTAGGCGGTTTATTCTCTGCTTGTTCAGATATAGGATCCTGTGTCAAATCGACCTTCCAGCATATAAATCTGGAGTGCTAATTCTGTAGCAGAGCCACAAGTCGCCACTTTAGCATATAAATTCTTTGTGCCAATTGTCTGGTCCCGCCACTAGTCCACATTTCAGCATATCAATCTTTTGCGCTAATTCTGTGGTCCAGCCACCAGTCCACATTTCAGCTTTAAATCCTTTGTGCTAATTGTGCAGTCCTGCCACCAGTCCACGTTTCAAGAATCTAAATCCTTTGTGCTAATTGTGTGGTCCAGTCACCAGTCCACATTTCAGCATATAAATCTTCTGTGCTAATTCTGTGGAGCAGCCACAAGTTGCCACTTCAACATATAAATCAATAACTGCTGATTTTGTAGTACAGCGACTAGTTGACACTTCAGCATATAAATCCTTTGTGCTGTGTGGTCCAGGCATCAGTCCATATTTCAGAATATCAATCCTTTGTGCTAATTGTGTGGTCCAGCCTCACTAAGGCCTGTTTCACACATCAGTTTTTGTGTTCAGTCAAAATCCGCTAAAATGGCGGCTAGCGGATCCGTTCCTGAACAGACCACAACGTTTGTCACCGGACCGTTATTTTAACGGATTCGTGAAAGGAAGAATTTTAAAGGAACCGCTGCCTGGGGAAGGGGGGGAGAGAGAGAGAGAGAGAGAGAGTGAGAGAGAGAGAAATTTCCCAGCCGCCAGAACAGACTTTAGGGTTAAATTTCCGGCTGAGTGAAGTCTTTCAGCCATGCGCAGTGAGAAGTGTGGATCCTGCCGCCTGAAAAAACATTACATGCTCCGTTCGGGCATGTCGGCGGACGTCAAAATTTTGGCGGATCCGCAAAAAAACGGATCCAACCGATGGCCATCCATCAAGATCCGCCGGTAATGCAACTCAATGGGAAAAAAAACAGATCCGCCAAAAAAAAGGCGGATCCGTTTTTTTTGCAAAATGGCGGATTTTGACTGATGGACAAAAACTGATGTGTGAAACAGGCCTAAATCAGCAAATGAATACTGATTGTTAATTTTATGACAGGCGACTGACAGGTCTGGGCCTTGGGTTGGGAGACAGCTGGTTGCAAGAGGGGAAGGGTACATACAACATGAGTGGGAAAAAGCAAGGTCATGGTGAAAGGTGTAATAAGCTTCGTGCTCTTGGTGTACGTCGGGTAGGTGGTAATGTTACTGAAAGCTCTACTGAACAAACACCGGCTCGTCCTATCCAAAGACAACTGACAATTTCTGTTACTGGACCGGCTACTCAACTCCTTTTCTTTGGCAGCCAAACAGCAGTACAGCTTGTAGAAAACTTTTTGAAATGTAGTAACTCCAAGTAGGGTTGCCATCTTTTGGGTTGCCTGTAGTGGAAGGGATGTCAGAGGCCTATTATACTATTGTGCAGGCCCCAACCACAGAGCTTCGAGCTGACGATCTGGCCAATTACTTCAAAGAAAAAATTGATAATATCCGACAGGAAATTATCTCCCAATCATCTCATACCATGCACTGTCCTCCTTCCCCCACTGCATCTAGCTCACTCTCTGAGTTTGAACCAGTCACAGAAGAAGAAGTAAGCAGGCTCCTTGCATCTTCTCGCCCAACCACTTGCACCAGTGACCCATTTCAGTCACATCTGCTCCAGTCCCTTTCCCCTGCTGTCACCCCTCACCTAACTAAAATATTTAACCTCTCTCTTCTGGCATCTTTCCCTCCTTATTTAAGCATGCCATCATACATTCACTACTTAAAAAACCATCCCTCGACCAAAACTGTGCCGCTAACTATAGAATTGTCTCTAATCTTCCCTTCATCTCTAAACTCCTGGAACGCCTGGTCCACTCCCGTCTGATCCTCTATCTCTCTGATAACTCTCTTCTCGACCCTCTCCAGTCCGGTTTCCGCTCTCTACACTCTACTGAAACTGCCCTCTCTAAAGTCTCTAATGATCTACTAACAGCTAAATCTAACGGTCACTGCTCCATGCTAATTCTCTTGGATCTCTCTGCAGCATTCGACAGGGTGGATCATCAGCTCCTCCTCACTATGCTCCGTTCCATCGGCATCAAGGACACCGTTCTCTCCTGGTTTTCCTCCTATCTCTCTGACCGCTCCTTTACTGTATCTTTTGCTGGCTCCTCCTCCTCTCATCTTCCCCTTACTGTTGGGGTTCCTCAAGGATCGGTTCTAGGCCCCCTCCTCCTCCTTGTACACTGCCCCTATTGGTAAAACAATCAGTAGATTTTGTTTCCAGTACCATCTCTATGCTGACGACACCCAATTATACGCTTCTTCTCCTGACATCACGCCAGCCTTTCTAGAAAACACCGGCGATTGTCTAAACGCTGTGTCTAACATCATGTCTTCACTATATCTGAAACTGAACCTGTCAAAGACTGAACTCCTTGTGTTTCCTCCCTCAACTAATGCACCTCTACCCGAAACTGCCATTTCCGTGTGTGGTTCCACTATTATCCCCAGCAACATGCCCGCTGTCTTGGGATCATACTTGACTCCGAGCTTTCATTCACCCCCCACATCCAATCACTGGCTCGCTCTTTTTATCTGCATCCCAAAAACATTTCTAGAATTCGACCTTTTTTTACCTTTGACTCTGCAAAAATTCTTACTGTTTCTCTCATTCATTCTCGTCTGGACTACTGTAACTCTCTTCTAATCAGTCTCCCTCTTACCAAACTTTCCCCCCTCCAATCTGTCTTGAATGCTGCAGCCAGGATCATATTCCTCGCCAATCGTTACACCGATGCCTCTACCTTGTGCCAGTCCTTACACTGGCTACCCATCCACTCCAGAATCCAGTACAAACTTATTGCCCTCACCCCCAAAGCACTCCATGGCTCAGCACCACCCTACATCTCCTCCCTTGTTTCAGTCTACCACCCTACCCGTGCCCTCCGTTCTGCTGATGACCTGAGGTTAGCATCCTCGATAATCAGAACCTCCTACTCCCGTCTCCAAGACTATACATGTGCTGCGCCAATTCTTTGGAATGCACTTCCCAGGTCAATACGAGTAGTCCCCAATCCCTACAATTTTAAGCGTGCGTGTGGCACAGTCAAAAGTTTTACCATAACCAGGTTCCCCGTATCATGTTCCCACATGCTTTATGCATCTATTAGCCCTCTGTGTCTGTACTGTTACACACTTAACATTATGACTGGTCCATACAATCAGGGCAATTGTTACCACCCATCTTTCGTGTCTCCCCTTTTTCCCTCAGCAGGGCCCTCATTCCTCTTGGTATCTGTTATGATCTATGGGATTATTGTTATGTTGTAATGTCTATCGTCTGTACAAGTCCCCTCTGAAATGTAAAGTGCTGCGGAATATGTCGGCGCTATAGAAATAAAATTTATTATTATATTATTTATTATTGTTACTCTGGGGAAATTAATGCCACTTTAGTGGTGTGTTACAATAATTTTTTGAAATGTGGAGACACCAAGTTGGGTCCCCATCTGGTGGGTTGCCTGTGCTGGAAGGGGTCTCAGAGCACCAGGCCTACACCTGTCACTCATCCACTTCTTACTCATCAATCTGTAAGCTAGAAATGCTGGGCCAGGCCCTATCCCATCTCTCCATGCTGTGCCATTATAAAATTTCTACAGTGAGTCAATTGAGGCCACTTTTCCTGGTGTCTGACCCTAATTTTTTGGAAATGTTTGGACTCTCAAGTTGGGTCTCCTTCATGTGTGTTGCCTGAATTTGGCAGGGCTTACAGAGCACCAGGCCTACACCTGTCACTCATCCATCTATCACTGATCAATGTTTAAGCTAGAAATCCTGCTCCAAACCCTGTACCATGCATCCATGCTGCGCAATTATACTATTTGTACTTTGAGTCAATTGATGCCACTTTTCCTGGTGTCTGCCCCTAATCTGAGCTGTTTTGGCAGCTTTTGGGCTCCCCTTAAGGTGTTGTCCATGCGTTTGGTTTTGCCTTCATTGAATTCAGTGGGGTTCGGATACATTCTGCAACTGCTTGTCGACCTGCCGAACCTTAAAAGCTTCGCTCATCTCTACTCTTGAGCCATTACATTTTTTTTACCAAACCCAATCAGCATTATTTTATACTGACTATTAGCCCATTATAAAAAAGATAACAAGAAGTTGTAATGAATGGGAAATTATCCAGCACAAAAAGTTAGTTTTTTGTCACTGGGCCATCCTTTCCTTGCAACATTGAATGATAACCCTGGACAGACATTATGTCATACTGGGAACTATTATGATCAGTATACTTTTTTTAGTCATTAAAAATCAGAAGCAGAATTGTACAAAAAGTATATTTACTCTTCCAACCCTGCTCAGGGTCTTCATAGCTCTTGTTTGGTCCCAGTGGGTATGTAACATAGTTATTAAGGTTGAAGGGAGACTTTAAGTCCATCTAGTTCAACCCATATCCTATCCTAACTTGCCCTAACATGTTGATCCAGAGGAAGGCAAAAAAAACCCATGTGGCAAACAGTATGCTTCACATTGGGGAAAAAAATTCCTTCCCGACTCCACATACGGCAATCAGACTAGCTCCCTGGATCAACGCAATATTAAGGAAACTAGTGTATATACCCTGTAATATTATACTTTTCAAGAAAGGCATCCAGTCCCTTCTTAAATTTTAGTAGGGAATCACTCATTACAACATCATATGGCAGAGAGTTCCATAGTCTCACTGCTCTTACAGTAAAGAATCCGCGTCTGTGAGTATGCTTAAACCTTCTTTCCTCCAGACGTAGAGGATGCCCCCTTGTCCCTGTCACAGGTCTAAGAGTAAAAAGATCATTAGAAAGGTCTTGGTATTGTCCCCGCATATATCCATACACTGCAATAAGATCACCCCTAAGCCTTCGATTCTCCAAACTAAATAACCCCAAGTGTAATAACCTGTCTTGGTATTGCAGACCCCCTAGTTCCCTAATAACCTTGGTCGCTCTTCTCTGCACCCGCTCCAGTTCAGCTATGTCTTTCTTATACACCGGAGACCAGAACTGTACACAGTATTCTAAGAGTGGTCGCACTAGTGACTTATATAGAGGTAAAATTATGTTCTCCTCATGAGCATCTATGCCTCTTTTAATGCATCCCATTATTTTATTTGCCTTTGCAGCAGCTGCCTGACACTGGCCGCTAAATGTGAGTTTGTTGTCCACCCATACACCCAGGTCTTTTTCAGTGACTGTTTTGCCCAGTATTTTACAATTAAGCACATAATTATACATCTTGTTTGTTCTACCCAAGTGCATGACCTTACATTTATCCCCATTAAAGCTCATTTGCCATTTATCAGCCCAAGCTTCTAGTTTGCATAAATCCTCCTGTAATATAAAATTGTCCTCCTCTGTATTGATTACCCTGCAGAGTTTAGTGTCATCTGCAAATATTGAAATTCTACTCTCTATGCTCCCTACAAGGTCATTAATAAATATGTTAAAAAGAAGCGGGCCCAAAACTGACCCCTGTGGTACCCCACTGCTAACCGTGACCCAGTCCGAGTGTGCTCCATTAATAACCACTCTTTGTTTCCTATCCCTGAGCCAGCTCTTAACCCACCTACACATATTTTCCCCTATCCCCATTGTTCTCATTTTATGTATCAACCTTTTGTGTGGCACCGTATCAAAAGCTTTTGAAAAGTCCATGTACACCACGTCCACTGCATTCCCTTGGTCCAGACCGGAACTTACCTCTTCATAAAAGCTTATCAGATTAGTCTGACAGGAACGATCCCTTGTAAACCCATGTTGATATTGGGTCATAAGGTTATTCTTCTCCAGATACTCCAGTATAGTATCTCTTAGAAAACCCTCCAGGATTTTACCCACAGTTGAGGTTAAACTTACTGGCCTATAATTTCCAAGTTCAGATTTTGTCCCCTTTTTGAATATTGGCACCACATTTGCTATGCGCCAGTCCTGTGGTACAGACCCTGTTATTATAGAATCTTTAAAGATTAAAAATAATGGTCTATCTATGACTGTGCTTAATTCCTGCAGTACTCGGGGGTGTATCCCATCCGGGCCCGGGGATTTGTCAATTTTAGTGATTTTTAGACGCCGCCGTACTTCCTGCTGGGTTAAGCAGGTGACATTTAACGGATAATTTTTATCCCTGATCATGTTATCCGTCATGGGATTTTCTTGTGTAAATACTGTTGAAAAAAAGTCATTAAGCATATTGGCTTTTTCCTCATCCTCATCCACCATTTCACCCAGACTATTTTTAAGGGGACCAACACTATCATTTTTTAGCTTCTTACTATTTATGTAGTTAAAGAATATTTTGGGATTGTTTTTACTTTCTCTGGCAAGGAGTCTCTCTGTCTCAATCTTTGCTGTCTTGATTTGCTTTTTACAGAATTTATTTAATCTTCTGTATTTATTTAATGCCTCATCACTACCTACTTGCTTTAATTCTCTAAATGCTTTAGTTTTATCTCTTATTGCTCCCCTTACAGCTCTATTTAGCCATAGTGGTTTCCTCCTATTTCTAGCATGTTTATTCCCATACGGTATATATTGTGCACAGGTCCTATTCAGTATGCTAATAAATGTCTCCCATTTTCTTTGTGTATTTTTATATCTCAGGATATCGTCCCAGTTAATTGCACCAAGATCATCTCTCATCCGTTGGAAATTTGCCTTCCTGAAGTTTAGTGTCCTTGTAACCCCTCTACTACACATCTTATTAAAGGACACCTGAAAACTTATTAATTTGTGATCACTATTACCCAAGTGACCCTCAACCCTTACATTTGATATGCGGTCTAGTCTGTTGGTTAATATTAGGTCTAGCAGTGCCCCCCCTCTTGTTGGGTCCTGAACCAGTTGTGAAAGGTAATTGTCTCTCATAGTAGTCAAAAACCTATTACCTTTGCTGGAACTGCAGGTTTCGGTTCCCCAATGTATTTCAGGGTAGTTGAAGTCCCCCATAATAATGACTTCTCCTTGAGTCGCAGCTTCATCTATTTGCTTTATGAGGATATTCTCTGTTGCTTCCATTATTTTTGGAGACTTATAACAAACCCCTATCAGTAATTTATTATTTTTCCCCCCTCCCCTTATCTCTACCCACAGGGACTCTACATTTTCATTAGATTCATATATATTATCACGAAGGATGGGTTTTAAGGATGATTTTACATATAAACACACGCCTCCCCCTCGCTTATTTGTTCGGTCATTTCTGAACAGACTATAGCCCTGTAAATTAACCGCCCAGTCGTGGCTCTCGTCCAGCCATGTCTCAGATATCCCCACCATGTCATAATTATGCTCCAACAACATTAACTCCAGTTCCTCCATCTTGTTGGCGAGGCTTCTGGCATTAGTATACATGCACTTTATGTATCTCTCTGTACCTCTATTCTTTCTTAAATTATTAACTGTTCTAACCCCACCTCCCATGCCACCCCCACCCCCAATGTCATTATTTGTGCCCAGGTCTCTATCTGCACTGTCTTCCCCTCCTATAAAAGAAATACCCTCCCCCCCGTCCCTAGTTTAAACACTCCTCCAACCTTCTAGCCATTTTCTCCCCAGCACAGCTGCACCCTCCCCATTGAGGTGCAGCCCGTCCCTAGCGTAGAACCTGTAGCCAACTGAGAAGTCGGCCCAGTTCTGCAGGAACCCAAACCCCTCCTTCCTACACCAATTCCTGAGCCACTTATTAACCTCCCTAATCTCTCGTTGCCTCTCTGGCGTGGCACGTGGTACAGGAAGTATTTCCGAAAATACCACCTTGGAGGTCCTTGCTCTAAGCCTACAGCCTAATTCCCTGAAATCATCTTTAAGGACCTTCCACCTACCTCTAACTTTGTCATTTGTGCCAATGTGCACCATGACCGCTGGATCCTCACCAGCCCCTCCCAGTAATCTGTCAACCCGATCAGCGATGTGTCGGACTCGAGCGCCTGGTAGGCAGCACACCGTTCGACGATCCCTGTCTTTGTGACAGATTGCCCTATCTGTTCCCCTAATAATTGAGTCTCCCACTACCAGAACCTGTCTGGCCTGCTCTGCTCTCCTATTTCCCCCCTTGCTGGAGCAGACACTCATCCGGCTTTCAGATGACATGCCTTGCTGCAGCGGTGCTACTCCTGCACTAACACTCCCCTCATCTGCCAACTTAGCAAACTTATTGGGGTGTGCCAGATCAGGACTAGCCTCCCTGGTGCTCTTCCCTCTACCCCGCCTTCTAACTGTCACCCAGCTAGCAGCTTCATTGTCCTGCAGCTCCAACCTAGCATCCCCCCCCCTCATCTATCCCATTGAGCGTCTGCTCAGTGAGCAGAAGACTCCTTTCCATATTGTCAATGGATCTCAGTGTTGCCAGCTGCACATTTAGATCCAGTATCTGGGCTTCCAAATGCACAACGTGCTCACATCTTGCACAGCAGTATGCACCCTCGACCGGCTGTTCAAGGATTTCATACATGCGGCAAGACGTGCACTGGATGGCATTGGCAATAGTAGAGCACATCCTAATGGGGATTGCACCAGACAACAAGACAAGCAAAAATAAATTAAAAAAAAAAAAAATGTATTAATATAATATAACTTATTCAGCAAGACCTCCCCTGGAAACTCCCTGAATCCAAAGACACTGAATCTCAAGTCACACACTTACCACAGTTCGCACTTACGCTCAGGTCACACTCAGCTCGTTCACACTCGCTCAGGCAGAAGATTTAAAAGAGTTTTTTTTTTGTTTTTTTTTCCCCTTTTACCAGCACACCACCTTGCTGCTCAATGCACTTCCAAAAGGAGTTGAGCCCCAACCAGCTGCCCCTTATAAACCCTTAATTACTGTATGAACTCCCACCCTTAATTAACCCCTTGTGAATATAGTCACACCTCAAGATTTAAATGCAATATAGTTAACCCTTAAACACAGATAGTAAAATAAGAGATTATCCCTGTAGAGAGAAAAAATAGGTTAAACAAGCCCCCCAAAAATTAAACAGGTAGAAAGCACTCAGCAACCTACAATTCAGCAACTCACACAGGTATTTCTTATTGGTTTTCCAAACACCTCTTCACTGAATCTCAAGTCACACACTTACCACAGTTCGCACTTACGCTCAGGTCACACTCAGCTCGTTCACACTCGCTCAGGCAGAAGATTTAAAAGAGTTTTTTTTTTTGTTTTTTTTTCCCCTTTTACCAGCACACCACCTTGCTGCTCAATGCACTTCCAAAAGGAGTTGAGCCCCAACCAGCTGCCCCTTATAAACCCTTAATTACTGTATGAACTCCCACCCTTAATTAACCCCTTGTGAATATAGTCACACCTCAAGATTTAAATGCAATATAGTTAACCCTTAAACACAGATAGTAAAATAAGAGATTATCCCTGTAGAGAGAAAAAATAGGTTAAACAAGCCCCCCAAAAATTAAACAGGTAGAAAGCACTCAGCAACCTACAATTCAGCAACTCACACAGGTATTTGTTATAGGTTTTCCAAACACCTCTTCACTGAATCTCAAGTCACACACTTACCACAGTTCGCACTTACGCTCAGGTCACACTCAGCTCGTTCACACTCGCTCAGGCAGAAGATTTAAAAGAGTTTTTTTTTTGTTTTTTTTTCCCCTTTTACCAGCACACCACCTTGCTGCTCAATGCACTTCCAAAAGGAGTTGAGCCCCAACCAGCTGCCCCTTATAAACCCTTAATTACTGTATGAACTCCCACCCTTAATTAACCCCTTGTAAATACAGTCACACCTCAAGATTTAAATGCAATATAGTTAACCCTTAAACACAGATAGTAAAATAAGAGATTAACCCTGTAGAGAGAAAAAATAGGTTAAACAAGCCCCCCAAAAATTGAACAGGTAGAAAGCACTCAGCAACCTACAATTCAGCAACTCACACAGGTATTTGTTATAGGTTTTCCAAACACCTCTTCACTGAATCTCAAGTCACACACTTACCACAGTTCGCACTTACGCTCAGCTCGTTCACACTCGCTCAGGCAGAAGATTTAAAAGAGTTTTTTTTTTTTTCCCCTTTTACCAGCACACCACCTTGCTGCTCAATGCACTTCCAAAAAAACTGTACAGTTGGCCACTTGCTACAGTTCACCACAGTGATTGGTTGCAAGTGGCCACATGTCTGTCTGGCGATGGGCTGGTATGTTTAATGAGGTGGGATCACGATCGTTGAACCTTTCTACTCTGACAATATCAGCCAGTGACTGTTGATTTACCATGGCTGATAATGAATAAGATAAGGTTAATATGCAGGTTAATAGCGTTACTAACCTACCCGATGCCCACACTTATCCAGACGATGTGGGGAGAAAATGAACTTTAATGCCCTAGGCAGAGTTTGGGTCTCAGTTACGGGAGCCGCTCCGGTGCAGGTTTAGTCACCGGCTGCTGTAACTGGGCGCTCGGCCCTGACTGACACTGGCTCTACATTAGGCCGGCTGTCAATCAATGTCTGGAGTGCAGTTACAGAGGCTGCTCTGTATTCTCAAAGCAGCAAAGCTTCCGTGACTAAAACCAAAACGCTGGGTAGAGAATAAAGTTCATTTTCTCCCTAGGGCATTCGGCTAAGTACTAGCTCGGGGAGGATAATAATGCTACTCACCTGCAGATTAACATTGGTCATTCTACACCACAAATATACCAGCCCTCTATATATACACTGCTCAAAAAAATAAAGGGAACACTTAAACAACAGAATATAACTCCAAATAAATCAAACTTCTGTGAAATCAAACTGTCCACTTAGGAAGCAACACCTTCTCCTTCAATAGAAGTCTTCAAACAGAGGCTGGACAGACATCTGTCTGGGATGATTTAGTGAATCCTGCTTTGCGCAGGGGGTTGGACCAGATGGCCCAGGAGGTCCCCTCCAACTCTACGATTCTATGATTCTATGATTCCATGAACATTGATTGACAAACAATATCACAATATCACTTGCTGTTGTGCAAATGGAATAGACAACAGACGGAAATTATTGGCAATTATCAAGACACACTCAATAAAGGAGTGGTTCTGCAGGTGGGGACCACAGACCGCATCTCAGTACCAATACTTTCTGGCTGATGTTTTGGTCACTTTTGAATGTTGGTTGTACTTTCACACTCGTGGTAGCATGAGACAGACTCTACAACCCACACAAGTGGCTCAGGTAGTGCCACATACAGGATGGCACATCAATGCGATCTGTGGCAAGAAGATTTGCTGTGTCTGTCAACGTAGTGTCCAGAGGCTGAAGGCACTACCAGGAAATAGGCTAGTACACCAGGAGATGTGGAGGGGGCCGTAGGAGGGCAACAACGTAGCCTTTGTGCAAGGAAGAACAGGAGGAGCACTGCCAGAGCCCTGCAAAATGACCTCCAGCAGGCCACAAATGTGCATATGTCTGCACAAATGGTTAGAAACCGACTCCATAAGGATGGTCTGAGTGCCCGATGTCCACAGATGGGCGTTGTGCTCACAGCCCAACACCGTGCAGGATGATTGGCATTCGCCACAGAGCACCAGGATTTGAAAATTCGCCACTGGCGCCCTGTGCTCTTCACAGATGAAAGCAGGTTCACACTGAGCACATGTGACAGACGTGACAGAGTCTGGAGACGCCATGGAGAGAGATCTGCTGCCTGGAACATCCTTCAACATGACCGGTTTGGCACTAAGTCAGTAATGGTGTGGGGTGGCATTTCCTTGGAGGGCTGCACAGCCCTCCATGTGCTCGCCAGAGGTAGCCTAACTGCCATTAGTTACCAAGATGAGATCCTCAGACCCCTTGTGAGACCATATGTTGATGGGATTGGCCCTGGGTTCTTCCTAATGCAGGACAATGCCAGACCTCATGTGGTTGGAGTGTGTCAGCAGTTCCTGCAAGATGAAGGCATTGAAGCTATGGACTGGCCCGCCTGTTCCCCAGACCTGAATCCGATTGAGCACATCTGGGACATCATGTCTCGCTCCATCCACCAACGTCACGTTGCAAAGCCACTAAAGAAGACCCAAGGTCTCCAAAAATTCATTTTTAAACAGCAGACAAGAGGCAGCAACACTTACCTGCCCAGATCTTGGAACAAATGCACTACAGGGTGCAGCCAGCCCATATAGCAAGATGTCAGTAACACAGGTGCAAAATACCAGATCAACAGCCACTCTCCACCTACCCAATCCTGGAGGGGGTGACTGCCCAGTATACAATTGCACAATAAAGGCCCACATAGGGCATTGTTCACACAAAGGTACCGCACAGTGTCTAGTTCACGCCCCTACTTTTCGATTAGGCAGGCTGGCCAGCACACTCTCAATGCATAGCCTTGTGAACACCCCTCATGCGAGACCAGATGTGTCTGGGCTTGGCTGCACCCTGAAAAATATAGTGCAAAAAATACAATAACAGTGAGGTATTAGTTGATATTTTGGCCTTGAGTCGTCTTTAGTGGCTTTGCTATTCTGTTTAGCCCGTAACCTGTGCCAAAGGACCCCACGCTTACGGGTCCCTACACTAAACAAAAAAGCAAAGCCACTAAAGAAGACTCAAGGTCTCCAAAAATTTTGGCCAAAAAAACAACTAATACCTCACTATTTTTGTATTTTTCGGGGTTGTCAAAGAAATGGTTAATCTTAGTTCTCTAAAGTCTAGAAAAATATCAGAAAAACAAGTTCTGTAACCCATGACACCATTTTAATTGTTATCATCTGTCTACGTGGTTGAATACTTCTGCCAGTGGTCAGTTCCAAATTCCCCTCTTCTATATTTGAAAGATGTCTAAATATGTCGAGGCCAAATATCTTCTTGGCCAAATGCACTAACAGGATATGGTTCCACGAATTGAATTGTTAAATTGACCTAAAGGAAATGCCAAAAAAAACCATGCTCCCGCCACATCCAATTAAATATATCTCATAACTCATGATATAGTTGACATATCGTTATATAACTTATCTTTCTTGCCAATTATTGTATAACCTCTTCTGTATTTTGCCAATTGTTACACAATGTTACGGAATTGTCCATATTTGTCCATTTCCTCTTCTGATTTGCTATAAAGGGTCTAACCTGACCCCTCCCTAATACAGGAGATTTACCTGATAAACAAGAACCTGTGTCTCTCGTTTTATTTCTCCCCATCCTAGGTACCTAGGCAAAAGCTCCTCCTGAGCTATACCCGAGGAGACATAGAAATCCCTTCTCCGACAACTTGGAGGCCCCAGCGAGATATAATATTCCCCTTCGACTTTCATCTTAGACTGAACAATTGACCGCCTCTATCCTGAACAGAAAACCAGATCCTGGGTGAGTGAGTAGATTTGTTACTCACAGTTTTCTCTCCGGGCAAAGAGGCTATCTGGAGTCAGTCTGTGGGGATTTCTAACGGGAAAAGCCCTCGGGTAAAAAAGGTATATATTATTTGTTATCTCTTGCTTGTCTGTTTGTTTAGTGCTGCTAACAATTGTTTTGTTTCAGGATGAAGTGCGCTGATTTTCCATTTGTTTTGTCTGTATCTTTAACAAAGGTTCCTGTCTCTCTGTAATGATGTCAGTGTTTGTTAATATTGAAAATATTGCAATCAAATAGTCTTGATCCTGCTTTGCTATACTTGGTTTATGTTTGTTCTAACTTTTATTCTTCTTTTGTTTGTTGGTGCCTTGTCAGGTGTTAATTGATAAGTAGTACTGATAATGCTGTGCTGAACTGATCTGATTATACTTTGGTCCTGATATATTGCTGAATCTGTGTTGTGGGGCACTAAGCTGCGCTGTTGATGTATGGAGACTAAATGATGTGTGCTCAGTGTATGAATAGCCTTTTCATTATTCAAAGCAGTGAGTAAGATAAAACTCTCTGCTACTTGGAAAAAACTTATAGGAAGTTCCCGGGTGGGAGTTTGTAGTGAAGAGGGAAACTCACGTGAAGACAATCTATGGGAATGTAAATTTTTTTTTGTATGCAACCTGGTACTCAGATAGGACGCTAATTAGAGGATATAGTGAACCAAGCAAGAGTTTCTACAAATAGATGTGATTTATGTTTTTGTCCATTGGCACTAGAGCATTTTTGATAAGATGCGGGGAGCGAGAAAGTACAGAAGTACTGCGTGTATGGATTGATTGAAATGTCAGACAGATGCTTACCACGTGTGTACCATATGCTGTGTGAAAAGGGTCGGTGTTCAGTTCACCAATATAGGCACAGAAATATATTCTTGTCATATGGATTGTTCAAAAGCTGGGTAGATGTACTGGACTCTAGATGGTATATGCCAAGGTGGCAAGATAATATCACGCACGAATATTATCTTATTGAACCCGGAGTGGATTCAGGAATAGACCTTGCATATTCAGAGTCTAGTAAGGGCTCAGATGCAGGTATGAGAAGTATATAGCTCTTCTGTTTGGAACTGTGTTGTTGATAGTAGTCTGTCTAATTGTTTGGGAGAGTGTGTATCAGCATCAGGATAGAACAGAGAGCTGCAGTTCAGGTTATTGCTTTGATAGCAGGATTGCTGGCTATTGTAGTAGATCCAGTGGGATTCCGCTATTACATAACAGGGCTGAAGATTGGGGTCGCTACCTTTGACGGCTGTTATGGGTGCTAGGCACACCAGGTCAGGACAGACTACGGATCCGAGATATAAGACAAAGGACCTGGTGCGTCTTGGGCAGGATTATAAAGCAGTTAGCAATAACGCTGACAATTCTTGAAAAGGCAGGAATGCCAAGGAATGGATGTTTGGATGCTGAAAGATACGATAAGTGTTTAGGTAAGGAGCATGCTGTATGGATTGGAAAATATGACTAGGGTGTGCAAGTTGCCGCGTGGATCAGAACTTCTGAATGATATGGTCTGTTTTAATGCTAACAATGATGAAGTTAATACTAAGTGTGATGAAGTTAGAATGAGAGATTGTATGTCAGGCAATTTGCAGCGTCTCCACACACAGGCAGCCCCCTTCACAAGATCAGTCTGTGTTTCCACAGCTCCCTCCGCCCCTGTTGTAGCGGAGGGGATGAGACCGTCCCCCCCTTAAGCAGCCCGAAGAGCGAAGTTATGTGCTGACAGGAGATTTCTTCTGTGTCTGCAGCCTTAACAACTGTATAATTCTATACTTGCCTGGTTCAAGTAGCCTCATCTCCACCCCATCTCTGGTAGACCCTGGTGATATACCATCAGCCAGGGGTCCCATAGGTGCCAAACACGGGGGGAAGACTGATCCCCATGTCTCCGCAGATGCAAACTAGCTGACTTGTATATGATGCTTCTCCTCTATACTTATTACCCTTGGGTTGCCACCGGGGTTCACTGACAGTTTCTCCACTCCGGTAAGGACCATTACACTTGCAGGCAACCCTTACCCCTCATAAGTATGATTTGAAAAACCTCAGAGAAGCTAGATTTGTAAAAATACGTTACTGATAGGATTGAAGGAAGATCTGAGAACAGAAGTGATGAGAGTACGGCCAGAATGTATATACAATCCCTTCCCATGTTTAGGGGATAGAGGACCAGATTAATAATAGGAAAGTAAAGAAGCAGCAGAAGGCAACTCCTGTTATGGTGAATATACCTCTGGAGGCATTTAATAATGCTGTGAAAACTGGCACAGGCGGCCGGTATACATCACAGGGGGAGAGAAGAAAAGGAAAGATGGGATAACAGACCCAGAGAAGTGGAAACGAGAATAGCGGTTCCCCCACAGGATGGTCCACTCACTAATCACATAATTAAATCTTCCTCCTGGAAAGCAATGAAAATGCCTGATTGATAGGGGGTGAGTCGTACTATAATATATAAGAAAAAGGATATGCCACAACAATTCATGACAGGGAAGATGGTACAGGGATTAGGAGCAGGTGGAATAGTTCATCCCTTGTATGAAACAGAACCCATGAATGTGTGAATAGCACGTACCACATACTTATGTGCCTAATTGCTAGTCTCAGATAAATGTCCTATAATCTTGATAGGTGCTGATATCCTGAGTGCTATGAATGCAGTTTTTTTTTATTAAGTTTGGGAGAAAGGCATTACTGTTACAGGCCCGTTGTCTGAAGCAACCCTCTCACCATGATGTTGCTAATTTAGCTAGATGGCAAGAAAAACTGCAACTGACCAAGATGAGGACATTCAACAAATGTTCGAGCAGATGCTACCTGCAGTATAGATAAAGGATAAGACAGATGTTGGTTTAGTATAATACCAGTATCCATCAGATTGCAGCCAGGAACTGTACCGGTGCGTATTAGACGATATCCCCTGAGAAGAGAGATCAAACAGGTACTGTATGTCTAATGGAATCAGCTTCCTTGTTAATATTTTTGTACCATGAAGTATGTAAGGTTTAAAGAGGTAACTGCTAATAGCAAAGGAAAAGGTTGTTTTCTTAGGTCATTGCATTTCACCTCAGCTGAAACACATAACACCAGAAGAAAAAAGAAAAAGCCCTAAGCCAAGCAATGGAGCTCACTTACAATGGAGCTCACTTACATCTGCCACTGATTTTCCTGGGGCTGACCAGCTACTGTAGAGAATGGATTCTCTCTGCATCACAAACGATACAGCCTCTCTTTGATGTGTTGTCATTGTGGTACAACAAGGGACAGCCATACCAACTGACCCCGGAAGCAAAAGAGGGGTTCAAGAACCTGAAGGAAGCCATTCTCTCAGCCTCGGCTCTAGGAATCCCAAATTATGACCTCCCCTTCCATTTGTACTGTCATGAATGGGGGACATGCTAAGGGTATACTGTATTTTTAACATGGCTACTTGCCAATGTGCAAGAGACACCAATCCCTAATGTAGATCCAGAGTTTTATGTAGATGTGTCACAGGCTTACCAAAATGAAGTACCTTATACAGGTTATTTATTCAATAGTTGATCAACATAAGGTGGTACAAAGTAAAGCTTTGCCTTCTAGGATGTCTACTTGAGAAGCTGAATTGAAAGCACTCGCTGATGTGTGTGTAATCGCTGAACATCTGACAGAAAATACTTTTACAGATAGCCGCTATGCATTTGGCATCTGCCATGATTATAGTCCCATATGGAAGAGCAGAAAGTTTGTTGGTTCCTCTGGTAAACCCATTAAAAATGCAGAATTGGTGGCTCAGCTTCTCAGAGCATTGGAGCTGCCTAAAAAGTTGCTATAGTGAAAGTGCAAGCTCACACTTAAGAGCGCACTATGGAAGCTGAAGGCAATAACTGAGCTGATATTGCAGCCAAGGCTGCTGCTTTGTTCCCTCTTCCCGCAGGAACATATACTGTACAGGTGTCGGGGGAGGTTGCTCTTCAATTACTCCAGAGCCTGCAAGAACAGGCCTCTGCACTAGAAAAGGAAGAATGGCAAAGGCACACAGGTGCGAAGGAAGAAGATGGATTGTGGAGAGCGGACGGTAAGTATTGCTTGCCTAGGTCATTGTTCCCTATGGTGTGCTCCCTCTCCCACGGATTAACAAACCGATCCAAGGATGGAATGGTAAGCCAGGTAAAAGCAAGTTGGGTCACACCTGGGTTCCATTATGCTGCTGCAAAATTTGTACAGGGATGTGTAATCTGCGCATGCCATAATGTAGGGGAAAAAAAAACGGTGAAGGTGCCACCAAAGTGCACCCCCAGGCCATTTTACCCTTTTCAGCGACTGCAGATTGATCTCATTCAGCTTCCAAGAGTAGGCAACTATGAATGTACGCTGGTATGTGTGGATCTTTTCTCCAACTGGCCAGAGGCATGGCCCTGTGCTCATGCAAATGCACGCACTGTGGTTAAAAAGCTAATGTCAGAAGTTGTTAGCAGATTTGGAGTGCCAGAGGTAATTGAAAGTGATCGAGGTAGTCATTTCACGTCACAGGTGTGCCAAGGAATCACCCGAGCTTTAGGGATGGAGCAATCATTTCACACTCGCTATCATCCTTAGAGCAGTGGCAGGGTGGAAAGGTTAAATGATACACTGAAATTGAAAATTCAAAAAGCATTGGCAGAAACAGGTAAACCATGGACTGAGTGTCTTCCCATTGCATTGTACACTGTTAGGATAACGCCCAACAAAAAGCCATATGAGGTATTGTTTGGGAGCCCTCCCAAGACAGGATTGTACTTTCCCCAGCAGATGCAGGCCTCTCATTCAAATATGACGGCCTATGTGGGTGCATTGCAACAAGTGTTGCAGCAAATTCATATGCATGTTTTCAGTTCCCTTCCAGATCCATCCTCCTTATCGGGCTCGCATGACCTTAAGCCTGGAGACTGGGTGGTGACGCGAAAGCACCTGAGGAAAAGTCTAGATCCTCACTTTGAAGGACCCTATCAAGTCTAGCTGATCACGCCCACATCTGTTAAGTTGGAAGGAAAGTCTGCCTGGATTCATGCATCTCACTGCAAGAAATTTCACAAGAACTAAAGGAGAATGGAATTTGGGAAGTACTATCCATTCTTGCTTCTCACTGTGATTGTATGTATTCAATGTAAAAAAGATAATGACGTCTTTGAACCATGGGATAGTGATGTGTCAAAACAGTGGGCTAATAAATTTGTCCAGTACCATAACTATATTGCCCAGGCCAGAAATCTATCCAATTGCTGGATTTGTTCACATGCCCCAATTGCTGCAAAAACTATGCCATATTTTGCAACTCCATTGACAGAGAGAGAGGCAGTTCATGTAGATGAAGAAACCAGAGAAGGTCAGTATGGAGATGGAGCTGCTGAGATGTCTACAAGTATAAATACTGACCCAGAATGCCAGTCATTACCATATTATAGGGCAGTCACTACAGATTTAAACGACTCTTGGTGTCTTTACACTGACACTACTCGGTTAGTTTCAATAGCAATAGCTTTCCTTAATGAATTTCAGTTTATAAACATAGTCTGTGGGAGCAATGCATATACCGCATTTTTCGCTTTGTAAGACGCACTTTTTCCCCCCAAATTTGGGGGGAAAATAGGGGTGCGTCTTACAATGCAAACATATGTTTTTTGGGCTGCCGCTGCGGGTGTCCGTTACTTGCCGCCACCGCGCTGGGTCCTCCGGGTGCTGCCGCCACGCTGGGTCCCTCAGGTGCTGCTGCTGCCGCCGCCACCACGCTGTGTCCCCGATGCCTGCCACCGCCACCGGGCTCTGTCCCGTGCTGTGTGGGGGGCTGAGATAGTGGCGGCAGCAGCAGCACCTGAGGGACCCAGCGTGGCGGCAGCACCCGGAGGACCCAGCACTGAAATATCATCTCCCGAGATTTCATTGCCGAGATCTCCATCTGCGCTTGCGCGGCGGCCATTTTCCAGGAAGCAAGCCACCGCGCAGGCATGGATGGAATGGCAGAGCCCCCCACACAGCACGGGACAGAGCCCGGTGGTGGCGGCAGGCACCGGGGGACACAGCGCGGCGGCGGCAGCAGCACCCGAGGGACCCAGCGCCGCGGCAGCAGCAGCACCCGAGGGATCCAGCGCGGCAGCGGCAGCACCCGGAGGACCCAGCGCGGTGGCGGCAGCACCAGGTACAGAGTGGGCGACAGCACCCAGGGGACAGAGTGGGCGACAGCACCCAGGGGACAGAGTGGGCGACAGCAACCCGGGGACAGACCGGTAAGCATTAAGACGCCTGGATTATAAGAAGCACCACCATTTTATTAAAAAATGTTTTTTCCTATTTTTCTCCTCAAAATTTGGGGTGCATCTTATAATCCGGAGCGTCTTATAAAGCAAAAAATACGGTAGGTGAATTCCTAAAGGAGCTGAAGGTGCATGTACACTGGCTAGGTTAGAGTCAGCCACCTGTGTATGGAATGAGAATGACTTTCCTTATAAAAATTTCCCTAGCCACATGATAGCGAAACGTAATGCACCCTCTCCATAGCCACCCAAACATTTAATGCACACCCCATGGTATCTTAAAACTGGGATGGTCCTCACTGGACCTCTGGGAGTTATATTCGGAAGAAATGCTCAGATGATAGAGGAATTGGGTGATATCTTTGATAATGTGACTGAGTATTTATTTGATGCCATTAATGTGGAATCTGCATATATGAGACAGCTCATAGTCATAACAAACCAGCACTCTGTGGTGCTCGACTATCTCCCAGCATCTCAAGGGGGATTCTGTCAGGTAGTGGGACCCGCATGCTGTCACTATATAGATCCATCCGGTCTGATGAGAGTCACTCATGACATAGAACAAGCTAGGCTGATAAAGGAAGGAATACGGAAAGTTAATTCCCTGGATGACCTGCCCCTCCTTGAATGGCTCGCATGGTTAAATCCTTTGAATTTGTTTAAAGGAATAGGTGGATGAATATCGGGTGTAATTCCTAATTCAAGCAGTTTTTGTGATATTGATCATTGCAGTGATGATAAAGTTATTTGTTATGGTTATAAAGTTCTCAGTTCTAATTGTAAATATTTTCCAGGTAAACATAAAGCTAGAATCAATACTGACTCTGATATAAAGCAAACCCAAGTGATGACTACCTTCATAACCACTGTTCAGCGTGAATGTATATTCTGCAACAAGCAAACTTCAGTGGACCTGGCTGATTGTATGCATTGTGGAAAACCACTGGTCTGAACAAAGATAAAGACTCTACAAAGAACTACAACAATGAAGATTTATATGCATTATGGATTTTAAATGATTAACACTTACTAACAAATAAAGATATTAAATAAATATACTAATATATTAAAATATATGTTACAATGTATCACAATAAGTATGTATTCACTATATCTTATTAACATATTGCACACAAGACAGACATTACTCCCTTAATAAAATCTGTACTCCTCTGAGATAGGGCAAATCAGTAGAAGTGAAACAGGGAAAGGAGGTCTGATTCACAAGTATAATCTGAATGGATGCACAGCAAAGCTGGTATCCCATGATATACATAGGATAAGCCGTGTATTTTGTGAAGTAGGGTTATCTTGCAGGCCTCGGAAAAAGGCAGGGTGAGATAGAAGTAGGTAGACAGAATGATAAAAAGAAGGGAGTTGTCAAAGAAATGGTTAATCTTAGTTCTCTAAAGTCTAGAAAAATATCAGAAAAACAAGTTCTGTAACCCATGACACCATTTTAATTGTTATCATCTGTCTACATGGTTGAATACTTCTGCCAGTGGTCAGTTCCAAATTCCCCTCTTCTATATTTGAAAGATGTCTAAATATATTGAGGCCAAATATCTTCTTGGCCAAATGCACTAACAGGATATGGTTCCACGAATTGAATTGTTAAATTGACCTAAAGGAAATGCCAAAAAACCCCTATGCTCCCGCCACATCCAATTAAATATATCTCATAACTCATGATATAGTTGACATATCGTTATATAACATCTTTCTTGCCAATTATTGTATAACCTCTTCTGTATTTTGCCAATTGTTACACAATGTTACGGACTTGTCCATATTTGTCCATTTCCTCTTCTGATTTGCTATAAAGGGTCTAACCTGACCTCTCCCTAATACAGGAGATTTACTTGATAGACAAGAACCTGTGTCTCTCGTTTTATTTCTCCCAATCCTAGGTACCTAGGCAAAAGTTCTTCCTGAGCTATACCCGAGGAGACATAGAAATCCCTTCTCCAACAGGGTGCAGCCAAGCCCAGACTCGTCTGGTCTCACATGAGGGTTGTTTACAAGGCTATGCATTGAGAGTGTGCTGGCCAGCCCGCCTGCAGTTCCAGATGTGACCCCCTGCTTAAGCCAGTACATATCCGGGCCGGTCTGAAGTTTGCTAGACAGCATTTGGATTATCCAGAAGGGTATTGGGAGTCTGCCATATGGTCTGATGAAACTAAAATAGAACTGTTTGGTAGAAACAAAACTCGTTGTGTTTGGAGTAGCCAGAATGCTGATTTGCATCCAAAGAACACCATACCTACTGTGACACATGGGGGTGGCAACATCATGCCTTGGGGCTGTTTCTCTGCAAAGGGACCAGGACGATTGATCTGTGTACATGAAAGAAAGAATGGGGCCATGTATTGTGAGATTTTGAGTGCAAACCTCCTTCCATCAGCAAGGGCATTGAAGATGAAACATGGATGTGTCTTTCAGCATGATAATGATCCCAAGCACATCGCCAGGGCAATGAAGGAGTGGCTTTGTAAGAAGCATATGAAGGTCCTGGAGTGGCCTAGCCAGTCTCCAGATCTCAACCCCATAGAAAACCTTTGGAGGGATTTGAAAATCCTGCAACAGGCCCAAAACATCACTGCTTTAGAGGAGATCTGCATGGCGGAATGGGCCAACATGCCAACATACCACCAACAGTGTGTGCCAACCTTGTGAAGACTTACAGAAAACGCTTGACCTCTGTCATTGCCAACAAAGGATATGTAACAAAACATTGAGATGATCTTTTGTTAATGACCAAATACTTATTTTCCACCATAATTTGAAAAATAAATCTTGCCAAATTAGGCAAGGTGATTTTCTGGATTTGTTTTCTCAGTTTGACTTTCAGAGCTGTGGTCTACCTATGATGTCAATTACAGGCCTCTCTCTTCTTTTTAAGTGGGAGAACTTGCACAATTGATGGCTGACTAAATACTTTTTTCCCCACTGCATATATTGAACTTTTTTTAATTTTTTTTCCCCCATTATTTGATTTGATGCCATTTATGGTACATTGCAATACTTCTGTATTGCAGTGTGTTATGCCTAATGGATGTTCCAACAGCAGTGCCAAACAAAAGATTTTTTAAAAGGAGTTGCAAGTTTCGGTGGTAAAAAGTTGCAAAAGTGACATTTTTTATATTTTGTCATACTACAAGACAAAAGAAAAGTGACTTCAATAAATTGCAAATGGTGAACCTGTGTCTCATGATTAATCTTACAGAAAACAACAATACCACATCAGATTTTAGTTACAAGATATTCATTGCACAGTATTATACAGTATATACAGACATCACAGACAGCAGGAGCTCCAACATGTTAATGTGTATGTTACCATGTCCTATAGCGACAGAGCTCGGTTCCATATTCCCCTCAACAACTTTCATCCATCGCTAAGTACTAATAAATGGCCGGTATTGTTTTTCATAGGCCCAACTTTGGTTTAGATGATACTCTCATCTCCACTAAGCGCTCACAAAATGTGCCAAAAGATCTTTTTTAGTTACTGCAAATAAAACGTATCTGACATATATACATAAAGCCTGCATGTGCCTAATAAACATGTCTAGACCATAGACTTACTTTTTTCTCTCTCTTTTATAGGTTCTCTGCATTATGGCAGCATTCCACCGGCATTTCTATAAAATCAGCAACATTGGAGTAGAAAGCAGTGTGTGCGCTTTATAGTCCACGGCACTGCTTATACCCATCTAATATAGTCTAATTTAGGAACCTCAATGCAAATCTATTCTCTTTGAGCTCTTATTATCTTAAAAAAAATACGCATAAACCGTTTACATCCATGGATATTATATCATATTATCTAAACGACTTTGCCTCATGACCGCTAAATGAAGTAAAATGTCCAATACTATACTAAGTTTTAAGTAATGTCAAGAGGGAATTTGCATATCATCTCTATCATGACAAATACCAAATAAAAGGAGGTTATTACTTATTTTAGTGTAGTGGTCTGTAGTACCATAGAAATGATTCAATTTAATCTTTTATATGAATTAAGAATTGCTGGTGTTTATCTCAAACAGAGTCTAAATTTGTTGACCCACTTATACAGTGGGGAAAAAAAGTATTTAGTCAGCCACCAATTGTGCAAGTTCTCCCACTTAAAAAGATGAGAGAGGCCTGTAATTGTCATCATAGGTAGACCACAACTATGAGAGTCAAAATGAGAAAATAAATCCAGAAAATCTCCTTGTCTGATTTGTCAAGATTTATTTTTCAAATTATAGTGGAAAATAAGTATTTGGTCACCTAAATCATGCAAGATTTCTGTCTCTCACAGACATGCAACTTCTTCTTTAAGAGGCTCCTCTGTCCTCCACTCATTACCTTCATTAATGGCACCTGTTTGAACTTGTTATCAGTATAAAAGACACAAGTCCACAACCTCAAACAGTCACACTCCAAACGCCACTATGGTGAAGACCAAAGAGATGTTGAAGGACACTAGAAACAAAATTTTAGTCCTGCACCAGGCTGGGAAGACTGAATCTGCAATAGGCAGCAGCTTGGTGTGATGAAATCAACTGTGGGAGCAATAATAAGAATGGGAGACATACAAGACCACTGATAATCTTCCTTGATCTGGGGCTCCACGCAAGATCTCACCTCGTGGGGTCAAAATGATCATAAGAACGGTGAGCAAAAATCCCAGAACCACCCTGGGGGACCTAGTCAATGACCTGCATAGATCTGGGTCCACCGTAACAAAGGCTACCATCATTACCACACTACGCCGCCAGAGACTCAGATCCTGCAGTGCCAGATGGTTCCCCCTGCTTAAGCCAGTACATGTCCGGGCCAGTCTGAAGCATGCTAGAGAGCATTTGGATTATCAAAAAGAGTATTGGGAGAATGTCTTATGGTCTGATGAAACCAAAGTAGAACTGTTGATAGAAACAAAGCTCGTCGTGTTTGGAGGAGACAGAATGCTGAGTCGCATCCAAAGAACACCATACCTACTGTGACGCATGGGGGTGGCAACATCATGATTTGGGGCTGTTTCCGTGCAAAGGGACCAGAACAATTGATGACACTGGTCAACGCAATTTTTCTGGCAAAAGGTTTTAAAACATATTTTAAGTCAATTTTGGCTGCTGATTACGAATATGAACTCCGTTTTTGGCTATCACATCAGGATTTCAAGATATTTTCAATTTTTGATGAAAATTACTCCTATCGAACGTTTTTTAATGATAAAAACAATTGATTTTCAGTACTACATTTTGTATATTTTTAATCAAGGAATAACAAAGATTACAAAGTCTATGTACAGCAAATCAAATATACTTACAGAATTAAACTACGAAATATAAAAACACAAATATATATGGCACACAGATGAATGGCAAATGGCAGTTATTTGAACTTTCTTTTATTGGCTGATCTGTGATGTACAGCTTCTGGGTTGTCTCGCATCAAGCTTCCGGAATAGTCAGCCATCATATGTGAGTCCCACCGGCCTTGATACCGTTATTCCATTGTTTCAATGTCCTGATGAAAACTCTCCCCTTGTTCCTCACTCACATCCCCAAGGTTCTCTGGAAAAAAGTCCAAATGGCTGTGTAATAGTGAATCTTGATACTCATTCTACATCCAAGATTTCGCAGACTCATTAGTAGCTCTTCCACAAGCTCTTCATAGTTGTCTGCTTTCTTATTCCCTAGAAAATTCTGCACCACATTACAAAATGCATTCCAAGCTCTTTCTTCTGTCTCATTCATTGCTGTGATACAATTTGGGTCTCTCATAAGTGTTCTTAATTGTTGTCCATCAAATATTCCAGCCTTTTTCTTCTCTTCACTAAGACCAGGAAAAGTTGCACATGTATAGTTAAAGCATTATCTGCACACGACTGTTGTGTACGTTGAAAACTGTTTGTTTACTTTCTTATCATAACAAATGGGAATTACGCATGTTCAAAGAAAACTAAGATATTCTCACATTTATTGGAAGACTAAATGAAAACTAAATTTACCTTAGTGAACCGTATAAACCGGCACTTTTCATACACTACTTATATTTTTCATGGAATTCATGAAAATGGGCTATATACCTGTAGCGCAAAAACGTGATGTGATAGAGAAATTATAAGATCAGATTTGAGTTCAGCACCATCAAATTAGTCTAAAACTGTTCTTAAAGTCCATGCCAGAAATTTTTTTTTATTTTTTTTGTAGACCAGTGTGATTGATCTGTGTACATGAAAGAATGAATGGGGCCATGTATCGTGAGATTTTGAGTGCAAATCTCCTACCATTAGCAAGGGCATTGAAGATGAAACGTGGATGGGTCTTCAGCATGATAATGATCCCAAGCACACCACCAGGGCAACAAAGGAGTGGCTTTGTAAGAAGCATATGATGGTACTGGAGTGGCCTAGCCAGTCTCCAGATCTCAACCCCATAAAAAACCTTTGGAGGAAGCTGAAAGTCCTTGTTTCCCAGCAACAGGCCCAAAACATCACTGCTCTAGAGGAGATCTGCATGGAGAAATGGGCCAACATACCACCAACAGTGTGTGCCAACCTTGTGAAGACTTACAGAAAACGTTTGACCTCTGTCATTGTCAACAAAGGATATATAACAAAATATTGAGATGATCTTTTGTTAATGACCAAATACTTATTTTCAACCATAATTTGAAAAATAAATGTTGCCAAATCATAATGGTGATTTTCTATATTTGTTTTCTCAATTTTGACTCTCATAGTTGTGGTCTACCTATGATGTCAATTACAGGCCTCTCTCATCTTTTTAAGTGGAAGAACTTGCACAAATGGAGGCTGACTAAATACTTTTTTTCCCACTGTACCTACTAGTACATATAGCAGTTTCATGCTTTTCAGTTCTCATCAGTGCAAGATGTAGCTGTATTAAATAGGGTTATGAGATAACTTATAAAGGTATGACTTGGATGGATAATTTTGCCTCTTTGTGGCACTTGTATTAGCAATCAAGTTAGCACCTAAACAGTTAATTTTATTTAAGTCCAAGTGGGAATTACCAGAGATTTCACTGTGGGCGTGTACTACTTCCTCTCTCAGACACAGACCAATCATAAGAAGGCAGTAACACACTGGGAAAAAGAACACGCCCCCACAATAGCTTAGAATAGGCTCAGTGTAAAGGGCCTGTCACACTAAGCGATATCGCTAGCAATATCGCTATAATGTCACTGGTTTTTGTGACGTTATAGCGATATTGCTAGCGATATCGCTATGTCTGATACTTACCTCCGACCGCTCCCCCGCTGGTTATCGCTGATTGCGCGAGAACATCCTGGACCGTTTCTCGTCGTCAGCTTCCTGCTGGGGCTTCCCGCTGTGGAGACGAGCGACGCGTGGACCCAGGCGGGGGACGTCAGGATCACCTCGTCTGATAGGTAAGTAGCGACCCCTGACCCCTGCGATGTCGCTTGTGAGATCTGCCTGTTTGGCAGCTCACTAGCGACCACTTAGCGATGCACCAGCGATCCTGACCGCGTCATATCGCTGGTCGGGATCGCTGGTGCATCGCTAAGTGTGACAGTACCTTAAGACATGTATTGACAAACAGTCTGCTCTCCTCGACTGCATAGTGATTACATGTCCCTGTGCATGGCAGACCAGATTGAGATTAACTAACAACTTTCAGCTGCTATCTGTAGCAGTCAGTAAGGTGGGAGGGGCAGTGCTGCAGAGATGAGTTTCATTACAAACATTTCTTGACTCTTCTCTTAAGGCCCCGTCACACTAAGCGACTTACCAGCGATCCCGACACCGATATCAAGGTGTCAGGATCGCTAGTAAGTCGCTATGTGATCGCTGGTGAGCTGTCACACAGACAGCTTCACCAGCGATCAGCACGGCGATGTTGAGCGCCCGGCATCGCTGGCCATCCCTGTAAAAAATAGAATCAAAACAAAAAATATTGTTATTCTCACCTTCCGACGTCCCGTTCAGCCATCCTGCCTCTCTCCACGCTCCGGTCCCAGTGATCCTTTGCGAGAATGACCGCGAGATGTCACGGTCTCGAGGGATAACAAAGTCTCGCGGTCATTCGTGCAAAGGATCACTGGGACCGGAGCGTGGAGAGAGGCAGGATGGCTGAACGGGACGTCGGAAGGTGAGAATAACTATATTTTTTATTTTTTTTATTATTTTTTACACCTGATCGCTGGTCACACACAGCGATGCGTGCTGGCCAGCGGGAGACCAGCGACCAAAGAAATGTCCAGAGGTTTCTTCCAGCGATCAGCGATACCGGCAGGGGGGCCGCTCGCTGATCGCTGTCATACACAGCGATCTCGCTGGTGAGATCGCTGTTACGTCACAAAAGTTGTGACTCAGCAGCGATCTCGCTACCGAGATCGCTTAGTGTGACGGGGCCTTTATAGAGCTGCCAGCTCTGCCAAGCATATGCAGGCATCCACATACAAGGGGAAAAAGAACATGCAACTACTATAGCTCAGAATAGGCTCAATGTGAGACATAATGACATAGTCTTCACTCCTCACAGCAGAGTGATTACATGTGCTGGATCACAGCAGATATCAGTGTGATCAACATCTTTCTTCCCTAGCAGTCAGTGTGGGGGTAGAGGCAGTACAGCAGATTTGGCAGCACTACTGTACACTTGCTTTAACAGTGCTAATGTGTATTTGCTCATGTCAATGAGGCTACGTTCACACGTAGCGGAACTCTCGAGGAAATTACCGCGAGAATTCCGAATTCCATTCTGCGGGAAAATCGCACTTTAAATTCCCGCGATTTTCCCGCGGAAAAACTAGCATTTTGCAAGCGTTATTAGCTTGCAGAATTGCTAGTGTTTTCCAAGCGATCTGTAGTATCACTTGGAGAACTGATTGACAGGTTGGTCACACTCGTCAAACATAGTGTTTGACGAGTGTGACCAACTTTTTACTATTGAGGCTGCCTATGCGGCATCAATAGTAAAAGATAGGATGTAAAAAATAATTTAAAGTTTTTTTTTTTTTATTCTTACCTTCCGGCGTCCCGCCTCTCTCCATGCTCCCAGTCCCAGTAATCCTTTGCGAGAATTACCACGATGACGTCCGTTCTCGCAAGGATCGTGACGTTGACGTCGCGCGAATGACCACGAGACTTCGCGATCCCGCGAGAACGGACGTCATTGCTCGCAAAGGATTACTGGGACTGGGAACGTGGAGAGAGGTGGGAAGGCTGCAAGGGATGTTGGAAGGCGAGAATAACAATATTTTTTTATTTTAAAATCTATTTTTTACAGGGATATGGTACCCAAAGCCCGGAGGACAGTCTCCTCTCCTCCGGACCGTGGGTACCATCCGCAATTGTTCTGCTTACTTTTCGCATGGTGTGCACAGCCACATGCGGGAAGTAAGCGGAACAATGCATTCCTATGGGTCGCCGCAATTCCACTAAATTAATGAGCATGCTGCATTTTTTACCGCAAAGCGATTCCGCCGCGGTAAAAAACGCAGCATTAGCACAGCATTGCGGAATCCCATAGGAATGCATGGGATGCTTATTTTTCACGGCAAAATTGCGCGGTTAAAACCGTCGCGAAAACGCGAAAAAACCACCACGTGTAAACATAGCCTAAAGCTCATTTGAATTTCAGAAGAGAGCTACTAGAAGTGTTTGTAAAGAGACTCAACTCTGCAGCAGTGCACCTCCCCCCACACTGACTGCCAGATCAGAGAGCTGAAAGCTATCAGATAATCACACTCAGTTCTGCTGTGCTCAAGACCATGTCATCACTCTGCAGTGAGGAATACAAGTTCTCATACTAAGGGTACCGTTACACATAGCGATGCACCAGCGATCCCGACAACGATATGGATCGCTGGTGCATCGCTAAGTGGTCGCTAGTGAGCTGCCACACCGGCAGATCTCACAAGCGACATAGCAGCGGTCGGGGGTCGCTACTTACCTGTCAGATGCGGCGATCCTGCGTCCTCCCGCCCGCGTCCACGCGTCGCTCGTCGGCGCCACAGGAAGCCCAGCAGGAAGCTGACGACGAGAAATGATCCAGGACCTTCTCACGCGACCAGCGATGAGCAGCGGGGGAGCTGGACGGAGGTAAGTATCACATGCAGCGATATCGCTAGCAATATCGCTGCAACGTCACAAAATCGGTGACTTTACAGCGATATTGCTAGCGATATCGCAGTGTGTAATGGGGGCTTAAGCCTGATCTATGTAATTGTGGGACTTGTATGTTTTTCTTTACCCAGTGTTTACCCATAAGTGCCAGCTTATGATTTGTCTGCGTCAGAAAGAGGAAGGAGTACACGCCGCCATTGAAATGGCAATACCAACTTAGACTTTAAATAAAAGCATTTAGCATCTAAACAGCTAATTTATCACTAATATCTCCACAATGGATAGACAAAGAAAAAAAAAGTTTTCTTTATGCTGTGAAGAGCCTATTAAATCGTGTGTCCAGTTCATCATGAATAATTTGTTACAAGGTCCTCTTTAAGACTAGGGTCACAAGTGCATTTGAGCTTCCATTTGGAGGCTTCAATGCAAGTTCTTTTTTTCTTCTTTTTTATCAGAGGAAAAAGCGCAATAGTTGCACTATTTTTCAAAAATTATGAAAAACAAACACCATTATATATCATAGGTTCGGTCTGGAATCATTTGTGACTGACACAGGAAAAATCCCTTTAATTCATAAGTTCTGTTTTATATTCCCATAATGGAACAGAAAAAATGGAACTCTAAGGCCGGAGTCACACTAACCTGCGCAAAATACGGTCCGTAGTTTACTTGCGTAATACGGATGAATGACCCCTAAATAGTGCTCCGTAGGTCATCCGTAAGCAAGGTGAGGTCGCGTATTTTGCGCATGTGTGCATCCGTATGTAATACGTGTGGCGAGATTTTCTCGCAGACTTGCAAAATGGACATTTAACGGTTTTGAGGCCTGCAAACAATTTAAATCATTAGCCTGCACCCTATTTAGACACTCAGAAACAGGTGGCTGCCTACATTCTGTACATTTGTCACCTTGCTTTCACGAGGTGTGTTGGTGTTCTTTGTGCAACATGGCAGAGGGTCTGCGATTCAATACAACTGAGCAGGTTCTCTTTACCTGGCTTTTGTCACGGCACTTTGGGCAACCATATCCTGTGATAGTGGATCCGCGGAGGAGGAGACGCATGTGGGTCCATCCACTTTTGAGGCAATGACTCACAAGAGGTCATTTTCACCGCCTCTATTCTTCTCTGCGAGAGCATCCGGAGAAATTTTACCAGTACTGTCGCATGAGCATTTCCACATTTGATCGACTCTTGGAGACAGTGTGCCGTGGGATAACCTTTCAGGACACAAGGATGCACAAAGCCATATCTGCAGAGGAGCGACTTCTACTCACAATACGGTATGTACTACACAACCACATTCTCTATGTTCCTAATGTGTGTGCTAAATTATGCTTTTTGGCCTTCTTGGACAAAGTTTAATGCCCTCATCTTACTCCAAATATGTTTCACCTGACACAGCAGAATGTTACATCTAATATGTCCTGCATATCTCTTAGTCATTGTGCCACCAAATATGTGTGTGTTCTTCTCTCCCATTTCCTAACAAGTTTGGTCGGCATGTAACTGATTTTATTTTACTTTAGCCATTCTAAACTTTACTATTTCTGTTGTTCTACAGCTTCCTGTCCACTGGCCTGTCTTATGCCACCCTCCACCATGAGTTTCTCATTGGAAAGTCAACCATTTCAGGAATAGTGAGGTCTACATGTGCAGAAATCTGGACAAGACTCCATCAAGTGGTCATGCTCGAGCCCAGGATGGAAGACTGGTTAAGTATATCAAGGGACTTTGAGGAGGACTGCCGGTTTCCAAATTGTATTGGGGCCCTGGAAGGCAAACATATCAGGGTGCGTAAGCCGCCGAACTCAGGCTCCCAATTCTTCAATTATAAACAATACTTTTCTGTTGTATTGTTGGCTCTGGTAGACCCTCAATACAAGTTTATAATTGTTGACATTGGGGCCTATGGAAGGACGGGAGACTCTAGAGTCTTCAATACTTCCATAATGGCTCGGCGGCTACGCACCAACCAGTTGGATCTACCACCACCACGCCAGCTACCAGGCTCCCCCGAACAATCAGTTCCTTATATCCTTGTGGCAGATGAGGCCTTTCAGTTATCGCACAATGTCATGAGGCCATATCCCCGGCGCAACCTTGACCACAGGCGCAAAATTTTTAACTTGCGCCTATCACGTGCTAGGCGACTGGTGGAGTGTTCCTTTGGGATTCTTTGTGCCAAATGGCGGGTACTCCAGTCTGCCATTCAGGTGAGTGAGTAAAATGTGAATGAAGTTGTGAAAGCCTGTGTTGTTCTGCATAACTTCACCAGGATACATGATTGTTCCTCCTCTGATGGTGTTGTGCGCAGGCCGGACAATGTGCGCAGGGTGAGACCACCTATCAACCCTCAACGTAGACCGCTCTCTGGCCTAAAAGTGCATGATATTTTCACTAATTACTTTATCTCACCTGAGGGGGCAACTTCTTGGCAAGAGCATGCTGTGTCTATGTTATAATTTGTTGCTTTAAGTGTGTCTAAATATATATTACTCAAGCCTTTATGATTCTATGAGTGTTTCATTGCATTGGTTGGTGTCTGTTAGTATGTTGTGAGGGATTGTGAAAAATCACACAGAGACGTTAACTAGAGTAGACAAATTTTTAGTTTTGCCTTTTTTTTTTTTTTTTTTTTGCTTAAAGGCAAACATAATATTGCCATAAGAACATTTTGGCAATGGGCAAAATGACCCTTTGTGCCTTCTTTAACTTGTTGTAAAATTAACATTAAATAACAAAACAGCAACAAACATTAGGCAATAACAACATTGCTGCATGCCTAGATTAACCTAGATTTGACAACAAAAGGTGATCTCCAGCACCAAAATAAAGGCAACAAGATAACACTCACAATTCCTCATAATGTTATCCAATCATAGAAAGATTCCACCATGACAGGCAAGGCTACCTCACAGCTTTCAGACAGATATTACCTGTCTGTAGAACAGACAATATTTAAGCATGCTATACTGGAAAGGATGAAAATACAAAACTCACTTGTTAAGACATAGAGAGAGCGTGATATTCTGAATGCTGGCCGCCTAGAATTTTTGTACTAGAGATTGCTAGCAAAAAAGGTGACTACTTAACTAAGGCGAGCACGCCTTTCCTAGGCGTTAGCAAGTGAGTAGTGTATTTTCATCCTTTCATTTTACAGTATAGCGCATTTAAATATTCTCTTTTCTACACACATGTAATATCTGTCTGAAAGGCGTGAGGTAGCGTTGCCTGTCATGATGGATTGTTTCATATGTTTGGAAAACATTGTTTAAAAATGTGAATGTTAAATTATGTTCTAAATGTTGGTGAAGGAGAACACCTGTTTTTTCATTTATATTAGGAGCACCAGTTACATCTCACTGGACATCTCCACCCATCAGAATCATAAATCCTCATATGGTGGGGAAGGGGAACGTGGAAGAACAGCCTGTGGGTGCAGCTGGACATTGTGGCCAACATCGCCCTGTGTGGGGCCATACTGTTGCCCATGATGCTGGAATTGTCCAGCCTCCTGTGACTGTTGGGGATACTGGCCAGAGTAATGATGATGGTGAGGGGCTTCTTGTTGGCTCTGGTAGGCCCATGGCTCATACCCACCAAGATAGCCAGATCATCCCCAACCAGGTTGGGACCAGCCTCCAACACTGGGTGGGTACAAGTGGCCATATTGGTGGGGTTGGCTTGAGGAAGACATTTGGGGCTGCGTAATAGAAGGTTGGGTAGGGGGAGGAAGGGGTTGAGGTGTTGGCCCACGTATTAGGGGCTGTTCAGACCCTGCTTGAGCAAGCATCTGTGTGGATGGTCTCATGTGCATTAAATTTCGTGGTGATAGCTGCCACCTCTCCAGAAATTCAAAAACCTCATATGGGGTATTGGGGGGGTGCTTGCATCAAGCAGGATCTGAATACTTCCCCTAATACGGAGCCTGACCTCACGGGTAAGGGCACGGAGATAAAGGGTGAGGCTACGTACATAGGCCTCCTCCCCATCATCTGTAGTTACTCTGGACAAATAATTGAGCACCCCTGTGTCCACATTGGTCCTGCTCTCTTGAATAGTGACCTGGCGCCTTCTTCTTGTTTGCTGTGATGCTAGAGCAGCCTGTGGGGAAGACCTGATCTGGGCAGTTGGGCTGCTGCTCAAGTTGCCCGGCTCTTCCAGGATGGGTGAGGTGGCAGCAGCAGACCGTCCTGGTGGTGTGGTGTGTAGGCCAGCCATAGTGTGGTCTTGTGATGCCTCATCTTCAGCCATCCTTCTTGTAGGGGGAGAAGATGGGCCAGCCACCTCATCCCCTACAGGATCTATAATGGGCTCTGCCTCTGAGGCCGTTCCTCGATCCGTAAGGTTGGATTGAGTTCTGTTATGAAATAGAACAGAGGCAAAAATACATCAATATTTTTGTCCCTGTAAAGTATTTGTGTAATGTATTTGTGTAATGTGGTGTGAGGCATGTACCTACGGTCTCAGATCCAGAATTGCGGTGAGGAAGTTCAGCCGGTCATAGTATATATATTTTCTTTTCACATTTTCACATGTCCAGCATCCCCACTCCTGGACCGCTGCTGGCGTTCCCGGCGGAACTGGTCCCGGATTGTTGTGAGTTCATTTTCCCCTTCGTCACTGAGGTCTGGTGAACTCCCTATTCTGGTAAAGGAAGGTAATGAGCCTGATTATCAAGCACCTGAGCCTAATGAGGATGACTGACTGAGTGGAGTCACGGACTGGATGTAAGGCTGCCGACGACCTTCTGCCCTGCGGGTGATTTCTCTGTGGACTTCTAGGACACCAGTCTGATTCCTGCTCCTCTAAAGCTAAGTTTTCTGCTTTGCCTGTTAGCATTTGTTTTTTTGTTTTTGTTTTCCTTGCTTTTCTGGATTCTGCCATTCCCTGCTGGGGTGAGCTGAATCTCCTTTTGCCTGTTGCTCTGTCTTCAGAATATTCCTGAGTACTGACATAGCTTTTTTGAAGCCTAGCGTCTTCAGGGCCTTTTTCACTGTCAGTCTGTTGGCTCTTATTTTTATAGGGTTTTTCATGGATTGCAGACAGCAGCCTTCCTGTCCTTTCCTATCTAGTTAGCTTGGGCCCCGTCTTTGCTCAGTCTATCTTTCTGTCTGTGTTAGTGTTTTCATCTTGCTTCACCGTCATTACATGTTGGGGGCTGCCTATTGCTTTGGGGTCTGCTCTGGGGCAGTATAGATTTCCCCTTTCTTTCTTTAGGCCTATTTAATTCTCCGGCTGTGATCGAGGGGTCTAGGGCATCGTAGGAACCCCCCACGGCTACTGTTAGTTGTTGTGGATAGGATCAGGGGTCTGCAATCCGATAGCTGCCAACCTCTCTGGTTTTCTGGACTTAGCTAGCATTTCTGTTTTTGCCTCCTACGGTGACTCAATCATAACAGAATCACCCGCCATACCGCAGATCCTAGGGTACTCAATAGCAGGAAAGAATTGTTTAAAAAAAAAAAAAAAAGGGGTGTGTATATTCTTTCCTCTATATCTCTGAGGCCGTAGGGGGAATTTTTTTTCTCTCAATGGAGATAAAGCAATTGTCTGATCATGTGGAGCAGCTTGCTGCGGAAGTGCGGGGAATTTCCGCCTACCTTGCTCGTTCGCATGTTGTTGAACCAAAGATCCCTACACCTGATGTATTTTTTGGGGATCGATCTAAATTTTTGAGTTTCAAAAATAATTGTAAAATATTTTTTGCCTTGAAGCCTAACTCGTCAGGGAGCTCCGCGCAGCAGGTTAAAATTGTCATCTCTTTGCTGCGTGGCGATCCCCAGGATTGGGCGTTTTCTTTGAAACCAGATAATCCTATTCTGACTAATGTGAAAGCATTCTTTCAAGCTTTGAGGTTGTTGTATGACGAACCTAATGTTATTGATCAGGCTGAAAAGACCCTGTTGGCAATGAACCAGGGTCGAGATTCTGCAGAGTTGTACTGTCAAAAGTTCCGAAAGTGGGCGGTCCTTACTACCTGGAATGATAATGCCTTGGCTGCTCTCTTTCAGAAGGGTTTGTCAGAAGCCGTAAAAGATACTATGGTGGGATTTCCTGTTCCCTCTGGTCTGGACGATTCTATGTCATTAGCCATTTAGGTTGATCGGCATTTACGTGAACGCAGGATTGCACGAGAGGTGTCGCCACCGGTTGAACAGACGTCTGAACCTATGCAATGTGATAGAGTTTTGTCTAAGGCGCAACGTCAGGAGTTCAGAAGGCGTAATAAGCTGTGTTTTTTCTGTGGAGATGCCTCGCATATTATTTCTGTTTGTCCTAAACGAGAGAAACGCTTTGCACACACGTTTTCTGTTGGTGGTGTTCAACCGAAGTTTCCTCTGGCAATTACTCTGATCTGCTCCCTGTCCACATTTTCCGCCAAGGCTTTTGTGGATTCGGGAGCAGCGCTAAACCTAATGGACTTGGATTTTGCTAAACGTTGTGGATTTCCGATGACACCTCTGCAGACGCCTATCCCTTTGAGGGGGATTGATGCTACTCCTTTGGCTAAAAATAAACCTCAGTTTTGGACCCAGGTGGTCATGCGGGTCGCCCCAGACCATCAAGAAAATTGCAGATTTTTGGTGTTGCATGGTCTGCATGATGCCGTTGTTCTGGGGTTTCCCTGGTTGCAAATTCATAATCCAGTTTTGGATTGGAAATCTGTGTCTGTGGTGAGTTGGGGTTGTCGGTGTGCCTTTAGTGAGGTTCCGTTTTTTCCACCTCTCCTCAGTCACATGATGTTCCTGACTATTTGGCGGACTTTTATGATGTATTTAGTGAGAATGAGTCTGCGTCCTTGCCTCCTTATAGGAGTTATGACTGTGCAATTGAACTAAGCCCGGGGTGTAAATTTCCCAAGGGTCGGCTCTTCAATTTATCTGTACCCGAGCACGAGGCTATGCGGTCCTATATTAAGGAGGCGTTGGAGAAGGGTCATATTAGACCAGCCTCTTCACCCTTAGGTGCCGGTTTTTTTTGTGGCCAAAAAGGATGGTTCTTTAAGGCCTTGTATTGATTATCGTGCCCTCAATAAGATTACTATTAAATATCAGTATCCGTTACCCCTGATTTCGGATCTATTCTCTAGAGTTAGAGGTGCTTGCTGGTTTACCAAGCTTCACCTCAGGGGGGCGTATAATCTTATCCGCATTAAGCAGGGGGATGAATGGAAGACGGCGTTTAATACTCCGGAGGGACATTTTGAGTACCTGGTGATGCCTTTTGGGCTCACTAATGCCCCTTCCGTCTTCCAGTGCTTCATGAACGATATTTTCCGAGACTTTGTCGATAAATTTTTGATTATCTATCTGGATGATATTTTGATCTTCTCCAAGATTGGGATTCTCATGTGGAACATATTCGGACTGTGTTCCGGATCTTGAGGGAGAATTCCCTGTATGTCAAAGGATCGAAATGCCTTTTTGGAGTACAGAGGATTTCATTTTTGGGATTTATTTTGTCTCCGTCAACTATTGAAATGGACCCGGCCAAGGTACAGGCCATTTATGATTGGGTTCAGCCCACTTCTTTGAAGGCCCTCCAGAAGTTTTTGGGTTTTGCTAATTTTTATCGGAAATTTATAGCAAAATTTTCTATTATTGCCAAGCCATTGACTGATCTGACTAAGAAGGGTGCTGATGTGTTGAATTGGTCTCCGGAGGCTGTTGCTTCCTTTCAGGAGCTGAAGCGAAGATTTACCTCCGCCCCGGTTTTGCGGCAACCTGATGTCTCACTCCCGTTCCAGGTAGAGGTAGATGCTTCTGAGATAGGTGCAGGAGCTGTTTTGTCCCAAAAGGATCCTGTAACATCTAAAATGAATCCCTGTGCTTTCTTTTCCCGAAAGTTCTCTCCATCTGAACGTAACTATGATGTGGGGAATCAGGAACTGTTGGCCATGAAATGGGCATTTGAGGAGTGGAGACATTGGTTGGAGGGAGCTAAACATCAAGTTGTGGTCCTCACTGACCACAAGAATTTGATTTACCTAGAGTCGGCTAAACGCTTGAACCCTAGACAGGCTAGGTGGGCCTTGTTTTTTACACGTTATGATTTTGTGGTCTCTTTTCTTCCTGGAACTAAGAATGTCAAGGCAGACGCCCTCTCTAGGAGTTTGTTTGCTGATTCTCCTGTGGTGACCAAGCCTGCTACCATCTTAGGCGAAGGGGTAGTTCTTTCTGCCATCTCGCCCGATTTGAGACTTGCTCTGCAATAGTTCCAGGAGGACAAACCTGAGCGTTGTCCCAGTGGAAAGTTGTATGTTCCTGACCAGTGGAAGAAGAGAGTGATGTCTGAAGTTCATTGCTCTGCTTTGGCTGGTCATCCAGGTATTTTTGGTACTAGAGATCTGGTGAGTCGCTCTTTTTGGTGGCCCACCTTGTCTCATGATGTCAGGAATTTTGTGCAGTCCTGTGGGACTTGCTCCCGGTCTAAATCTTGTTCTCGCTCTAGTGGGTTGTTGATGCCTTTGCCGGTCCCCAGGAGGCCATGGACCCATATTTCAATGGATTTCATCTCTGATATGCCGGTCTCTCAAAGAATGACTGTTATTTGGGTGATTTGTGATAGGTTCTCTAAGATGGTTCATCTTGTACCACTCCCTAAGTTGCCATCTTCCTCTGAGTTGGTGCCCCTGTTTTTGCAACAGGTGGTTCGCTTACACGGGATTCCTGAGAACATTGTATCTGACAGAGGAGTTCAGTTTGTGTCTAGATTTTGGAGGACTTTCTGATCCAAGCTGGGAATTCAGTTGTCCTTCTCCTCTGCTTTTCACCCTCAGACCAATGGGCAGACAGAGAGAACAAACCAGACTTTGGAGTCGTATTTGAGATGTTTTATTTCCGCTGATCAGGATGATTGGGTGTCATTTTTGCCCTTGGCCGAATTTGCTTTAAATAATAGAGCTAGTTCTGCCACTTTGATGTCACTTTTTTTTGTAACTTTGGGTTTCATCCTCGATTTTCTTCAGGGCAGGTGGAGCCTTCTGCCTGCCCAGGTGTTGACACTGTGGTGGAGAGAATGCACCAGATCTGGGACCAAGTGGTGGATAAGTTATCTCTCTCCCAGGAAAAGGCCCAGCGGTTTTCCAATCAACATAGGACCATTGGTCCCCAGTTTAAGATTGGTGATATGGTGTGGTTATCATCAAAAAATATTGCTATGAAGGTGGCTTCTCCTAAGTTTAAGCCTAGATTTATTGGACCTTACAAGATTTTGGAGATTATTAATCCGGTCTCTTTTCGTTTGGCTCTTCCTGTCACATTTAAAATCCATAATGTGTTCCATAAGTCCTTGTTGAAGAGGTTTGTTGAACCAGTTGTTCCTGGGGTGGCACCTCCGGACCCTGTATTGGTTGAAGGTAACATGGAATATGAGGTAGAGAAAATACTGGATTCCCGTCTGGCTAGATGGAGACTCCAGTATTTGGTTAAGTGGAAGGGTTATGGTCAGGAGGATAATTTCTGGGTCTCTGCCTCTGATATTCATGCCAAAAGATTGGTGCGTGCCTTTCATCGGGCTCACCCTGATCGCCCTGGTGGCGTGGTTGAGGGTTCGGTGACCCCTCCTCAAGGGGGAGGTACTGTTGTGAGTTCATTTTCCCCTTTGTCACTGAGGTCTGGTGAACTCCCTATTCTGGTAAAGGAAGGTAATGAGCCTGATTATCAGGCACCTGAGCCTAATGAGGATGACTGGCTGAGTGGAGTCATGGACTGGATATAAGGCTGCCGACGCCCTTCTGCCCTGCGGGTGATTTCTCTGTGGACTTCTAGGACACCAGTCTGATTCCTGCTCCTCTAAAGCTAAGTTTTCTGCTTTGCCTGTTAGCATTTGTTTTTTTGTTTTTGTTTTCCTTGCTTTTCTGGATTCTGCCATTCACTGCTGGGGTGAGCTGAATCTCCTTTTGCCTGTTGCTCTGTCTTCAGAATATTCCTGAGTACTGACATAGCTTTTTTGAAGCCTAGCGTCTTCAGGGCCTTTTTCACTGTCAGTCTGTTGGCTCTTATTTTTATAGGGTTTTTCATGGATTGCAGACAGCAGCCTTCCTGTCCTTTCCTATCTAGTTAGCTTGGGCCCCGTCTTTACTCAGTCTATCTTTCTGTCTGTGTTAGTGTTTTCATCTTGCTTCACCGTCATTATATGTTGGGGGCTGCCTATTGCTTTGGGGTCTGCTCTGGGGCAGTTTAGATTTCCCCTTTCTTTCTTTAGGCCTATTTAATTCTCCGGCTGTGATCGAGGGGTCTAGGGCATCGTAGGAACCCCCCACGGCTACTGTTAGTTGTTGTGGATAGGATCAGGGGTCTGCAATCCGATAGCTGCCAACCTCTCTGGTTTTCTGGACTTAGCTAGCATTTCTATTTTTGCCTCCTATGGTGACTCAATCATAACACCGGATGCTTCGCCAGCATTTCATCACATCTTTCACTGCAATGTAACAGGAAAGATTGTCAAAATCACATATTTGAGAGGTCACATTTTCTAACAGTAGTCTAGGCATGGGGCCTTCTGGGGTGTGCTTTCTACCCATGGTGGCATATGTAATTGGGCCGATACACAGGGTCTCATTAGTTACACTTAAACTAATTTTATTGGCTAGGAGGATGAGGAGCTTGTGGCCTAACCCTTAATTATGGCTGTGTGAAGCTACGTGTCACATCCAAATGTAACGGCCTCATGAGGCTAATAAAATTACATGCACAGGAAGGGGGGTGCTGATTGTAGAATCATTTTTTAGCGCGCGCTAAGGTTAATGATGTTTATATGGTTGCACTTACGAATTTTATGCTGCTCATCACGTGGTCTGTCACCAAAGTCATGGTACATCTGGCGACAGATGCGCCTCCATGACGCCTCCTTTCTAGTCCGGTTCGCATAATTTGCATTGCGTGGGTCCCATATTTCGGGATGCTCCTGCACCAGCACAATTAGCATCTCAACATTAATATATGTGGACGCCATGCTGCTGCTGTACTCCGTGGAGGCGTACTTCCTGGATGTCTGGAGCTGTTTTTGAGCTCATTTGCATGTCTAGGCTTCCTGATGATGGATTGGCCCATTTCCTGTCACCAGCCAAAAGACCTGCGTATTGCTCGCAGGTCACACGTGTGTTCCGTGTGTAATCCGTATTTTTTGCGCACCCATTGACTTGCATTGGTGTACTACGGGCGTAGTACGCTGACAATTGCAGCATGCTGCGATTGGCACGTAGCGTAGGATACGGATGAGAAATATACGCCTGGTGCGAGTGACCCCATAGAAAATCATTTGTCCGTGTCTAATGCGTGCTTTTTGCGCCTCTCACTCGCCCGTATTCCTCGCCAGTGTGACTCCGGCCTAACATGTGAATGCTGCACTTTACAGTCTGCAAAAAATGAACATTTTTGGATCTTTTTGTCGCACTAAACTATAAATCATAAACTGTCTGCTTGGTCCCCTAACAATTTTCAAGATTTTATTCATTTATTGCACGGCTGAAACATTGATATGCAAACTAGAATAATGAGTTTTCAATGTATCTGAATGTTGTACATGTGCTATTCTCAGAAAGCAATGTTAGTAAAGACAATAAAGAATGATATACAGTGGGCAAAATAAGTATGTGATACACTGCCGAGCTTGCAGTTTTCCCACCTACAAAGAATGGAGAGGTCTGTAATTTTTATGGTAGGTACACTTCAACTGTGAGAGACAGAATCTTAAAAAAAATCCAGAAAATCACATTGGATTTTTACATAAATAATTTTCATTTCATTGCATCAAATAATTATTTGACACAATAGAAAAACAGAACTTAATATTTGGTACAGAAACCTTTGTTTGCAATTACAGAGGTCAGATATTTCCTGTAGTTCTTGGCCAAGTTTTCACAGACTGCAGCAGGGATTTTGGCCCACTCCTCCATACAGGTTTTCTCCAGATCTTTCAGATTTTGGGGCTGTTTCTGGGCAACATTGAGTTTATGCTCCCTCCAAAGATTTTCTAATGGGTTCAGGTTTGGAGACTGACTAGGCCACTCCAGGACCTTGAAATTCTTCTTACAAAGCCACTCCTTAGTTGCCCTGGCTGTGTGTTTCTGGTCATTGTCATGCTGGTGCAGTCGTCCTGTAACCTTGGCAGAAAAGCACCCTCAAAGTATGATGTTTCTCCCACTATGCTTCAAGGTTGAGACGTTGTTCTTGGGGTTGTACTCATCCTTCTTCTTCCTCCAGTGGAGTTGATATCAAAAAGTTCTATTTTGGTCTCATCTGATCACATGCCCCTCTCCCATGCCTCCTCTGGATCATCCAGATGGTCATTGATGAACTTCAAACGGGCCTGGACATGATAGCATAGTGTGTTACTAATCTTAATGTTTGAGAATGCGGTACCAGCTCCCTTCAGGTCATTGACCAGGTAATCCCGTGTAGCTCTGGGCTGATTCCTGACCTTTCTCAGAATCATCCTTACCTCACGAGGTGAGATCTTGCATGGAGCCCAAGACCAAGGAAGATTGACAGTCATTTAGTGTTTCTTCCATTTTCTAATAATTGTGCCAACAGTTGTTGCCTTCTCACCAAGCTGCTTGCCTATTGTCCTGTAGCACATCCCTGCCTTGTGCAGGTCTACACTATTGTCACTGGTGTCCTTAGACAGCTCTTTGGTCTTGGCCGTAGTGCAGAGGTTGGAGTGTGATTGACTGTGTGGACAGGTGTCTTTTATGCAGGTAAGGCCTGTTTCACACTTCAGTTTTTTTGTGTCAGCTAAAATCCGCCAAAATGGCAGAAAGCGGATCCGTTGCTAACTGATGTCAACGGATGCCACCGGACCGTTTTTTTGACGGATCCGATGAATTTGAAAGGAACCACAGCGAGAGAGAGAGAGAGGTTTCTTTTTTCAGGCGCCAGAACAGACTTTAGGGTTAAATTTCAGGCTGAGTGAAGTATTTCGGGCATGCGCAGTGTGAAGTGCGGATCCTGCCGCCCGAAAAAACGTTACATGCTCCGTTCGGGCATGTCGGCGGATGGCAAAATTTTGGCGGATCCGCAAAAAGACGGATCCAACGGATGGCCGTCCGTCAAGATCCGCCGGTAATGCAACTCAATGGGAAAAAAAAAGGATCCGCCAAACAAAATAGCGAATCCGTTTTTTTTTGCAAAACGGCGGATCTTGACTGATGGACAAAAACTGAAGTGTGAAACAGGCCTAATCAGTGCAGAGTAGGAGGGCTTCTTAAAAAAAAGCAACTAACAGTTCTGTGAGAGACAGAATTCTTGCTGGTTGGTAGGTGACAAAATACTTATTACATGCAATAAAATACATTTTAATTATTTAAAAATCATACAATGTGATTTTCAAATTTTTATTTTTAGATTCTGCCTCTCACAGGTGAAGTGTACCTATGATAAAAAGACCTCTACATTCTTTGTAGGTGGGAAAACTTGCAAAACCAGCAGTGTATCAAATACATATTTTCCCCACTATATATTTACATCTTGCCCTCATATAGTCCATTCTTTTTGACCGATGTCAGACTGTGGTTTCCTTGGGTCATCTGAGCCTCATTCTAGAGGTTGATCAGTATGTTATTACCAGGGATGGACTGGGACTGAACTTCAACCCTGGTATTTTAGAGCACACAGGCCCATGGTGTCCCCGCCCCCAAACCCTTGATAGAGATATCTATTATTAACATTACCCTATCTAGAGGAAATCAAGATTTCCAATAGTTCTAATAATACCAATAATACCGCTGAATAAGATTAAATAATATTAACAATACTGCAATAACAATATTGCAAAATAACAGCCAAATACCAACAAAACCATAACCCAATATTACCAGCATATACAGTAGTGCTAATGCCACCAAACAGATCATTAAATGGGATGTCCAAGCTTGGGGTTAAAGTGACTTCAGACTTCTGAATCCTCATCGCGCGCACTGTCCGGATTCTGCGGTGATGGCGTTGAGAGCGACCGTCATGTTACCACAAAAATGCAATCTCCGGCTACATTCTGACTAAAACGTGCATGTGACCCGCATGAATTCAAATCACTCACTTGAAGTACCCAGAGACTTCTCACAGCACACGATGAAAACACTGTGATGATTCAGTAGTTTGCAGTGACTTCAGACTTTAACTTCATGTCTGAACAACCCCTTTTATCCAAAACCACTGTACTCATATCACCTCCAGAGTGACCGCACAATGGTAGGATCAGGTCTACATGAGTGCTCTGCAGACCATATATGTGGGTACTGTGCAGGTTGGTTCTCACCAATGACGTTCTCGCTGATTGTTGTTGTTCATTGTCTTTTTTCCTTTACATTCGGCCCAGACCGCAATGACCTTTTCTTCCATCCATAATTCGTCCCTGTCATATGTAACACATAGACATCTTTGCATTGCTGCTGTTCCAAGATCCTCCTGACATTCAACCACCTCAACACAAACCACAACTTGTGCTGCCTTATAATAACTCCCCTGTGCCTTCTTACAGCTATAGAGCACAATACAGTAATAATGTCCACGTATGCTATCTTATCATAATCCCCCTCTGCCTTCTCTAATAATCCTCTCCTTTGACCCCTTATAATAATGACCCTGCACTTCCTTATAATAATACAAACATCTCCTGCGCTGTCTTATAATGATAATGCCTCCTTGCTTCCCAACTCACAACTTTTTAAGGATTGGAGAAGGATAGGTATTGCAGCACTTACAGTTATTTTGCCCCTACTAAAGCCCCCAAATTGTCTCTTCCACCATGATATCTCATTCATGACCCCCATAGAGTATTATGACCCAATATAGTATGATGACCCCACAAAACCTATACAATGTATGGTGCCCCACAGCACCACATCCAGTAAGATGGTCACCAGAGTCCCACATATTTTATGGTATTTACAACAGCCCTCAATATACAGTATGAGCTGCACCACAGACCACTATATAAAGTATGCTGTACCCCATAACTACCACATTAAGTTTGATGTGCCCCGTAAGCACTCTATACAATATGAAAGTCACCACAGCCTTCACATAGTATAATATACCCCATAGACCTCCATACAGTATAATGTCCAGAACAGCCCCCACATACTATGAAGATCTCCCACAGATTCCTATATAGTATGATGGTCTCCCCAACAGCCCCCGATACAGCATCATGGTCCTCCCCAACATCCCCCTGACCCCCCATATAGCATGATGGTCTCCCCAACAGCCCCACATATAATATGGTTGTCTCCCTAACAACACCCTATATAATATGGTGGTCCACCCCACATATTATGATGTCACCCAAACAGCACAATATATAGTATGGTGGTTCACCCCACAGCCCCCTACAGTGTGATGTTCCCCAAACAGCACCTATATAGTATGTTGGTCGACCCCACATCTCCCATATAGCATGATGATCCCCAAACAGCACTCTATATATATAGTATGATGTTCCTTCCAACAGCCCTCATATAATATGATGGTCCGTCTAAAGAGCCCCCATATCATATAATGGTCGCTGATGAACCTTTTTGATCTATTATTTTGTCAGACTCTGGGCCAACTAGAGGATCCTCTGGTCCTTTGTTTGGCCAGTCCAACCCTTCTCTTTGCCCACAATTTCTTGTAACAGTTGGACACATGCTATATATGAGGATCATGTCAATAGTATGTCATTTAAACTGGGATACAGACAATAATTGAAATATGTCCCATGGACTTTCAATGGAAGACCTTGAACACTGATACAGCTGCAATAATTTGGAATATAACAGCACGCTGGGTGAACTTTAGGCTACTTTCACACATCCGGTGGTTTTGTTCCGGCGGCGTGCGGTGGAAAGCTGGACCGCCGGATCAGGCCTGCAGCGGCGACACCGGATGCAGATGCGGCGCCTGATCCGGCTTGGAAAGCATTTAAAGGAGCCACACCGGGGATGAGAGAGGCGGCAGTATGCGGGGGGGAGAGAGAGAGATACGCGCTCACGCCGGGTACTTGTGGGTTAAACCTCACAGTGTCCGCGCATGCGCTGTAGAAAAAGCCGTTCCGGTGCTGCAAAAAAACGTTGCAGGCAACGTTTTTTGCTGATGCCTGATGGCGCAGGTTTGCCATTTCCGGCTAAAAACGGAGGCGCCGCATGTCCTTCCAACACGATGCGGCGATCATTAAATTCTATGTGCCAAAACCGGATCCAATTCCGGATCCGGTCTTCACACTTTTCGCCGCATCGTGCCGGATTCAAAAAGCCGGATGTGTGAAAGCAGCCTTACTGCGCTTAGCAATTTATTCTCATCCCCTGATCCATCCAGTTACACAACTTCTTCAAGTTCGGGTATTGTTATATTTTCTGAGTAAATGTGTCAGACATCTGAAATCTGGCTTCTATTAGCCACCATGGACCAGACTTAAGAACTACTGGAGAGACATATTCTTTGGAAACAAGTAATTCCAGACACATTTGCATAACAGTGCAGCACACAGCGCATCATCCCACCATAGAGTAATCTCAGACCTCATTTTACACCACAAATTCTGTTTAAATTTCTACTCACCTTTTTTCCTTCCATTTGGAAAAATCATATGCTCTGTGACCACAAGCTTTAGAAAAAAAACATACAAAATGCTTTCTGTAGAAGAGAAATTTGGAGGAACGCACTGTGTGGTCCCCAAGCACTCCTGCACATGACTCATCACACCTGTGCAGTTTATTCTAAGGGTGATGTCTGGAATATCCAACTCAATTCTCCTTTACTATTTTCCTCTCTTGGCTAACCCCCTCAAACCTTGGAAACTTCATCAGCGATATCTGGGAAGAGAGTGAGGAGCAGACAGAAAGCTCAATAGAATTTTTTTTTTTACTGTTACTCTGGTTGCCAGATCATTCGGGATGTAATACAGGTGCAGTAATAAAGTAAAGCTCTGATTCTACTTTCAGAAAGCTTGAATCCTTGCCTTGTATGTGTTTTTAGAAAAGCTTAGAACCTTTTGGGATGTTCACCTTGAATGGATTTCCTGGCAATACCATTTCTTCCAGCACCTGCAAAATAAACTTTATTTATACATTGTCCTAAATTATTGCCATACGGCACCTCCATAGCTTTTGCCCTTGTGGTTGTCCTTTGAGAGGTATTCCACTGAAAGTGATAACTGCTTGTCCGTTGTGGGTTCGTTAAGACTGTGGAGAACGCCACTGATCACCGGAATAGGGGATCTTCTGTCCTTCAGTTGACAGATTGTTAGGAGCGGCGGACCGCACTAAATAAATAAATAATAAAGTGCGTTCACCGCTCGGGGTCCACCGTGCAGAAGGTGTAATAACTGCTGCTGAGAAATGGCAGACGTGCTATATGGCGGTATAATGCGCACGGGTTCAACTTCACCCAAAGTGCGCAAAGCGGACTCTGTTAACGCACAGAGGCACTGTAACATAAACATACAAAAAGCTGAGCCTGTTAGTGTCACAGGCCTCAGGTAAATGCACACACGGTATCTGGTCACAGGAGCAGGACCCAAGGCAGAGGAGCTGCGTCCGTCTAGACCTACCGTGCATGCGGTGTTGCTACTGCGGACGCCAAGGAGGGCTGCAACTGCAGCGCGGCGTAGGACACTGCCGCTAGTCGACAAAGCAAGGAAGCAGGTGCAATGTCGGACACTAGCACTGTGGATGATGGTGTAGTGGCTTGAGGCTTGCCACACGTTGGCGCTGACTCTAATCTAAGTCCCTGTACACATTTGTAATATCAGAGGGAGGGGATCTTAATGAGTCATTCGCAGGTTCATACATCCATCATCATTCACACAGTAGCAACTAGAGACTATACTAGCGCATGGCCGAATGGTCATGTGCGCTTTTTATAGCCGGGACCTTCCAGAAGCTTCCAGAGATCCGAGATGGACCAATGAGATCTGGAGCAGGACCTGGGCACAAGACTCCCGATCTCCAATGGGAGATCGTCTCGTGAGCATGCCCAGTAGGAGAACAGAAGGACTTAGTTTCTGGAGCGATCTGCTGCCAAGCAATCTCCTCTGCGGGAGATAGACAGCAGGAGACAGCAGAATGTAAGGCTCTGGATTCCTGCAGAGCAGATGCAGAAATCTGACGCCTAACATTACCCCCTCTCTAGGGCCCCCTCCCCTCTGAGCCTTCCAATCCACCACCTTGTGCCCATCAGAGGCATAGGCCTCAGACTCGTCCGAAGGCAAGTCTGATGTCCTGGCAGGTGACACGGAAAACCGGGACACGTGGAAGGTATCAGCGGTGGCAAGATCGCCAGGTTTAAGAAGGGACAGGTGGGAGACAACGGGAGCAGAAAAATCGCCAGGAGCAGAAGTTGAAGTGGAACGCCGCAGTGTGTCGGCGGGCGTCATCACTCTCTGTTTAAGGAAGCTATTCCGAGCACAAGAGGCACATGACCGAATATATTTTTTAGTGTCCCGAGCCCTGTGCGGCCACCAATAAGACCCTGCCAGGAGTTTTGTGGTCTGCATGTAGCCACAGTGACCACCCGCCCTGGATGCGTGTGCCCACGCGAGAACCTTCGGCCGAAGGCGAGTGGGGACAAAGGTCTTGCCCGGCGGCACAGAGCTCGGAAACTGCGGGGCCCCGTTATCCTGGGGAACAGAGTGCTGACAGTGGTAACCGCGAGTGGAGCTTAGTGCCGGATGCGCCTCTAGGCTGGCGTGAGACACCTCCATGGGCTCTGGGAGTGAACACTCTGGCTTGGGTAATTCCGGAGGTTCAAAAAGGTTGGGAGCTGAAGCAACCTTCCGTCTGGTTTGAGCACGCTCCAGCCCGCGCTCCGAAAAACGGAGAACAATGCTGGTGGCAATGGTAATCACCTCCTCCAGACTTACAGGAACCTCTCTGGTAGACAGAGCATCCTTAACATGCTCTGCTAAACCTCTCCAAAACACAGGGATGAGGGCTTTATCAGACCACTCCAGCTCGGAAGCCAGTGTCCGAATACGAACGGCATACTGGCTAACCGAGAGAGCTCTCTGAGTTAATGCAAGTAGCTGAAGAGAGGTATCGTGTGTGACCCGTGGTCCCAGGAAGACCTGCTTGATAGATGTTAAGAACTGAGCAGCGGTCTGAACCTCTGGGTCACCACGCTCCCACAGTGGCATGGCCCACGCCAACGCCCTGCCCGACAGTAGGGAAACAATAAACCCCACCTTAGCCCGCTCTGTAGGGAATCGCGCAACCAGTAAATCCAGCTGGATAGAAAACTGGCTCACAAAACCCCTACAGGAGGCACAGTCGCCAGAAAATTTATCGGGCAACGGGAGGCGGGAAACTGTCGACGCAGGGGAGGACGTGGACATATGTGAAACCGCCTCTGCGATTGCCTGTACAGCAGCCTCAGTAGACTTTGCAGCTGAGATAGCACACTCAAGAGTAGCCAACCAGCCCTCTAGCTGCCGAATGTACTGTAGGAGTTGCTGCTGATCTGCCATTAAAAGCCAGACCCTGGCGCTAGTATAATGTTAGGAACGGCGGAACGCACTAAATAAATAAATAATAAAGTGCGTTCGACGCTTGGGGTCCACCGTGCAGAAGGTGTTATAACTGCTGCTGAGTAATGGCAGACATGCTATATGGCGGTATAATGCGCACAGGTTCAACTTCACCCGAAGTGCGCAAAGCGGACTCTGCTAACTCACAGAGGCGCTGTAACATAAACACTGCCGCTAGTCGACAAAGCAAGGAAGCTAGCACTGTGGATGATGCTGTAGTGGCTTGAGGCTTGCCACGCGCTGGCGCTGACTCTAATCTAAGTCCCTGTACACATTCGTAATATCAGAGGGAGGGGATCTTAATGAATCATTCGCAGGTTCATACATCCATCCTCATTCACACAGTAGCAACTAGAAACTATACTAGCGCATGGCCGAACGGTCATGTGCGCTTTTTACAGCCGGGACCTTCCGGAAGCTTCCAGATCTCCGAGATGGACCAATGAGATCTGGAGCAGGACCTGGGCACATGACTCCCGATCTCCAATGGGAGATCGTCTCGTGAGCACACACACATCGTTCCAGCCATGCTATTCAAAAGAGGAGCAAGCAATGCCTGGAGTCATGTAAGGAGATTTACAGGTCTCGTGTCCAGTCGTCACAGATTACTGATCTGGCTGATGGACCAGATACCTGAAAATAGTTTCTCCCATCTTTATCCAATACTTTTTTATGTAGCAATACTTTTTATTAGCTGCCAATTAGTGACTACTCTAAGTGACATAAAAAGACCATACTTGGATTTAAGGGCTTGTCCTATAATCTTTTTTTAATGAGTGCTCAGTTCTCCTGGCTTCCTGTGCAACATCGGATGAACACTGGGGCATTGGAGCTGACCAGATCCAACATGGACCAGTAGATGCGCAAACTAGTTGGAAATGTTCGTTGTCCATCATGTCTCTTCTTATGAAATTTCTGCACCTGCTGCCACACTTTTTTGCTAGATGTCCAATAATGAAAAGTCTCTTGTGAAAGAAGGGTGAGTGCTGACTTTCTTTTCATATACATTACTCTGGACTCTGTCTGGCTTCTGTTCAGCGTTGTCCTTCTTTTTAGAAGTGCACTAAACTGTTGCGAACCACGCTTTTATGTGTGCCTAAAAAGATGGACACCGCTGGAAAACAGGTCAAACGGCGTCCACAGTGCCTGTGCCTCCATCTGCCTCATTATAGGGAATTTTCCCCCAGGGTTTAGTTGGAATCACGTATTTATAGATTTGTACAGAAACCCCAGTGTAAGTGCTCAGCGTAGAGCGCAGGATAAATGTGAGCCAAACCTTATTTCGATCTTTGGAAGGCAGTATGAAAAAAATCAACAGCAGTTGAAGAATTGGTTTTATTTATTTTTACGCTGCTACTCAAGCGGTAATAGTGATTAGACGACTTTACTACCATTACAGCGATATCAGATTTATATGTATGTTTTTTTCTGTTTGGCTGCTGTCACGCACTAAAAGGCGCATTTTATTGCAAAAACATCCTTATATTTACATAGCCATAATTTTTCCATATTTCGGCTGACAGAATCATGGGAGAGTTAGTTCTTTGCGGGAGGAGTTGACGTTTTTATTGGTACCATTTTCGGATGCATGACATTTGTTGATTGCTTTCTGTTCCTATTTTTGTGAGGCAGAATGAACAAAAACCAGCAATTCAGGAATTATTATTAATATTTTTTGTAATGCCGTTCAGCCTGTGGCAAAATTGATAAAGCAGCTTTATTCTTCGGGTTAGTAGCACATTTAGATCTTTTTTATGTTTTGCCGCTTTTACACAATAAAAACAATTTTATAGTAAAATAACTATTTTTGCATCGCTTTATTCTGAAAGCCATAACTTTTTAACTTTTCTGCTGACGGAGCTGTATGGTGGCTAGTTTTTTGCAGGACAAGATAATGTTTTCAGAAATACAATTCTTATTTACATTCATCTTTTTGATCACCTTTTATTCCACTTTTTGTTTGGTGGTATAATTTTGCCTAGATTGTGATTGTATTTTTTTAACATTGTTCACTGAAGGGGTTATCCAGTAGGACAGTTTTATACGTTGTGTTGTTCCGTACACTGCAATATCAAAAATGTGAACTTTTTTTGGTTATTTTTGTTTTTACATAAAGAAATTCATTTATTGGATTAATATTTTTTTTTGTTCTTTATTTTGTGATTTTTAATAAAATATTTTTACAATTTTTGATAACTTTTTTTAAACTTTTTTACATTGTTACAGGATGGAATGCCATGATTGCTGATCTAATACTTTTGCAATGCTTTTACATTGCAGGGCATTAGATCTGTGCATAACAGGCAGGGAGGAGGCATGTCAGCTGAGCAGGAGCTTACAGGCCACCGTCCCTGGGTGACCTTGCCTTCATCTTTCAACCCGGGGTCACCATGGAGACCATTGGGACAACGTGATCACAATTGCGTTGTCCCCATGGGAGCTCCCTCCCTCTGCGATGCCCATCAGTGTCGCTATTACTATTAACAGCAGTATCAGAGGAATTGAACGCCCGCGATTGATGCTAGCACTGATCGTGGGTGTTGCTGCAGGGGGTCAGTTCTTATTTAGAGCTTGCACCCGCAGTTGATTGCGGCAGAGCTCAGCGTGAGCCTGTGCGATCGTGAAGCAGTATATGTATGGCGGCATATGGGATGGCAGCTTCCACAGCTCCATACGTATATGGCACATGTCGAGAAGGGGTGAAATTGAATATGTCACCTCAAAAAGCAATATTTACCTGCAGATATAGGTGTAAATTTCACGTAAACAGCACATAAACTCAGTGTAGCTTGCTTACTGGAAGCTTGGCTACAAGGAGAAAATTACGTTTTATTCTCCCTGTAGCCGCTTGCTTACAATAATAGGAGCCGTTATTGTGACAGTAATAGAGTAATACAATAATGTTGTAATCTCTCCCGGACACTTTGTTTGACAGCCTGAAGGTAAATAGCATTTCTCGAGGTAACAGTTACCTTTAAAAAAAAGCGATACAATCCCTTTAATAATAAAGAATGGAAGAATGAATAGATTCATGACCTGGCTACTTAAATGCTAATCCACTGGGGGCATAAAGGTTCCAGTTTCATGGTAGTCAGGACTCATTATTTCTGACATAGAAGAATGCATATTGGTAGATTAAGATTTGTGGCTTTCCAGGTGTTAACAAATACTAAAAGAGTCTTTAATAGTAGGTTTTTGCCATAAATCCCATTGACTCACAAAGCCAACAAATTGGGACTTTAATATTCACATAAAGTATTGTAGGTGTAGACATTAAAGTGATTCGATATGAGTCCCATTGGGCCAACAATGCATACATACATGAACTGCTGGTGGATCGTATAGATACAGCCAGATGTATACAGCTATTTGTCTACAAGTATATCATTTTTATTAGCTCTCAGGTGACAAATGAAACTACTGGCTGAATGAGCAATGGGACAAATAAACACCTTATTACTTTACACAATTTTTAGGCTTTTTTCTTTCTAGACCTCACAGCAGTGTCGTAGGATAACTGAAAGGCTCTTGACATTTTTACAGATATATTTTATATATATATTTATTTTATTTCTGTATCAAATTAAAGGTAAGTTGATAGAAGGTCTTTAAGTTGTTAAATTTCTAGCTTTCTATTCTCATAAACTATCCTGGAGGCAGCCATATTGAATAAACACAATTATTTTTCCATTTTCAGCAGATTATGTGAGTGTTTTATGGCAACTGCAAGAAGTGGGAGATAAATTACTTGACAATAGTAATACAATCTGGGAGAAGGGACAAGCACAACCTGCTCCCCATGAAAGGAACAATGGAAAGGCATAGAAATGCTATAGAGATTACTATCCTTCCTTGTCTAGGTTTCCATCAGTACAATAGAGCTTTAATTAACACTTCCAGCTTCTAATGATAATGAAATGACTCTGCTCATTCTGTTCCAGAATACACAGAAACGTTGCCAAGGATACTACAGAGAAAGAAAAGCATAGCGTAATGGAAACTGTCAACCTAAAATGTGCTCCCACAGCCAGGCTTGGCGCAAATTGCTCTGCTTAGTAGATCGCAAGAGCACTCTACTTTTCACCTTTTCAGTTATATACAAGAATCTGGCCTTCACTGAAGAGGTCCCTGGGTTGCATAAATGGATTGGCTGCTGATCATTGGAGCGATTTGTGGACAGAATGATCAAAAAGCCAAGTCCATTCTAGATAGGTGTCAACAATGTTGTCAAAATCAGACACTAGGGTCAAGTGAAGAGGGTCATGCTAGTCAGGTCAATTTAGCCCCCCAAAAACCATAACCTAAAACAAATTCCAACAAAAGGTCTGTGTTTTTGTCTCTACCAAGTGTAGTGATCATCAGAAAAAAAGTCTACCAAGATCTGCCAACCGAAAGTGGGCTATTTTCAAGATGGCAGAACGCACATCAAAGTGAAGTATTTGTTGGCGTCGGTGGGCCACTCGCCCTCCAGGCCCAGTCACAGCTGCGACCGCGGTAGTTAGGGTCCTAGCTGTCAGAGTAAATCAGAGGGTAGAGAAGTGGACTCTGGGGAAGGATTATGTGAGTGGACAGATTTATCCGTGAGTTACAAACAAACAGTGAAGACAAATGTGCCCACAAAATTTCAGTAATCTAATATATAAAGCTCAAAGTGTGTATGTATGTATGTGTGTATGTATGTGTGTATGTGTGTATGTCCGGGATAGGCATCTGCACCGTCGCAGCTACAGCCACAAAATTTGGCACAGTCACACGTCTGGACCCCGAGAGCGTCCTAAGCTATGTTGTGAGGTGAAATTTTAACCCCGCACGTTCCAATTCACCAAACAATTTTGCCCCTATCTACATAATGGGAAAAAAGTGTGTGCGTGTCAAGCCCCGCCCCTCATTATGATGTCATAATGCCCCTATTTGCTTACTGGGGAAACAGTGTGTGTGTATCAAGCCCCGCCCCTCATTATGATGTCACAATGGTTGCCATGGCGACGCTGATGTCATCATAGGTTGCAAGCCCTGACGCCGCTCATTATGATGTCATAATGGTTGACTATGGGATGGAGGATGTGTGATGGGTATATGGGCACTGGACTATGGGATGGAGGATATGTATGACGGGTATATGGGCACGGTACTATGGGATGGCGGATATGTACAGTATATGGGCACAGGACTATGGGATGGATGTGTGATGGGTATATGGGCACTGGACTATGGGATGGAGGATATGTATGATGGGTATATGGTCATGGGACTATGAGATGGCGGATATGTATGATGGGTATATGGGCACGGGACTATGGGATGGAGGATATGTATGATGGGTATATGGGCATGGGACAATGAGATGAAGGATGTGTGATGGGTATATGGGCACTCGACTATGGGATGGCGAATATGTATGATGGGTTTATGGGCATGGGACTATGGGATGGAGAATATGTATGATAGGTATATGGGCATGGGACTATGGGATGGAGGATGTGTGATGGGTATATGGGCATTCGACTATGGGATGGAGGATATGTATGATGGGTATATGGGCACGGGCCTATGGGATCGTGGATATGTATGATGGGTATATGGGCACGGGACTATGGGATGGAGGATAATTATAATTTGCTATACCAGTAACTAACCACAGTTAGTTACTATACCCGGGCAGCGCCGGGCTCTTCAGCTAAAGTATAAACATAGTAGATGTGGGAAAATGGATGGAAACCTAAATTGATGACAAATACTACGACTCTTGCAAACAAATTGGGAGAGCTTAACGTTTTGGTACTAGAGGAACAAATATGATGTTGCTGTGATATGGTCAGACTCTTCACATGGCTCTAGGCTGTAAATCTTCCTGGTTTTACAGTTTTTAGGAAAGACAGGTCAAATAAGAAAGGAAGATCAGTATGTTTGTATGTTAGGAGTGAAATGTATAATAAAAAAAAATGATATTGTAGTATTGTCTCAGCCAGAAAAATTGATGTGAATACATTTATATGAAAAAAAGACAAAAGTAATCTAGCTGTGACGGTCTCAGCTCCTGCTGAGCCCATTTTTTGAGTGGACCCTCTGGGTCGTGGCACCCACCCACCGAGGGCGAGCTGACCTTGTGAGAATCCACCCCCTATACAGGGAGTGTCAGGGGCAAGACCAAGGGGGTGAGTGTCAGGGGCAAGACCAAGGGGGTGAGCCACCACGACTGCTGGGACCAGACGGCCGGCTCAGGGGACACTAGACGAGTGTCTGACGACAAGGACGAGCAGGAAGCAAGACGAGACTAGACGTAGGTGCAAGGTATCTTCATTAGAATAACACAAGATCACATACAGAGAAAACAAGCAAAACGTGCAAGGTGCGCGCGTGGGCACGCCAAGGTCCATAACATGGTACGTGCCAGATGGCACGCCTAGGCACAGGTAATGGCATGATGGCATCGGACTCCGGACTGCTGGCAAACCGACAGGGTCCAGGGATCAGGCTGCGGACGTCAGCTCCGGACATCAGGCCGTAGTCATCTGGTTCCGGACCTCTGGCAACGGTCGGCAGGTTCCGAGCATCAGGCAGGCAAACCAGGGTTCAGGCAAGGAGGCACGACAGATATCCAAGCAGGGTGCGTGTTTAGGGAACACGCCAAGGTCCAAGGCTAGGTGCGTGTGTAGGGGACACGCCAGGGTCCAAGGCTAGGTGCGTGTGTAGGGGACACGCCAGGGTTCAAGACTAGGTGCAAGGCAAGGTGCGTGTGTAGGGGACACGCCAGGGTTCAAAGCGAGGTGCGTGTGTAGGGGACACGCCAAGGTTCGCAAACGAGACAGGGTGCGTGTGTAGCCACGCCAAAGCATAGAATAAGACAGTGCGTGTAGAGACACGCCAAGGTACAAGGTATAAGACAGAGTGCGTGTAGAGACACGCCAAGGTTCAAGGTACAAGACAGAGTGCGTGTAGAGACACGCCAAGGTACAAGACAGAGTGCGTGTAGAGACACGCCAAGGTACAAGACAGAGTGCGTGTAGAGACACGCCAAGGCACAAGACAGAGTGCGTGTAGAGACACGCCAAGGCACAAGACAGAGTGCGTGTAGAGACACGCCAAGGTACAAGACAGAGTGCGTGTAGAGACACGCCAAGGCACAAGACAGAGTGCGTGTAGAGACACGCCAAGGCACAAGACAGAGTGCGTGTAGAGACACGCCAAGGCACAAGACAGAGTGCGTGTAGAGACACGCCAGGGTTCAGAGCAGGGCTGCGTGCTAGGAGCTACGCAGGGACGCACACCTCACTGGCCAATGCACACGGCTGTAACGCCAGCACGAGGCACGACTAAGGCACAGGAGGGGGCAAAGGAACCTTCGTGCTAGGAGCCACGCCAGGTTCAGGGCAGGGTGCGTGCTAGGAGCCACGCCAGGGTTCAAGGCAGGGTGCGTGCTAGGAGCCACGCCAGGGTTCAAGGCAGGGTGCGTGCTAGGAGCCACGCCAGGGCACAAGGAAGGGCTGCGTGCTAGGAGCCACGCAGGGGGCACGCCACACTGGCCAGTACACACGGCTGTACACAAACACGTGGCACTTACCACGGCACAGGAGACGGCCAAGGGGAACCCACGCCGGGGTTCAATGCAAGGACAAGGCAGGGAACAAGGCAAGGAATACAGGCAGAAACAGAGCCAGGTCAGAGAGAGGACAGAGTCTAGCAGCGGAGCGTAGGCAGAAGCCCAGAGCCGGGCCAAGGGAAGACCTTGGGACTAGACAAAGAAACGAGCACTAAGGAGAGGAGAAATGGTGCGTGTGCCAGGGAGCACTACAGAGCACCATAGGAGAGAGCGAGGCAGAGCAAGCAAAGACTGAGACCATAGGGAGGAACACAAAGCAAGGAATAGCAAGGCAGAGAACACAGGGAGGACTACAAGTCAAAGCATAGCTAAGGCGAGACATAGCAAAACAGACTAAGACAAAGAACAGCAGAAGGACTACAAGGCAAAGCAAGGCAAAGACAAACATGGCATGAGAGACAACACAAGACATGGCACAAGACAAGAGGCGGAATACGAGCACGGAGCGTGTGCAGAGACGCACTACAGAGCAAAGTGCAAGGGCACAGAATAGAGGGAGCAACCCCACAGACCCAGAGCCTTGCAGGGAAGCAACACAATAATCAGGCCCTGAGCATAGGAAGAGGCGGCCTGATATAGGGCATAGCACCTCCTCCTCCAGGTCAGGACCAGGGGAGCACTTCCGGGATTCTAGACATGACGAGATGATAGCAGAACCAGACAGTGCAGGATCTTAGGAAACGTCACATGATCAGGGTTTCAGACATGACAAGATGATCACCGAACCAACCAGTGCAGGATCCTAGGAAGAACACATGATCCGGGATTCTAGACATGACGAGATGATTGCAGAACCAGACAGTGCAGGATCTTAAGAAACATCACATGATCAAGGACTCCAGACATGACGAGAAGATCACAGAAGGCAGAGCAGAAACGCAGGGATCCTGCAGCTCAGACATGAGGCGAGTCTGCACACAGCTCTAGCGAACATGCAGGACAGCAGACAAAACATGCGCATGCACATCGCTCCAGGAGTTCCTGAGACAAACAGACATGGCAGACATGGCGGACGTGACACTAGCACTAGAAAAACATTTCTAGAATTCAACCCTTTCTTACTTTCGACTCTGCAAAAACGCTTGTTTCTCTTATTCTTTCTCGTCTGGACTATTGTAACTCTCTACTAATCGGTCTCCCTCTTACCAAACTCTCCCCTCTCCAGTCTGTCCTGAATGCTGCAGCTAGGATCATATTCATCAACATTCGTTATACCGAAGCCTCTACCTTGTGCCAGTCCTTACACTGGTTACCCATTCACTTAAGTATAAACTTATTACCCTCACCCACAAAGCGGTCACGTTGGCTTCTGACTCGGGGGCTGGTGTTCCTGCCTCGGCTGCTGGGAGTCGCCAGATTGTCACGTCGCCGTCGGATTCCAGGGCTGGTGTTCCTGCCTCGGTCGTTGGGAGGCGCCAGACTCATTCGACTAGTGGTGCCAGCGATAAGAGGGCTATGCACTCATGTGGTCCCACTCCTTTGACGCATGCCTCTGTCGTTGGGCATCGCCGTGTTTCTCCTGTGGGTGATACTAGTGACAGAGAAGGGGCCCCATGCGCAGACGTCTGGTGGGCGCAGGCTTCGCTCTTCTGTCAGAGGTGAAGGGGTTGGTGCATCACCGTCTGGCCTGGTTCTGGGAGCGGTTCAGATTAGGTCATCAGGCTGTGAGCCTGTGAGGGATAGCCGTATCCTTCAAATACTTTGGGGCCTGCCCTACAGGCCGTCAGAGATAGTCTTGGTTTCCCCAGTGATCTAGTGTTTAATTGCTACTTTTGACCCTGACCTTTGCCTGGATTTCTGACTCTGCTACACCTTGCCGATTTTGTACCTCTGATGTTCGCCCAGTTTTTTGACTCTGACCTTAGACTGGATTTTGACTCTACTACAGCCTGCCGATTTTGTACCTCTGCTGCTTGCCCGTTTTTTTTACTCTGACCTTAGCCTGGATTTTGACTCTGCTTCTGCCTGCCGATTTTTGTACCTCTGCTGCTCGCCCGGTTTCTGACTTTTGACTCCTGACTACGCTTTCGGTCCCGGTTTTTAGTCCCTTCCCGGCGATCATCCTGCTCCAGTCCGCTGCTCTCATAGGCAGCTACCTTTTGGCCTCCGCTGTAATTCCAGATCCCCGTATGGGGGTAAAGTGTCTCGGGGTTTCTCGGGGTGCTGTCTTACGTGCAGCTCAGACTCACAACTGACGGACGTCACAAAAGCACTCCATGGCTCAGCAGCACCCCACATCTCCTCCCTCGTCTCAACCTACCACCCTACCCGTGCCTTTCATTCTGCTAATGACCTGAGGTTAACATCCTCAATAATCAGAACCTCTCAATTCTTTGGAATGCACTACCCAGGTTAATACGATTAATCCCCAATCCCCACAGTTTTAAGCGTGCCCTAAAAACGCATTTGTATAGACTGGCTTAACGCCTCAACGCATTTACCTAAATATCCCTGTGTGGCTCATTCAAAATTTTTTTACCATAACCAGATTCTTCGCATCATGTTCTCACATGCTTTATGCATTTAATAGCCCTCTGTGTCTGTACTGTTACATATTTAGACTGTTAACTGGTTCATGCAGCATCACAAGAACACCCGATTCTTACACTATGGCTGGTCCGAACAATAAAAGCAATTGTTACCATCCACCTTTCGTGTCTCCCCTTTTTCCTTATAGATTGTAAGCTTGTGAGCAGGGCCCTCACTCCTCTTGGTATATGTTTTGATCTATGTGTTTATTGGTATGCTGTAATGTCTATTGTCTGTAGGAGTGCCTGCTATAATGTAAAGTGCTGCGAAATATGTTGGCGCTATAGATGTAAAATTATTATTTATTATTACTGTTAGGAGTGATACCTTCACTGGCTAATCAGAGGACATTTTTATATTTGCATTCTTTCTGAGCACTGAAGTCCCTTAATGATAGTTCCCTAAGCTTTTTTATTGTTTAATGCAGACGTCCTTGACCTATGTCACTCAATCCAACAGCAGTATCAGGAGTCATTAAAAACAGTATTAGGATAATAAAGCGCTCCTAATACCTTCTAGGGGTAAATTCCACTCTTAGGTTTAAAGGGGTTGTCTAATATTTGGACAACCCCGTCTCAATCAGCATGTTTGCCCCCAGTAAAATAACAACACTTAAACTCACCTCTGATTCTGGCGCTATTACAGTAGTCTCAGCAGTGGCTCTCCCGGTGATCACATTATGTCACACGATCACTGTGCCCAATCAGAGCTGGCTTCACTCCCCTCACCTTTGGCTGGCCGCTCTCCTCCTCTTCATGTGTGATACGTCAGAAGGCAGGAAGAGTGAAGCCAGCGCTGGGATCACATGACATCACAATGTGGCGTGAAACGCGGGACAGCAAGTGCCGACAGAGCTGGAATGGCATCAGCACCAGAGGTGAGTCTAAGTGTTGTTATATTACTGAAGGCAAACAAGCTGATTGACATAGGGTTGCCCAAGTAGTAGACAACCCCTTTAAGTAAAATATATACAAAGAAATGTTACAGTTTATGATTTTCTGATTGTACTATGGCAGCAGATAAAGTTAATGTGCCACTGAGTCACTGTTGTCATTTCTTGTTATAAAGTATGTATTCATGTACATTTAATTAATTCGCTACATGGGCTCATTGTGAGGATTGTAGAATATGCAGGAAACCATCTCTTTTTTATATAAAATGCTGACGCTATGTAATAGTTTTATTAGTACACATTTCAGTGAATTTATTTGCCACCATGGAGTGAGTGAGGCTTGGATCTCAGCATTTCTGCATTTCTAGAACATAAAACCTTAAAAACAGACGTGTTCAAGTGTTAATTGCCCCAAAGCAAAGTGAAATATTTTACCTTCAGAATACCTAGTGTCAGCAGATTGTTCTAATGATTGCTATACGCTCAGATACATTTCTCTTGCCCAATTAGAAGCTGAATTCATCTGATCCTTTAGTGAATGTGGCATAAATGTGGAGGCTTTTTATGACATGAAGCTTGTGCCAGTGCTTTGGTTCTAAGACCAAGATCAGAATCATATTTTAAACTCAGCAATACAAGTCTATGGGTAAATGAGAAACTCAAACAGCACCACGATGGCATCCTAGTTGCACCCCGGTGCTGTGTGTTTTAAATGACTGTTTGACAGGAGAAGCTTGGGAAACCTACATTTTTTTTTGCATATGCGAAAAACTGATGAAACTCAGTTGGTAAACACTGACATACAGACCAAATACTGATGGAAATATGATCTAGCACACTGATAAAATTCGGTCTGTTTTTTCATGTATAAGGAAAAACCCTGATGTGTGATTGATTTCTCCCTTCCTGGCAGCGATTCAGGTAAACAAAAGCAATGCGGTTGTGTCCAAACAGATGAAGTTAATTGTGGTCATAAACTTGAATGGAAATCAGAAACATCAAGTTCTTCCAGGCACAAAGGTGCAACATAAAAAAATAAACAGTTCATGCACAAGCAAATACTGGCTTTCCCGCTCAGGTTAAAATCCACACCATCAGCCCCCAGTAGAGACTAACCACCATTAGAGTCCTTCTCTCCTCCCACACACAAAATACATCTGAGACAGCTCGGATGCCTTTTAAATGAGCTGCAAAGCCTCAGTTGAAGATATGAGAGCATCTAGTCCCACCCATCTTTTCTAGCTGCTCCTAAAACCCGGACCCAGAATCCTGGCCCACTAAAAAAAACCTCTCAGTACTAATGGTGTTGGAGCCTGCTTTTCCAGGCTTCACATCATCAATACTAACCACCTAAGTGACACATATGTCCCATCCAGTACCCTAGCAACTTCATCCAAGCTATTGTTCAACCCATCATAAACCTTAAGAAAATCCCTCACTGCTCCCAATTCACCAGTAATTGTGAAATTGATGGATATTACCATATATGCTTACAAGTGACCTTATAGACAATGAAGAGCACTTGTCATCTCTATTACCAGTACTGCCTTTCAGCAGCTGCACATATTGCATACATGGCAAGCTTGAACTTTGGCTTATTGTCAATTAATTGGCAAGTCTGATTCTACAACATCCCTGGCTTCCTGACTGGATGGCAGCTGGAGGAACAGGAGCTGGAGATACAGCTTAGGGAGATCAATGAATCAGAGCAAATAGCATATCAGGGATAACTGGGTAATGTGGCAGGGCTGAGTAGGTCTGCAGACTCACTGTAGCAACATAGTTATTAAGGTTGAAGGAAGACTTTAAGTCCATCTAGTTCAACCCATATCCTATCCTAACTTGCCCTAACATGTTGATCCAGAGGAAGGCAAAAAAACCCATGTGGCAAACAGTAGCTTCACATTGGGGAAAAAAATTCCTTCCCGACTCCACATACGGCAATCAGACTAGCTCCCTGGATCAACGCAATATTAAGGAAACTAGTGTATATACCCTGTAATATTATACTTTTCAAGAAAGGCATCCAGGCCCTTCTTAAATTTTAGTAGGGAATCACTCATTACCACATCATATGGCAGAGAGTTCCAATAGACTCACTGCTCTTACAGTAAAGAATCCACATCTGTGATTATGCTTAAACCTTCTTTCCCCCAGACGTAGAGGATGCCCCCTTGTCCCTGTCACAGGTCTAAGAGTAAAAAGATCATTAGAAAGGTCTTTGTACTGTCCCTGCATATATTTATACATTGTAATAAGATCACCCCTAAGCCTTTGATTTTCCAAACTAAATAACCCCCAGTGTAATAACCTGTCTTGGTATTACAGACCCCCTAGTTCCCTAATAACCTTGGTCGCTCTTCTCTGCACCCGCTCCAGTTAAGCTATGTCTTTCTTATACGCCGGAGACCAGAACTGTGCACAGTATTCTAAGTGTGGTCGCGCTAGTGGCTTATATAGAGGTAAAATAATGTTCTCCTCATGAGCATCTATGCCTCTTTTAATGCATCCCATTATTATATTTGCCTTTGCAGCAGCTGCCTGACACTGGCCACTAAATGTGAGTTTGTCGTCCACCCATACACCCAGGTCTTTTTCAGTGACAGTTTTGCCCAGTGTTTTACAATTAAGCACATAATTATACATCTTGTTCATTCTACCCAAGTGCATGACCTTACATTTATCCCCATTTAAGCTCATTTGCCATTTATCAGCCCAAGCTTCTAGTTTACATAAATTCTCCAGTAATATAAAATTGTCCTCCTCTATATTGATTAACCTGCAAAGTTTAGTGTCATCTGCAAATATTGAAATTCTACTCTCTATGCCCCCTACAAGGTCATTAATAAATATGTTAAAAAGAAGCGGGCCCAAAACTGACCCCTGTGGTACCCCACTGCTAACTGTGACCCAGTCAGAGTGTGCTCCTGTGACACCCCAGAGTCCGGTTGTCACAGTGACATTACCTCCCTCTAATGGGTAAAGTCATGCTTGGAGGCAGAAAGGGACCCCCATGCCAGGCAGCATAGATTTAATCACAATTTCCTGCTGCAGGTCAGAAAAGGGAGATGCCTTATAAATTCTGGCCAGCAGAGGGGGTTGGTGAGTCAGCTAGAAGTCAGCTGAGGGGGTTGTCATGGATACGAAGCAGCTGTGAGCTGTGAGGAGAAATGTCAACAGTTAAGAGGTGAGGTAAAGAGATCTTTCTGGAAGATCCTGTCAGTTCAAGACAGGGAGCTGATCGGTGAGGAGCTTGATAGGCACAGCTGATCTGTGAAGAGGGAAAGTACAAGAGCAGAGACTGAGAGACTCTAGGGAAGCTAAAATACTGCATATAGCAGACCCCGAAGTGAAGCGCTATTAAAGAGAAAAGGGACATCAGAGTCCTAGGCTGACAGGAGCTGTAAGTCCTGATAGTCGAATCTGAAAGTACAGGGGATTGTAAATTCCTGTGCACATTGAACACCTGAGGGCACATCAGCAGATAAGGAGCCCGGGGCTGATGGTGAAAAGGACGGTACCCGTGGAATAGGCTCACGCTGACAGCCGTACAGGTTAGTGAAACCATCATGAATAGAGGGTCGCAGCATAGTTATATACAGTGGAGACCCACACACAAAGCGCAGAAAGGAAGGTCCTAAATCCCCACCTGGCAAGGTGGATCCCCTGAATGCCTCCAGGCGAGCCGGACTCATTCCATCACCTGTATGTGGTACTCCGGACTACAACCAATTACCAGTAAAAGGTAAAGAAACTGCACCTCTCTATGTCTTTCCCTTATTTATCTGCACCCCAACGTTTACAGTCATTTTTACTATTTATTTAACATCTTTGCCCTGGGACTACAGCCCTACCTGTGGAGGGCTACAACATCAAAGCTGCGCCCAACATCCATCCCAGAGAAGCAACACCGCAGCGCTGGTCACCTCTGACTAGAATACCACAGGTGGTACCACGTATTTCACCATCTAATAACTTTATTTTCATTTTTACCACATAAATACCACACAACTTTCCCCTATTCCATTTACTGGATGCCTCTGGGCCACGAACCGGGTCGCTGCCGCCATGACACCGTCCCCCATGGAAGTTGACGGGCCCAGTACCGAGTACCCCCAGGCCCCGTGGGGCGCTCTACTCCATTAATAACCACCCTTTGTTTCCTATCCCTGAGCCAGCTCTTAACCCACTTACACCTATTTTCCCCTATCCCCATTGTTCTCAATTATGTATCAACCTTTTGTGTGGCACCTTATCAAAAGCTTTTGAAAATTCCATGTACACTGCGTCCACTACATTCCCTTGGTCCAGTCCGCAACTTACCTCTTCATAAAAGCTTATCAGATTAGTCTGATAGGAACCGTCCCTTGTAATCCCATGTTGATATTGGGTCATGAGGTTATTCTTCTTCAGATACTCCAGTATAGCATCTCTTAGAAAATCCTCCGGGATTTTACTTACAGTTGAGGTTAAACTTACTGGCCTATAATTTCCAAGTTCAGTTTTTGTCCCCTTTTTGAATAATGGCACCACATTTGCTATATGCCAGTCCTGTGGTACAGACCCTGTTATTATGGAATCTTTAAAGATTAAAAATAATCGTCTATCTATGACTGTACTTAATTCATGCAGTACTCGGGGGTGTATCCCATCCGGGCACGGGGATTTGTCAATTTTAGTGATTTTTAGACGCCGCCGTACTTCCTGCTGGGTTAAGCAGGTGACATTTAACAGAGAATTTGTATCCCTGATCATGTTATCCGTCATGGGATTTTCTTGTGTAAATACTGTTGAAAAAAAGTCATTTAGCATATTGGCTTTTTCCTCATCCTCATTCACCATTTCACCCAGACTATTTTTAAGGGGGCCAACACTATCATTTTTTAGCTTCTTACTATTTATGTAGTTAAAGAATATTTTGGGATTATTTTTACTTTCTCTGGCAATGAGTCTTTCTGTCTCAATCTTTGCTGTCTTGATTTGCTTTTTACAGAATTTATTTAATCTTCTGTATTTAGTTAATGCCTCATCACTACCTACTTGCTTTAATTCTCTAAATGCTTTTTTTGTCACTTATTGCTCCCCTTACAGCTCTATTTAACCATAGTGGTTTCCTCCTATTTCTAGCATGTTTATTCCCATATGGTATATATTGTGCACAGGTCCTATTCAGGATGCTAATAAACGTCTCCCATTTTCTTTGTGTATTTTTATGTCTCAGGATATCGTCCCAGTTCATTGCACCAAGATCATCTCTCATCCGTTGGAAATTTGCTTTCCTGAAGTTTAGTGTCCTTGTAACCCCTCTACTACACATCTTATTAAAGGACACCTGAAAACTTATTATTTTGTGATCACTATTACCCAAGTGACCCCGAACCCTTACATTTGATATGCGGTCTGGCCTGTTGGTTAATATTAGGTCTAGCAGTGCTCCCCCTCTTGTTGGGTCCTGAACCAGTTGCCTCTCATCGTTGTCAGAAACCTTTGCTGGAACTGCAGGTTTCGGTTCCCCAATGTATTTCAGGCTAGTTGAAGTCCCCCATAATAATGACTTCTCCTTGAGTCGCTGCTTCATCTATTTGCTTTATGAGGATATTCTCTGTAGCTTCCATTATTTTTATAGACTTATAACAAACCCCTATCAGTAATTTATTATTTTTCCCCCCTCCCCTTATCTCTTCCCACAGGGACTCTACATTTTCATTAGATTCATATATATTATCACGCAGGATGGGTTTTAAGGATGATTTTACATATAAACACACGCCTCCCCCTCGTTTATTAGTACGGTCATTTCTAAACAGACTATAGCCCTGTACATTAACAGCCCAGTCATGGCTCTCATCCAGCCATGTCTCAGATATCCCCACCATGTCATAATTATGTTCCAACAACATTAACTCCAATTCCTCCATTTTGTTGGTGAGGCTTCTGGCATTAGTATACATGCACTTTATGTATCTCTCTGTACCTCTATTCTTTCTTAAATTATTAACTGTTCTAACCCCACCCCCCATGCCACTCCCACCCCCAATTTAATTATTTGTGCCCAGGTCTCTATCTGCACTGTAGCGATGAAGTATATCCATGCAGCATAGCAGAGCTGGGTATATCAGGAGGCACACAGTGGCAATGCAGCACAACCCAGCAATGTAGTAGAATTGAGTATGACAAAAGACACATTGTGAAAATGCAGTTGGGTCCAGTGACGATGAAGGACTGCATATGTTAGGACACACACACAGTGTGGCAATGTAGCAGGGCCCAGTGATGTGGCAGAGCTATTTATGTCAGGAGACTCACTGTGTAAATGTAGGTAAGCTGAGGTCAGGGAATCCATTATGAGAGTGCAGGGTCAGATGTAGCAAAGCAAACTCAGAATAGAGGAGCTGAGTTAGCAATATTGTCCAGTACAGGGTTACATGTAACTGAGCTAACCAGAAAAGCAGAACTAAATTAGCAGTAAAGTTTGGAATTGTGCAGTGATCTTAGTAGTGGCTGTACACCAACTACTTGAATACTCAGGCGGCGTGCTGACACTGTCACCGGCATGACCTCTGAGGTGCACGCCATGATAATCCAGTGGAACAGAAATAGCCAGCTGCCAGGTGATGAGGACTGAGAGATTGACGCTGTATGTTAGAGATTTTACGATGCAAACTGCATATATTAAATAAATCTCTTAGGTTTAAGAAGCTATCTCAGAATGGCTGTATAAGACATTTTGAAAATTTCCGGCCTGCTCTAGTTGGAATAAAAGAAACTTAATCTTAATGTCAGGATTACATAGCCATTCGGACATTCATTTTTAAATGAAGGCCACCAGTCTCATTAGGTCTAAGTTATCTATTTAATAATATACAGTGTTTGTAACGGGAAATCAGTCTAAAAATGTTTGGCCAGTACGGTACGCTTTCACTACACGTGTTGAGACAATCAGACTTTGATGGATGAATAAATCTTTAAATAAAACAGGTTGCCTATGAAAGGGGAAGGAACTAACTGGGCATGTCTCCTCTGTGAAGGGTCCGGAACCGTTGGGGCTGTCACCTATATTGCAGGGAAGAAAGCTTGAGACTTTAGACCGTACTCTGTGTTTGAGAAAAGGGTGTGTGGCTAAGCGGACATAGCTGCAGCACGCAAGTGACCAGACAGTTTGGACGGGAACTTTGGGCGCACGGGATGCCTGTGAGGTTAAATCAGCTGAGAGGCGTCTGGGCAGAGCTGAGCCTGGGACGGCAGAGTGCTTTGACAGGAGAATGTCGACTGACTACTGCTCAGACACCGCTGTCCCAGCCGACATCACTGCCCTCGCTGAGACCGCTGACACAGCCGACAACGCTGCTACAGCCACCCCCGCTGACAGTACTGACCGTGAGAGACAAGGTCTGTGAAAAGGGCTTAGGCGTGTGTCGATTCGGTACAACGCGAACCGGGCTGCCCGTTGTAAACTGTGTTTGGGCAGTGCTGCAAATCTCCGTAGTGTTGGGACACTCACCGCTGAGGATAAGGACGTATCCCTCTTCATCACCTCATCTGCTGGACCCAAGACCCGCATCAGGTTCCAGAGGATTTGCTGCCATTGTCAGGACCACGGGAAGACACCACCAACCTCAAAAGATACTACATCATTTACCTCAGGATTGTGACAGACCCCCACTGCGACGCAGTCTAGGCAGCACCAGTCACAGACAGAAGTTCAAGCGTGACTGGCGCCTGAGTGATAAGTTATATTTTATTGTATTGTCGGCTTTACTTGTGCCTGTTCCTTAAGTTATCCACATTAGCCTTTTGCTGTATTAGGGAATATTATCCCACCGTTTTCTCCCTGCGTGGAGTTTCTACTGTATAATAAACCACTTTTACCCTTGGTCTGTGGACAGTCCGTTACTGCATCCTACGTGCCTGCAGTATCCTCACACCTACTCACACCTGATTGTCATCCCATTGACTGAAAATACCAGACTCTTTTTCACCTTCAAATTATCTGATCATTGGTTTGCATAGTTTTGCCACTCACACACATGTGATATTTTTTTTTATTGAAGAAATTGATTCAATGAGATTTTTTAACATTTTTGACTCATCTGTTTGATTTGGTTCTCTTTATCTGCTATTAGGACTTGTGTGAAAAACTGATGTAGCTTTAGGTCAAATTTATGCAGAAATATGGAAAATTTTGAAGGGTTCACAAACTTTCAAGTATCACTATAGTCATCAGTGAGCACACCTGCTACGAAAATAGTGAAGCATGCTAGGTACTGATATTTATAAGACTCATTGAGTTTGCATTATAAAGAAATATGACATTATAGTGCAGAAAATATACGTAGAGAAAATACCAAAACTATGTATGAATAATTCCAATATGTCAGACTTTCCCCCATGACAGTATCGCCCTTTTCCCTGTTGTAAATCTTCATCTTGGATTGTAAATCTTGGATTCCTGATGCACCTGGTTTTACAGGGTTATTGGAAAACATCCATTTTACAGAATGCTTGAGGTGCTTTTCATGATCTGAGTAAAACTTCCCATCAAACTTCCCGTCATCCTTATTTTTAAAGGTTTTACACCTTGAGACATAATTTTAATGAGTTGTTCATTCCCTATATAGAGACTGATTTTGTTTCCTTAAGTATATTGACCTTAACTGAGCGGAAAAGTATCCAAAAAATAAAACACTCTACAAAGCAAGGAGGATATATTTTTAGGAGTTTAAGAAAGTGGGTGAAAACCTTTGGGCGAAGGGGTCAAGATAATATTAAAACTCTCGCGTCACGCGCCAGGTGCTACCGTTCCAGCACCCATCGGCCCCTTGCAACACGATTGTGGCGTGATGAGGGAATTCAGAGAAGATGTGATTATCTCGATGTACTGCAATATTACAGTATATAAAACGAAGGGGACTGACAAATAAGTAGGAATTAAACAAAAATTATTTTAAAAGAGCATAAAAAGGGCCAATAATCTAAAAGTTGGACTTACCCTTTTGTCACAGTTCAAAAATAAATATATTTATCACCGCATTCGTAAAAGACTATGAAAATATAAAATAAAATAACCTGTATGATAACAACCTAATGCAATAAAAAGTGCTCAAAGCGTTGCATATACTGGACAATGGCACGTTTCTCTCACAAAAAAAGTCTATTTGGTTTATTTAGACATCATAAACCACTTGAGGCCATGTTATATATCACAGGCTTAACACATAGTCCATAACATTTCTTAGTACACGACTTTAATACGCAGTCTCTAAACACGCCGGACCTACCGTGGGTGACTGCACAGTTCATTATCATCCATGAAACATAACAAGCACCAACAGTCTGTTCCAATGGCAGTTACTTGTCTGCCCATAACTTTCTTATCTGAAGTTACCTTACAGGAGCTCCTGCTCCACACGCTGACTCCTCGTCAGTCCTCACTCCTGGGGAAGCTGCCTTACGGGGATCACTGTCCTTGCAACCAGGGCACTCCCAACACACCAGACCCTCAGAAGGACGGTAGCTCCCCCCCAAGCAGTGCCGTCACAGACTCTGCACATGCGGCCTCTCCATGTGCTCTTCAGGAAGTTATCCACGCCTAGGACCGTCCAACACAGGCCTTCAAGTCCAAGGCCTCTCCATGTGCTATTCAGAAAGTTAGGACCTTCCAACACACAGGCCTTCCAGGGCCTTACATCACAGACCATGTGACCCAAACCCTAGTCACATTATGTAGCTGTAACCACGTCAATAGGTGGGCGGTGTATGTGTGGCTAGTCAGTCCCACCCAGCTCTCCAACTAACCCTGTAAGCCTCCCTTATGACAAACACTTGTGGAACTACAAGTCCCAGAACAACAACATTTCGGGCTTACAGCGCAGAAGAATTATACTGTCAGATCATTTTCACTGCACAATCAGCACTGGAAAGATGAAACCCAAAAGACGATTTGGCGAGGTTGCTCTTTTTTCACAGTAATTTTTCACTGCATTGTATGCTAAAATGAATGGCATCGCATCAAACAAAGTTACAACTTGTCTCTGAAAAAGCAAGCCATCTTAAAGCTGTATTGACCGAATTATAAAAAGTTATGGTTGAAAAAAAAACAAAACAGGGCGGGAAGGATTATATAGTGATAAATACTTGGATATAACAAATTGAAGATTTTCCAGTGGATTCTTGATTAAAATATTTCAAAAATTTGTATTCTATATAGCTAAAATTGGCACTAAAAATAAATCCAAGCATAATGTAGATTCTTAAAGGTTTTAGACTAAATAAAAAGTCCTTAATCATGGATCCATGATTCACCCATAATCAAGGACTTTTTTTTTCAGACTGAAATGCGAAGGAAACTACATTATGCTTGGATTTAGTCTGAGTGCAAATTTTATTGATATGGAATATAAGTTTTTGAAATATTTTAATCAAAATCATTTTTTATCCAGTTTTTGGCCACAAGGGGCAGGAGTGGCATTTTTGTGCTGAGCATTATTAAAAGCCTCAACTAAGGTGAGCTGAAATAAACCTGCTTGCATTTGCAGTATATGTATGGGCACGTGTCATTACGGTGTCAAGACAAGGTGGGAGGGTTTTTTACAGAATCATTTATCATGACTGATCACTGCTAAAATCTCCAACCCAGTATGAAAACTGAAAACAGCCAAGCGCTGTACTCGGCTGTCTGCCGTTCTCATAGACAATGAATTGTGTAGCAGGCTACTTGCTCAATTACCCCCTATTTTATCTCTTACACAAAGTGAAGGGCTATGGGACCCATCTTTCTCGTGATTGATGTAGGTCTCAGCGGTAGGACCACCAGAAATCGGGCATTATTTTTGCTATGCATAGGTCATAAATATTTCTTATGTTTATTTATTTTGCTTCCTTATATAGTGCCAGTAATTCCACAGCGCTTTACATACATTATCATCACTGTCCCCATTGGGGCTCACAATCTAAATTCCCTATCAGTATGTCTTTGGAGTGTGGGAGGAAACCGGGGAACCCGGAGGCAAAACAAGAGCATACAAACTCTTTGCTGTCCTGTGAAAATCCTTTTAAGGAATACAGATGTTGATGTTATTTTTATGGAGGCATGTTGTTGCCACTGGCTATTTTAATTAATACATTTGGGGAAAAAATGTGCAGCGCAGTGCCACATCTTCTTGTACATATTGGGAGATGTTCACAAAAGTTTTACATTTCTGAAAATAATCTTTGATGAATGCACCCTGATATTAAAGGAATACTCCCCTGATAAGTATACAATTTAGTATCCTATTAGGCTAATCAGTCTTGTCTGACATCATAGTAACAGGTTGTGTTAATCTGCTGCTTCTTGAAACATTTACCGTCTGCCTTTGATGCGCGAAGCAGGAGAGATCTGCAGGAGTCCTGTGTCTTAAGTTTCTCACGTAGATAGAACATTCATTTTTTGTGAACGTCTCACCACCCGTAGTGTAAGAACAATGCTACTGTCCCATGGGAATGAATAACAACTCTGTAATGTGTTTCTCTATAAAATGAAATGTAAAATTCTGTATGTCTTGAATTTTCAAGGTTTTATCTGCTTAGTGATTTTCACATTTCCAAAACACATCAATGGAAACCTTGGAAGGCCCACCCAGACTGAGGCCAACATGGATGTGCTTACATGAAATCAATCTTCCAACTGTCATAGAAGGAAATTTATGGATCCTCTCTGGTCTCTGGTAGTGGTTATGCCTTCTGCTTTGTGTAAATTAGTATCAATATTGAATTGTAAACTCTTCGTTATGGGTACAATGTAAAGGTACATTGGAATGAAAATACACAAGGTGGGCCATGAATACCATCTTGCTGTTCTGCTTGTCAATTTCCCATTCGAGGAAAATACATGACATGAAGTAAAAGCGACACGACACAGGATCTGTGTGTTACGCACCTGTCTCAGCTTCTGGGCAAGGCTCCACTATCTTCTTCTATGGTTGCTGCCTTTTGCTGTGATTCACACCAGGCTTTACAAGTAGCCCAGCATGACTCCGTGATATCTTCATCCAAGGTTTTTTAAGGACCACTTAGTTGTCTGAGTATTCAATCAGTATAGTGCTGTGTTCAGTTGCTGGTTGTCTTGCAGTATGTTCATTTGCATCTTCTCTGCAAACTGCTTCTGAGACCTGCTGGTTAACCTATTATTTGTTGTATGCATTAACAACTGTTGTGTCTGCTGTGGATTCTACAGGTTGTATGTAATGTATCTCAGTCCTCTTGATTTACTCATCGTTTAATATAACCTACACCTTTGGTCTGCTTCAGATTTATTTTCTCTTCATCTCCTTTCCTGAGATAATCTGCCTCCTAGTTCTGTGGCTTCCGAGGTCTCGTGCCTTGCTTGTTTATCTGCCATCCAGTATATGGCCTGTTGCTGCTGGGTCCTTGCTGTTCTACCTGCCTGCAGCCTGCTGTGCCAATGCCCTCGGTCCCTATGTCCACCCTGACTTCTGGCTATGTGAATCCACCTCTCGAGGTGAGCCTTTTTACAGTGGCTAATTTAAATTTATGCTCAAAATATTAAATGTGCTGCAAATGCCTGGATATAATAAGATGGGCACCACTTTGCAGAGCCGCTGGCACAAACCACTTTTGGCATCACCTGTAATGGGTAAGTACACAATTCTTATACAGTGCTGTGCAAATTAATTGGGACAAAGCATTTTTTTTAAGTAAAACCGTAAGCTGGTTACCAGTCAGTGATTCAAACCAGTTTTAACTGCTTTGAACAGGCACTCACACCTGTTCAACGCAGTTAAAACTGGTTTGAATCACTGACTGGTAACCAACTTACGATTTTACTTAAAAAAATGCTTTGTCCCAATTAATTTGCACAGCACTGTATTATTTTATTCATTATCCTGTACTAATCCCTTGAAGGAAGCAGGGTTATGCTTTTTCTGACCTTGTCACCTTGTAGAACGTTTAGCATCAAAAGCTTCTATTTGCAATGTACAACCAGTTTTATACTGGAACCCTATGGTGATCTATGTTTTGTTCAATAGAACTGCTGCATTATGATAAAGATGGTGAGCGTTAGCATGATAAAGATGGTGAATTTCGGCCATGTTACATACTTGATAAATATGACCTAGGGTTAATTTTACGAGTGACAGTTTTGATTCATATTAATAAAAAAGAAAGAAAATGACATCATAAAAGCTCAGCATAAGATTAAGTTCATATAATCGTATTTTCAGTCCATGTGTCCATTGACTTACATGGATAGTACAGGGACCACTATCTGGTCTATAAATGTGGCCCAATTTACCGACCAGACTAGTGCATGTAAATAACAGGTAGATCTTGCACCTGTCTGATACAGTACTTTGGTTCGCACATGGAGCCATTCACACCCACAATATGCAGACATAAATAGTCAGCAAAGTTCAGCACTCGTCTGAATTTATCCTAACCCGTATCTTCCCCCTTATTTATGTGTCTTGCTCTATGCGACTGGACTCCCATACTTGAGATAACTGGGGTCCTACCATATTGTGGCACAAGAGGGGCATAAAGTAGTCCATAACCTGATGGAGTTCGGTGTCAGTGAGGTGACTGCATGAGGTGCCTGAGGAAATTGCCCAAAGTTTGAGTGCAGGGAGTACTGGATTCTGCCACTGAGGATTGTAACGTGGCTGATGGAAGAAAAGAGACACTGACAGCCAGAGCGGAGATAGGTAGTGAGGTCCAACAAGGATGTGAGGGTGTTGATCTATCTGAAAAGAAGATTGTGAGCTGAAGGAGACAATGTCAAATTCTGGGAGCCTTTGCTCCCAACTTGTCAAAATGAAAGCCCAGAGGTTGTAGAGAGAAAGTGGGAGACTGGCTTTCTTGAGACTCAGCGAAAACTCGGTATATTCCAGTCCTGTTGAGTGAGTGAAAAGACTAGAAACTAGACTGTGTAGGCCACATTGTAGCCCCAGACCCTATTCTTGTTGCAAAGTGTTGGCAATGTGCATTGTTATGATTGGGTCACCGAGGAGGAAAGCAAGACCAAGCTAAGCCACAGAAAACCAGAGAGGTTGGTAACTAAGCGGATTGCAGACCCCTGATCCTATCACAACAACTAGCAGTAGACGTGGAGCGTACCTACGATGATCCCAGACGCCTTGGCACAGCCGGAGAACTAAATAAGCCTAAAGCAAGAAAGGGGAACTCTAAACTGCCCCAGAGCAGACCCCAAAGGAATAGATAGCTCCCAAACATATATTGCAGGTGAGACAAGATGAAAACACAAACGCAGGTAGGAAAATAGGCTGAGCAAACGATGGGGCCTAAACTACTTAGACAGGACAGGAAAGGAAAGACTCTGTCTGCAATCACGCAAAAATCCTGCAAAAAATGCCCAACACGTCTGATAGAAAAATACTGAAGTCACTAGACTTCGCCCACTATATCAGCACTCTGGTATATTCTGAAAGCAGAGCAAACAGAGGCCAATCTAATAAGGGACAAAAACAAACTGGCACAAGCAGTAACATAAGGATGGAAATTCAGCACAGAATATGAACAACAGCAAAATAACACTTAGCTGAGCAAGCAGGGACTGAGCTGGAAACTAAGACCTCAGGAGGCAGGAAAAATCACCAGCAGGGATAGAGGGAGTCAGCTGTCTTAAATCAGAAACTCCAGATCTCCAGTCATCCTCCTCATTATCAGGTGGCAGGCCTCTGTTAATTAGATCAGCTCCATTACCTCCAGTAACCACCAGAGGGAGCCCGGAAAGAGAACCCGCGACCCCTCTGTCAATACAACCAGCTCCACCACCTTCACTAGTAACCAGAGGTAGGCCAGAAAGCGAATTCACAACAGTGCACATTATATGCTTACCGCTTTGGTTAGTCTGTGAAATGTAGTAACGTAGCAGTCACAGGGTCTAGGGCATATCGAGATGGCAAGACTGGTTCAACTCTTTAGGAAACATCTAGCCAGAGTAGTTAGTGGGAGAGAGTTGGAGATGGCAAATAACAGCAGTCACTTCAGGTACACCCTAGGTCTGGTGCAAGACCACTCAAAAAGCATTCCTGACTTATAAGGGAATCAGTCACTTTAAGAAACACTACCTGCTAATATGGTGGCAATCTTCAGGTAAATAACATTTAAATCCTGTGTAGCCAGCTTACTGGAGCAGCTGGTACAGGGAGAAAGTTTTATCCTCCCTGCAGTTGCTCGCTCCCAATCATCAGGGTGGTTTCGGGGGCAGTAGAAATCACTGCTCACTACACAATGAGTGCACTGTAATCCCGACACATTGATGTACAAACACTTCAGAGGAGGCTGTTAATAACTGTGCAGGGGAATGATTATAGGGCACTCACTGTGTAGTAACCAGTGACTATACCAACTCCCTGAACAGCCCATACGACTGCAACTGAGCAGCTGCAGAGAGAATATGAGTCATTTTCACCCTGCGGCCGCTGCTCCAGTAAGCTGGTCAAACAAAATTTCAACACTATTTACCTCAATATCTGCAGGTAAATAGCATTTCTCAAGGCAACACTCTCCCTTAAATACTGCTGTGGAACGATCAATCATAAGGATTGCTGAATCCTAACATCTTGATATCTTGAATATGTAGCCTTATAATGAAAGGTCTCAGAACACACATTTACAAAATATCCACATTTCATTTTCTATCTGCAGTACATAAAAGTTTAGTAACTTCACAAATGTTTGGCTTTATTTGTATTGTGCTGCTATTCAAATACAATTAAAGTGGAGGTTCAATTAAAAAACACTTATTTTTAATAAAATGTGTTATTTTCCCCCATGTTTCTTCTAAACTTTCAAGATGACTAAATTAAAACCCACTAGGTGTTCAATATATATAAATGGAGCTTTACTTTTACTCTGGGTTTTCTGCTCATACTTAGTATGGATGGATTGAAATACCAAAAATCATACATGCTCATTCCTGTTCTGTTAAAGGCTATTTAGGGCAAATTGGAAAAAAGATTCACTTGGGCCTGTTTGCCAGGAATAACAGGTAGCACAAGATTGGTAAATAGATGGAAGATCAGAAACGCTTATGTATGAGGGAACATTAAGGATATGTGCGCACAACGATTTCTTCAGGTGATTTCCGTTCTGAAAACTACCCGAAAAAGTGCAAACTAAATGGTAAAAAAGAATGAACACACAAATTTCAATTTAAAAATTACTTAATCTTAGAAAGTTAGAGTTGGAAGGGACCTCCAGGGTCATCGTGTCCAACCCCTGCACCCCTGCTCAATGCAGGGATTCACTAAACCATCTCAGATAGATGTCTGTCCAGCCTCTGTTTGAAGACTTCCATTGAAGGAGAACTCACCGCTTCTCGTACTTGCTGTTCATCTGTTCAGATTTTTGAGTGTCTTTCGTCTGCTTCAGGTTTTGAAAGATGAAGTCGTTAAAAGAAGTGAAAAGACTGTTCTACAAGTGGCTTCCACTTGGAAGACGCTGTATACTTTACAACAGAATTCATTGGGAGAGATGGCCAGAAAACAAGAGTAAGAAAGACGTAGCCAAAGCGTTTAGAAAGCAATTAGAAAATAACAAAAAAAAATGATAAAAGACACTTTTCTGGAAAAATCTTCCTCCTGAAAAACTTGGAGGGGTTGCCTGCGTGAAAAGATGTTGTGTGCAAATACTTTAATTTTATCAGTTTTGTTGAAACTAAACCCTAGTTATATAAAAAGGTTGTCTCCTTCAGCCATGTCTATTCCATAGATCGGGAGTCACTATCACTAAAGCAATATATTACTGGTATTGGTACACCACCATTGCAACAGGACAGTTGACAAAGTGGAACCCATTTAAAATTACAGAATGAGGTCGCCGAGTACTAAGGTGCTTATTGTGTAAAAATCGCCAACGCTCTGCTGACTCCATAACTGCGGAGTCCAAACCTTTTCTGGAAACAGCACAAAAACTGTGTGCCAGGACCTTCAAAGACAACAGATAAGTTGTGCACTCAGCCTTAATATGAGGGTGCCGGCTGGACTGGAGAATTTCCAATAGTTAAAGCACTGTGGTGAATTAATATCTCATATTGAAATGAAAACAAACATCATTTGCAATCTTCTGTGATTGCAGCTGATTATCTTCTACTCTGACAGGACCTTCATGTCATGAGTTTCCATGATGGAGCAGCCCCATACAAGTCTTACAACACTAAGCACAATTCCAAGAGTTGGATGGAGTGGCATAGAACCGCCACCACTGGACTCTGGAGCTGTGGAAATGTGTTTTGTGGAGTGATAAATCACTCTTTTTTTATCTGACATCTGATGGATGGATGGGTTTGGTGATTGCAGTCAGGTGGGTATCGCTTTCCCGACATTGTGCTAATGATAAAGATCGGTGGAGGAGGGCTAATGCTGTGGAGATGTTTTATCAGGGCTTGGGCAAGGCCTCTGTAACAGAATCAGCTTACGATGAGTCGTTTTCTTTAGAGTGGACCCTCTGGGTCGTGGCACCCACCCACCTAGGGCGAGCTAACCTTGTGATGAACCACCCTATACAGGGAGTGTCAGGGGCAAGACCAAGGGGGTGCGCCACCACGACTGCTGGAACCAGATGGCTGGCTCAGGTAGACACTAAGTACGAGTATCTGACGTCAAAGAACGTGCAGGAAACAAGACAAGACAAGACGTGAATTCCAGGTATCTTCATTAAGGCAAACTCAGGGTTACATCAGGTGCAAGACGTGATAACAGGGAAAACACAGCAAGGTGCGTGCGAGGGCACGCCTAGGTCCATGGCATGGTACGTGCTAGATGGCATGCCTAGGTACAAGCAAGGCTTGATGGCATCGGACTCCGGACAGCTGACAATGATCGACAGGATCAGGGCATCAGGCTGCGGACATCAGCTCCGGACATCAGGCCGCAGTCGTCAGGCTTATGGTCTCTGGCAGCGATCGGCAGGCTCCGGGCATCCGGCAGGCAAAGCAGGGTTCAGGCAAGGAGGCACAACAGATCTCCAGACATGGTGTGTGTTAGGGAACACGCCAAGGTCCAAGGCAAGCTTCCAGGCAGGGTGCGTGCTAGGGGCACACCAGGGTCCAGGGCAAGGTGCAAGGCAAGGTGCGTGTGTAGGGGACACGCCAGGGTCCAAAGTTCAAAGGACAAGACATGATGCGTGTATAGGGACATGCCAGGGTTCTAGGTTCAAGGCAAGGTCCTGCGCGTGCCGAGGGACACGCCAGGGTCAGGGTACAAGGAATAGTCCTGCGCGTGCAGAGGAGCACGCCAGGGTCAGGTTCAAGTCAGGGGCCTGCGCGTGCTAGGAGACACACCAGGGTTCAGGCTAAGGCAAGGGCCTGCGTGTGCTAGGAGGCACGCCAGGGTTCAGGCTAAGGCCTGTGCGTGCAAGAGGGCATGACAGGGTACAATCTAGGGCCTGTGTGTGCGAGAGGGCATGACAGGGTACATGGCAAGACCTGCGAGTACTTTTACAGAAGCACGGGGAGGTATGCCAAGAAGCAGGCTAGGGCCTGCGCGTGCTATTAGAGAAGCACGCAATGCACAGTACGGGGCAGCGTGGGTGCAAGGAAGCACATAGCACGGCTGGGGCACTGGCTAGCTGGTCGAGCTAAGGCTCAGACCGGCGGGCACGACCGAGGCAAGCACGGCTGAAGCACAACAGGCAGACACAGCTTAGTCACTGGCCGACGAGCACAACTGAGGCACAGACAGGCGGGCACGTATAGCGTGGCATGGCTGACGCACAAACAGGCGGGCGAGGGAAGGCCAGGCACGTGCAGAGGGCACGTGAAGAAACAAGGCAAGGCAGGGCAAGAAACAAGGCAAGACAAGGCTAGGCAAGGTACAGAGCAAGTAGCGGGATGTAGGCAGAAGCACGGAGCCGGGTCAGAGAGAGAGTATAGGGCTAGCAGCGGAGCGTAGGCCGAAGCCCAGAGCCGGGCCAAGGGAGAACCTTGAGAATAGCCATAAAATGTGCTAGAGAGCACCAGAGGGCAGAGTAATGAAAACCAGGCAGGGACAGAGAACGTGGAAGTACTAAAAGGCTAAGAATACCAAAGGCAGACATGGCGAAACAGGCAAGGTAGAGAACAGAGGAAGGACTACAAGTCAAAGAATAGCTAAAGCGAAACATACTGAAAAACAGGCCAAAGCAGAGAGTATAGGAAGGACTACAAGGCAACGCATAGCAAGGACAAAACATGGCACAAAAGACAACACAAGACAAGGTACCGGACAAGAGGCAGAATACAAGCACAGAGCGTGTGCAGAGACGCACTACAGGGCAACGTGCAGGGGCACAGAATACAGAGAGCGACTGAGCAGACCAAGCAGCCATGCAGGAAAGCAACACGATACTCAGGCCCCGACCATAGGAAGGGGCGGTCTGATATAGGGCATTAGCACCTGCACTTCCGGGTCAGGACCAGGAGAGGACTTCCGGTTCAGATCCTCCAGGATCATAGGATCACATGATCGAGTCCTCCAAGACCATAGAGAGGACCATAGGAAAGGTCACATGGTCAGGGTCTCCAGGAACACAGAGAGGATAGCTGGATCAGACTGTGCTGGAACATGTGAAAGGTCACATGATCAGGGTCTCCAGGAACGCAGAGAGGATTGCTGCAGGCAGAGCAGAGACGGCTGGTCACACAGCAATGGCGTGTAGCCATGAGGTTAAAACACACATGCGCACTGGCAATGGCAGGCAGCCATGAGATGAGGCGCGCGTGCACACTGCTCCAGGCATCTTGCAGCACAACAGTCATGAGGTGCGTGTGCACACTGCTTCCAGGGATCTTGCAGCATAAGACATAACGGGCATGATAGCACACTGCTCCAGGAGTCATGCGGCATACCAGACATGGCGGGCATGATAGTTCGGTGCACATGCACACTGCTCCAGGCTTCATGCGGCATAACAGACATAGCGGACATGATAGTTCAGTGCGCGTGCACACTGCTCCAGGGGTCATGCGGCATAACAGACATGGGGGGCATGATAGTTCGGTGCGCGTGCACACTGCTTCAGGGGTCAGGCGGCATAACAGACATGGCGGGCATGATAGCTCGGTGTGCGTGCACACTGCTCCAGGGTTCATGCGGCATAACAGACATAGCGGACATGACAGCCTCTTAGTGAATGGAAATTTAATGGTTCAGCGTACTGTGAGGTAGCGCTGTCATTCAAGTAGGGGATACTCGCTCAGCAGCCACAAAATCAGATCCGGCACAGGTTTTCATAAAGCATAACACAGTCCATGCGGTTTATTCCTCCTTCATAAACCCATAGAAGCAACATAAACAGCATTACAGCATAGCGTCCATTATAGATTCACTCTGGTTAAGCCTGTGGTCACACAGGTTGCTCAATGTCCATATTCAGGCTCTTCAGCCTCATCATTATCTCACCCACGTCAGGGTTTCCTCATGGCTGTTTCCCTACGCTGCAGACATCCACTCTCTTCTCTGGGACACTCAGACGCTGGCAGCCATGACACACAGCCACTCCACAGGCTGTTAGCCAGGAGATGCTTCTCCTAGCGGGACCTTCCACACTGGACCAACCGGGTCCCAGCATTCACCTCATGTGACCTATCCTGGCCACATTATATGGTCCATAGCCACGCCCACCGGGTCACATGACTATGACCTCATCACAGGTCCTTCACACACACATATACACTTTATAATAGCGTTATTAAACACACCCCCTTGGGTGGGTTTGTAGGCAACTAGTCCCTGACACATTGAACCAGCACCTCAGCAGTATCACTGCTGATTAACACACACATAAATCTCCATCTCAAGGCCACCCACCTTGAGATACCTAACGGTCATTCAGTATCTTGCCATTCATCCACTCTCCTGGGACATCCATACAGCGCCCCCTAGTGGACACAGTGGTCACTACACCACATACCTCCCCCCTCTGTTCAAACTTGTGGGGTTGAACACACAACATTACACCAGGATCTCAAAACCGGGCACTCATTACACCTTGCCCCACAGGTCAAGAGATCCATCTCTGTCCATCATACAGCCTCCCCCGCCCCCAGCGGTCATAAGTCTTAGTTAAGCCTGAGCCTGACTCATTCAGCATCTCACAGGAACTACGGTCTCTCAACGTCGTCCTGCCAGTCGAACTACCACTTGCTGACATTCTTCGGCCATCTGCCATGTCACTTGTTGGCGGAACCCTTCGGGTCCTTACATCTTGGGTTGAAGGCGGCCGCCACTTGGTGTTCCGAACCTCTTTATTGATTCGCCGACTGTCCAGCCTCAACTGCTCAATCTCTTGCAGGTACCTGTTGTGAGTTCATTCTCTGGTTCCCCTTCTGAACTCCCTCTGGTGGTGTCGGGAGGTGGTGCGGCTGGTTTGATCGGTGGAGATCTGCCACCTGAGGATGGGGATGATGATTGGATCTCGGGATTCTCAGATTGGATTTAAGACAGCCGACACCCTATTCAGTTGCTGGTGATTCCTTCTGGCTTGTCAGCTCTTGGTTTTCAGCTCTGTTCCAGTCATCTAAAGCTAAGTTTTTCTGCTAATGTTCACACTTGATTTTGTTGGTCTATTCAGTTTTTTGGTGTGGTCAGCCAGCCCCTGCTGGGGGCTGAGCTGAATTTCCACTCTTATTTATCAGAATTTTTCCAATTGGCTTTTTTTTCCCTTAATAGTTCGGTCTCTTTTTGCTCTGTCTCATAATATTTCAGAGTGCTGATAGAGTGGGAGAAGTCTAGTGACTTCAGGGTTAATTTTGCTATCAGAAGTGTTGGACATTATTTTTGTAGGGTTTTTTGCAGGTTGCAGACAGTATCTTTCCTTTCCTTTCCTGTCTAGTTAGTTTGGGTCCCATCATTTGCTCAGCCTATTTTCCTGCCTGTGTTTGTACCTTCATCTTGTTTCACCATCAATACATGTGTGGGGGCTATCTATTCCTTTGGGGTCTGCTCTGGGGCAGTTAGTTTTCCCTTTTCTTGCTTTAGGCTCATGTAGTTCTCCGGCCGTGACGAGGCGTCTAGGAACATCGTAGGCACGCTCCACGGCTACTGCTAGTTGTGTGGTAAGATCAGGGTTCTGCAATCTGCATAGTTACCAACCTCTCTGGTTTTCTGGGGCTTAGCTTGTTTTGTATTTTTCTGCTCGGTGACCCATTCATAACAGGTACCCCACTCGATACTCCAAGAGCATCCGAAAGTTTCTCAGGCTTTCCACGGAGCCAACCACCAGGACGGGAATCCTACCCTCTTCACTGGATACCTGGTCTTCATCATCAGGAGGGATCCTCACCCTCACCACACCGGAGCTATTTACAAGGTCTTGCATTACCTTCCCGAATCTTCCAATGATTCTCCCAATCAGACCTTTGGGAACCGGAACTACCTCTTTCCACAAACCCAACCGATCCATAGCCTCTCTTGCTAACTCTAGGCGTCGAGCAGCTTTCATATTACTCCGCCTAACCAACTGTTTGACATGGAGACACTGCAGATGCATGTTTTTCAGTACAGCCACTCGCTTTGCTGTGTCTTCCCTGACTGACATTATCACCAACTGCCGAGTCTCAGGCGCCCAGTGCACCTTACACGCAGTTGGGTCGCCCTCCCAGGGCTGTGGGATACTCGGTACCGGGCCGGTATCAGTGGGATGTGTCACAGCAGCAGTGACCCGGACCGTGGCCCTGGGCGCCCAAGTAATAGGAAAATGTGAATGGTGGAATGTAGATAGATGAATAGTTCGTGACGCCACCTGTGGTGCTCGGCAAGGGAGGTGTTAAGCGGACTCTGCATGCAGATCTGCTGGGACTGATGGTATGGTGCAGCAAAGATGTAAAAGCTCCACACAGGTGAAGCTGTAGTCCCAGGGCGGTGTAGATGTGGTTGGCACGGGGATGTAGCGGTGCCGGAAAGGAAGGAAGCAGACAAGAGACAGCGAGGTGCAATTTCTGTACCTTTACTTGGCAAATGCAGTCCAGGGTCCTGATTACAGATGGTACCAGAGCAGGCTAGCCTGGAAGCAACTCAGGGATTCTCTCTCAGCAGATGGGCTGTGCAGTCTCCTTCCTAGCGCTTACTTGAGGGATTTCCAGTACTGAGTTACACTGAAGTTCCTCCTGTCAGATGTTCCCAAGAACTCTACTTGTACAGCAGACAACTGTAGCCTGTTCCAGGGACTCCTCACTCCTAAGTCCCGGCTCACTATCCGTGTTGCTGTTGTGCCCTCAAGTCTTAGATGGGAGTATTGCATTTACAGCCTTCTACTCCTCTGGTGTCTGCTGTAGGACCATCAGTGTCCATACAGCCGTGGAGACGAGGCTCCAGTTCATGCACTCTTACGGGAGATGAGCTCTTCCTCTCAGCTCTATCTCAGCGCTCCTTCCACACGTCTGCACACTTCACCCTCCGCAGACTAACCACGCACTCCCTCCCCTTGGCCCTCAGAGAGCTCTCCTCCCCTGAATTCCGGTTCAGTGTCCCCCCTGCTGGCCTGGAGTGGAACTGTGTTGTATGCATAGATTGACTGCGAGAGAGACCCGTCATTGCCTCCAAGCCTGGCATTACCCTCCCTGGAGGAAGGTAAAGCGACTGTGGTGACCATACTCCTGGGGGGTGCCACACTTTGACCACCACTTTGAAAGCCTCGTGCACACCTTCCTCAGCACAGGCCTCTTGCATGTCTTTTGGTACATCAATCACAAACTTGAAGGTCGTGGCCTTGCTCTCTTCCTGGCCAGGAGGCTCTGGCTTTACCACGGACACTTCCCTCACTACAGTTGACCCGACCGGGTGACTGTCTTCTTTAGTTCTTAGCTCCCAAACTTCACGTGATCTCATCTCCTCATGACCGTCTGCCAAGACGGGCACCAGCAGCTCCGTTTCACCACCAGTTGGACCCGCTGTTGGGCCGCTGTTCATCACTGTCAAAGTTCTTCTCCCGCAGAAGAACACATACAGTTTCTTTGAGCTCCAAGACTTCTTTCTCGAGCTCCTCAACCCTGTGCTCGGCCATTTGTCTCAGGACTCTTTCTTGTTCGAGATGTCCTTCCACTGTCTCCTTTATCAGCTGTATCTCACGATCCTGTTCTCTTTTGGCCAGCACGTGTCTCACCACTACCTCTTTAATTATATTGTCAAAGGGTACCACTGGGTCAGTCCCACCAGTCGAGTGAACCGTCCCGTTACCGTTTAACCGTGTTTTTACCCCAGTCGTCTCATCTTCCAGCCCACCAATCCGTCATATCACGAGACGTCAGGTCCGAAAGTTGGGCAGATGTACTTCTTCTTCCGGTCAGTTCTACCTCTGACCCGTCCACGTCAGGAGCCGTCACTGTCTCAGTGTCTGCTGGCCCGACAGTCGAAACGTCTCCATCGTCCGACCATACGTCATCAAACAATACAAAGTCTTGGCCCCTCTCCAAGGCATAGACTAAGTCCCGTGGTATCCCGCCCCATTGGCACTCACCACCTCTGGTCCCCTCAAACATTACTCGGTCTACTGCATAGTTCACCGTGACCCCATGTTTACAGTGAACCCTGGCGTTTTTCTCGGTCAGAGATACAACGAGAGGAGTTCCTGTCAGAGTCACCTGACTCTCTGAGTCCAGTCTACCAGAGACTCCTTCCTGGTGCAGCATCACGGTACACACCTGTGGCCCGTCATTATCCGGAAAATACATGCCGCACTCACACACTGCGGTTCCCCAGACATACCCACTGAGGCAACCAGTGCTGCCATTTCCTGAACCACCCCAATTTGGGTCACCGCCCCCTCCTGGGACTCCAACCCTTTTTGGGTTACTACCCCAATTTGGGTCACCGCCCCTTCTGGTACTCCACCCCCTTTTGGGCTACCACCCCAATTTGGGCCACCTCCCCCTTTCGGGATTTCCCCATGTCCGTTATACCAGTCTCCTTAGACCACAGTTCACACAACAGTTTGTCTCTTTTACGATACCACACAAGTCTTTGTTGGCACCACCACAGCTCCTTCTGTCACCGATCACCGACACCACCGGCTGCTGTTCACACACACAGCAGCTGGTGTCCTCTTTGTAACCTGTTGTGAGTTCATTCTCTGGTTCACCAGTTGTGAGTTCTCCTTCCAGACTCCCCCTGCTGGTAACAGGAGGTAGTTAGGCTGATTTGATCGGTGGAGATCTGCCACCTGAGAATGAGGATGACGATTGGACTTCAGGAGTCTCAGATTGGATTTAAGACAGCCGACGCCCTATTCAGTTGCTGGTGATTCCTTCTGGTTTGTCAGCTCTTGGTTTTCAGTTCTGTTCCAGTCATCTAAAGCTAAGTTTTTCTGCTAATGTTCACACTTGATTTTGTTGGTCTATTCAGTTTTTTCTGTGGTCAGCCAGCCCCGGCTGGGGGCTGTGCTGAATTTCCACTCTTATTTATCAGTATTTTGCCAATTTGCTTTTTGTCCCTTACTAGTTTGGTCTCTTTTTGCTCTGTCTCAGAATATTTCATGAGTGCTGATATAGTGGGAGAAGTCTAGTGACTTCAGGGTTAATTTTGCTATCAGAAGTGTTGGACATTATTTTTGTAGGGTTTTTTGCAGGTTGCAGAGTGTCTTTTCTTTCCTTTCCTTTCTAGTTAGTTTGGGCCCCATCGTTTGCTCAGCCTATTTTCCTGCCTGTGTTTGTGCCTTCCTCTTGTTTCACCATCAATACATGTGTGGGGGCTATCTATTCCTTTGGGGTCTGCTCTGGGGCAGTTAGTTTTCCCCTTTTCATGCTTCAGGCTTATTTAGTCCTCCGGCTGTGATGAACCATCTAGAAACATCGTAGGTACACTCCACGGCTGCTGCTAGTTGTGTGGCAGGATCAGGGATCTGCAATCTGCATAGTTACCAACCTCTCTGGTTTTCTGTGACTTAGCCTGGTTTGCTTTTTTCTCCTCGGTGACCCATCCATAACAGTAACCCCGCCGAGTTAGAGAAAGCCGCTTGTCCCCTTCGTAACCCCACCGAGCTACAGGAAGCCGCTTTTCACCTTCTTGACTCCCACTGAGCCACCGCAGGCTGAGTTGAGAAAAGAAGAAGAAAAAATAAAACACACCACAAAAAACTCACGTGTCCTGTGTGCTATTCAGGACGTACCGTCTCCACTTGAGACCATCCAACACACAGGGCGTACCAGGTGCTATTCAGGGAGCGGCCCTACTCCCAGGGTTTCCCAACACACCGGCCTCACCAGGTCCAGGGGCTTAGCGGGTGCTCTTCAGGACATCCGTCTCCGCCTGAGACTGCCCAACACTCATGCTTCACCAGGTCCAAGGTCATACCACGTGCTCCAGGGATCCGATTCTTCTCCCAGAACCTCCCAACACTGACCCTCCAGGACCTTGCTCACTGAACCCTCCAGGTACACAGTCTTTCCCACTGACCCAGGTCAGTACAACACGAACACCTGTCCGTTACCTGTGTCGGTCCCACAGGTCCTCGGATACCTCTTCTCCACAGAGGCACCCTATCAATCACCAGTCTCTTTCTCACTGACCCCGGTCAGTACAACACGGTTTTCACGACCATCACCTGCTGGCCGCGCAGGTTCTCGGACCCCTCTACCGCAGAGGTATCCTATAAGTCTCTTTCTCCTGGGGAAATGGCCGCACTGGGCTCACCGATCCGGACAGTGCCTTAATCACTAGGCCGCCCCACGGTTCCAGAACCACAGCCGGGCAGTGGCTTCCCCAATCGTCAGCCCTCCTGGCTCAGCGTTGCCCTTAGCAACTGACTTTGCAGTCCTCTTCCGTTGCTCCCAGCAACAAGGCTACAATAATGCCCATAGCTTTCTCCACCAATTGTGAAGTAGCGCTGTCATTCAAGTAGGGGATACTCGCTCAGCAGCCACAAAATCAGATCCAGCACAGGTTTTCATAAAGCATAACACAGTCCATGCGGTTTATTCCTCCTTCATAAATGCATAGAAGCAACATAAACAGCATTACAGCATAGCGTCCATTATAGCTTCACTCTGGTTAAGCCTGTGGTCACACAGGTTACTCAATGTCCATACTCAGGCTCTTCAGCCTCATCATTATCTCACCCACGTCAGGGTTTCCTCATGGCTGTTTCCCCACGCTGCAGACATCCACTCTCTTCTCTGGGACACTCACACGCTGGCAGACATGACACACAGCCACTCCACAGGCTGTTAGCCAGGAGATGCTTCTCCTAGCGGGACCTTCCACACTGGACCAACCGGGTCCCAGCATTCACCTCATGCGACCTACCCTGGCCACATTATATGGTCTATAGCCACGCCCACCGGGTCACATGACTATGACCTCATCACAGGTCCTTCACACACACATATACACTTTACAATAGCGTTATTAAACACACACCCTTGGGGGGTTTGTAGGCAACTAGTCCCTGACACATTGAACCAGCACCTCCGCAGTATCACTGCTGATTAACACACATAAATCTCCATCTCAAGGCCACCCACCTTGAGATACATAATGGTCATTCAGTATTGCCATTCGTCCACTCTCCTGGGACACCCATACAGCGCCCCCTAGTGGACACAGTGGTCACTACACCACAGTACCAATACATTTTGGATAATTATAGCTTCCTCCGTTGTGGGAACAGTTTGGGGAAGGCCCTTCTCTGCTCCAGCATGACTGTGTCTAGTGCACAATACAGTGTCCATGCAGGTATGGTGGGGGAGTTTGGTGGATGAACATGACCGGTCACATTGCCCTGATCTCAATCACATCCAACATCTCTGGGATAAAGTAGAACTGAGATTGTGAGCCTGGCCATCTCCTCCAACATCAGTGTCTGACCTCACAGATGGTCTTCAGGATGAAGGGTCACAAATTCCATCAGACAATCTTAAAAATCTTGTAGAAATCCTTCCCAGAAGATTGGGAGCTGTTATCGCTTCAAAGGGACCAACTCCACATTTAGACTTGGATGTCATATAAGTCCCTGCAGGGTGTCCGATATTTTGTCCACATAGTGTATATGGCCAGCAAAAATTTCAATGAACAGCTAATAATAATACAGCTTCATTTTAAAAGAAGGTTGAAACAAACAAGCAGCAAGTAATTTTCTGTGAGTAAAGTAAAATATAAAAGGATATATATGTATATAAAGTTATATATGATTTTTTATTTTTGTTATTGAACTGTAGCTAGATGTACGCACTTAAAGAAAAAAGTGTGCAACATACAGTACAATTCACTGTACGTAAGTTGTTTCAGTAATGCTGGCTAATTTAAACTCAAGGTGGCGCTGGAGGAACAAGTTATGCAGCCTGCGGACAGTAGTGAGGATTCCTTACATAGAGATTAACAGAGTCTAGCAGAGACCGCATATGGTGTGTCATCCATTCTTATTGAATGGCTCAGAGGTCAGCCTAGAGAAACTCTCATAGTGAAAAGTATTCTGTGTGGAAAAAATACACTTTAGTTGAACATTGTATAATATCCCATGACGATGTTTGGAAAAATCAAAATAAAAAAGTCTGTAGCTATTCATTCATTATATTTCCCTATACATTTATTTCTCATTGCTTAAATATTGCTGGCAAAGTCAAGTGTTGTATACAGGATAGATAGATAGATAGATAGATAGATAGATAGATAGATAGATAGATTTTTTTAAAAAATGTATTATTTAACCCCTTTCCGATATCGGGCTTAATAGTAAGCCGATGTTGGACTCCCTCCTTTTAATGTGGGCTCCAGCGCTGAGCCCACATCTTTTCCGAACAGCAGTCATGTGCCTCTAACAGCCGCAGGTGGAATGGCGATCCAACCGCGGCTGTTAACTAGTTAAATCAATCTATGACAGCTGTATTTAATGAGCACTTCTGGCAAGCGTGCTGGAAATCCCGCCCATCGGTGACCCTGTCACGTGATCTTGGGTCACCGATAGGTTGACATGACAACCAGAGATCTCCAGCAGACCTTTATGGTTGTCACTGCCGGATCGCTATGAGCGCCGCCCGGTGGTCGACGCACATAGGAGGAAGTGAGCAATTCTGCTGCATACAGGCGACTGACATCCCCTTTTAAAGCTATAGTTAATTGTCCAGAGCTGATTGCATCTACCAAATGAGTCTGACTCTGAAGCACCTGGCTCACCCATGCAGTACACTGCGACCTATGTAATGCTTTATTTTTCCTGTAGGGGTGCTGCAGGAGTGTTAAACACTTGCTGCCAGGATCTCATGCAGATTAAAACAGATCAGTGATTGTCCCAGTAAGATACTCTGCTATCAGCATATGACCAAGAGCAGTCAAATACATGTAATTATTACATTTTCCTTGTACTCTGTATAACATTATCATATTCCCTTTTTTTCATTGTTGTACGAACTACTATTTATAACTCTAACTATTTATAACTCTGTTATACCGAACCTTACAGTCTTTGTGGAAAATAAAAAAAAACAAGACAGATTTTCCGGATCTGGGTGGCAAGGAATCGGTAGCAGGAAAATGGAATTAGATTACAGGTCAAGTCCAGAAATCCGACTGGTTAAAAAGCCTCCACCATTTAAAAGCTGTTGTTCTATAATTTGTCATAGATGGTTTTAGAACTATGATAGAAATACTATACTTCACACTATGGAAGGGTTCTTTCTCTTTAATGACGTAGGAATCTGGCAGAATGTAAACTCTATAACTCTTCCATCATAGATTACCTGTTTCTTTTTATTTAGTTCTCCTTAGTTCTTCCTCTCTTCCTTACATAAAGTGTTTTAGTTTCTCACCATGGATTTTTGTGTCTTACGTCACACAATTCCTCTCCCCTTGTTTGCATTGTGCTGTGACCTCCCCTCTGGTCCTCAGGAGGTACGAGAAACCCCTCAACTGACTTTTAGGCTATGTGCACACGCAGCGGAACTCTCGCGGAAGTTACCGCGAGAATTCAAGAATTCCATTCCACAGGAAAATTGCATTTTAAATTCCCGCGATTTTCCCGTGGAAAAACTAGCAATTTGCAAGTGTAATTAGCTTGCAGAATGCTAGCGTTTTCCAAGCGATCTGTAGCATCGCTTGGAGAACTGATTGACAGGTTGGTCACACTCGTCAAACATAGTGTTTGATGAGTGTGACCAACTTTTCACTATTGAGGCTGCCTATGCGGCATCAGTAGTAAAAAGATCTAATGTTAAAAATAATAAAAAAAAAAAAAAAAAATCATGTTATATTCACCTTCCGGCGTCCTGCGCAGCCTTCCCGGGCCTCAGCGATGCTTCCGTTCCCAGTAATGCCTTGCGAGACCATTGATGACGTCGCGGTCTCGCGATAATGTAGCGGTCTCGCGAGGAATAGGGACCGCTACATTATCGCGAGACCGCGACGTCAGCAAAGGTCTCGCAAGGCATTACTGGGAATGAAAGCATCACTGAGGCCCGGGAAGGCTGCGCGCCGGAAGGTGAATATAGCAGCATTTTTTATTTTTTACAGGGATATGGTACCCACAGCCCGGAGGACAGTCTCCTCTCCTCTGGACCGTGGGTACCATCCGCAAATGTTCTGCTTACTTTTCGAATGGTGGGCACAGCCACATGCTGAAAGTAAGCAGAACAATGTAATCCTATGGGTGCGGGATCACCGCGATTCCGCAAAATAATGAGCATGCTGCGTATTTTTCCGCAATGCGATTCCGCCGCGGGAAAATCCGCAGCATTTGCACAGCATTGCGGAATCCCATAGGATTGCATGGGATGCTGTTTTTTTTTCGTTTTAGCTGCAAAATCGCGCTTTAAAAAGCGCCGTGAAAACGCAAAAAACCCCGCGACGTGTGAACGCAGCCTTAGGGAGTTAGTCTGTGTGCACACGCTGCGGATTCTGCTGTGGATCCACAGCAGTTTTGGCCCTGCGGATCCGCAGCAGTTTTTGCTGCGGTGTACAGTACCATAATATCCTATGGGAAATGGAAACCGCAGTGCAGATGGTGCGGATTTTTCCGCGCGGATTTGCTGCGGTTTCTAATCCGCAGAAAGAATTGCGGTTTACCATCTCCTCCATTGTAGAGGTGATAAACCGCAGGCTAATCCGCAGATAAACCACAGGTCTTTTGACCTGCGGATTTATCTGCAGATTTTGCAAAAACCGCGCGGATCAATCCGCAGCAGAATCCACAGCGTGTGAGGAGGTCTGAGGAGTAGTGTTGAGCATTCCGATACCGCAAGTATCGGGTATCGGCCGATACTTGCTGTATCGGAATTCCGATACCGACTTCCGATATTTTTTCAATATCGGAAGTCGGCATCGGAATCGGAAGTTCAAAGTTGATTGACAGCCTGACGTCATCATGATGCGCGGTGTGTGCGCATCATGATGCGCCGTCATTTCGGGCCTTCCGGGGGTCTCTGCCGGCCTGCCGGGGGGCTGTGCCGGCCTGCCAGGGGGCTGTGTGGACTGCCCGGGGTCTGTACCGGCCTGCCGGGGGGCTGTGCCGGCCTGCCGGTGGTCTGTGCACCCTGTGGGGGTCTGTACCGGCCTGCCGGGGGGCTGTGCCGGCCTGCCGGTGGTCTGTGCACCCTGTGGGGGTCTGTACCGGCCTGCCGGGGGGCTGTGCCGGCCTGCCGGGGGGCTGTGCTGATGTCCGGGGGTCTGTGCAAGCATCGTCCGATGGGACTACAAGTCCCATCTGGCGATGCCTGCTACCATGACAGTGATTGACACATTAGCCAATGATGGGACAGTAGTAGTCCCATCATCCGGCTAATGTGTTAAATGTTAAAAAAAAAAAAATACTACATACATACTACATGCATGCTACATACATACTACATGCTACATACATACTACATACATACCACATACATACTACATACATACCACATACATACTAACATACATACTACATACATACCACATACATAACACATATATACTACATGCATGCTACATACATACTACATACATACTACATACATACATACTACATATATACTACATGCATGCTACATACATACTACATGCTACATACATACTACATATATACTACATACATGCTACATACATACCACATACATACTACATACATACTACATGCATGCTACATACATACTACATATATACTACATGCATGCTACATACATACTACATGCTACATACATACTACATATATACTACATGCATGCTACATACATACTACATGCTACATACATACTACATATATACTACATACATACTACATACATACTACATGCATGCTACATACATACTACATGCTACATACATACTACATACATACTACATACATACCACATATATACTACATACATAACACATATATACTACATACATACTACATATATACTACATGCATGCTACATACATACTACATGCTAAATACATACTACATATATACTACATACATACTACATACATACTACATGCATGCTACATACATACTACATGCTACATACATACTACATATATACTACATGCATGCTACATACATACTGCATGCTACATGCATGCTACATACATACTACATACATACTACATGCTACATACATACCACATATATACTACATACATACTACATACAATACATTCATACAATACATACATAGACATACAGTACATATAACATAGAGTAACATACTTACCAATACTTGTCACATTGTTCCCCGAAGCCATTGTCTTTTACGGAATAAATATTAACATAACAAACCACAAAAATACTCACCCACGATCCGAAGCAGTCCACGAGTGTGTCCCACGACGATCTTGGGTAGAGAACTGCAGCATCAGCTGTTGCTGCCGTTCTCTACGGGCTGCAGGAATCCAATGACGGAAGGTAGGTATCCTTCCGCACTGTATTCCTCCGCCACTTAAAAAAAAAAAAGTCCCTAGTCTCACTTTATGCCATTGCTGTGTGGGAAATTCCCACGCAGCAATGGCATAAAGTGAGACTAGGGACTTTTTTTTTTTTTAAGTGGCGGAGGAATACAGTGCGGAAGGATACCTACCTTCCGTCATTGGATTCCTGCAGCCCGTAGAGAACGGCAGCAACAGCTGATGCTGCAGTTCTCTACCCAAGATCGTCGTGGGACACACTCGTGGACTGCTTCGGATCGTGGGTGAGTATTTTTGTGGTTTGTTATGTTAATATTTATTCCGTAAAAGACAATGGCTTCGGGGAACAATGTGACAAGTATTGGTAAGTATGTTACTCTATGTTATATGTACTGTATGTCTATGTATGTATTGTATGAATTTATTGTATGTAGTATGTATGTAGTATATATGTGGTATGTATGTAGCATGTAGTATGTATGTAGTATGTATGTAGCATGCATGCAGCATGCAGTATGTATGTAGCATGCATGTAGTATATATGTAGTATGTATGTAGCATGTAGTATGTATGTAGCATGCATGTAGTATATATGTAGTATGTATGTAGCATGTAGTATGTATGTAGCATGCATGTAGTATGTATGTAGTATGTATGTAGTATATATGTAGTATGTATGTAGCATGTAGTATGTATGTAGCATGCATGTAGTATATATGTAGTATGTATGTAGCATGTAGTATGTATGTAGCATGTAGTATGTATGTAGCATGCATGTAGTATGTATGTAGTATGTATGTAGTATATATGTAGTATGTATGTAGCATGTAGTATGTATGTAGCATGCATGTAGTATATATGTAGTATGTATGTAGCATGTAGTATGTATGTAGCATGCATGTAGTATGTATGTAGTATGTATGTAGTATATATGTAGTATGTATGTAGCATGTAGTATGTATGTAGCATGCATGTAGTATATATGTAGTATGTATGTAGCATGTAGTATGTATGTAGCATGCATGTAGTATGTATGTGGTATGTATGTAGTATATATGTAGTATGTATGTAGCATGTAGTATGTATGTAGCATGCATGTAGTATATATGTAGTATGTATGTAGCATGTAGTATGTATGTAGCATATATGTAGTATGTATGTAGTATGTATGTAGCATGCATGTAGTATATATGTAGTATGTATGTAGCATATATGTAGTATGTATGTAGCATGTAGTATATATGTAGTATGCATGTTGCATGCATGTAGTATATATGTAGTATGTATGTTGCATGTAGTATGTATGTAGTATGTATGTTGCATGTAGTATATATGTAGTATGAATGTAGCATGTATGTAGTATGTAGTATGAATGTAGCATGTATGTAGTATGCATGTTGTATGTATGTAGCATGTAATTTTTTTTTTTTTTTTACATTCAACACATTAGCCGGATGATGGGACTACTACTGTCCCATCATTGGCTAATGTGTCAATCACTGTCATGGTAGCAGGCATCGCCCGATGGGACTTGTAGTCCCATCGGACGATGCCTGCACAGACCCCCGAAGCCTGCACAGCCCCCCGGCAGGCCGGCACAGCCCCCCGGCAGGCCGGCACAGCCCACCGGAGCCTGCACAGCCCCCCTGGCAGGCCGGCACAGCCCCCCGGCAGGCCGGCACAGACCACCGGAGCCTGCACAGACCCCCTGGCAGGCCGGCACAGCCCCCCGAAAGGCCCGCACAGACCCCAGAGAGGCTGTACAAGGGAAAAACAGGATTTTTCTTATTCCGATACCGGAAGTCCCATAGACTTGAATGCGACTTCCGGTATCGGAATCGGCAATACCGATACTTTTTTTTAAGATCGGCCGATCCATTCCGATCCGATACTTTGAAGTATCGGACGGTATCGCTCAACTCTACTGAGGAGGTATTTTTAGCTGTATAGTCTGTACAGGTGTAGACCATGTACCGATGCTCCCCAGGATACAGCGAAACTGTGGACGAGGAAAGCAGCCGACACCAAACTCGCCAACTGAACTTTTACTGTTAAATTTAGATAGAGTGCTTCTCCAGCAACCAAAAAAAATGAAACAAGTTAAATCACACACACCCGGTCAGGACTGACCAGGATGACTGTGCTGTGTCCCTCAGTAGGCCTAGAAATAGTGACTACGATGCTATTAATTTACCTACTTGTGCACCTGCCTAAGGGTATGTGCACACGTAGTTTTTAGTCTCTGCGGATTTTGTAGAGAAAACTGCAGGAAATCCGCAGGACAAAGTGCTGCGGTTTTTCTGCGGTTTATCTGCGTTTTTTCTGCGGTTTTGCCCTGCTGTTTTACACCTCATAATGGATGAGGTGTAAAACCGCAGCGTTTCTGCACCAAACAATTGACATGCTGCGGATTGTAAACCGCAGCAAAACCGCGCGGAAAAAAACGCAGCATGTGCACAGCTTTTTTTTATTTCCATAGGAAATAAAGGTACTGTACAACGCAGCAGAATCTGCTGTGTTTCTGCAGAGCCAAAAACGCTGCGGAAACGCAGCAGAATCCGCAGCGTGTGCACATACCCTAATGGTTCATCGAGCATTTACCTGACGCTCTGGAACAATAAAATGAATGTCAGAGATGGCCTGTTAGGTATACAGCACAGCAGCTCACAAACTGAACAAAATTATTCTGAGCCCACTTCTCCACATTGGGGGGGGTAAAGGAGTATAGGAGTATTGTTCAGTCATAGTTGGCATGTGTGGTGGGGGGGAAGCTCTCCCAGGTAGAATCCACAAACCTTGATGTTCACTTTAAGAACCATGTGAGCACCATGGGGCTTCTCCCCTGAACACCTCTGTACACTCCGGTAGATTCTGCTTTAATGCCGTGGTCTCTATAAGGCACTGGAGGCTCCGGAAACTGAGTCTGCTGGACACTTGTGCTATCAAGTGCCTGTACCTGCCTGTCTAAGATTGGCGCCAAACTAACTGTCTGTGTGTGCACATTCCCATTCCCAATTTGTTCATCTAGCTGACTGCGTGGACAGATGATGGCGTGTCTCTAGCCGGCGCGTGGTACCAATGCTGACTTGCTAGAGGGCCTGCCAGTTGCGTCTCTCATACTGTCCCCTGGGGATTTCAGCTACACTCTCTCTTACTGATATCGTCACTGCAAACTTCTCTGTTGATGGTACTGGAATGGGATGGTATCCTCTGCTATTTGGTGCGCCCTGCATCTCCCTAGGACACACAATTCCACGGATGGCACTGGATGGAGATGCAGCACATCCCCCTTCTTCTAGCTCTCACCTTCTACTCCAAAATGGCCACCAATGTACACTTCCTGTGATGCACTTCCTCATTTAAGAACCATGCGAGCACCATGGGGCTTCTCCCCTGAACACCTCTGTACACTCCGGTAGATTCTGCTTTAATGCCGTGGTCTCTATAAGGCACTGGAGGCTCTGGAAACTGAGTCTGCTGGACACTCGTGCTATCAAGTGACTGTACTTGCCTGTCTAAGTTTGGCCCCAAACTAACTGTCTGTGCGTGCACATTCCCATTTCCAATGTGATCACTGCAGGGGGCCTGAGCTCATGACTTACTGACCTGCGTCTGGTCACTGTAACACTGCAGAGTTGCATCCATCTAGCTGACTGCGTGGTCAGATGATGGCGTGTCTATAGCCGGCGCGTGGTACCAATGCTGACTTGCTAGAGGGCCTGCCAGTTGCATCTCTCATACTGTCCCCTGGTGCTTTCAGCTACACTCTCTCTTACTGATATCGTCACTACAAACTTCTCCTCTGTCAATGGTACTGGAATGGGATGGTATCCTCTGCTATCTGGTGCGCCCTTCATCTCCCTAGGACACATGACTCCACGGATGGCGCTGGATGGAGATGCACATCCTCCTTCTTCCAGCTCTCACCTTCTTCTACTCCAAAATGGTTACCAACGAACACTTCCTGTGATGCACTTCCTCCTAATAATTTGTACCCCTCCCAGCCTGGGCTTCATCTAGTGCTGTCAAAGTGCAGCTCAAACCAGCACACCATGATACAAATCTCTGCCAACAGAAGAGCTGTTTTTACGTCTCCTTTCTCAACTGGGTATATCTATATATGTATCCTGTACACAATTCCCAACAAGAGTCATACAGGAGTTACATTGAAAACAGTGGTCTCCTATGGCTGGTGTTTACTACTGCGGGCAAATAGTGTTTTCAGTGTCCATGTACATTGCTGTTGAAACAGAACAGCAGCTGCAAATCGAATGTTGGTGTAAAGTAACCAGTTAATGGTGGGTGACAGTCAGAGGTATATTCCTCATCACTTCTGACAGGGACCAGTTGGGAGTTGGTGCGGCCTCTTCCTGTGGTTAAACTTCCCTTTTTACCTGTGTGTGAGTGTGTACACCTTCATAACACCTATCTGGTTAGAGTAAAATGAATGGCAACCGGTGGTAACCAGTAGCTTTGAATTCAGAATTTGGCTTTAGTTGACAAATTAGCACTGTGGGGTTTAATACTGCGCTTCCTTGCTTGCACTGTGTGAAAAATGAAGCTATTATAGAGAACCTGTCACCAAGTCAAAAGTGCACAGTTTTTTATCTTATTTTATTTCCACTGCTACCTGAGTGAGGCGGACCTTCCCCAGTTGCCTGGGGAAGCTCTAGAGAGGAGGGGCTCCCTGCTGTTGGAGGAGGGCAGAAAAAAAAAAGAGAGAGCACGTGAAGGAGGTCAGTTTGGTGCCTGGGCAGAGCAGTGCACAGACAGGTGAGCGATGCCCTTCACTCCACATCCTGACACAGAGTACCGGTGCTGCGACAGGCTGGGATGCAAGCGATCAGACGGGCAGGGACTGCTGAGCTGAGGGAATCCAGAGAGAGAGCCGTGCAGAGCAGAGCCGTGTAGAGCCATGCACACAGAGCAGAGCTGAGCCAGGTGTTGAAGCAGCCACAGAGGGTAGTGCTCCAGCCGGGAGCACCAGCACTAAGCAGATCAGTGTCCCCCGCCACCAACAGCGGGGACCAGGGAGAGCGGGAAGTGCGGTGTGTGTCCAGTGACCACCAGAGAGAACCAGGTGCCGTAAACTACATGACCTTGAGTACCGCACACGTGTATTAGACTGACACTTGCACCCTGACATTGTCAGCAGATAGTTGCCCTGACACTTGTTACCTGACTGCACCACTGAGCCATGTTGGGTTCATACAGGGCTGTGACCTGTGCCTTTGTTAGCCACCTGCAGTATATGGACTCGGGGCAGTGGAAGGTAACGGAGTGGTCGGTCTCCGGTACCTCCACTGCCCCTAGTCTGTTGTGAATTCGCTTTCTGGCCTCCCTCTGGTTATTACTGAAGGTAGTGGAGCTCTTCTGAGAGGGGGGTTGCGAGTTCTCTTTCTGGGCTTCCTCTGGTGGTTACTGGAGATAATGGAGCTGATCTGATTGACAGAGGCTTGCCACCTGATAATGAGGATGACGATTGTAGATCTGGGGTTTCAGATTGGGATTTAAGACAGCCGACTCCCTCTATCCCTGCTGATGATTTTCTTCCTGTGTTGCCTGAGGTCTGATGTCTCCAGCTCTGTCCCTGCATGTTCAGCTAAGTAGTTCATTTGCTATTCTGTTTGCATTTGATCTGGTTTTGTCTATCTCTGTTTTGTGCGGGTCAGCCATCTCCGGCTGGGGCTGTGCTGAATCACCGCCCATATGTTACTGCTTGTGCCAGTTTGTTTTGTCCCCTGTTAGATTGGTTTCTTTTTGCTATGCTTTCAGAATATACCAGAGTGCTGATATAGTAGGGGGCGAAGTCGTGCGACTTCAGTGTTTTTGAGCATCAGATGTGTTGGACTTTTTGCAGGGTTTTTTTGCGTGATTGCAGACAGTGTCTTTCCTTTCCTGTCCTGTCTAGTAAGTGTGGGCCCCATCATTTGCTCAGTCTATTTTCCTGCCTGCGTTTGTGTTTTCATCTTGTCTCACCGACAATATATGTTTGGGGGCTATCTATTCCTTTGGGGTCTGCTCTGGGGCAGTTTAAATTTCCCCTTTCTTGCTTTAGGCTTAGTTAGCTCTCCGGCTGTGCCAAGGCGTCTAGGATCATCGTAGGTACGCTCCACGGCTACTGCTAGTTGTGTGGATAGGATCAGGGGTCTGCAATCCGCTTAGTTACCAACCTCTCTGGTTTTCTGTGGCTTAGGCTGGTTTCACACTTGCGTTTTTTTGCGCTGGATTTTAGCGCTAAAAAACGCATGCGTTTTTCCCCCTATATTTTGCATGGGATGCGCTTATGTGCGCATACACATGCATTTGTATGCGTATTTCCGCGCATGCGTTTTTTTGCGGTATGCGCTCGGGCGCACAAAATGCATCCTGTTGCATTTTTTGGGCGTCCGACTTGCCTCAAAAAAACGCATGCGCGCAATGCGTTTTTTTACAGCAAGACACCCATTATAAGTCTATGGGTGCGCATATGTGCGCATTGGCATGCTTATGTATGCGTTTTTTTGCGCATGCGGGGTTTTTTTTGCCATTAGTTAGACAATGGAATTTAGGGGTTTGGGTTAGAGTTAGGGTTAGTTAAGGGGGTTTAGGGTTAGGGTTAGCTAGGGTTTAGGGTTAGGGTTTGGGTTAGGGTTAGTAGGGTTTGGTTAAGGGTTAGGGTTGGTATGGTTTGGTTAAGGGTTAGGGTTAGGGTCAGGGTTAGGGTTAGGATCAGGGTATGGTTTGGTTAAGGGTTAGGGTTAGGGTTAGTAAAGTCATGGTTTGGGTTAGTGTGAGGGGCCACCTAATGTTGGAAAAAACGCAAACGCGGTAAAAACGCACTAAAAACGCATACAAACGCATAAAAACGCTGCGTTTTTTTCATGCATGCTCATAAAAATGCTTGAAAAAACCGCAGCATTTGTATGCGTTTGTATGCGTTTTTTCAATGCGTTTTTTTGCGGGAAAAACGCACTGCAAAGAAAAGCAAGTGTGAAAGTAGCCATAGCCTGGGCCTGCTCTCCTCCTCGGTGACCCATTCATAGCACTAGTCCATATACTGCAGATGGCTAACAAAGGCACAGGTCACAGCCCTGCGAGGAGTATTCCTCTGTAACCTGTTAACCCTTGCTCTGCCTCCGTACTTGGGAAGAAAAAAAAAAACAGCATGTAAATCGCAGACTAAAATATAACCTTTAATCCATTAGGTTAAAACATGAATGGCACAGGATTGCCGGGCAGGTAGAAAAACACTTCAGAAGCAGATGACGTGTTTCGACACAACAGTCTTCATCAAGATCTGTGTTCTGGTTACAACGCATGTGAACATATACCAGGAAGTCAGACATGATTGGTCAGACAATTAACATCATTTAAATAATGAATAATGAGTGTACCATGGTAATTAAAACCAAAGAAAAAAAAAAATTTTTTAAAAACCACTTAAGGAAAACAGTATATATAGATGGAAAAATTATAAGGCAATTGTAATCAATTGTAACATTTTATCAAATCCTGTCTATAATTCAAACCTGACGGTGTCCTGGTGTTCAGTGTGAAAATCCAAAAGGATTCTCTATTAAACAGCTTGCGTTTGTGATTGCCTCCTCTCAAAGGTCTGTGAACTTTTTCTATAGCATTAAATCTAAAAGAGTCAACACAACCTTCATGGTGTTTTAAAAAATGATTTGAAGCTGCAGATGGAGCGATAGCATTCGGATTAACCGCATCATTTAAATGTCTCCTGATACGAACTTTGAGAGGGCATGTGGTGCAACCTACATATTGTAGCTTGCAAGTAATGCACTCTATTTGGTAAATGACAAATGAGGTGTTACAATTAACATAATCTTTTATATAAAAAACTGATGAATCCTGAGCTGAAAATTTTTTTTTAGTTTTTCGTGCATACTTGCACGCTTTGCATATGTTTGCACCACATTTGTAAAAACCCTTCAGGTTCAACCAATTATGTTGGGAGGAGGATTTGTCAGGATCCATGAAAACACTAGCAGATAGTAGTGAACCTAATGTAGGAGCTTTTTTTGGAACAAACCACACAGGAATTTTTAAAATTTCTCTTAATTTTTTATCCTGATTCAAAAGTGAATTTAATATGGACACGTTTAGAACTTCGGAGGAACAAAAAACGCTACTTCATCTGAGTGCGTTACAAAAAGAATCATGTGATGATAGGATTACAATTAGTGATAATTTTCCTACAAGTAATCCATTGTTCTATCCATTAAATTCTAGACCTAATGTACTTGATGGATTCCAGAATATGATTGAGAAAGAATTACAGGAATTAAAAACTAAAACCAATAACAGTAATTCTAGAAAATTTAATAATAATTTGTCTTCAGTTGAAAAAAAGGCTTTATTTGATCTTAAACAAAACAAGAATCTTATCATAAAAGAATCCGACAAGGGTGGCTCAATAGTATTAATGGATGCTAGTCTGTACAAAAAGTCGATATCTAGCGATTTAAATAATACAGATATGTATGAAAAAAATATCTAGTGACCCTACAGACCAGTATAATTTGGTTCTCTATAATTTAATACAAGAAGGTTTGCACATGAAGGCCATTGATAAAAAATTTCTGATTTTATGTTTAATGATCACCCTATTGTTCTGATTTACCATGCGCTCCCTAAAGTCCATAAGCAGGTGTTTCCACCTCCTTTAAGGCTAATTGTGGCAGGCATTGGGTCCCTGGGAGAACGACTAGGATCTTGGGTAGATTTTCATTTGCAGCCACTTGTACAGGCTCTTCCAGGATACATCAGAGATTCTAAATTTATTACCACTATCGTCAATAAATTCACCTGGAATAATGGTTTTTCATGGCTTTCTTGTGATGTTGTGGGGCTTTACCCATCTATTCCTCACAATATTGCTATCCAGAGCTTGTCTTTCTATTTGGATAAATACGGTCTCTATGATACTGCTACTTCTGAATTTATCTTACTAGCAGTCAAATTTTTGTTATCACATAATTATTTTACATTTGACGACTGTTTTTTTTTTTTTACAGAAGAGTAAAGAGTAAGCATGGGGGCCAAATTTTCACTGTCACTGGCAAACATCCTTATGGCGCATTGGGAAGAATTATTTCTATATAATGACGATAATCCTTATAGTAATAAACCGTACACCTCGTACACACGCTGCTCCGCTCCCGACATCTCGTACACACGCGGCTCCGCTCTGTACACCTCGGACACACACGGCTCCGCTCTGTACACCTCGGACACACACGGCTCCGCTCCGTACACCTCGTACACACACGGCTCCACTCCGTACACCTCGTACACACATGGATCCCCTCCGTACACCACATACACACACGGCTCCGCTTCGTACACCTCGCACACACGCGGCTCCGCTCCGTACACCTCGTACACACATGGATCCGCTCCGTACACCTCGTACACACATGGCTCCGCTCCGTACACCTCGCACACACGCGGCTCCGCTCCGTACACCTCGTACACACGCGGCTCCGCTCCGTACACCTCGTACACACATGGATCCGCTCCGTACACCTCGCACACACGCGGCTCCGCTCCGTACACCTCGTACACACACGGCTCCGCTCCGTACACCTCGTACACACACGGCTCCGCTCCCCACACCTCGTACACACGCGGCTCCGCTCCCCACATCTCGTACACACGCGGCTCCGCTCCCCACAACTCGTACACACGCGGCTCCGCTCTGTATACCTCGTACACACGCAGCTCCGCTCCGTACACCTCGTACACATATGGATCCGCTCCGTACACCTCGTACACACATGGCTCCGCTCCGTACACCTCGAACACACGCGGCTCCGCTCCCCACACCTCGTACACACGCGGCTCCGCTCCCCACACCTCGTACACACATGGCTCCGCTCCGTACACCTCATACACGTGTCTCCGCTCCATACACCTCCGCTCCCCAGACCCCGTATACACACAGAGCTCTGCTCTGTACACACACGGCTCTGCTACATCCTCCCTGTAAATCCCTCCTGACCCCACACATAATAAACTTCCCCTCATACACCTCGGACACACACGGCTCCGCTCCGTACACCTCGTACACACGCGGCTCCGCTCCGTACACCTCGGACACACACGGCTCCGCTCTGTACACCTCGGACACACACGGCTCCGCTCCGTACACCTCATATGCACACGGCTCCGCTCCGTACACCTCGCACACACGCGGCTCCGCTCCGTACACCTCGTACACACACGGCTCCGCTCCGTACACCTCGTACACACACGGCTCCGCTCCGTACACCTCGGACACACACGGCTCCGCTCTGTACACCTCGGACACACACGGCTCCGCTCCGTACACCTCATACGCACACGGCCCCGCTCCGTACACCTCGCACACACGGCTCCGCTCCGTACACCTCGCACACACGCGGCTCCGCTCCGTACACCTCGTACACACGCGGCTCCGCTCCGTACACCTCGTACACACGCGGCTCCGCTCCGTACACCTCGGACACACACGGCTCCGCTCCGTACACTTCTCACACACACGGCTCCGCTCCGTACACCTCGCACACACGCGGCTCCGCTCCGTACACCTCGTACACACGCGGCTCCGCTCCCCACATCATGTACACACGCGGCTCCGCTCCCCACATCTCGTACACATGCGGCTCCGCTCCGTACACCTCGTACACATATGGATCCGCTCCGTACACATCGTACACGTGTCTCCGCTCCATACACCTCGTACACATGCTGCTTTGCTCCCCACACCTCCGCTCCCCAGACCCCGTATACACACACAGCTCTGCTCCGTGCACACACAGCTCTGCTCCATACACACACAGCTCTGCTACATCCCCCCTGTAAACCCCTCCTGACCCCACACATAATAAACTTCACCTCATCCAGCAGCATGACAACAAGCACAGCCGAGTCCTGCATACACTGAGGGCCCTGATCATGTGACCCAACTCCTTCCCTCCTGTGACCTCATCGCAGGTCCTGTGTGTGCAGAGAAGCCCAGCAGGAGCGTTGTCATTGCTGGGATTTATCAGGGCTGCGGTGGCTGGTGGGGTCTCTGGCATGGTGAGGATGGGGTCGGTACATGGGGGACGTGGCGGCGGCCGTGGGTATCGATTCCCAGACAGCGTGATTGGGCCCCCTCGTCTCGCCAGGGCCCCGGCATTTGCCCAGGTGCCCCGGGTGCTGACGCCGGCCCTGCCCCCAGCAATCATCTGTTATCTTAGGGAAACTGTGGCATTAATGCCCCCCATATACATTAGGCTAATGTCATGTAAACCCGCCAAGAACTATAGATTCGTCTGACAGTCTAATTTGTATGGGAGCCCCAGACAATTAATTATTGGATAGTTAAGGTGTCATGCTTGGACATGGGTTATACTGGCGGACGACACAGCATACAACAATGACAGGATGGAAAAGGGAGAGGAAGGCCCTAACAGTAGAGAGCGCGGGATGGGACACCTCCTGACTCCAACCTGTGCCTGTCCCTAAGGTCCCCTAATGCCCTATGTAGGTCCTTCCCCCTGCCGCCGTGTTATGTCTAGTTCCTGATTGTCTCTTCAGTATACCTTAGCTAGTGCACTGGCCAGTAAGAACGCTAGCATCACAACTGCAGATGGTAAAAATACAGGGGATACTGACAAACACGGAACAGACAAAGAAAAAGGAACAAAATACACAGCTTAAGGCGCTACAGCAGTAAAGAATAAAGCACCAGGATTCTGAACTAGAACAGCTGCAGAAACACCATGGATACAATAGAGCTCCTCACTCCAGGCTGATCTTCATAAAATAACTCTATTACCGACAGTCAGCTGATCAGTCATGTGACTATTTAAAGGATGGCGGAAGTGGTCACCACCCACCATCAGCTGACCAGCCTAAAAGTAGCTGCCAGCAAGGATACTGACATTATCCCTTGCTGGACGAAAAGGAAAAATCAACATTTAAATTATAACAAGCCAGAGCTGCCACGAATCCAATAATGAATTATGACATAGGGATCCAGCGTGTCCAATTTCAGACTGTTACTCCTTTTATTCTCTAGAGATAAGCTGCCACGAGAGAAGTCTGGCAGCGGCTCTCTTAAAGAGAACACATGAGTGTTCGGCAAAACAAGAGAGCGAGATGGTTGAGATAGATGCCGGAAGAACATTTGGCTGAACATCCATCTAATGAGTATTGGGGGCTTTCTTCTTCAATTTCTCTGCAGCTAGGGGAAATTAGGTATTACACAGTTCCAGATCACTAAAGAAAAACCCTTATATATAAAATATAACCTTTATTAGGTAGGTACTAAAGGACACAATAAAACAAGTAACAATAAACACACTGGCGCTAGTCCACTTGAAAATGTGTAAAAGATCCCAGAGGCGGCTGGTAAAAAACAAGCTCTGTGCCGGTGCGTGTTAAAAAGAGCTGAATCAGAAATTGAAAAGGGTTCACCACGCTAACTGAGAGAAAAAAAAACTGATTACACGGATACTCACTTAATGGTGTGAGAAGGAACCCAAGGTCGGAGGTGATTCTTGATGTCAGGGATGCTTCACTCTGTTTGGTGATCCGTATATAGGAAAAACTGCTGGATAAAGTAGTAAGAATTTTTAGGATTGTAGTGACCAATAGAAAGGGTAGCAAGCTGCTACCTGGACAGATGGTACTCACTTGAGTATGTCCAGGTCCAATGGTGAATGATACCGATGTCAGATTTAGGTGATTTTAGATCCAGAATAATCTGATTTTTAACTGGGGATATAGCAGTGACAGTAAGAAGTAACAATGACAAGTTTGGCCTGAGGTAGAGATAATAGTTAAGTAACTGGAAGCTGCACTTTTTTTCTCAGTTAAGGCTCATTCACATGTCAGTATTTGGTCAGTATTTTGCATCAGTGTTTGTATGCCAAAGCCAGGAATGGAACGTACCGAGAAAAACTATAATTGAAAGACAGACTCCTGTTCTTTGTTTTGGAGACACTCCTGGTTTTGGCATACAAATACTGATGAAATACTGATCAAAAATACTGATGTGTGAATGAGGCCTTAGCGCGGTGAATCCTTTTCAATTCACGTACTAAAGGACCCTTAAAAAAGTGAAAAATGTACCAATAGTGTGAGTATATAAGGTCTAGCAAAGATTATGGTATCAGAAAGGTGCTCTGTCCATATTGGCTATGTGACTGCAGACATGTGAATCCTCACAACGAGTACACTGAGCCCTGTAAGGATTCTCCAGTGTGGGAGGACACGTGATTGCAGGTAAGTGACTTGCAAACATGAGATCATGTGCTGGCTAGATGGGCAAGGCCTTGCTCAATTCAAGAGAGGCCAGAAACAGTCTATTTGGAATGTGGCCTGAAGTATGCAAATTGCAGACTTGCTGTCAAGCATCCGCCGCTCTCGGCACTGGCACTGGAGAATCCTGACAGCATACAGTGTGTGCATTGTCAAGTCTGCAGTCACACAGAGTGAGTGCAGACTTATAGCTTTAAACTCGACAATCCATATAAAAGTCTGATCTTTCAAAATATAAAATTATGCAACTCATGTGGAAAATGCCATTAAGAAAAAAGAATAAAAACACCAGAATTGCGTCACATGAAGGGGCCCACCGAGAGTGACTGTCACTTTTTTGATTATGCAGAACACCGCATTGGAGGAGAGCAGGAAAATGCCTGCTCCCCTGCCTAACAGAGATTCTGCACACCGGCTAGCACAATGGCCAGTTGCAGAGTTTCTCTCCTGACTCCTGCAGTGAAAAGCTTTACTGACCTGAGGAGCTTCTTCCGGGTGGCAGTTTTGTGCACCCTGGGATTTGCTCAGGCACGCTGAGTCCTAGTGCCCACCCTGCATTTCTCTTAGACACTTTCTGGTCCTGCCTCACTGCCTGCAAAGTAACCTGGTAAGTGGGGATGGAATGTAAACGTAGATTGATTAAATGTAGGCATGTCATGGTCACTGGGAGGTGAATGTGAGAGGATAAGGGTATTGTGGGGGCTGAAGTGGAGAAGGGGGACAGGGCATTGGTGGGTTCACATGAGAGGATGGGGTATTTTAGGGGCTGAAGTGGCGGAGGAGGACATGGCACTGGGGGTTGTATGTGAGAGGATAGGGTATTGTGGGGGAGGAGGACAGGGCACTGGGGGTTGAATGTGAGAGGATGGGGTATTGTGGGGGTTGAAGTGGGAGAAGGGGGACAGGTCACTGGGGGGGTGAATATGAGAAGATGAGGGTACTGTGAGGGCTTAAGCGGGAGAGGGGGACAGGGCACTGGGGGCTGAATTTGAGAGGATTGGGTATTGTGGGGGCTGAAGAAGAGGAGGGGGACAGGGCACTGGGGGGCTGAATGTGAGAGACAGGAGGTATTGTGGGGGCTGAAGTGGGGGAGGGGGGACCGGGCACTGGGGGGGGCTGAATGTGAGAGGATGGGGGTATTGAGGGGGCTTAAGTGGGGAGGGGGGACAGGACACTGGGGGTGAATGTGAGGGGCAACAGAACCCTTGGGGGCTGATTATTATGCTGTTTTGTTGGTAGATTATATGCACTGTATTATAGTTGCTGTCTGGGGGCTGAAGATAGGGAGGTAGGTTGCTTTTGATACTTACCAGCTGGGTCTTATACAAGTATTAGTATAACAAGCCTCCATTCAGTAACCATGAACTGCATCACATTTAAAGGGAATCTGTCCTTCCCCCCTTCCCCTAGACGTATATGAGCTATTAATATGGGCATACAGGTAATAAAAATATGTATGCTTCATATTAATGGTCTTGTTGTGGAGAAATGTTAATGATTTCTTACAGGTTCCGGGGTGTGCGGTGCTGTAAGAAATCCCTGCCTCCTGTCTTCATTGTAATACCTACCCTTTCCCATCAGCGTCAGTTACGGCCCTGAAATCCCGTGCCTGCGCCCTGCACTTCCTCGGAAATACACATCTTATCCTCCCTTCTATGGGCACTACATTCAGGGATCTTCTGTGCAGATGCTGGCGACTTCTGCTCCAGTGACCTCCGGTGTTTTTGCCGATAAGGTGCTCTCCTCACTTTCTCCCTGCATAGTCATCGCCATGTACACATGGTTCCTAGAAATGACTGTGCAGGGAGGAAGTGGGGAGAGCATCTTATTGGCGCGCACACTGGCGGTCACAGCGACTCGCCTGTGCAGAGGATCCTAGGATGCAATGCTCTTAGAAGGGAGGAAGAGGTTCAGATTATGGTGACTCGCAGGGCGCAGGATTCCGACATCATAACTGACATACATTGGAGGGAGGTAGTATTATAATGAGGGCAGGAAGCAGGGATTTCTTACAGCATCGCATGCCACGGAGCCTGGAAGAAATCATTAACATAAAGAAAGAATATAACATTTATCAGCAACAAGACGGTTAATATGAAGCATATAGGTAGGGCTAGTGTAACATTTCTATTACCTGTATCCCATATTAATAGGTTATACATCTCCCGGAGGTGACAGATTCCCTTTAAAACACCACTGCAGCATTTTTATTTATTTCACCACTAGAGTAGTGCCTCAAATTCCAAGAGCTCTATCGACTGTCTGATACTCACCTTCCGGCGTTTTCATCTGTTTTCACCTCCACTCGGCTCCATCTCCTGCAGTTTGTGCCCTATCCGCTGCTCCAGTGTTTCATGGAGCGGCACAGAGGTCTCTAATCGATTTAAGTATATGAGAGCCTCGCTCTAGCCTCATTCTCACCTCTTTCTGTCTTTCATATGTAAGGGGTGGACTGACCTATGGACCTGTCTGATAAAGAGGGAAATGTAAAAAGATGATGTATACAATGCTTTATTCTGGCTTGTATGTATATGTGGGGGACGACAGCTAGAAATAGTGAAAGATGGTGTAGTACCGGGTTTTGACCACAAGATGGGAACATAGAGTAGAGAGAAACGGACTCAATAGCAAGCCTTAGGCTAGGGAAACTGCATAGTCATGATGGGCGGAGTTACGGGACTGGGAAGGGGATTTCCAGAAGGAGAAGATATAAGGGAGAGTCCCAGAGGCAGGGCAGATACCCAGGAGGAGAGAAGCGGGAAGAGCTTAGGAGAGGACGGAAGGAGAAGCTCGGGAAAGGCAGAAGAGAAAGAGACGGTTACTTAGAGAGGGGGGGGGTGGCCCTGAGAAGACAGCCGCAGGACAGGATGGCAGTGACTAACAGAGGGTCTGGGGTACTGGACGGCTGGACACCGAAGAGTGAGTAAGTGTTACAGCGGGCAGACTCAGCCAGGGGGAAGCTGTTATGATTGAGTCACCGTAGGAGGCAGACACAAAAATAGAAGCTACGTCCAGAAAACCAGAGAAGTTGGCAACTATCAGATTGCAGACCCCTGAACCTATCAACACAACTAGCAGTAGCCGTGGGGGGTTCCTACGATGCCCTAGACCCCTCCATCACAGCCGGAGCGCTAAATAGCCTAAAGACAGAAAAGGAAATCTAAACTGCCCCAGAGCAGACCCCAAAGTAAAAGGCAGCCCCCAACATATAATGACGGTGAGCCAAGATGAAGAAACACTCACACAGATAGAAAGATAGGCTGAGCAAACGATGGGGCCCAAGCTAGCTAAACAGAACAGGAAAGGAAGGTTGCTGTCTGAAATCTGCCAAAACCCTATCAAAGACATAAGCCAACAAGCTGATATGAAAAAGACCCTGAAGCAGCTAGGCTTCAAAAACGAAATCAGCACTCAGGTATTTTCAGAAGACAGAGCTAAAGGAATTCAGCACACCCCAGCAGGGAATGGCAGAAATCCAGAAAAACAAAGCAAAACAAAGTCTAAGCACAAATGCAAAAAGCAGAGCAGAAAACTTAGCTTTAGAGGAGCAGGAATTCAGACTGGTCTCCAAGGATCCCACAGAGAAATCACCCGCAGGGCAGAAGGGCGTCGGCAGCCTTATATCCAGTCAGTAACTCCACTCAGCCAGTCATCATCATCAGACTCAGGTGTTTGATAATCAGGCTCACTACCTTTCTTTACCAGAAGAGGGAGTTCCTCAGGCCTCAGTAGTGAAGGGGAAAATGAACTCACAACAGTACCTCCCCCTTGAGGAGGGGTCACCGAACCCTCAACCACGCCACCAGGGCGATCAGGGTGAGCCCGATGAAAGGCACGCACCAATCTTTTGGCATGAATATCAGAGGCAGAGACCCAGGAATTATCCTCCTGACCATAACCCTTCCACTTAACCAAATACTGGAGTCTCCGTATAGCCAGACGGGAATCCAGTACTTTCTCTATCTCATATTCCGTGTTACCTTCAACCAATACAGGGTCTGGAGGTGCCACCCCCGGAACAACAGGTTCAACAAACCTCTTCAACAAAGATTTATGGAACACATTATGGATTTTAAATGTGACAGGAAGAGCCAAACAAAAAGAGACCGGATTAATAATCTCCAAAATCTTGTAAGGTCCAATAAATCTAGGCTTAAACTTAGGAGAAGCCACCTTCATAGCAATATTTTTAGATGATAACCACACCATATCACGAACCTAAACTGGGGACCAATGGTCCTATGTCGGTTGGAAAAACGCTGGGCCTTTTCCTGGGAGAGAGATAACTTATCCACCACTTGGTCCCAGATCTGGTGCATTCTCTACACCAGTGGTCTCCAACCTTTTTTGCACCAGGGACCGGTTTCAAGCAAGACCATTCTTCCATGGCCCGGCAGGGCGGGAATGGAGGTGTGGCAGGGGCGGGGCTTTGGTCATAAGGGGGTGGGGCTATGGACACGGTTGTAGTGTAGCAGTGCATACTTATAATTAAATAACATTTATAATGTGACTCAACTCACCATAGGTTTTGAATGAGTGCTCCATCACCCCCTTCTCCCCATCATTGCCTTCACCCCATCACTCCCCTCTCCCCATCATTGCCTTCACCCCATCACTCCCCTCTCCCCATCATTGCCTTCACCCCATCATTGCCTTCACCCCATCACTCCCTTCTCCCGATCATTGCCTTCACCCCATCACTCCCCTCTCCCCATCATTGCCTTCACCCCATCACTGCTGTCTCCCCATCATTGCCTTCACCCCATCACTCCCTTCTCCCCATCATTGCCTTCACCCCATCACTGCCGTCTCTCCATCACTCCCCTCATGGCCTTCTCCTCATGTCCCCATCTCCTCCAGGGCCAGGCTACACAAACACAGACCAACACACACACACACACACAGACAGACATACACACACACACAGACACCACCTCTCTCCTCTCACCTGCCCGCCGCCCGCGCTTCCTCGCTCTGACACAGCAGCGGCCGCGCTCCTCTCTGTGTCAGTCAGCGACAGGAAGCGCAGGCGGCGGGCAGGAAGCTGGACGGGTCCTTGCAGCTCCACTCCTGCTATTCCCTCTTGCAGGCAGCGGAGCCGCTTGGATCGCTCCCTGGCCGCCGCTAAGAACTGCTGCGCGCCGCCCCAGCCCCCGCTACGCCACTGACCGCCCCTGGCTCCCCTTGTGTCCGCGGACCGGCAAGGGCACTGCAGCGGCCCGGTGCTGGGCCGCGGACCGGCGGTTGGGGACCCCTGCTCTACACCACAGTGTCAACACCTGGACAGGCAGAGGGCTCCACCTGCCCTGAAGAAAATCGAGGATGAAACCCAAAGTTACAAAAAAAAGGTGACATCAAAGTGGCAGAAATAGCTCTATTATTTAAAGCAAATTTGGCCAAGGGCAAAAATGAAACCCAATCATCCTGATCAGCAGAAATAAAACATCTCAAATATGACTCCAAGGTCTGGTTTGTTCTCTCTGTCTGCCCATTGGTCTGAGGGTGAAAAGCAGAGGAGAAGGACAACTGAATTCCCAGCTTGGAACAGAAAGTTCTCCAAAATCTAGACACAAACTGGACTCCTCTGTCAGATACAATGTTCTCAGGAATCCCGTGCAAGCGAACCACCTGTTGTAAAAACAGGGGCACCAACTCAGAGGAAGACGGCAACTTAGGGAGTGGTACAAGATGAACCATCTTAGAGAACCTATCACAAATCACCCAAATAACAGTCATCCTGTGAGAGACAGGCATATCAGAGATGAAATCCATTGAAATATGGGTCCATGGCCTCTTGGGGACAGGCAAAGGCATCAACATCCCACTAGAGCGAGAACACGTTTTAGACCGGAAGCACGTCCCACAAGACTGCACAAAATTCCTGACATCACGAGACAAGGAGGGCCACCAAAAAGACCGACTCACCAGATCTCTAGTACCAAAAATACCTGGATGACCAGCCAAAGCAGAGCAATGAACTTCAGACATCACTCTCTTCTTCCACTGGTCAGGAACATACAACTTTCCACTGGGACAACGCTCAGGTTTGTCCTCCTGGAACTCTTCCAGAGCACGTCTCAAATCGGGCGAGATGGCAGAAAGAACTACCCCTTCGCCTAAGATGGTAGCAGGCTCGGTCACCACAGGAGAATCAGCAAAGAAGCTCCTAGAGAGGGCGTCTGCCTTGACATTCTTAGTTCCAGGAAGAAAAGAAACCACAAAATCAAAACGTGTAAAAAACAAGGCCCACCTAGCCTGTCTAGGGTTCAAGTGCTTAGCCGACTCTAGGTAAATCAAATTCTTGTGGTCAGTGAGGACCACGACTTGATGCTTAGCTCCCTCCAACCAATGTCTCCACTCCTCAAATGCCCATTTCATGGCCAACAGTTCCCGATTCCCCACATCATAGTTACGTTCAGATGGAGAGAACTTTCGGGAAAAGAAAGCACAGGGATTCATTTTAGATGTTACAGGATCCTTTTGGGACAAAACAGCTCCTGCACCAATCTCAGAAGCATCCACCTCTACCTGGAACGGAAGTGAGACATCAGGTTGCCGCAAAACCGGGGCGGAGGTGAATCTTCGCTTCTGCTCCTGAAAGGAAGAAACAGCCTCCGGAGACCAATTTAACACATCAGCACCCTTCTTAGTCAAATCAGTCAATGGCTTGGCAATACTAGAAAATTTTGCTATAAATTTCCGATAAAAATTAGCAAAACCCAAAAACTTCTGGAGGGCCTTCAAAGAAGTGGGCTGAACCCAATCGTAAATGGCCTGTACCTTGGCCGGGTCCATTTCAATAGTTGACGGGGACAAAATAAATCCCAAAAAAGAAATCCTCTGTACTCCAAAAAGGCATTTAGATCCTTTGACATACAGGGAATTCTCCCTCAAGATCCGGAACACAGTCCGAATATGTTCCACATGAGAATCCCAATCCTTGGAGAAGATCATAATATCATCCAGATAGATAATCAAAAATTTATCGACAAAATCTCGGAAAATATAGTTCATGAAGCACTGGAAGACAGAAGGGGCATTAGTGAGCCCAAAAGGCATCACCAGGTACTCAAAATAGTAACATAGTAACATAGTTATTAAGGTTGAAGGGAGACTTTGAGTCCATCTAGTTCAACCCATATCCTATCCTAACTTGCCCTAACATGTTGATCCAGAGGAAGGCAAAAAAAACCCATGTGGCAACAGTAAGCTTCACATTGGGGAAAAAAATTCCTTCTCGACTCCACATACGGCAATCAGACTAGCTCCCTGGATCAACGCAATATTAAGGAGACTAGTGTATATACCCTGTAATATTATACTTTTCAAGAAAGGCATCTAGTCCCTTCTTAAATTTTAGTAGTGAATCACTCATTACAACATCATATGGCAGAGAGTTCCATAGTCTCACTGCTCTTACAGTAAAGAATCCGCGTCTGTGAGTATGCTTAAACCTTCTTTCCTCCAGACGTAGAGGATGCCCCCTTGTCCCCGTCACAGGTCTAAGAGTAAAAAGATCATTAGAAAGGTCTTTGTATTGTCCCCACATATATTTATACATTGTAATAAGATCACCCCTAAGCCTTCGATTCTCCAAACTAAATAACCCCAAGTGTAATAACCTGTCTTGGTATTGCAGACCCCCTAGTTCCCTAATAACCTTGGTCGCTCTTCTCTGCACCCGCTCCAGTTCAGCTATGTCTTTCTTATACACCGGAGACCAGAACTGTACACAGTATTCTAAGTGTGGTCGCACTAGTGACTTATATAGAGGTAAAATTATGTTCTCCTCATGAGCATCTATGCCTCTTTTAATGCATCCCATTATTTTATTTGCCTTTGCAGCAGCTGCTTGACTCTGGCCACTAAATGTGAGTTTGTCGTCCACCCATACACCCAGGTCTTTTTCAGTGACTGTTTTGCCCAGTGTTTTACAATTAAGCACATAATTATACAACTTGTTCGTTCTACCCAAGTGCATGACCTTACATTTATCCCCATTAAAGCTCATTTGCCATTTATCAGCCCAAGCTTCTAGTTTACATAAATCCTCCTGTAATATAAAATTGTCCTCCTCTGTATTAATTACCCTGCAGAGTTTAGTGTCATCTGCAAATATTGAAATTCTACTCTCTATGCCCCCTACAAGGTCATTAATAAATATGTTAAAAAGAAGCAGGCCCAAAACTGACCCCTGTGGTACCCCACTGCTAACCGTGACCCAGTCCGAGTGTGCTCCATTAATAACCACCCTTTGTTTCCTATCCCTGAGCCAGCTCTTAACCCACCTACACATATTTTCCCCTATCCCCATTGTTCTCATTTTATGTATCAACCTTTTGTGTGGCACCGTATCAAAAGCTTTTGAAAAGTCCATGTACACCATGTCCACTGCATTCCCTTGGTCCAGTCCGGAACTTACCTCTTCATAAAAGCTTATCAGATTAGTCTGACAGGAACAGTCTCTTGTAAACCCATGTTGATATTGGGTCATAAGGTTATTCTTCTCCAGATACTCCAGTATAGTATCTCTTAGAAAACCCTCCAGGATTTTACCCACAGTTGAGGTTAAACTTACTGGCCTATAATTTCCAAGTTCAGTTTTTGTCCCCTTTTTGAATATTGGCACCACATTTGCTATACGCCAGTCCTGTGGTACAGACCCTGTTATTATGGAATCTTTAAAGATTAAAAATAGTGGTCTATCTATGACTGTGCTTAATTCCTGCAGTACTCGTGGGTGTATCCCATCCGGGCCCGGGGATTTGTCAATTTTAGTGATTTGTAGACGCCGCCGTACTTCCTGCTGGGTTAAGCAGGTGACATTTAATGGACAATTTTTATCCCTGATCATGTTATCCGTCATGGGATTTTCTTGTCCCTCCGGAGTATTAAACGCCGTCTTCCATTCATCCCCATGCTTAATGTGAATAAGATTATATGCCCCCCTGAGGTCAAGCTTGGTAAACCAGCAAGCACCTTTAACTCTGGAGAATAGATCAGAAATCAGGGGTAACGGATACTGATATTTAACAGTAATTTTGTTGAGGGCACGATAATCAATACAAGGTCTTAATGATCCATCCTTTTTGGCTACAAAAAAAAACCGGCACCTAAGGGTGACGAGGATGGTCTAATATGACCCTTCTCCAACGCCTCCTTAATATAGGATCGCATAGCCTCGTGCTCGGGTACAGATAAATTGAAGAGCCGACCCTTGGGAAATGTACACCCCGGGCTCAGTTCAATTGCACAGTCATAACTCCTATGAGGAGGCAGAGACGCAGACTCATTCTCACTAAATACATCATAAAAGTCCGCCAAATAATCAGGAACATCATGCGACTGAGGAGAGGTAGAAAACACCGGAGCCTCACTAAAGGCACACCGAAAACCCCAACTCACCACAGACACAGATTTCCAATCCAAAACTGGATTATGAATTTGTAACCAGGGAAACCCCAGAACAATAGTATCATGCAGATTATGCAACACCAAAAATCTGCAATTTTCTTGATGGTCTGGGGTGACCCGCATTACCAACTGGGTCCAAAACTGAGGTTTATTTTTAGCCAAAGGAGTAGCATCAATCCCCCTCAAAGGGATAGGCGTCTGCAGAGGTGTCAACGGAAATCCACAACGTTTAGCAAAATCCAAGTCCATTAGGTTTAGGGCTGCTCCCGAATCCACAAAAGCCTTGGCGGAAAATGTGGACAGGGAGCAGATCAGAGTAATAGCCAGAAGAAACTTAGGTTGAACACCACCAACAGAAAACGTGTGTGCAAAGCGTTTCTCTCGTTTAGGACAGACAGAAATAATATGCGAGGCATCTCCACAGAAAAAACACAACTTATTACGCCTTCTGAACTCCTGACACTGCTCTCTGGAAAAAACTCTATCACATTGCATAGGTTCAGACATTTGTTCAACAGGTGGCAACACCTCTCGTGCAGCTTTGCGTTCACGCAAACACCGATCAACCTGAATGGCTAATGACATAGAATCGTCAAGACCAGAGAAAACAGGAAATCCCACCATAGTATCTTTTATGGCTTCTGACAACCCCTTCCGAAAGAGAGCAGCCAAGGCATTATCATTCCAGGTAGTAAGTACTGCCCACTTTCGGAATTTTTGACAGTACAATTCTGCAGAATCACGACCCTGGTTCAATGCCAGCAGGGTCTTTTCAGCCTGATCAATGGCATTAGGTTCGTCATACAACAACCCCAAGGCCTGAAAAAATGCGTTCCCATTAGTCAGAATAGGATAATCTGGTTTCAAAGAAAACGCCCAATCCTGGGGATCGCCACGCAGCAAAGAGATGACAATTTTAACCTGCTGCGCGGAGCTCCCTGACGAGTTAGGCTTCAAGGCAAAAAATAATTTACAATTATTTTTGAAATTCAAAAATTTAGACCGATCCCCAAAAAATACATCAGGTGTAGGAATCTTTGGTTCAGCAGCATGTGAATGAGCAAGGTAGGCGGAAATTCCCCGCACTTCCGCAGCGAGCTGCTCCACACGATCAGACAATTGCTTTATCTCCATTGAGAGAAAAAAAAATTCCCCCTACGGCCTCAGAGATATAGAGGAAAAAATATACACACTTTTTTTTTTTTTTTTTTATACAATTCTTTCCTGCTATTGAGTACCCTAGGATCTGCGGTATGGCGGGTGATTCTGTTATGATTGAGTCACCGTAGGAGGCAGACACAAAAATAGAAGCTACGTCCAGAAAACCAGAGAAGTTGGCAACTATCAGATTGCAGACCCCTGAACCTATCAACACAACTAGCAGTAGCCATGGGGGGTTCCTACGATGCCCTAGACCCCTCCATCACAGCTGGCGCGCTAAATAGCCTAAAGACAGAAAAGGAAATCTAAACTGCCCCAGAGCAGACCCCAAAGTAAAAGGCAGCCCCCAACATATAATGACGGTGAAGCAAGATGAAGAAACACTCACACAGATAGAAAGATAGGCTGAGCAAACGATGGGGCCCAAGCTAGCTAAACAGAACAGGAAAGGAAGGTTGCTGTCTGAAATCTGCCAAAACCCTATCAAAGACATAAGCCAACAAGCTGATATGAAAAAGACCCTGAAGCAGCTAGGCTTCAAAAACTAAATCAGCACTCAGGTATTTTCAGAAGACAGAGCTAAAGGAATTCAGCACACCCCAGCAGCGAATGGCAGAAATCCAGAAAAACAAAGCAAAACAAAGTCTAAGCACAAATGCAAAAAGCCGAGCAGAAAACTTAGCTTTAGAGGAGCAGGAATTCAGACTGGTCTCCAAGGATCCCACAGAGAAATCACCCGTAGGGCAGAAGGGCGTCGGCAGCCTTATATCCAGTCAGTAACTCCACTCAGCCAGTCATCATCATCAGACTCAGGTGTTTGATAATCAGGCTCACTACCTTTCTTTACCAGAAGAGGGAGTTCCTCGGGCCTCAGTAGTGAAGGGGAAAATGAACTCACAACTTGAAGCGCTGTGGCCGTGGACCTTACGGCAGCCACGGTGAAGGAACCTGGAGGGGCTTTGCCAATAGGAACAGCAGGAGGTGACGGGTACCCTGTCCTGGGGGCAGAAGCTGTCGTGCATGCCGTGGATGTCAGGAGGACACCCAATAAGGTTTGGACCTGATTGAACGGATTTCTGCGTCTGTATCCAGTCTGTTCCACAGCCGAAAGTGACCACCCCACATTCGGCACACGTACTACAACGTGGCATAGTTGGCAGGATCCATCACTGCCTACCCCACCAACCACCTCCCAGTCGGCACAAATACTAAACATAGACTTACATTCAGAGCTTGTGACGTAGCTTCTATCTTCTCGCCAGTCAAAAGCTGCTCTCACAAGATGGAGCCGCAGGACTGGAGCGGTGCCAAAAAAACTGTGAATACGCCGTAGGATGAGTATATGACCGGGGCAGGGGACTTGCGTTTAAACCACCACTTTAATAATAAGTCATTTATTATTATAAAGATAATTACGACTTGGAATAAATGTCTGCAGTCACTTTATGTGACTGCAGACTGCTTAATCATGACAGGGAGCGCCTGCTGCATGAGCCCACAATATCACTGGCGTTATCAGGCGGTCATGGATCCAATGTTTGCTATGTGCATGAGTCGACTAGAAAGGTTTGGTTTCTCTCAATAGAAGAGAATTGAGAGAAGGCAAAAGAGTCATCACATGACCACCTGCTGACATCAGCGATGCTGGGGCCATTGTTACTGTACATGAGGGGACTTGGGACATTATTAAATGGTAAGTGGGGACTTAAGCATTATTGTTATTGGGAGTATTGTGACCATACAAGTTGCATTATGGGGTATTATTATTTTTTATGGCCAAATTGTGGAGGGCATTAGCACAGGGTATTAATATTTTTAAGGGAAATTTTACTATCTAGAGAGCATAAAGGAGTCATTATTACTATGTAAGGGGCACAGTGGTGGCATTACTATGTGGTGAGATAAGAGGAGCCGTTATTGTACCACACAGTAGATGTAGGACACATTGCAGCAGCAGCTCAGTATTGGGGTAACAGCAGGATGAGGAGTTTGTGCAGGTTGGCATAGACATGGACGGTGCAGGAAATATGAGAAGTCAGATGTGTTGTTGTTATCTCTGCAGTCGAGTCCTGGGTGGAAGAAGTTGTCATGTTGGTCTGGGCCAGATGGAAAAGACGAGAAATGTGAATGACTCCATAAGAAGGAATGTCAGCTGTAAGTCACCATCAATAACTGTACTGTGATCTCTTATATGGTCTGCAGGATGGGTATCTACCCCTATATGGTCACCATATAGTGATATCAGTGTTCGTTTTTGTATATAGATTTATTTTCACTCACAGCACGGTCATCTGCTGATGTTCCCCTATACTTACTATTAGGGTGCGCCACCGTAGCTGTAGTCAGGATTACCTGGTTAGGGGTCCACTGAGATTTTTCGGCCCCCCCTCCCCAAGATGAAACCCTAGCTACGCCCCTGGTCACTCCCTTCGGTCTCCGGTGAAAAGTGACCTGCTGGGAAACCCCATTGTTTTATGGATCTGTGCGGATATCACATTTCAATACAAGTCTATGACAGCCTCATTCTAGCTTTGTTCTGGCTCTCATAGACTTGCATTGAGAGCTTGTGAAGTAGATTCTGACTTCCAGCCAGTCAGAAGCTGTGCTCTTATGATGGATTCGAGTGACTGGAGCGGTGCCAAAAAATGGGGAAGAAGCCGGATGGTGAGTATATGACCAGGGAAGGGAACTAGCATTTAAAGTGCCACTCCAACGGTGGAGTGGTGCTTTAAAAAAGAAAATATAATCTCAATAAACACAGATCCGCACTGTTCTTGTATATATTAGGTATAGTTTCAAACCAATACTAAATGTTATTACTTGATTTACTTTATAATCACACAATAATTGGAAAGTTTCACCTCCGTACTAGAAATCCTGATTCTTCTTTGGGTATTTCCATATAATTCTAAGCATGACGATTATCACATCAAAGGGAACACGTTTATTCAGTAAATGAAATGCAATTTCTTTCATCTCTATTGATCTTTGATTAAATTGGTTACTGTAAATCTAGTCTTTCTGTATTAGTCAGAATCATAGCCCCAGGTCATCCTTCTGTTTATTCTCTAATGATTCTTTAAATATCTTTCAAATCTGACATTGAATTTATGTTTTTATTTCATATCCTATGTATCCCGACAATAAATCAGGTGCCAGCATGTGGCTCATTATCAGTGGTAGAACTTGAAGCTTGTCGACCCCAATGAAAATCTCCAGCAGTCCTCCCCCCAATTATTCTGGGTCTTGTTACATGGGCCAAAGGGACTATTTGGGCCTCTTTGGCTCCAGGGCCCGGATACAACAGCAACCCCTGCACCTACTATAGTTACGCCCCCGCTCACTGAAATTGGCTTTGCAACAATGGTTTATAGGCATATCATAGGGCGGGAAATTGCAGTAGTTATGGAAACAGTTAAACAGCATGAAACAGTATAATAAGAAGTAAATTGTACAATGCAGAACATATAAGGAGTCTTAAAGTTCACTTTAAACGTTAGTGAAGCGACAACAACTGAAAGGAGTTTGCATGTTCTCCCTGTGTTTGCGTGGGTTTCCTGCGGGTACTCTGGTTTCCTCCCATATTCCAAACACATACTGATAGGGAATTTAGATTGTGAGCCCCATCAGGGACAGCGATGATAATGTCTGTAAAGTGCTGCAGAATATGTTGGCGCTATATAAATTAAGAGATTATTATTATTATGCTTATTTCCCTCTAATAGGGGTGAAATACCTGTTCCTGAGAGAACTACTGTATTGGCTCTTACTGGACCAATGTTCATCGATTCTTCCCGCTAGGCCACAAGTCCTCCTAACAAAGTCTACCAAAACACATTGGGTCTCCATCGCTTCAATTGATCCCCGCCCTGTCCGCTGTCCTAGCGCAGGCAAACCCCTGTACTGTACGTCAATGCTGGAAGCGACGGCCTGGCTCACTCGTCGACTGTTCACCACAGCAGCTGTTCCGTCAGACAAAGTCTCCTCACAGCTCTTTGGCGCGTGACCGCTGGCAGGAGTCTCTCGGGTCCAAAAGGGTGAGGGCTGGGCTCTGGCTCCTGACTGGCATTGTCAGGGCTCTGGGTATTGACCAGCACGAGTCTGGGATTTGGGCCTTTATTGGCATAGTCAGACCTCTGGTATTACCAGCGTAGACTGGGTCCTCGGATCTTGACTTGCATAGTCTGTATTCCTGGTCTGACCATTTATACTCAGGAACTCAGTCATCAATGTCACCTGATTAGTTGTCACATCCAAACTCATCCTCCCTGCAACTCTTCCTCTTTCGATGGTTTTGTACGGTCCCGTCTGAACGGTAGATGGCAGTCTTCTCACCCCAATGACACACAGCGCTGGGGCTCTTCAGGATTATTGTCGCCTACTCTTACATTCCTCGTTCCTTTAGCTCACCAGTCCTAGGGCGAGTAGGATTTCTGAAGGCTTGGAGTTTCCCCAAAGATAGCCCAATTTCTGCCAGAAGTTGGGTGCACTCCCAGATTTTCTGCTGTATCTGTTTCAGAGACGGGGCATATTTCAGTGTAACACCAGTGTTTCTTCGTCTTCCTTAGGCTGGGCCTCATAGACTGGATTATCCGGGTGAATCATTCTCACTACTCGGTAAGGCACTAGCTCCCAGTAGTGATCCAGCTTAATATTGGGCTTGCACTGGCACATGGTCTCCTGGCTGGACCTGTTCACCCAGTGTTGAGGGCCTGCCCAAATGTTCCACTTCTCAAAACGTCTGCTTTACCAGATGCTTCACAGTCTGGGGTCGGTGTCAGTGTTCTTGGACCAAGGTACTCGGACTGCTGTCCAAGCAGTGGTCTTCCGCATCCAGCTCCAACTCGGTAATCTCCCATCCATTCCACCCGTACAACAGCATATATGGCATGTAGCCAGCAGATGCGTGGACTCAATTATTGTAGACCCACACAAACTCTGAGACATGTTCAGGCCACTTCATCTTCTTGTCTTTCTCTAAGATTCGTAACATTTGTAATAAGGTCCAATTGAGGCATTTGTAGGCTCTGTTCTCCTGTGGGTGATATGGGGTGGTTCGAGACTTATCGATATCGTAGAGATGGTGTAGCACTTCCATTACTCTTCCTTGGAAGCAGACCCCTTTGTCTGAATGAATCCTTTTCGGGCACCCATATACGAGGATGAAGTTCCTGCAAATGGCTCTGGCCGCTGCTTCTGTTGTCTTGACCTGAGTTGGGGGTCACCACCGTGAACTTGGTGAAGTGGTCGGTCATCACCAAACTATATTCACATCTGTTGTGAGATGTCCCGATCATTAAGTGGTTGATTATCAACACCTCCAAAGATGCGGGGGTCTGTATAGCTTGGATAGGGGCAGTTTGCTCTGGAGGTTTGTTCAGCTCGCAATGGCAACATCTTCTGCAGGCCTCTTTGACCACCTGTACTGTACCACTACCACAGGAAGTACCTTTACTGTACTACCACCTGTCGTAGTGTGAAGTATCCACAATCAATAATTGTTTGGGGAGCCATGTCATCTGCTGGTGTAGATCCACTGTGTTTTATCAAGACCAAAGTCAGCGCAGCCGTATACCAGGAAATTTTAGCGCACTTCATGCTTCCCTCTGCTGACAAACTTTTTGAAGAAGGAATTGCTTTCTCCAGCAGGACTTGGCACCTGTCCACACTGCCAAAAGTACCAATACCTGGTTTAAAAACAACAGTATCACTGTGCTTGATTGGCCAGCAAACTCGCCTGACCTTAACAACATAGAGAATCTATGGGGTATTGTCAAGAGGAAGATGAGAGACACCAGACCCAACAATTCAGATGAGCTGAAGGCTGCTATCAAAGCAACCAGGGCTTCCATAACACCTCAGCAGTGCCACAGGCTGATCGCCTCCATGCCACACCGCATTGATGCAGTAATTGATGCCACGGAGCCACGATCAAGTATTGAGCGCATTTACTGAACATACATTTCAGTAGACCAACATTTCGGATTTTAACATAATTTTATTAAGCTGGTTGTCATGATCTCAGTGCGGGTTTGACTCGCACATGTGGGGTTAATGTCTGGAACCAGTGCTGATGACTGGCACTTCTGAGGTTTAAGGTTATGATCCCAGTGCAGTGCAGGCTTACCTGCACACCTGGGGCTCATTACTGTGGCCTCTCCCTGGCTCTGGGAAGGCTTCTTATAGCCTCAGGAAGCTCCTATCCCCGTCAGTTATACTTTCGCCCTTGGCAGAGTGTGTTGACCCCTGAGTGTGTTTGTGCTGTGTTCTTGTTTGCCTGATAACTTGGTGTACGACTCGGCCTGTTCTCTGGATACTGCTTGTTGGATTCTGCTTGGTACCTTCTATGTCTGTTTGGCTTTGACCACTGCCTGTCCTCGACTATCCTTTCTGTCTCATCCCTGGTACTTTACTGTTATCTCTGTGTATGACCTGGTTTGTCTGACTTTGAGTATTCCTGTATAGTATTTTGCCTATCTCTGGCAGCAGGACGCTAAGCCCTGCCCCCTTGCAGTCACATGACTGTAGGTCCTTCACTGCTCACTGACTTCAGCTTCTCCAGGTCCTGTTTGCCTGAACTATCCGGCCGTGTCTGACCCCGGGCCCCTCTGCAGTGTGGGTGAGTCCTTGCTCAGCGGTGACTGCACGCCGACCCTAACAGGACCGTGATATTGGTGTTATAAAGTATTCTAATTTACTGAGATAATGACTTTTGGGTTTTCATTGGCTGTAAGCCATAATCATCAACATTAACAGAAATAAACAGTTGAAATAGATCACTCTGTTTGTAAATACTCTATATAATACACGAGTTTCACTTTTTATATTGAAGAACTAAAATAAATTAACTTTTTGATGATATTCAAATTTTGTGAGAAACACATGTATATAAGGTTTTTATGTTTGGCTGCTGTCACACACTAAGGCTATGTGCCCACGTTAGCGTTTTTAAACGCTCAGGAAACTGATCCCCTTCCCAGAAAACGCGCGTTTTATTTCCGCGTGTTTCTTGCGCGTTTTTGACGGGTTTTTTTCCTCTTGTTTTCTGGGAACATTGGAAAAGGCTAAAAATGCTCAGCAATGCGGAAATTAATGAGCATGCTGCATTTTTAGCCGCTAAGTGATTCCTGAGGGTTTAAAAACGCATGCATTGGCACAAAAAGCCAAAAACGCATGCAATTTAATGTGAAGCTTCTTTTAAGCGTTTCTACAGCATCTGAGCCAGGACAAACGCTGCGGAAATGCTTAAAAAATGCAACGTGGGCACGTAGCCTAAAAGACGCTTTTTATTGCGAAAACTAGTTTTTGTGTCACCATATTTTGTGAGCTATATGTTTTTATTTTGACTGACAGAGTCATATGAAGGGCTTGTTTTTTGTGGGGCGAGCTGACGATTTTATTGGTACCATTTTTGGCCACATGACATTTTTTCATTATAAAATTAACAAAAATCAGAAGTTCAGGAATTATTGGGTTTTTTCTTCAGTATCGTTCTGTGTTTGGTAAAATTGATAGGGCAGCTGTATTCTTTGGTTCAGTACAATTACAGCGATACCTCATTTATATAGTTTTTTTATGTTTTGGCGCTTTTACATAATGAAAACTATTTTATAGAAAAAGTAATTACTTTTGCATCGCTTTATTCTGAGATCTATAACTTTTTTATTTTTCTGATGATGGAGCTGTATGATGGCTTGTTTTTTGAGGGATAAGATGATGTTTTTAGTGGTGCCATGTTTATTTAAATTTGTCTTTTTGATTGCTTTTTTTTTCCTCTTTTTGTTCGGTGTTAAAGCATTGTTTTTTGCCTTATCTTTTATGGTGTTCACTAAAGGTGTTAACTAGTGAGACAGTTTTATAGATCATGTCATTTCAAATATGTATACTTTTATTGTTTATGTATTTTTTTCATAAAAATATTTATTTATGTGTACAATATATCCATTTTTTTATTATTTTTTTATAAAATATTTTTACTATTTTTTTCAGTATTTTACTTTTTCCCACTATGGGACTTTCATTTTTTGCAGACTGATCGCTTGTATAGCATAGAGATGCTATGCAAACTGTTAGCCCCGCACTGACAGGCAAACTGAGCATGATCAAGTAATTTTGGTAGCTTTGGTGACCCAGTTGTCGTGATAGCAACATCAGGTCACCATGGCAACGATTGGGACTCCGATATGACACTTCGGGGTCTCCGATCCAAGGGCAGAGAAGCTTTCTTCCCTCTGCCTGCTCCAGAAATGCTATGATCAAGTTCAATTTAGGGGGTTAAAGTGCCAGGAGCATTGGGGGTCCACTCTTGGCACTTAGTGCCGGTTGTCAGCTGTCAAAATCAGCTGACAACCGGTGGCAATCACGCGTGCACAGCGTCTGCACGTGCAAAATTGCCTGGACGTACCCCCATATGTCCAAGGTCGGTAAATATCAGGTGATCTGGATGTATGGATACGTCTAAGGTCAGAAAGGGGTTAATTGTAAAAAACACACCCCGACAGCTACCCTCTTTTATCCATTTATTACCATAAAAAGATTAAATAATCCAAAGGGGTCGGCGGTAAATCCATAATAAGGAGGTCCCACGACGCGAGTCACTGTTGTGAGTTCATTTTCCCCTTCACTACTGAGGCCCGAGGAACTCCCTCTTCTGGTAAAGAAAGGTAGTGAGCCTGATTATCAAATACCTGAGCCTGATGATGATGACTGGCTGAGTGGAGTTACTGACTGGATATAAGGCTGCCGACGCCCTTCTGCCCTGCGGGTGATTTCTCTGTGGGATCCTTGGAGACCAGTCTGAATTCCTGCTCCTCTAAAGCTAAGTTTTCTGCTCGGCTTTTTGCATTTGTGCTTTGACTTTGTTTTGCTTTGTTTTTTTGGATTTCTGCCATTCCCTGCTGGGGTGTGCTGAATTCCTTTAGCTATGTCTTCTGAAAATACCTGAGTGCTGATTTAGTTTTTGAAGCCTAGCTGCTTCAGTGTTGTGAGTTCATTTTCCCCTTCACTACTGAGACCCGAGGAACTCCCTCTTCTGGTGAAGAAAGGTAGTGAGCCTGATTGTCAAACACCTGGGGCTGATGATGATGACTGGCTGTGTGGAGTTAATGACTGGATATAAGGCTGCCGATGCCCTTCTGGCCTGCGGGTGATTTCTCTGTGGACTTCTAGGAAACATTCTGATTCCTGCTCATCTAAAGCTAAGATTTCTGCTTTGCCTTTTTGCATTAGTGTTTTGTTTTCCTTGCTTTTCTGGATTCTGCCATTCCCTGCTGGGGTGAGCTGAATCTCCTTTTGCCTGTTGCTCTGTCTTCAGAATATTCCTGAGTACTGACATAGCCTTTTTTGAAGCCTAGCGTCTTCAGGGCCTATTTTACTGTCAGGTTGTTGGCTCTTATTTTCATAGGGTTTTTACGGATTGCAGACAGCAGCCTTCCTGTCCTTTCCTATCTAAGCTAGCTTGGGCCCCATCTTTGCTCAGTCTATCTTTCTGTCTGTGTTTTGTTCTTTCTTCTTGCTTCACCGTCATTATATGTGGGGGGCTGTCTTTTGCTTTGGGGTCTGCTCTGGGGCAGTTTAGATTTTCCTTTCTGTCTTTAGGCTATGTAGTCCTCCGGCTGTGATCGAGGGGCCTAGGGCATCGTAGGAGCCCCCCACGGCTACTGCTAGTTGTGTTGATAGGTTCAGGGGTCTGCAATCCGATAGCTGCCAACTTCTCTGGTTTTCTGGACTTAGCTAGCATTTCTATTTTTGCCTCTACGGTGACTCAATCATAACAGAATCACCCGCCATACCGCAGATCCTAGGGTACTCAATTGCAGGAAAGAATTGTATAAAAAAAAAAAAAAAAAGGGTGTGTATATTTTTTCCTCTATATCTCTGAGGCTGTAGGGGGAATATTTTTTTTCTCTCAATGGAGATAAAGCAATTGTCTGATTGTGTGGAGCAGCTCGCTGCGGAAGTGCGGGGAATTTCCGCCTACCTTGCTCATTCACATGCTGCTGAACCAAAGATTCCTACATCTGATGTATTTTTTGGGGATCGGTCTAAATTTTTGAATTTCAAAAATAATTGTAAATTATTTTTTGCCTTGAAGCTTAACTCGTCAGGGAGCTCCACGCAGTAGGTTAAAATTGTCATCTCTTTGCTGCATGGCGATCCCCAGGATTGGGCGTTTTCTTTGAAACCAGATGATCCTATTCTGACTAATGTGAATGCATTTTTTCAGGCCTTGGGGTTGTTGTATGACGAACCTAATGCCATTGATCAGGCTGAAAAGACCCTGCTGGCATTGAACCAGGGTCGTGATTCTGCAGAATTGTACTGTCAAAAATTCCGAAAATGGGCAGTACTTACTACCTGGAATGATAATGCCTTGGCTGCTCTCTTTCGGAAGGGGTTGTCAGAAGCCGTAAAAGATACTATGGTGGGATTTCCTGTTCCCTCTGGTCTTGACGATTCTATGTCATTAGCCATTCAGGTTGATCGGCGTTTGCGCGAACGCAAAGCTGCACGAGAGGTGTTGCCATCTGTTGAACAAATGTCTGAACCTATGCAATGTGATAGAGTTTTTTCCAGAGAGCAGCATCAGGAGTTCAGAAGGCGTAATAAGTTGTGTTTTTTCTGTGGAGATGCCTCGCATATTATTTCTGTCTGTCCTAAACGAGAGAAACGCTTTGCACACACGTTTTCTGTTGGTGGTGTTCAACCTAAGTTTCTTCTGGCTATTACTCTGATCTGCTCCCTGTCCACATTTTCCGCCAACGCTTTTGTGGATTCGGAAGCAGCCCTAAACCTAATGGACTTGGATTTTGCTAAACGTTGTGGATTTCCGATGACACCTCTGCAGACGCCTATCCCTTTGAGGGGGATTGATGCTACTCCTTTGGCTAAAAATAAACCTCAGTTTTGGACCTAGGTGGTAATGCGGGTCCCCCCAGACCATCAGGAAAATTGCAGATTTTTGGTGTTGCATAATCTGCATGATACTATTGTTCTAGGGTTTCCCTGGTTACAAATTCATAATCCAGTTTTGGATTGGAAATCTGTGTCTGTGGTGAGTTGGGGTTGTCGGTGTGCCTTTAGTGAGGCTCCGGTGTTTTCCACCTCTCCTCAGTCGCATGATGTTCCTGATTATTTGGCGGACTTTTATGATGTATTTAGTGAGAATGAGTCTGCGTCTCTGCCTCCTCATAGGAGTTATGACTGTGCAATTGAACTGAGCCCAGGGTGTAAATTTCCCAAGGGTCGGCTCTTCAATTTATCTGTACCCGAGCACAAGGCTATGCGATCCTATATTAAGGAGGCGTTGGAGAAGGGTCATATTAGACCATCCTCGTCACCCTTAGGTGCCGTTTTTTTTTTTGTAGCCAAAAAGGATGGATCATTAAGACCTTGTATTGATTATCGTGCCCTCAACAAAATTACTGTTAAATATCAGTATCCGTTACCCCTGATTTCTGATCTATTCTCCAGAGTTAAAGGTGCTTGCTGGTTTACCAAGCTTGACCTCAGGGGGGCGTATAATCTTATTCGCATTAAGCATGGGGATGAATGGAAGACGGCGTTTAATACTTCGGAGGGACATTTTGAGTACCTGGTGATGCCTTTTGGGCTCACTAATGCCCCTTCTGTCTTCCAGTGCTTCATGAACGATATTTTCCGAGATTTTGTCGATAAATTTTTGATTATCTATCTGGATGATATTTTGATCTTCTCCAAGGATTGGGATTCTCATGTGGAACATATTCGGACTGTGTTCCGGATCTTGAGGGAGAATTCCCTGTATGTCAAAGGATCTAAATGCCTTTTTGGAGTACAGAGGATTTCTTTTTTGGGATTTATTTTGTCCCCGTCAACTATTGAAATGGACCCGGCCAAGGTACAGGCCATTTATGATTGGGTTCAGCCCACTTCTTTGAAGGCCCTCCAGAAGTTTTTGGGTTTTGCTAATTTTTATCGGAAATTTATAGCAAAATTTTCTAGTATTGCCAAGCCATTGACTGATTTGACTAAGAAGGGTGCTGATGTGTTAAATTGGTCTCCGGAGGCTGTTTCTTCCTTTCAGGAGCTGAAGCGAAGATTCACCTCCGCCCCGGTTTTGCGGCAACCTGATGTCTCACTTCCGTTCCAGGTAGAGGTGGATGCTTCTGAGATTGGTGCAGGAGCTGTTTTGTCCCAAAAGGATCCTGTAACATCTAAAATGAATCCCTGTGCTTTCTTTTCCTGAAAGTTCTCTCCATCTGAACGTAACTATGATGTGGGGAATCGGGAACTGTTGGCCATGAAATGGGCATTTGAGGAGTGGAGACATTGGTTGGAGGGAGCTAAGCATCAAGTCGTGGTCCTCACTGACCACAAGAATTTGATTTACCTAGAGTCGGCTAAGCACTTGAACCCTAGACAGGCTAGGTGGGCCTTGTTTTTTTACACGTTTTGATTTTGTGGTTTCTTTTCTTCCTGGAACTAAGAATGTCAAGGCAGACGCCCTCTCTAGGAGCTTCTTTGCTGATTCTCCTGTGGTGACCAAGCCTGCTACCATCCTAGGCGAAGGGGTAGTTCTTTCTGCCATCTCGCCCGATTTGAGACATGCTCTGGAAGAGTTCCAGGAGGACAAACCTGAGCGTTGTCCCAGTGGAAAGTTGTATGTTCCTGACCAGTGGAAGAAGAGAGTGATGTCTGAAGTTCATTGCTCTGCTTTGGCTGGTCATCCAGGTATTTTTGGTACTAGAGATCTGGTGAGTCGGTCTTTTTGGTGGCCCTCCTTGTCTCGTGATGTCAGGAATTTTGTGCAGTCCTGTGGGACGTGCTCCTGGTCTAAATCGTGTTCTCGCTCTAGTGGGTTGTTGATGCCTTTGCCTGTCCCCAAGAGGCCATGGACCCATATTTCAATGGATTTCATCTCTGATATGCCTGTCTCTCAAAGGATGACTGTTATTTGGGTGATTTGTGATAGGTTCTCTAAGATGGTTCATCTTGTACCACTCCCTAAGTTGCCATTTTTACAACAGGTGGTTCGCTTGCACGGGATTCCTGAGAACATTGTATCTGACAGAGGAGTCCAGTTTGTGTCTAGATTTTGGAGAACTTTCTGTTCCAAGCTGGGAATTCAGTTGTCCTTCTCCTCTGCTTTTCACCCTCAGACCAATGGGCAGACAGAGAGAACAAACCAGACCTTGGAGTCATATTTGAGATGTTTTATTTCTGCTGATCAGGATGATTGGGTTTCATTTTTGCCCTTGGCCGAATTTGCTTTAAATAATAGAGCTAGTTCTGCCACTTTGATGTCACCCTTTTTTTGTAACTTTGGGTTTCATCCTCGATTTTCTTCAGGGCAGGTGGAGCCCTCTGCCTGCCCAGGTGTTGACACTGTGGTGGAGAGAATGCACCAGATCTGGGACCAAGTGGTGGATAAGTTATCTCTCTCCCAGGAAAAGGCCCAGCGGTTTTCCAACCGACATAGGACCATTGGTCCCCAGTTTAAGGTTGGTGATATGGTGTGGTTATCATCAAAAAATATTGCTATGAAGGTGGCTTCTCCTAAGTTTAAGCCTAGATTTATTGGACCTTACAAGATTTTGGAGATTATTAATCCGGTCTCTTTTCGTTTGGCTCTTCCTGTCACATTTAAAATCCATAATGTGTTCCATAAATCTTTGTTGAAGAGGTTTGTTGAACCTGTTGTTCCGGGGGTGGCACCTCCAGACCCTGTATTGGTTGAAGGTAACATGGAATATGAGGTAGAGAAAGTACTGGATTCCCGTCTGGCTAGATGGAGACTCCAGTATTTGGTTAAGTGGAAGGGTTATGGTCAGGAGGATAATTCCTGGGTCTCTGCCTCTGATATTCATGCCAAAAGATTGGTGCGTGCCTTTCATCGGGCTCACCCTGATCGTCCTGGTGGCATGGTTGAGGGTTCGGTGACCCCTCCTCAAGGGGGAGGTACTGTTGTGAGTTCATTTTTCCCTTCACTACTGAGGCATGAGGAACTCCCTCTTCTGGTAAAGAAAGGTAGTGAGCCTGATTATCAAACACCTGAGCCTGATGATGATGACTGGCTGAGTGGAGTTACTGACTGGATATAAGGCTGCCGACGCCCTTCTGCCCTGCGGGTGATTTCTCTGTGGGATCCTTGGAGACCAGTCTGAATTCCTGCTCCTCTAAAGCTAAGTTTTCTGCTCGGCTTTTTGCATTTGTGCTTTGACTTTGTTTTGCTTTGTTTTTCTGGATTTCTGCCATTCCCTGCTGGGGTGTGCTGAGTTCCTTTAGCTCTGTCTTCTGAAAATACCTGAGTGCTGATTTAGTTTTTGAAGCCTAGCTGCTTCAGGGTCTTTTTCCATATCAGCTTGTTGGCTCATGTCTTTGATAGGGTTTTGGCAGATTGCAGACAGCAACCTTCCTCTCCTGTTCTGTTTAGTTAGCTTGGGCCCCATCGTTTGCTCAGCCTATCTTTCTATCTGTGTGAGTGTTTTTTCATCTTGCTTCACCGTCATTATATGTTGGGGGCTGCCTTTTACTTTGGGGTCTGCTCTGGGGAAGTTTAGATTTCCTTTTCTGTCTTTAGGCTATTTAGCTCTCCGGCTGTGATCGAGGGGTCTAGGGCATCGTAGAAACCCCCCACGGCTACTGCTAGTTGTGTTGATAGGTTCAGGGGTCTGCAATCTGATAGTTGCCAACTTCTCTGGTTTTCTGGACGTAGCTTCTATTTTTGTGTCTGCCTCCTACGGTGACTCATTCATAACAAGTCACTATAGTAATAATAAGTCCCAAAAATGGAAAGAAAGACTTCTATAACAGATAGTAATGTAATACTACTTACTGGATAAGTAAAGGAAGGTCAAACGTTCCGAGGTTAGGTCCACAAAATGGCGCAGTACAACAAGGGGTAATCAGAGACGAAATCCTATTCATGAGCCGGGGTCAGGAAAACCAGTAAGACAATATAGTTTACAGGGAACAGGCAAAAGAGAAGTCAGGTCACAAGCAAATAGTCTAAGTCCAGTAAGGGAATAAAGTCAGGCTGGGTCAGGCACAGAGCACAGATTGATCAGACTTACACAGACAACAGCAAGTGTACAATTGACACAGAGTGAAGGAGCTAGCATGCTTAGGTGGAAGACTAATCAAGGAAAGTGAACACAGATGATGCAGCACAAACCCAGCACAACCCCTACACAAAGTAACATATCAGACAGGAACAGAGTGGAGATCGTGACAGTACCCATGGAAACCTCCGATGAAAGGCCTGGACCAACCGATCAGACCTAACAGAATGAGCTGGAACCCAGGACCTTTCTTCAGGTCCATACCCCTTCCAATGTACCAGATATTGAAGGGAATTTTGGACCATTCGGAAATCAATGATCCTTTGTACCTTACAGTACAGTTGTGGCCAAAAGTATTGACACCCCTGCAATTCTGTCAGATAATACTCAGTTTCTTCCTGAAAATGATTGCAAACACAAATTCTTTGGTATTATTATCTTCATTTAATTGACAAGAGATTTCAATGCAAGATTGTGCGGATGATGGATAAAGAACCTCGACTAACATCCAAACAAATTCAAGCTGCCCTGCAGTCCGAGGGTACAACAGTGTCAACCCGTACTATCCGTCAGCATCTGAATGAAAAGGGACTGTATGGTAGGAGACCCAGGAAGACTCCACTTCTTACAACGAGACATAAAAAAGCCAGGCTGGAGTTTGCCAAAACTTACCTGAAAAAGCCTAAAACGTTTTGGAAGAATGTTCTCTGGTCAGATGAGACAAAAGTAGAGCTTTTTGGGCAAAGGCATAGCGTTTACAGGAGAAAAAAAGAGGCATTCAAAGAAAAGAACACGGTCCCTACAGTCAAACATGGCGGAGGTTCCCTGATGTTTTGGGGTTGCTTTGCTGCCTCTGGCACTGGACTGCTTGACCGTGTGTGTGGCATTATGAAGTCAGAAGACTACCAACAAATTTTGCAGCATAATGTAGGGACAGTGTGAGAAAGCTGGGTCTCCCTTAGAGGTCATGGGTCTTCCAGCAGGACAATGACCCAAAACACACTTCAAAAGCACTAGAAAATGGTTTGAGAGAAAGCACTGGAGACTTCTAAGATGGCCAGCAATGAGTCCTGACCTGAATTCCATAGAACACCTGTGGAGAGATCTAAAAATGGCAGTTTGGAGAAGGCACCCTTCAAATATCAGGGACCTGGAGCAGTTTGCCAAAGAAGAATGGTCTAAAATTCCAGCAGAGCATTGTAAGAAACTCATTGATGGTTGCCGGAAGCGGTTGGTCGCAGTTATTTTGGCTAAAGGTTGTGCAACCAAGTATTAGGCTGAGGGTGCCAATACTTTTGTCTGGCCCATTTTTGGAGTTTTGTGTGAAATGATCAATGCTTTGCTTTTTGCTTCATTCTCTTTTGTGTTTTTTTCATTTAAGACAAATTAAATGAAGATAATAATACCAAAGAATTTGTGTTTGCAATCATTTTCAGGAAGAAACTGAGTATTATCTGATAGAATTGCAGGGGTGTCAATACTTTTGGCCACAACTGTATATTCCAAGTTTCCATCAATAGACACTAGAGGAGGTGGGGGCGAGGAAGACAGAACAGGGGGAATAAACTCCTTCAACAATGACCTGTGGAACACATTAGGAATACGGAGAGACGGAGGGAGCTTTAACTGGAAGGCAACTGGATTGAACACCTCCAGAATTTCATACAGACCTATGAATCTAGGACCCAACTTCAGCGAGAGCAACTTCAATCTAATATTCTTAGAGGATAGTGTGGCGCCCCTGAAGCTCAGTCGCCACAGAGGTACTGCACCTTCTCCTAAGGTGTAGCGCCCCACCATCCAGGTAAGGTGGGAACTCCTTTCCACACTCCAACACTCGCACCCCACACAACAGGGTAGTTCTGCACAACCACATTGCGGCTCAGTGCTTAGAGAGTAGCAGAGCACCTCTGGTGGTTCCCTGCTTGGAACACTGGATGTGCTGGGAGGTGGGTGGAGTTGAGTTATATAAAAGAGTGGGAAAGTGTAGGATTACAGGTCAGTCTGATGGGAGGTCAGTGAGGAAGGAAGCCACTCGGGAGGAGTGGGGATCCCTGGAAGAAGGGATGGAGGAAGGAGTGCTGCTGCTGCCTCAGTGATCTGAGCCAGCTGGCACGGGAAAGGAACAGAAGAGAAAGACGTAGAAATGCAACCTAAGCTTCCATAAGAAAGAGAAGAATCAGTGCGGAACGAAGGAGTAGGAGAACAGAGAGGAGACGTGGGTTGGAAGAGGAACCCTGCCTATAAGTTCTCAGAGCAAGGCCGGGGCCCGGTCCCCGAGGTTGTATGGACACTTATGGTTCTGCAGCAGACGCCGGTGGAGTAGTTGGCTGTAAATGAACTACTCCCAACTAAGATTCGGGGCACAACAGCAACTGATTAGAGAGCCAGGACTCCGGAGAAGGGAGTCCCCGAGAGAGGCTACAGCTGTCTGCCATACGAGTAGAATTCTTAGGAACATCTGACAGGAGGAACTCCAGAGTACCACGGTACTGGAGATCTTCACAATTTAAGGCGCAATAGAGGAGTCGTTCAGGAAAGGTACATGTTGGCGGAGTGTTGGAGAGGAGCTTTCCATCTGGCCTGGAGGTTGGCTGAGTCTCTGACCCGGAGGACACGGCCCGGAGGCAGGCACCCTTGTGTACCGCAGACTGTGAGTAAAGCCTTGGAACTGCAAGCTTCGGTGTCCTCCATTCATTCTCGTACCAACCCGCTCAGCACTGCTACATCTGGGTACCATCCTTTACACTGCCTGCGCCTCCCCACAACCATTACAACTACACTGCCCTGGGACATTAGTCCTGCCTGTGGAGGGCTATACCGTCACCGCTGCACCACACCATCTGTCCCAGTGGAGATGTCTGCAGCGTCGGCTTAACACCTCCATTGCCGAACACCACAGGTGGCGTCACGAACTCTTAACCACACATACATTCTGCCATTGACTTGGGCGCCCAGGGCCACGGTCCGGGTCACCGCTGCTGTGACACATTCCCCTGACACCGGCCCAGTACCGAGTACCCCGCAACCCTGGGAGGACGACCCAATAGCCATACCTTATCTCCCACTTTGAAGGCGATCCCTAACAAGCGTCATTCAAAAACATTAGTCAGAGTGCAATCTGATTTTTTTTATCAGATTGCACTCTTCCAATTTAGATGCCGATGAGAATGAGCCCTAAAGGTGGTAATGCTGCCCCACTCACTTCCACATTGAGATGAGATGGGACCGGTGACATCACTTTGGCTGGGGTCACAGTTGCGATGAATACAGACGAGTGCTATGCGATAAAACATCACATAGCACTCGGACCAGTATTCATCTATGGGGCAGCTCCCATAAACATTTTTCTCAGCCATTTTCAGCATCTGAGTGACGCAGCATGCTGCGATTTGCACCGACACTCGGCCGAGTCTCGGCACACTAGCACCAATATAAGCAAATGGGTGTGAGTGACACAGCGCACATCACTCTGATATCATCCGAGTGCTGTGTGATATACGGCGACGCCGGCAATGGAGGAGATAAATTAGTTTCTCTGCCTCCTCCACAGCCGTGCTCCATTCTTCTTTGTGCGGGATGCTCGGAGCACAGTCGCATGACACTTGGCTCCTGCTCGCAGCAGAGCAGGAGCCGAGGTTCATTAGCATTAGCATCTCGCATCGGATGCCATACGCAAGTGTGACCCCGGCTTTCTACAGATATCTGCCTGCTGGCGTGAGTGAGTGGCTGGTATTTCAAATCTGTCCTATTCATTACTTATACAAAAAGCGGAGCATAAATAGCATTATAAAAAGCAAAAAGTCATCATACTCTAAAATTAAAGTAACATTATATGAAGCTATTCATTATCCAGAACTGGAACGGTGACCAAGATGTGAAGGGGTTAATCTAAAAGGATTCAGTCTGAGACAATGAAGGCAAAGAATGGTTTAAGTACAAGGAAGCAAAGCACCAGTCCCAGACGGTGTTTATACTAACTCAGACCAGCCACGGCGAGGTACATGGCGTGCTGAGTTAGTCTGAGGCTTGAACGTATGGACTAATGCTGGCTGCCTGCTACAGGCATAGTCTCTCATCGCCACCACTGAATGTTCATCCAGTTCAAGACTGAAGAATTCTGCAGGAAGAAAAAAAATACAAAACTAGATTTAAAAAAAACAAAGAGAGATAAAAATAGATTTTTGGAAAAATTACAAACTTTCCAAACAAAGAAATTCAGAAGTTTTCTATACATGTATAAAAAAACCCACTACAATAACATCCAAAAGTTGGTCCGGTGGCGTCCAGCAATCACCTCCTTCCAGCATCCATGTGCGTGTGTTGTTTACTGTACAAGGCACGTCAAGCCTTCATCTGTTGGAAAAAGCTAAATGTTCACTAACTTTCATCGCCATACCACACCCAAACTGACAGCTCCTAATATCCACTTAACAGATGCTTAAAGGGGCAGCATGGCATTAACTGCAAACATATTCCATAACTTGGCTATAGCGGAAAAGAAAATCCACAAAATAAAATCAAGATATGGGGGAATATTTAGTTAAAGCGAACCTGTCAGCAGTTTTGGCTGATATAACATATGGCCACTGCCTTTCAAGGCCTATCTACAGCATTCTATAATGCTGTAGATAAGCCCCCGATCCGACCTGCAAGGTAAGAAAAATAATTTTTATACTCACTCGCGGGGTGGTCCGGTGCGGTCCAGTCTGATGGGTGTCGTGGGTCTGGGTCCGGTGCCTCCCATCTTCTTGTGATGCCGCCCTCCTGCTTACTTCATCGTTCCCCTGCATCGCGCTCCTGTGCAAGCGTACTTCTCTGACCTGTTGAGGGCAGACCAAAATACTGCAGTGCGCCGGCGCTGGGAAAGGTCAGAGAGGACCAGCGTCTGTACACTGCAGTTCATTACTCTGCCCACAACAGGGCAGATAAGCACACCTGCACAGGAGCACGATGCCGGGGAGCAAAAGAATTGTCAACGGATCTACTGGAAAAGGTAGTTGAACTGTATAAAACAGGAAAGGGATACAAAAAGATATCCAAGGAATTGATCATGCCAGTCAGCAGCATTCAAACAGTGATTAACAAATGGATAATCAGGGGCTCCGTAAAAATAAAACCACGGTCAGGTAGACCAACAAAAAGGTCGTTCACAACTGCCAGGAAAATTGGGATGCAAAGAAAAGCCACAAAATAACATCAGCTGAAATACAGGATTCTCTGAAAACTAGCAGTGTGGCTGTTTCAAGATGCACAATAAGGAGGTACTTGAAGAAAAATGGGCTGCATGGACGAGTCGCCAGAAGAAAGCCATTACTGTGCAAATACCACAAAGTATCTCGTCTAAAATACCGCAAAACAGCACAGAGACAAGCCTCAAAACTTTTGGAACAAGGTAATTGTCACGCCGTGCTGACATACTCGGCCTCCGCTCCCTTGCCGTCTCTGCATACTCACCCGGCCATCGCTCCCACGCCGCAGCCACTCGCCGCACGACAGCCATGGCGGTCACCTCTGACAGGCGCGCAGCCGACGGCATCTCTGCATGCAATGCGCATGCGCCATAGGCCGCGGCCGCGCCTCCCTTCTGCTTCTTGTGCTCCGGCTATGCCCTGACCCGGAAGCACCCCCTGACCAATGGCAGACCAGACAGGGGCATATCAGGCCGCTTCCCCCTGAGGGAGGCGACTGATCGTTGTTTCCTAGCACACGTGTGCTCTCTGCAGTCTCACAGTCCTGTTCTTGTGTGATCCCTGCAGCAGCCTTGTAGTCCGGCTATCCGTGTTCCCTGCTGTACTCCAGTCCTGCCTCAGGTGTTCATGTTTCATCCTGCTCCAGTCCTTCCGTCCTACTCCAGTCCTGCCTCCGGTGTTCCTGCTCCAGTCCTTCCGTCCTACTCCAGTCCTGCCTCCGGTGTTCCTGTTCCATCCTGCTCCAGTCCTTCCGTCCTACTCCAGTCCTGCTTCCGGTGTTCCTGTTCCATCCTGCTCCAGTCCTTCCGTCCTACTCCAGTTCTGCCTCCGGTGTTCCTGTTCCATCCGGCTCCAGTCCTGCTGTCCTACTCCAGTCCTGCCTTCGGTGTTCCTGTTCCAATCCTGTCTCCTGTGTTCCTGCTCCAACCATCCCTCCACGTTCCAGTCTACACTCTTACTCCACTTCTGTCTCCTGTGTTCCAGCTCTGTTCTGTCATCTACGCATCAGTCTCACACTCCTACTCCAATCCATCCTGAGCCGCCCCTCTCGGTACCGGCTACCGTGGTACTCGAACCCCTGGGCCTGCTCCTAACGGTCCCTGTATAGGGGTCGGTTCCACCTGGCAGCTCGCCCGGCGCCCCTCGGTGCCACGGCCCAGAGGGTCCACTCCTGGAGATTTCGGCTCCAGACCAGCCACGCTAACAATAATTTGGAGTGATGAGACCAAAATTGAACTTTTTGGCCACAACCATAAATGTTACAATTGGAGAGAGGTCAACAAGGCCTATGATGAAAGGAACACGATTCCTACTGTAAAGCACGGAGGTGGATCGCTGATGTTTTGCGGATGTGTGAACTGCAAAGGCACAGGAAACTTCAAAGTTGAAGGAAAGATGAATGCAGCACGTTATCAGCAAATACTGGAGGCAAATTTGCACTCATCAGCCTGGAAGCTGCTCATGGGACGTACTTGGATGGTCCAACTTGACAACGATTTAAAGCACAAGGCCAAGTCGACCTGTCATTTGCTACAGCAGAACAAAGTTAAGGTTCTGGAGTGGTCATCTCAGTCTCCTGACCTCAATATCATTGAGCCACTCTGGGGAGATCTCAAGCGTGCAGTTCATGCTAGACAGCCCAGGAATTTACAGGTACTGGAGGTTTTTTGCCAAGAAGAGTGGGCAGCTTTACCATCTGAGAAAATAAAGAACCTCATCCACCACTATCACAAAAGAGTTCAAGCTGTCATTGATGTTAGAGGTGGCAATACACTGTATTAAGAAATGGGAGCTGTGAACTTTTGATCAGGGTCATTTGGATATTTTGGCTGTCATTATGATTTGAAAAGAGAAAACACAGTAGTTTGACAATAAATGGCTTCACCCAACCACTAACCATGAGTGGAGAAAAAGTTTTGGTGTTATCATTCATATTCTCTGAAAATGATAAGAAAGCAAAAATTCTGCTGGGGTATGTAAACTTTTGAGCACAACTGTAATGATTATGCAGCCATTCTGACATGGATTTTCAAAGTACACCACCCTTCTCAGGTCTAAAAAAAATCTATGTAATAATGTATGCAGTTTGTATTGTAAATCTGGTGACAGATCTGCTTTAAAGAGTAAGGCCGGCGTCACACTAGAGAGGAATAAGGACGAGTGAGAGGCGATAAAAAAACACATTGCCCACGGACCAATGATTCTCTATGGGGTAGCTCCCATCAGCCGTATTTTTCTCGCGTATTTTCTACGGTCCGTGTCAATCGCAGCATGTTGCGATTGTCAGCTTATCACGACCGTAGTACACCAATGCAAGTCTATGGGTGCACAAAAAAATTGCATTACAGACGGACCACCCATGTGACTTGCGAGAAATACGCAAGACTTTTCCTGGTGACAGGAAATGGGCCAATCCATCATCAGGAAGCTTAGACATGCAAATGAGCTCAAATAGCGCTCCAGACATCCAGGAAGTACGCCTCCACGGAGTCCTGCAGCGTCATGTCTGGCCACATTAATGTGGAGTTCCTAATTGTGTTGGTACAGGAAAGGCCCGAACTTTGGGACCAACGAGATGCTCATTATTCTGACCGGGGCCGCAAAGAGGCGGCATGGCGGTGTATCTGTGTGCACATGATCCCAGACTATGCCCAACGGCCACGTGAGGAGCAACAACACATTCGTAAGTAAATGACATTTTTACCAATCAGCTTAAAGGCCAGAAGTGAGCTTTTTTAAATGTAGCCCCTACAATCCTAGACTGTGTATGTAGGTATCCCTGTTTGCTAAAGAAAAAATTACATAAAAACCACCCCCTACTAGGCCACTTGACTATGTGAACTGTTTGGGAAATGTGCCAAGCAATATTCCTATGGTTACAGTCCCTTTTCACTTCACATTGCAGTTGAGGATGTGATGAGACGCTGGCGCAGCATCCGCGACCAGTACCGGCAGGAAAGACAGCAGAGGGCCAGGAGTAGGGCAGCAGCACCAACCAAGCGGAAATACATCTATTTTGACCGCTTGGCATTTTTGGCACCCAGTATGGATCTCAGACCGTAAGTACAGACATCACACCACATGACACATATGCTTTTTAGGGTCAGAGCTACATTTTTTTTTGCACATTTCCTAACAGAACTCAGTCCAACCTCACAAAGAGGAAGACAGGGTCGGATACTGAGCCCATCATAACCCGGACGGGGGATGTGAAGAGGTGGCTGGCCCATCTTCTGACCAGCGCTTTTGCAACCCCCAAGCTCCACCAGCATCAGGCCCAGCATCAGGTTCTGCACCTGGTCCAGACCCAGTAGAGCCACCAGCAGCCAGCAACTTAGAAGACCCTGGCAACAGCAGCAGCCCTACTGGCCGTGTTGAGGGGTCCCCTCAGCCTGCAGCCATAGGCCGCCATGGGAGATGGAGAAGGGACAACACTGCCTCTGATACCCAGAGGCATGTAGACACAGGTGTCCTAAATTACCTGTCCAGGGCTGCCCAGGATGAGGGTGAAAAGGCATATTCCCGAAGTCTGGCCCGGTACCTCTGTCCCTTACCCCGTGAGGTGAGGCTACGTGTGCGTGAATCCATTCAGATCCTAATTGATGCATGCACACACCCCAATGACCCATATGAGTTGTTTGAGGATCTTGAGAGGTGGCAGCTCTCAACCCGTAACCATCTCCACCTTGTACGACAACCAGCTGTGCATGCTCAATTAGGATCTGAGTGTCCGCCTCCATGTGTGCCTACACCTCCACCCATTTTCCCCCCGAATCAACCTTGGCCACAACAGGGCCAAATGGCAGCCTATAACCAACCTGCCCAATATGACCACTTGTACAGACCTGGTGTTGGAGGCTAGCCCCAGCCTGGGTTTGGACGACATGGTCATATTGGGGGGTATGATGGACGTGGCTACAATCAGCCACAGGATTATAATCGACAGTATCCTTATGGTTTCTTTGGTGTGCAGCTGCAGGAACATGGCCACATCTTCCCACAGGGCCAAGATCATCCACCCCAACAGGGTGATGGTCAAGCTGGGCACCTCAACCCCCAACAAAGAGATGAAGGCCTCCCGCCATCACCTCCACTAAGCTACCAGCAGTTATAAAATAGCTAATTGTTTTGTAAATTATTTTTGTTGGTATTTATAATTTCTTGTTACCTCTTTGTGTGTCAAAAAATGACAATGTTATATACAGAAAAGGCTAAATGGCCTGGGCAATATCTGCCTTATGACAAAAATATGGTACACCGTATAGTAAGCTATTTTTTGCATTTATAAAACATATGAAAATGCATCTTTGGCCTTCTTCCTGAATTATTTTAGGCATTCGAATAAGTAAGTCAACTTTATCACATATAAACAGACAACACAAATCAGAGAAGACTAAACAAAAAAAATGATATACACAAATAAGAACATCACAACATAGATACAGCCTGATCTTGCCAGGTAGTAGAACCATGAGGTGAAACAAAATACTGGGTGAACACATCACGCACTTTGAGTCCTGAGAGAGGACGCCGTAAAGAGAGCACATGTGGCATAGGCCTAGCCCCATTGTCCACCACACATTCAGTCACATCAGATGAGGAGCAATCATGCAGTCTAGTGAAGTTATGGAGGACCACACTAGCTTTGATGACCTCATTGATGTTGGCTTCACTCAGCTGAATGGCAGACTGGAGGACACGCCATTTGTCACAAAGAATGCCGAAGGCGCACTCCACCAGACTTCGGGAACGTGAAAGGCGCACATTAAAAATCCTGCGCCGGTGGTCAAGGTTTCTGCGCGGGTATCGCCTCATGACATGCCTGGTCAATTGGAAGACTTCATCCCCCACTAGTAAATAACCCACCGCTTCTTGATTTGAGCCTGGCAGCTGACGTGGTGGTGGTAGGTCCAACAGGTTATCGCGCAGCCGCCGGTCCATAATGGAAGAACTGAAGACTCTAGAGTCTCCAGTTCTTCCATAAGCCCCAATGTCTACAATTATAAACCTGTAGTTGCTGTCATCCAGAGCCAACAAAACTACAGAAAAATATTATTTATAATTATAGAATTGCGACCCTTAGTTTGGCGGCTTACGCACACGGATGTGCTTCCCATCCAGGGCTCCAATACAATTGGGGAATTGGCAGTGCAACTCAAATCCTCTGGCAATCCTGAACCAGTCTACCATCTTGGGCTCTGGCATGACCAGATGATGAACTCTGGACCAGATTTCCGAACATGTAGCACGAACGATGCCGGATATTGTCGATCGCCCAATCAAAAACTCCAGATGGCGTGCTGCATAAGAAAAGCCAGTTGAGAGGAACCTACAATTAAACAAATGTAGAAAATATATACATTAAAATACATGCTCAAGGATGCACACATTACATATAGATCACCAGAACAGTGTGCAAGTAAGAAGCTAGGTGAACAATACATATACACATGTCCCACGGCTATGTAATGTGGAATAACACATCAAAGTGTTCTAAGTTTCAGAGCATATATTTGGTACCAATACCTAATGTTTCTTGGCCAAAAAGGGGTTACTGAGTAAGAGAATTAGTTGAGAAAATAATCATTTACATACATTCTGTAGTTGAGAAATACATACCGTAACGTAAGGAGAAGGCGCTCCTCCACAGAGATACATTTGCGCATCCAGGTGTCCTGGAAGGTGATCCCTGGGCGCACTGTCTCCAACAAAGCCTCAAAGGTAGAAACGGTCATCCGACAATAGAGGAAAAACTTGTCAGGATGTTTCCTCAGAGCTGCATAAAGCCTGTGAAAATGGCCTTTATTGAGGCGTTGTCTCAAATGCGGATGCACCCACATGCGTCTCCTCCTCCTCGGATCCACAATCACTGGGTATGGCTGGCCAAAGCACCTGGACAAAACCCAGTTGAAGAGAACACGGTCAGTTGGGGTGAACTGAAGTGTGTCAGACATGTTTGCTAACAAACAGCAAGACACCCACACAAGCAGAGCACCAAAATGGGCAGATTGGAGGCTGCCACATGATGTTGAGGCAATAAATAGGGTTGATGATGATAGGGCTGATGATTTAAATTATGTGCAGGTCTCAAAATCGTTAAATGTCCATTTTGCAAGGATGCGAGAAAAAATCGGTATACGGATCACATACGGATTACATACGGATGCTTACATGAGAAAAATACGCGGCCACACCCTGACAACGGATGACACACGGAGCACTATTTAGGGACCATTTATTCGTATTACGGGCGTAAAATACGGTCCGTATTTTTCTACCTTGTGTGTGACTCTAGCCTAACTGAGCTTTCAGTATGTTTTTTCCATATTTTGCAGGCATTTAAATTACCTGCCAATCAGTGGGGATCATGGTCCTGAGACCCTCAATGATGGTTCAATAGACAATTGAAAAGTGCTCAGCAGACAGGATTGCACAGTTCCTGCCCTAAGCATGCACATTGAGTCGCAGTCTATGTTTTCTATTGAATCCGTACTCCGCTATGTGTGTGCTTTCAGGCTCGAGGTGTGCACTCCTGTCTCCTAAGCTGTGCAATTCTTGGGGGTCTTAATAGCCTCTACTTTTGTATGCTCAGGAAGGAGCTGTGCACTTCTGTCTCCTGAGCTGCACACTTCTATAAGGTCTAATAAGGAATCAGTGGAGGCTCAGTACCTTGACCACCACCCATTTACGGACAATTAAAGTTTTAAACAAATACCAGTTAAACATCTTGTAACATATTCATATATTTAGCCACTCAACATAATCTACAAACAGGGCGTCACCCCCTGAGGAAGCAACAAAACACGAAACGTGCGTTGGGGATCTCGTTCGAGGTGCAGGAAGGACATACACAATGGGTAATTAGCTTTCATAATCAAACGCATATCAAAAGCAGTAAAGTACCTTTCCTTGACATAGGCTTTTTGAAAAGATTACAGACACCATTCATGGTAACAAACTTCCAGTGTTATTTTATATATTGTCAGATACACAAGCAGCATCTATGCATTGGTCTTAGCTTCACATGTACAGTGGGGAAAAAAAGTATTTAGTCAGTCAGCAATAGTGAAAGTTCCACCACTTAAAAAGATGAGAGGCGTCTGTAATTTACATCATAGGTAGACCTCAACTATGGGAGACAAACTGAGAAAAAAAAATCCAGAAAATCACATTGTCTGTTTTTTTTTCATTTTATTTGCATATTATGGTGGAAAATAAGTATTTGGTCAGAAACAAAATTTCATCTCAATACTTTGTGATATATCCTTTGTTGGCAATGACAGAGGTCAAATGTTTTCTGTAAGTCTTCACAAGGTTGCCACACACTGTTGTTGGTATGTTGGCCCATTCCTCCATGCAGATCTCCTCTAGAGCAGTGATGTTTTTGGCTTTTCGCTTGGCAACACGGACTTTCAACTCCCTCCAAAGGTTTTCTATAGGGTTGAGATCTGGAGACTGGCTAAGCCACTCCAGGACCTTGAAATGCTTCTTACGAAGCCACTCCTTCGTTGCCCTGGCGGTGTCCTTTGGATCATTGTCATGTTGAAAGACCCAGCCACGTTTCATCTTCAATGCCCTTGCTGATGGAAGGAGGTTTGCACTCAAAATCTCACGATACATGGCCCCATTCATTCTTTCATGTACCCGGATCAGTCGTCCTGGCCCCTTTGCAGAGAAACAGCCCCAAAGCATGATGTTTCCACCACCATGCTTTACAGTAGGTATGGTGTTTGATGGATGCAACTCAGTATTCTTTTTCCTCCAAACACGACAAGTTGTGTTTCTACCAAACAGTTCCAGTTTGGTTTCATCAGACCATAGGGCATTCTCCCAAAACTCCTCTGGATCATCCAAATGCTCTCTAGCAAACTTCAGACGGGCCCGGACATGTACAGGCTTAAGCAGTGGGACACGTCTGGCACTGCAGGATCTGAGTCCATGGTGGCGTAGTGTGTTACTTATGGTAAGCCTTGTTACATTGGTCCCAGCTCTCTGCAGTTCATTCACTAGGTCCCCCCGCGTGGTTCTGGGATTTTTGCTCACCGTTCTTGTGATCATTCTGACCCCACGGGGTGGGATTTTGAGTGGAGCACCAGATCGAGGGAGATTATCAGTGGTCTTGTATGTCTTCCATTTTCTAATTATTGCTCCCACAGTTGATTTCTTCACTCCAAGCTGGTTGGCTATTGCAGATTCAGTCTTCCCAGCCTGGTGCAGGGCTACAATTTTGTTTCTGGTGTCCTTTGACAGCTCTTTGGTCTTCACCATAGTGGAGTTTGGAGTCAGACTGTTTGAGGGTGTGCACAGGTGTCTTTTTATACTGATAACAAGTTTAAACAGGTGCCATTACTACAGGTAATGAGTGGAGGAAAGAGGAGACTCTTAAAGAAGAAGTTACAGGTCTGTGAGAGCCAGAAATCTTGATTGCTTGTTTCTGACCAAATACTTATTTTCCACCATAATATGCAAATAAAATGAAAAAAAAACAGACAATGTGATTTTCTGGATTTTTTATTCTCAGATTGTCTCCCATAGTTGAGGTCTACCTATGATGTAAATTACAGACGCCTCTCATCTTTTTAAGTGGTGGAACTTGCACTATTGCTGACTGACTAAATACTTTTTTTCCCCACTGTATGTTGAATATGAATAGGTAGTCTTTGTTTTATATGGCCATACCATAGGACATAAATCTATCTTTCTTTTGATATTACTAATTTAACTGTGTTTTGACCTATAATACTGCGAATTTTTTTCACTGATTTCTGTATTAACGTTTTTAATCAATTCTGTGTTTTGTCCCATTGTACTGTGATATACGTATTTTGCATTCAATAAATGTCTTTGCTTTTATCTGTTGGTGTTCCCATTTGTGTGAGCATAAACTTTTTCTAATTTCTTCATAAATAAATTACATAGGGTCTTTTTTATTCTTGGTAACTAGTGCAGACAAAACTGACAGCTACGTGCTAAAACCCACTGACGAAGGACAAGTTCCGAAATGCGCGTTGGGGCATGCCACACACGGTGATCCCAGTACACCCAGGTAATTCATTATCTCACTCTCTATTGTACATTTGATGTTGCACAAATAGTATATATTATCTTATATCATACAATTTTGTGTGATTTGCAGCTCCTTCTGATTGCATTGTACACATTCAGATTAAACAAATTGTGAGCGGTCGACATCCTCCTTTTTCTTTCCTCCCCTTTATTCCTTCCCCCTCATCTGTGCATGCACCTTACCAAGACATTCTTCAAGTGTTTTTTCATTTATTTATTATTTGCATTAGTTGCACCATGATGTTTTGCATACACAAGGCTTTAATCTGAACACCGCTGTTATTATTCTCTGTTGTCACTTTGCACTAGCACCTTATTGTGTGACACACTATTGCAGAATTTATCAATTATTATCGTTCAAATTTTATTTATTTATTATTTTTTAATTTTAATTTTTAGTTTTTATTTTTTCCATCTAAATTTTTGTTGCATTCATACACATATACACTCTGTTATTCTCACCTTTTCAATTATTTTCAATTTTTTATTTTTTGCATTCTTCCTTGTCACACTGATAGTATATGATTGGTCCATACGGTTCTTTTTCATTTATCAATTATGTGCAATATTTATACCTATTCTATCATTTTTTTTGTAGACGGTACCTGTCTTTGGTTTTGCTTTTGATTAATTTAGCAAAAATTTTAACTTATTATTATTATTATTATATATTTGTTATTTCATTGTCCGTGTTGGCACCTTTTTGTATGCAGTGCTACTTTTTACCCTCACTAATAAAGGTATTTTAGCCTTAATTTTCATCGCCCTGTTGTTATTTTTTTTTTTACCCTTGTTCAGTGCTTTTCTCCTTTTGGTATTTGACTATTCCCGAATGGTCTGCCATTCTTTTTAATGCAGAAGGTATATATCACCTTCTGTTGATTTCATTCTCTTTATACCACCAGTGATATATATCCATTGCTGTGTTCAATAAGTGTTTTTTTCATTAAAATCTCCCGCTGTCAGCTTTATCATGGCTGGTTATCAAGAATAGAGCGGTCCTCGTGCCGTTTTTTTAAATTATTTCAATAAATAGTTAAAAAAAATGGTGTTGGGTCCGTCCCAACTTTGACAATCAGCCAAGCTAAATCAAACAGCTAGGGGCTGGTATTCTCAGATGGGGAAGGAGCAAAGGATATTGGCCCTCCCCAGTCTAAAACTAGCAGCCCGCTGCCACCTCAGAGAAGGCGCATCTATTAGATGTGCCAATTCTGCCTCTTTGCACTGCTCTTCCCACTTGCCCTGGTATGGTGACAAGTGGGGTAATAGGTTTGGGGTTGATGTTAGCATTTTATATCCACTGACACCAATGTTGTGAGTTCATTTTCCCCTTCACCGTCGATGTCTGATGAACTCCCTCTTCTGGTGAAGGAAGGTAGTGAGGCTGATTACCAAACACCTGATCTGGTAGATGATGACTGGGTAACAGGAAATTCTGACTGGATATAAGGCAGCCGACGCCCTTCTGAGTCGCTGGTGATTTCTCTGCTGGATTCTTGGAGACCAGTCTGATTCCTGCTTCCCTAAGATAAGTTTTTGCTCTGCTATTGAACTTATTAGTTTTGTTTTGTTTACCTTGTTTTTTGGAGTTCAGCCATCCCCGGTTGGGGGTGTGCTGAGTTCCATTTTTGTCTCTGATCAGTTTGTCTCTTTGCGCTGTCTTCAGAATTTACCTGAGTGCTGATATAGTCTTTTTGAAGTCCTAGCGACTTCAGGGCCTGTTTTTCCTATCAGACGGTTGGGACATTTTTTGGTAGGGTTTTTTACGGATTGCAGACAGCAGCTTTTCTATCCTGTCCTTTTTAGTCAGCTTGGGCCCCTTCGTTTGCTCAACCTATCTTTCTATCTGTGCTAGTGTTTTCATCTTGCTTCACCGTCATTATATGTTGGGGGCTGCCTATTGCTTTGGGGTCTGCTCTGGGGCAGTTTAGATTTCCCCTTTCTTTCTTTAGGCCTATTTAGTTCTCCGGCTGTGTTCGAGGGGTCTAGGGCATCGTAGGAACCCCCCACGGCTACAGTTAGTTGTTGTGGATAGGATCAGGGGTCTGCAATCCGATAGCTACCAACCTCTCCGGTTTTCTGGACTTAGCTTGCATTTTTGTTTTTTCCTCCTTCGGTGACTCATTCATAACAGAATCACCAGCCATAACACAGATCCTAGGGTACTCAATAGCAGGAAATAAAAAAAAAAGTGTCAGAAATTTTTTTTTTTTTTGTTGTTGTGTATATTTTTTCCTCTATATCTCTGAGGCCGTAGGGGGAATTTTTTTTTTCTTTCTCAATGGAGATGAAGCAATTGTCTGATCGTGTGGAGCAGCTCACTGCTGAAGTGCGGGGAATTTCCGCCTATCTTGCTCATTCACATCCTGCTGAACCAAAGATCCCTACTCCTGATGTGTTTTTTGGGGATCGGTCTAAATTTTTGAATTTTAAGAATAATTTGCCTTGAAGCCTAACTCATCGGGGAGCTCCGCGCAGCAGGTTAAAATTGTCATCTCTTTGCTGCGCGGCGATCCCCAGGATTGGGCGTTTTCTTTGAAACCTGATGATCCTATTCTTACTAATGTGAATGCATTTTTTCAAGCCTTGGGGTTGTTGTATGATGAACCTAATGCTATTGATCAGGCTGAAAAGGCCCTGTTGGCATTGAGCCAGGGTCAGGATTCTGAAGAGTTGTACTGTCAAAAATTCTGAAAGTGGGCGGTCCTTACTACCTGGAATGATGGTGCCTTGGCAGCTCTCTTTCGGAAGGGTTTGTCAGAAACCATAAAAGATACTATGGTGGGATTTCCTGTTCCCTCTTGTCTTGATGATTCATTAGCCATTCAGGTTGATCGGCGTTTGCGTGAACGCAAAACCGCACGAGAGGTGTTGCCACCTGTTGAACAAATGTCTGAACCTATGCAATGTGATAGAGTTTTGTCTAGGGCGCAACGTCAGGAGTTCAGAAGGCGTAATAAGCTGTGTTTCTTCTGTGGTGATGCCTCGCATATTATTTCTGTCTGCCCTAAACAAGAGAAATGTTTTGCACACACATTTGCTGTGGGTGGTGTTCAACCTAAGTTTCTTCTAGCAATTACTCTGATCTGCTCCCTGTCCACATTTTCCGCTAAAGCTTTTGTGGATTCGGGAGCAGCTCTGAACCTGATGGACTTGGATTTTGCTAAACGTTGTGGATTTCCTATGACACCTCTGCAGACGACTATCCCTTTGAGGGGTATTGATGCTACTCCTTTGGCGAAGAATAAACCTCAGTTTTGGACCCAGGTGGTAATGCGGGTCGCCCCAGACCATCAAGAGAATTGCAGATTTTTGGTGTTGCATAATTTGCTTGATACCATTGTTCTGGGGTTTCCCTGGTTGCAAATTCATAATCCAGTTTTGGATTGGAAATCTGTGTCTGTGGTGAGTTGGGGTTGTCGGTGTGCCCTTAGTGATGCTCCTGTTTTCTCCACCTCTCCCCAGTCACATGATGTTCCTGACTATTTGGCTGATTATTATGATGTATTTAGTGAGAATGAATCTGCGTCTTTGCCTCCTCATAGGAGTTATGACTGTGCAATTGAGCTGAGCCCTGGGTGTAAATTTCCCAAGGGTCGACTTTTCAATTTATCTGTACCCGAGCACGAGGCTATGCGATCCTATATTAAGGAGTCGTTGGAGAAGGGTCATATTAGACCATCCTCTTCACCCTTAGGTGCTGGGTTTTTTTTCGTGGCTAAGAAAGATGGGTCATTAAGGCATTGTATTGACTATCGTTCCCTCAACAAAATTACTGTTAAATATCAGTATCCGTTACCCCTGATTTCTGATCTTTTCTCCAGAGTTAAAGGTGCTTGCTGGTTTACAAAGCTTGACCTCAGGGGGGCGTATAATCTTATTCGCATTAAGCATGGGGATGAATGGAAGATGGCGTTTAATACTCCGGAGGGACATTTTGAGTACCTGGTGATGCCTTTTGGGCTCACTAATGCCCCTTCTGTCTTCCAGTGCTTCATGAATGATATTTTCCGAGACTTGGTGGATAAATTTTTGATCATCTATCTAGATGATATTTTGATCTTTTCCAAGGATTGGGACTCTCATGTGGAACATGTTCGGACTGTGTTCCGGATTTTGAGGGAGAATTCCCTGTATGTCAAGGGATCGAAATGCCTTTTTGGTGTACAGAGGATATCATTTTTGGGATTTATTTTGTCTCCATCAACTATTGAAATGGACCCGGCCAAGGTACAGTCCATTTATGATTGGGTTCAGCCCACTTCTTTGAAGGCCCTCCAGAAGTTTTTGGGTTTTGCTAATTTTTATCGTAAATTTATAGCTAATTTTTCTGGTATTGCCAAACCATTGACTGACTTGACCAAGAAGGGTGCTGATGTGCTGAATTGGTCTCCGGAGGCTGTTTCTTCTTTTCAGGAGCTGAAGCGAGGGTTCACTTCTGCTCCGGTTTTGCAGCAACCTGATGTCTCACTCCCGTTTCAGGTAGAGGTGGACGCTTCTGAGATGGGTGCAGGAGCTGTTTTGTCCCAAAAAGATCCTGTAACATCTAAAATGAATCCCTGTGCTTTCTTTTCCCGAAAGTTCTCCCCATCCGAACGTACCTATGATGTGGGGAATCGGGAACTGTTAGCCATGAAATGGGCATTTGAGGAGTGGAGACATTGGTTGGAGGGAGCTAAACATCAAGTCCTGGTGCTTACTGACCACAAGAATTTGATTTACCTGGAGTCGGCCAAACGTTTGAATCCTAGACAGGCTCGGTGGGCCTTGTTTTTCACACGTTTTGATTTTGTGGTCTCTTTTCTTCCGGGCACTAAGAATGTCAAGGCAGACGCCCTCTCTAGGAGTTTCTTTGCTGATTCTCCTGTTGTGACCAAGCCTGCTACCATCTTAGGTGAGGGGGTAGTTCTTTCTGCCATCTCGCCCGATTTGAGACGTGCTCTGGAAGAGTTTCAGGAGGACAAACCTGAGCGTTGTCCCATTGGAAAATTGTATGTTCCTGACCAGTGGAGGAAGAGAGTGATGTCTGAAGTTCATTGCTCTGCATTGGCTGGTCATCCAGGTATTTTTGGTACTAGAGATTTGGTGAGTCGGTCTTTTTGGTGGCCCGCCTTTTCTCGTGATGTCAGGAACTTTGTGCAGTCCTGTGGGACTTGCTCTCGGTCTAAACCTTGTTCTCGCTCTAGTGGGTTGTTGATGCCTTTGCCGGTGCCCAGGAGGCCATGGACCCATATTTCAATGGATTTTATCTCTGATATGCCTGTCTTTCAGAGAATGACTGTTATTTGGGTGATTTGTGATAGATTCTCTAAGATGGTCCATCTTGTACCACTCCCTAAGTTGCCATCTTCCTCAGAGTTGGTGCCCTTGTTTTTGCAACAGGTGGGTCGCTTGCACGGGATTCCTGAGAACATTGTATCTGACAGAGGAGTTCAGTTTGTGTCTAGATTTTGGAGGACTTTCTGTTCCAAGCTGGGAATTCAGTTGTCCTTCTCCTCTGCGTTTCACCCTCAGACCAATGGGCAGACGGAGAGAACAAACCAGACCTTGGAGTCGTATTTGAGATGTTTTATTTCCGCTGATCAGGATGATTTGGTTTCATTTTTGCCCTTGGCCGAATTTGCTTTAAATAATAGAGCTAGTTCTGCCACTTTGATGTCACCTTTTTTTTGTAAATTTGGGTTTCATCCTCGATTCTCTTCAGGGCAGGTGGAGCCTTCTGCCTGCCCAGGTGTTGATACTGTGGTGGAGAGAATGCACCAGATCTGGGACCAAGTGGTGGATAAGTTGTCTCTCTCCCAGGAAAAGGCCCAGCGGTTTTCCAACTGGCATAGGACCATTGGTCCCCAGTTTAAGGTGGGTGATATGGTTTGGTTGTCATCAAAGAATATCGCTATGAAGGTGGCTTCTCCAAAGTTTAAACCTAGATTTATTGAACCTTACAAGATTTTGGAGATTCTTAATCCAGTCTCTTTTCGATTGGCTCTTCCTGTTACCTTTAAGATCCATAAGGTGTTTCATAAGTCTCTGTTAAAGAGGTTTGTTGAGCCAGTAGTTCCTGTGGTGGCACCTCCTGACCCGGTATTGGTTGAAAGTAATGTGGAATATGAGGTTGAGAAGATACTGGATTCTCGCCTGGCTAGATGGAGACTCCAGTATTTGGTTAAATGGAAGGGTTATGGCCAGGAGGATAATTCTTGGGTCCCTGCATCCGATATTCATGCCAAAAGATTGGTTCGTGCCTTTCATCGGGCCCATCCTGATCACCCTGGTGGCGTGGATGAGGGTTCGGTGACCCCTCCTCAAGGGGGAGGTACTGTTGTGAGTTCATTTTCCCCTTCACCGTCGATGTCTGATGAACTCCCTCTTCTGGTGAAGGAAGGTAGTGAGGCTGATTACCAAACACCTGATCTGGTAGATGATGACTGGGTAACAGGAAATTCTAACTGGATATAAGGCAGCCGACGCCCTTCTGAGTCGCTGGTGATTTCTCTGGTGGATTCTTGGAGACTAGTCTGATTCCTGCTTCCCAAAGATAAGTTTTTGCTCTGCTATTGAACTTATTAGTTTTGTTTTGTTTACCTTGTTTTTTGGAGTTCAGCCATCCCCGGTCGGGGGTGTGCTGAGTTCCATTTTTGTCTCTGATCAGTTTGTCTCTTTGCTCTGTCTTCAGAATTTACCTGAGTGCTGATATAGTCTTTTTGAAGTCCTAGCGACTTCAGGGCCTGTTTTTCCTATCAGACGGTTGGGACATTTTTTGGTAGGGTTTTTTACGGATTGCAGACAGCAGCTTTTCTATCCTGTCCTTTTTAGTTAGCTTGGGCCCCATCGTTTGCTCAACCTATCTTTCTATCGGTGTTAATGTTTTCATCTTGCTTCACCGTCATTATATGTTGGGGGCTGCCTATTGCTTTGGGGTCTGCTCTGGGGCAGTTTAGATTTCCCCTTTCTTTCTTTAGGCCTATTTAGTTCTCCGGCTGTGTTCGAGGGGTCTAGACACACGGAAGGAATTCGGAATTCGCAAGGAGGCCGGGAGTTTGGGTTTCTAGGCTACTGGATTAATTGGTTTCAATACCTTGAAGGGACCAATGAAGCGAAGACCCAATTTTTAGGATGGTATCTTGAGGCGGATATACTTAGATGATAGCCAGACCTTATCTCCAGGATGAAACAGAGGTGAATCCAGATGCCTCTTAACCGCGTTTCTTTTCATCCATTTGGAGGACTTTATCAAAGACGCTTTGAAAAGTGATCTTAGAAAAGTTCTTGACGAGGGAATCAACAGCTGGAAGGGGACAGCCACAAGGAACAGCACTTTGTGGTGTTGACCATAGACCACAAAAAACAGAGATTTTGCCGAAGACTCGCTCACGTGGTTATTGTAAGAGAATTCGGCCTAAGACAGGAGTTCAACCCAGTCACTGTGATGAGCATTAAAAAATGCCGGAGAAAATTATTCAGGATCTGATTGACTCGTTCTACTTGGCCATTGTACTGAGGATGGTAAGAAGATGAGAAATCCAAAGTAACATACAGTAACTTACAGGTGGCCCTCCAGAAACGAGAGGTAAATTGGACACCTCTATCAGAGATTATGTGAAGCGGTAGACCATGAAGATGAAAAATACAAAGAATGAATTCTTTGGCCAGTACTGGCGCAGATGGAAGACCGGATAGCGGGGATAAAATGAGCCATCTTGGAAAAACGATCCACCACCACTCAGATGATGGTACATCCAGCCGACACTGGCATATCTGTGATGAAATCCATGGAGATATGCTGCCAGGGAGCAGAAAGCACAGGCAAGGGAAGCAACCGATCGGTCGGAAGCTGTTTGGGAGTCTCATATCAGGCACACGAAGGACAAGCAGAGACTAAATTTGCAAAATTTTTGGGCAGAGTCGGCCACCAATAGTGTTGAGAGATAAGGAGAGTAGTCTTCTTTTGTCCGGCGTGGCCCATCACCTTAGAAGAATGTTCCCAGAGAAGATCCAGCTTCCTGTCAGGTTCAGTCACGTCTTACCGGAGGGTAGACGAGATAAGTCTAGCGAAGCGACTGTGATTATTTTGGAGGGCTTGATGATATGTTTAAGCTCCTCCTCCTGGTCGGAGGCATGGAAGGACCTGGAGAGCACATCCGCCTCAACGTTTTTAACAGGTGGACGAAAGTGGAGTGTGAAGTTGAAGCGAGCGAAGAACAAAGACCATCTGGCTTGACGGGGGTTAAACCGCTAAGCAGACTACAGATAAGCCAGATTCTTGTGGTCAGTGTAAATTACCACAGGGTGCAACGCTCCTTCCAGCAAGTATCGCCACTCCTCCAGAGCCAGCTTGATTGCGAGCAGTTCTCTATCACCAATTAGTCCATGAGCCGGGCCAGATATCAGTACTACCCGGAGTGACTAATTCTCTTTGGTGTTTTTAGGTAGATGCATGTCTGTAGTTTATGTTTTGATATGATAGCCCTTGCACATCAGTAGCTTAACCCCTTCAGGCCTATTTGTACCCAAATGCCTAGGCCATTTTTTGTAAATCTGACCTGTCACTTCATGCGGTAATAACTTTGGGACGCTATCACCTACCCAAGCCATTCTGAGACTGTTTTCTCGTGACATATTGTACTTCATGGTAGTGCTAATTGTGAGTCAATAGATTTTACCTTTCTGCATAAAAAATTACAAAATACACGAAAATTTGGGAAAAATTCGCTATTTTTGAACTTTGAAATTCTCTACTTTTTACAAAAATGCTGATACCCCCATAACAGTTATTAGTTTACATTCTCCACATGTCTACTTCACATTGGCATCATTTTGGAAATTAAATTTTATATTTTTCGGATGTGATAAGGCTCATAGTTTTATACGCAATTGTTAAAGTTTACGACTAAATTTCCAAAACCCATTTTTCCAAGGACCAAGTCAGTTCGGACATCACTTTATGGGTCTTGTATAACAGAACCCACCCATACATTACCCCATTTTGCAAACCACACCCCTCAAGGTGTCCAAAACGGATTTTCAAAACTTTGTTAACCCCTTAGGTGTTGCACAGGAATTCAAGCAAAATGACAGTGAAATATCAAAATTTCAATTTTTTGGCAGATATTCCATTGTAATCCATCTTTACCTGCAACCCAGCAAGGGTTAACAGCAAACCCAAACCCAAAATTGGTTACCCCAATTCCGCAGTTTATAGAAACACCCCACATGTACACGTAAACTAAATTATGGGCGCGCAAGAGGGCTCAGCACAGAATGAGAGCTAGGCGGTTTTTGGGATAAAAGATTACACTGGAAGAAATCCAGTGGGCCATGTCGAATTGGAGAGACCCTGAGGTACCCCCAGAGTGGAAACCCCCAAAAGGTTACCGCATTTTGGAAACTACACCCCCTAAGGAATGTTTTAGGGGGTATAGTAACCACTTTGACCCAACAAGCGCTCCATTAGAGTTTCATGCACTTGGTTGAGGAAATTGAAAAGTACGCTTTTTACCGAAAAATGTCGCTTTAGGCCCACATTTTTCATTTTGAAAAGGGGGACCAGGAAAAAGTACACCCCACTTTTTATTCCCCATTGTCTCCCGAACACGGCAATACCACAAGTGTTGTCTAAAACCACAGTATTGGCGCACGGCAGGCTTCGTAAGCGAAGCTGTGGCAAAATTCACTGTAAGAAATCTATGGGGCCATGTCACATTTGGAGACACACTGAGGTCCCGCACAGTGGAAACCCCAAAAAAGTGACCCCATTTTTGAAACTACACCCTCTAAGGAATGTTTTAGGAGGTACAGTAACCACTTTGCACCGGGAACCGGCTCCCGACCCGCGGCGATCGCCCGGCATATGATCCGGGTACGATTCGCCGTACCGCTACGGCGGCCGGCGCGAAGGGGTTAATGGTATTTTTCACCTTTTGAATAGATCCTACCTATATTTCCAAAAAATAATGATTAAAGGTCGATTTAGGGGAAATGCCAAAATGTCAATACAATGCATGTAGTATTTGTAACAATATTTAATCCAAGTTATGTAAATACACACTGAACATGTCATGGTCTTGTCCATACTAATGTGTGTGTGTGTGTAGGTGTGTGTGTGTGTATATATATATATATATATATATATATATTGTGTGTGTATGTATAATTATATAACGTTACTCCATAATATCTTCAACATCAGACTCTGAATCTGACTGTTGTTCTACTGGCTCGTCTTCAATACCCTTGTTCTGGCATGTCTGTAACCTGCACATGTCCGTGCACTTCAGGCCATTGCTGAGGCAAGTACACTGAGGAAGTTCGCATGACCGCACACACTTGCAGGACAGTAGCTGGATAATAGCTTCTGGTGCTGGTGCCCCTTGCATCCACTTGACAACAAGCTTTCCGTCATTATCTATCATCCAACCGCAGTCTGTTGGGTTTGCAACAAATGGCTGGCTCTGCAGACTTCTCCTCTAGATCGCAGCCTGGTAGTTTGCACGCAGTGCATGCATGAAAAGGCAGTCTTGGCAAGGAGGGAGTTGACTTGACTCTACCACTTCACGTCTGGCACAGAACAGCTGATACCGGAGCCTGTTTACCTCAGTTGTTTGGGTAGTTAGCAGGTACATGTGGCAGGTGATTTCCTGTAACTTCTCAAAGAGTTCAGGAGACACTTCCCATGAACGACCAACTTCCTGAAAGGCATCCTGGTATGTCTTGTTCATCTTCAACTGCTTGAGTGTCGTCATCTTCCCACGGCCAGCGAATGCACTGACTGTGTCACAGCCTGTAAATGCATGCATACCAATCAAAGAATCACACACGCTGCCTCCCAATGTTCTGCTCAGAGTGGTGATATCCAGGAATCTTGTCCGGTTCTGTGTACCGCATTTCTGGAACAGGTGGGATGGGATTTTGTGGCACATGCCCAGACACAGGACCATGACATCAGTATCCTCTGAAGTGATGATGACAGACTTGTAACCAGATTCTGCTGCATGAAGAGCATGGAGAAGGAGGCGTGTGTCTGCTTCTTCTTGACTTGACTTAAGGTCAGCAGCCTCTTCCCACTGTTCTTTGGTGATCTTAAAGCAGAGCTGCTCACATGTGACATACATCTCCTTCTCCTCAAGCTTCTCCCTGTGGTGTATTCGCCTTCCATTCTTCTACCAGAAACTTTATGAGACTTGAATTGTTGGAGGAATTACTTAGTAGCTTTCGCCACTGCTGGATGTTGTGCCCATGTTGATTGTTCTTGAAATGGATCCCTGTGCCTTCATATCTGTTCACTCTTTCTGTATCTTTGATGGATGTCTCCTTGTAGACGTCAAAGTCAATATCAATGCGCTTGCTCTTAGCACCCTCATGGATAGCGTGACTCATTGCTGTGCCTGCTAGCTGGGCAAATGTTGCATCGTTTCCCTTCAGTTTCTGAACCAGGCTCATCCCATCAATGATGGTTGCAGAGGGCTCAGGGATCACCTCTGCAGGAGGAGCATTCCTCTCCAACTCCCTTGCTAGAGCAGCCTTGTTGGTCTTGCGGATAGACCCATCACCGTTGGCAAGTGCCCATGGCAATGGCCCCAGGGGATGAGTCAAGACATCACTCATTTGTAGCTTTCTGTTCTCAGCTACAAGTATCATCTGGCCAAATAGGTTCCTGTCAGCCTTCAAAATTACCTCCTTGCCAAGGTCTTGTCTGTGTGTCTTCATTCTGATGTTAGAGAACGTTTTAAGATTGTTCTTCGTCATCTTGTCATGAAACAGTGTAGTTGGCGTATCGGTACCCAAACGCTCATCCTTGAATGTGTGATATGCATCCTCTCCTATACTGTATGCCCCTAGAAGGTCTTTGGCTACATCTGGTGGTGCTGCAGTCGCTGTTGATAAACTAATAAGTTCACCATTATGCTCTTTGTTGAAGGGGTTCAACCAACCAGTCTCCAGCAGTTCAACAAAAGATCGGACATCGGCTTCATCTCTTCTAATCCTGGACACCTGTAGGTCTGAATGACTGAAGTCAGTATATTGTTGGCCTACTAGGGCCCTCAGCTGCCTCAAGTACATGCTGCGGTACTCCGATGTCAGGTAGAGTCTGGCGACAGCTCCAACTTTGAGGCTGAAGCCTTTTGTGCCCCCTGGTGTCTGGGTGTCTTTGTTGATTGTTTCTTCGATGGTCTGGTCCACAGGAATCCATCCAAAAGGATTCTTGCTACCGATCTGGACCGAAAAGCCACCTTTCATGAAGTATTCATGGACCTCTGGGTGGTCTATGGGCAGCCGAGACATCGCAGCATAGTAATAGGTTAGGTATCGGGCATAGTTGACCTTGTCATAGGCAAAACACCACGGTATCATCTGTCGGATTGCTCCCAGGTGAAGCATCCAGTTGCCTTCTCTTGAAGCTCGAACCAGGGCCAGCATAGTCTCGACCATGTCCAAGTATGACATCCAGAATGCTGAGAGTTGTTCATTTCTGAAGGTCTCAAGATAAACTTGAAAGAGCTTCAGGGTAAGTGTGCAAGATTCATTATCCAAGAACTTTTCGAAGGATCCCTGCGACACACTGATGCGAAAGTTTGTGATGTTCTTCAGTGTTTCATCCAGATGGTGAAGGTCCCTTGCATGATTTTCTTCTAGCCATGGAAGGAAGTTTTTCCATGCAAGCCTCATAAGTGCTTCATAGACCAGCTTGTGTAGTCTCACTGCTCTGTTGTACCTCCGGCCGTCCATCACTCCAGACACTGATCCTTCAGCGATGACACCGGATTCAACACACAGATCTCTATGGCCTGCATCCTGAAATCTCTTACCTATGATGGAGAGGAGATTACAGATTGTGTGGAAGACACCCATTCTAATTATAATGTTCTTGAACTTCTCCTGTTTCCAGATAACCTCGGCAGCTTTGGCATAGAGTGCTTGATCAAACACGCACACAATTCTGTTAAGCTTCAGGGTCTGCATGATGGCATGTGTTTGCTCCAAGACTTCATTCACAGTGGACATGGCTGTTTCAGGAGCATTGATAGTGGGCAGGTAGCTTACAGTGTCCTGGGCCACTACAATGTCACTGCGGATTTGGATGTTGAACCCAGTCCAACTGCTTATGGTCTGATCCTCATAGTCTGACATTCTAGCCAGAAGCCAGATATGGTTCTTGGTTTTTGAATCCTGGACCTCCTCGGTAGTGTTAACATTTGCAGTCTCAATCCTGGGTGGCCCTCCCCGCCGCCCAACATTGTATATTGGTAGCATTAATTCTGTCGGAATTATGCTTCTTTTCTTCGACTTGGTTACATCTAGCAGGACTTTTGTCACAGAGCATGCAACATTGGACTGAACAGCGTTGCCATTGACTCTATGAGATGTACCTGCTCCACTTAGTGTCTCCTCAAGTCTGTCAATGTTATCCCAGGCCAAGGTTGTGAACACACCAGGGTAGATATTTGCTGGCATTGGGATGTCATCCGTTGAACATTCCAACTTCTGGATACAAAGGGCTGTATCGATCTCCTCAGCCGTTGAATATGACACACAGTGGCCAAGACGATTCAGAGTTCGAACCAGTTCTGTATTGCCGGTCAAAGACTTAATTGCAAAGGACAGCAGTACGTGCTTGGGTGGCTTTGTCTTTCCATTGGTAACAGCAAAAACCAAGTCACTGCCGAAGGATGTGGCAAGACGTTGAGCTCTTTCAGAGGGAGTTTGGCACTCACAATCTCCTGTAAGCAGGGTTTGCAGGAATTGAGTGACTAATGCAGGAACGACATTCTGATCTGTATCGGGAGGCCGTGGCTGACTCACATCTTGCTTCTTGATCTCATTCCTCAGCTGCATTGCTGCTTTGGTTACGACATCTCCAGAGTTAGCGGCTCTTGATTCTTGCAGATCTTTTGTCATGCTGTGTGCTTGCCGGGCAAGGTCGTCCATTGATAGGCTATATGGATAGACTAGAAGCTTACCTTTCTCATCGGAGAGAAAGCGGAGTGATTCACCAAACTCTGTTTCAAGTTTTCGGCGAACATGTTTCTTTGTCGATGGTTTCAGTTTGATGATACCACGGGACATCATGCATCTCTGAAGCCTAGATGTGAGGTTTATCATAGGCAGTACTTCTGGGTTTGGGAACAATTCAGTCCTTATATACAAGAAGAGTTCCTCAAGGGCTTCTCTCTCTGCCTCTCCGTAGCGTACTTCCTTGCTTTCTTCCTGATTTTTTGCTGCACCAGACCTACAGGCCACTTGGGAATCATCTTTTGTGAATAGTTTGTAGCACGACTTGCGGTAGTGCCCCTCTGAAGCAACAAGGTCTCTGCTAAGTAAACCAAGGATTCTCTGTGTGCCTTTCCTTATCGCTGCTCTGCGGATCGTCTCATCTGCTCGTAGCTCAACACACTGGACGATTGGCTCCCTTGTTTTTTCTCCTTTGAGATACTTGCTTGACTTCTCGCAGAACATACATACTTTGGCATACACCCTGCTATCACTGGGGGTACCCCTCGGTAGCCACCTCCTGGGGATTTCGCTTGCTGTTTCGACATTGACACCCTTGGCAAGGATAGAATCCAGTGACTTCTTCATTGTAAAGAGACTACGACATTTACGGTGATATTGTATGTGTGGTATTTCTCGTTCTTCAAGGCCCTTAGCTGCTTCCAGGACGGATTCATGCTGTCTGATCTCTGCAGCCCTAAGCAATGTTTTCCAGGAGTCCAAATCCTGTAGGGACGCCAGATCATCACTGTCATCATTAGAGCAGTGTATGATACAGTCGATCCGTGATTTCTTCCTCGCTGGTACTTCCATCATGCCATTAGATATGTCAGTAAACACCTGCAAACACAAAGAAAAACATTAAAACCCTTGGCACCGAGCGCCGTACGAGTACTGCTCTCTCGTCCTGGACCAAAGGACAAGAGCAGTACTAGTATGGCACAACCCCTTTAGCGTCCCCGCCGCTAATCGCGCGGGGATCGGGGGTAGATGGCCGCACTTACCGGCAGCAGGGCTTGTCCCCTCGCCGTGTGTGGCCATCGCGCCGACCCCCTGCAGCTAGAATCACTGTGATTCGCTGGGCTATATAGCCCAGCGAATCGCAGCATGCCTTGTAAAACATGGCGTGATTCGCTGCAGGGGTTCATGCCTGTGGAGCGATTGGTGCATTTACCAGTCACTCCACAGGCCAGGGGGAGGATGTCAGTGTCTGATCTCCTCCCCCTGTGCTGCGATTGGCTAGAACATCGTTCTAGCCATAGCAGCGATGTAGCAGGGCCGACACAGTGTCGCCTCTGCCTGTATGAGATCCTGTCAGCACAGGGTCTCATACAGGGACGATCGCTGTACTGTGCAGGCTGGCCGGACCTGCCTGCACTCGCTGGAACTTGTGGTACCACAAGTCCCAGCAAGTCTGGGCAGGCAGGCAAGAAGTGTAAAAGAAAGTTAAAAAAAAAACAAAAACACTACACTACACATTCCCCCCCTCCCCCTCCCATATGCGCCAATACTGTGGTTTTAGACAACACTTGTGGTATTGCCGTGTTCGGGAGACAATGGGGAATAAAAAGTGGGGTGTACTTTTTCCTGGTCCCCCTTTTCAAAATGAAAAATGTGGGCCTAAAGCGACTTTTTCCGGTAAAAAAACGTACTTTTCAATTTCCTCAACCAAGTGCATGAAACTCCAATGGAGCGCTTGTTGGGTCAAAGTGGTTACTATACCCCCTAAAACATTCCTTAGGGGGTGTAGTTTCCAAAATGCGGTAACCTTTTGGGGGTTTCCACTCTGGGGGTACCTCAGGGTCTCTCCAATACGACATGGCCCACTGGATTTCTTCCAGTGTAATCTATTATCCCAAAAACCGCCTAGCTCTCCTTCTGTGCTGAGCCCTCTTGCGCGCCCATAATTTAGTTTACGTGTACATGTGGGGTGTTTCTATAAACTGCGGAATTGGGGTAACCAATTTTGGGTTTGGGTTTGCTGTTAACCCTTGCTGGGTTGCAGGTAAAATTGGATTACAATGGAATATCTGCCAAAAAATTGAAATTTTGATATTTCACTGTCATTTTGCTTGAATTCCTGTGCAACACCTAAGGGGTTAACAAAGTTTTGAAAATCCGTTTTGGACACCTTGAGGGGTGTAGTTTGCAAAATGGGGTAATGTATGGGTGGGTTCTGTTATACAAGACCCATAAAGTGACGTCCGAACTGACTTGGTCCTTGGAAAAATGGGTTTTGGAAATTTAGTCGTAAACTTTAAAAATTGCGTATAAAACTATGAGCCTTATCACATCTGAAAAATATAAAATTTAATTTCCAAAATGATGCCAATGTGAAGTAGACATGTGGAGAATGTAAACTAATAACTGTTATGGGGGGTATCAGCATTTTTGTAAAAAGTAGAGAATTTCAAAGTTCAAAAATAGCGAATTTTTCCCAAATTTTCGTGTATTTTGTAATTTTTTATGCAGAAAGGTAAAATCTATTGACTCACAATTAGCACTACCATGAAGTACAATATGTCACGAGAAAACAATCTCAGAATGGCGTGGGTAGGTGATAGCGTCCCAAAGTTATTACCGCATGAAGTGACAGGTCAGATTTACAAAAAATGGCCTAGGCATTTGGGTACAAATAGGCCTGAAGGGGTTAAGCTACTGATGTGCAAGGGCTATCATATCAAAACATAAACTACAGACATGCATCTATCTAAAAACACCAAAGAGAATTAGTCACTCCGGGTGGTACCGATATCGTCAAAATTGGCTCTTGGCTCATGGACTAAATAGAGTAATTACGTTCTGGTGCCGAGAAGAGTTTAGAGAATAAGCCGCAGGACAGCATGTGACCGGATGAAGACTTCTGAGTGAGGACGGCTCTGGCCCCTGTGGAAGATACATTCACCTCCAGGAAGAACTGTTTGTTATGGTTTGGGTGATGCAGGACCGATGCCGACGAGATTGCCTGCTTGAGGGATACAAAGGCTTCTTCTGCTTCAGGAGTCCATTCCTTAGGATTGGCTCCTTTGCAGGTCAGGGTAGAAATAGGAGTGGTCCGGGAAGAAAAATGCAAAATAAATTGGCGATAATAATTTGCAAACCCGAGAAACAGCTGGATAGTCTTAAGACCGTCATGACAGCTGATACTTTCTCGGGATCCATCTTCAGACTGGTCTCAGAAACAATGTACCCCAAAAACGGAAGGGAGGACTGTTTAAAAACGCGCTTTTCATATTTGGTGTAGAGATGGTTAGTTCTCAACCTTAGTAGAACCTGGTGAACGTCCCTCCTGTGTGTTAGCAGATCAGGAGAGAATACCAAGATGTCATGCAGGTATACTACCACACACAAATAGAGCAGATCCCGGAAGATGTCATTCACCAGTTCTTGGAAGACGGCTGGAGCATTACAGAGTTCAAACATCATAACGAGATACTCGTAATGACCATCGCAGGTGTTGAAGGTCTCAGCCTACTTCTTGTCAAAGACGTCCGCATACGTCCAATAAGCTGCGCTCAGGCCAGGCAAATTAGCAGTAGAAGTAGGAGAAATAGGAGACTGGACAGGACGAATGGGAGCAAGGCACATTTCATGACATCCTGAGTTCCAATGGAGTACTTTTCCAGACCTCCAGTCCAGAACAGGTTTGTGTTTTTGCAGCCACAGGAGACCTAGAAGTAAAGGATAAGAGAGACAAGGCAAAAAGTGAAAAGAAATCTTCTCCGAATGCAGTGTCCCCACCTGAAGATCAACGGGCTCCGTGATGAACTGGATGGTCTCGGGAAGAGGTTTTCCACCCACCGAAGAAATCACCAACGGATCCGGACGATATAGTACCGGAATCTTATACCGCTTGACCACAGCCTGTTGTACAAAGTTACTCGTGGAGCCGGAGTGTAGGTGGGCCAATTCAACAAAAGACCCTTTGCCACAGAAGACAGATACAGTCAGGGTCAATGATAGAGAGGTAGAAGTCTTGCCCAGGGTAGCCTCTCCTACCAACCCTAAGCACTGGCGTTTCCCGGTGTCTCGGGGCAGGACCGAATAAGGTGTTCAGAGCTGCCGCAGTAGAAGCATGTCCCTTCAGCCCGACGGTTTCTCAGGGCAGGACCCAACAAGAAGGGGGGCACTGCTAGACCTAATATTATCCATTAGGCCAGACCACATATCAAATATAAGGGTAATAGTGAACACAAAATAATAAGTTTTCATGTATCCTTTTATAAGATGTGTAGTAGAGGGGTTACAAAGACACTAAACTTCAGGAAGGCAAAATTCCAACGGATGCCTTTCTTGAAAAGTATAATGTTACAAGTTATATACACTATTTTCCTTGATATTGCGCTGATCCAGGGAACTAGTATGATTGCCGAATGTGGAGTCGGGAAGGAATTTTTTTCCCCAATGTGAAGCTTACTGTTTGCCACATTGTTTTTTTTTGCCTTCCTCTGGATCAGCATGCAAGGACATATTAGGTTAGGATATGGATTGAACTAGATGGACTTAATGTCTTCCTTCAACCTTAAAAACTATGTTACTATGAACCTCTTGGCGGCACTTGAATAGCTTCACTTGGTCAATCTGCATAGGTTCAAGCAAAGAAGTCGCAGCAGGAGCTTGCTTAATGATCGGTCGTTGGAAGGTGAGAGCCAGGCATACTGATCTTCTCTTGTGGTTCACCTCTTTGGTCTGTTCCTGGAACCTAAAGTCAATTCTATTTGTGAGAGACACCGGGTCATCCAGAGAGGTGGGTATCTCCCGGCCTGCCAGTTTGTCTTTGATTCGCCTGGAGAGACCTTTCCAGAAGGTTTCCACCAGAGCCTCATTGTTCCAAGCGAGTTCTGAAGATAAGGTACGGAATTGGACCACATACTGGCCCATGGAGAGGTTACCTTGGCGTAACTGGAGCAGAGAAGAGGCTACAGAAGAAACGCGACCGGGCTCGTCGAAGACCTTGCGAAAGGCTTCCAAGAAGGACTGTAAGTTCAACACTAACGGATCCCCTCTTTTCCACAAAGGATTGAGCCATGCTAGGGCCTCACCAAATACTGTAAGTGTGACATGATGAAGGCCCCTTTGGCTTGGTCTGAGGTGAACTGATGAGCCAAGAGTTCAAAGTGCAGCATACACTGGTTAATGAACCCCCGACACTGGGTGGGATCTCCGCCAAAGCGTGGAGGAGCCAGCAGATGAGATCTGAAACCTGGTGCACAACTAGCTGCCTGGTGGGTCACTGACGCCTGAGGCGATGCAGAAGCTGCCGTTACTGCCAGCGTATCAAGACGAGTACTCAGTACTCGCAGACCATAGATAGGATAGAATCTTGTCCCGCTAATCCTTCTGTCAGGAGACTTTCTGGTATAGGTCCAAGATGAAAGACGCGTGGGAGCCAGCGGATTCCATGGCCTGTGCAAACTGTAACGAGCTGGGTGGTGGAACCATTGTGCCAAAACCCAATGAAGACCTGGAAGGGCATGACTAAGAGCTTCACCCAATCGACCACGGACACGCAGCAGCTAATGACAACGCAGTCTATGAAGAGACAAGGGAGGTGATCTAAGTGCTACTCCAGGACTGATCTTGGGTAGATAGCGGCGGACCCCTAGGAGCGGATAGCTGGAATGGCCTGGAGGAATGACCAACAGATGCAGGCAGGTAGAGTAGATGATTGGAACCGAAGGTGCAAACAGGACAGTGTGACGGAGAGATGACCACTGGTGGGTACAGCTGGCTCGGCTGCCGTTGAGGTGAGCACTGGCGGGTGCAGCTGGCTCTGCTGCCATTGTGGTGAGCACTGGCAGGTGCAGCTGACTGAGATGCTAGAACAGGGACCTGAGAACTGACAAGCGTGTTAGGAACAAACTCACAACATTGCGCAGGCACCTCCATGTTGCAGGAGGCAGTTTAAATAGTAAGAGACTTCCAGCTATTGGCTGGGGACACTTTAGAAAAACGCGTGGGGCCCCATTAAGGAAGAGGAAGTGTGCATGCACGCGCTCTAAGCACAGTGCCTGGAGAGCTGCTAGGAGTGTGTGCACCCCTAGCAGCAGCAGACCCGGAAGGAGCAGAAGGGGAGCCTTGGCGGTGAGTATGCTGATGTCTCTGCATGGAGAGAGGGACTTCAGGCAGAGATGTGGGCGCTACAGTGTCCATCTGTATTCAAGCCTGCATCTGCCGTGCCCATTTGTATACCAGCCTGCACCTGCCGTGCCCATCCGTATACCAGTCCACACCTGCCAATGTCAATCTGTAGATCAGCCGTACCCACCAGCATGTGGTTCCTGTATTCCTGCATGCCTGCCTGTATCAGTTACACCAGGCCGTCCCAGCTGCCTGTCCCTAGGGGGTCAGCTGCTGTGCGCCCGAGGTCTGTCCTGGAGTATCACCTGGTGCCCATCGGGAGCCAAGCATAACCCCAACGTCAGGTGCTCTACTGAAGAGTCAGGTGCTCACCTAGTCACACACCTCCAGGCTCTCCTTGGACCACGATACAGTGGTTCCACCACACCATTAAAATTTTGAGCAGGTCTTATGAAGCCACAGTGATTAGCAGTGTGAGGTCAAATCCAAAGCAGGAAAAGAGTCAGAGTTTGTATATTCTCTCCATGCTTGCAAGGCTTCCTCTGGATAATTTCTTCCACAAAACCATACTAATAGGTTATCTGACTTACTATGAAAATGGCTTCTCTATTTGCTAGAGGAAAGGAAATTAGCAACACTGGCAAATTGATTTCTGTGAGTGATGACAATCCCCACCCATCGCTTTGGGAAATGAGGCAGCTATTCTGCAGGTGTGCTCAAAAGTTTACATACCCCAGCAGAATGATAACACCAAAACCTTTTTCTCCACTCATGGTTAGTGGTTGGGTGAAGCCATTTATTGTTAAACTACTCTTTTTAAATCATAATGACAGCCAAAAACATCCAAATGACCCTGATCAAAAGTTTACATACCCTGGTGATTTTGGCCTGATAACATGCATAGAAGTTGTCACACATGGGTTTGAATGGCTGCTAAAGGTAACAGCCTCACCTCTGACCTGTTTGCTTGTTTTAAGTATGTGTGCATAAAAGATGAGTGAGTTTCTGGGATCCAGACAGACTCTTGCATTTTTCAGCCAGCCACTGAAGTTTATGGATTGTGAGTCATGGGGAAAGAAAAAGAATTGTCAAAGAAATCTACAGGAAAAGGTAGTTGTACTGTATAAAACAGGAAAGGGACACAAAAAGATATCCAAGGAATATCTTTTTTACTTGCTACAAGTCCCAGTTGGCATACTTCGCTGCTATTAACCATTGCCCTGCTGAAAAATACTAAACTGCATTTATTTCTCCGTTATGCCTGTGTTTACACAGAGGAGAGGAGCAGTGTGTCAACAACCAAGAGCTGATAAAGCTCCTATACTGTGCCGAAGACTATGGTAACCTGCTGATGCACTGACATACCGTGCATGGGATCCAACCAGGAGTGCACACGCTGTGAAAGCCATACTCAGTATGTGTGGCAATGAATACAGATTTGCTTCGGAACCCGCACAGGGGGCTATCATCTAGAAGACTTTTTAAAGGTTTTTCTTTCAGATTTCATTTATAAAGTATATTTGAAAGATTATTATCTCTTGTTCTACATTACTATGACAAACAAATTAAAACAACAGTTACATCTTAAAGTCACACCATATTGACTTTATTCTCCGGATTTCACTGTGAATTTAACGCTTTGCAAACATAATGTGGCTGTCACGGGTTTACCACGACAGAAAGGAGTCGGGGCAAGCTAGGGCACTGCTAGCGTTAGGAACAGGGAAGGAGCCGCTGGTCCTGGGACACCCGACAAAACAGTCGTGACAGCGGCAAATCTGTAAGATATCCATAATGAAATATGCAATACAACCCACACAATTTGGAGTATTTTTTTGCCAGTGTGGATTTCACTGCCCATTTTAAGAAAATTCATCAGTAGATCAGTCCTAAGTGTACGTACCATTATAAGTCCATTAACGCTACTAAAAAAGTGATTCTGGTCCCTAAACTTATAGATGTAATTACACTGCTAGAATTCTATGTGTATTCTCAGTCAGCCGGCACCAGCGGATAAGTGATCTGCGCTTAGTAAACACGTCTGTATCAGTCTAATTCAGGTCGTTGTTGGCAGTCAGAGATACTTTAAGCCATTTTAGCGCAAAAGCTGCATACCTAAAATCTTAGCTATCTTCTGGAATGAAAAGAAGCTCTGGACAGCTCCGTGACCTCCCCCATCATCTCCCAGTCTGAACAATAAGGAATACGGGCTCTTCTTCAGATGACAGGGCCATTGTAGCCAGACCTCTGTTTATCCAGAGTAAATACAGAAAAGCAAAAAACACAGGGGGTCTAAGATGACAGTGCATGGTGTTATTACCACAACTGTGGCAGGGTGGCCTGCAATTAAAAGGGTCAACCTTCATACCAGCATTCAAGAGGAATTCAGTGACTATTTAACCCCTCCAGTTCCAGGGTCAGCGGTACATTGCACAGGAGTAATGACACTTGGCAACCGGAGGATCAGTCACTTTTGTTAATGAGCCATAGAAGGTGACCCTTGTATGTGACTGTGTGTTTTGTCCATAGTGAGACTGACCAAAACAGACAGATTGGCACAATAATACTAATTTGTTATGGTGTTATTCCTAAATATATGTATACACTGTCAAAAGGGGTCCAGAATTTTCTAATATTTTATTTGCTTAATGAAAAGTTACTATATTTAGTAATCTACTTGTGTTTAGTTTCTCACCATTTGTAAGATCTCTGTTTGTTCTTCGTGAAAGAAAACCGCCTTGCTTCCAACGAGAGTCTGACAACTCGCTCACATCTAGTATTTTTTTCCAGTCTGGGCAATCCTCTGGAAGTCTGGTTGTCCACTGGAGGCGTTCCGAACCCAGAATATTTAGGTTAACAACGGAAAAAGCCTCAGATCACCATGTTTTGTTTTTTTTGTGCCTTCAAGAAAAAAACAACTTTTTTCTGTCCGTGTGCTGAGTCAGATTTTACCCCATTTTTTTATCCTGTTTATGCCATTAGGCCTGGGTCACACTTGTGAGAGACTTGCACGAATTTTGCATCTCAATACCCGGCACTGCCGCCGGTGGCTCGGGCCAGAGCGCTCAGCTGCAAAGAAATACCTGCAGCCGCACACTCCAGTCCCGAGTGCCGGTGGCAGTGCGGGGTATTGAGATGCGAGACTCGTGTGAGTTTCTCACAAGTGTGACCCCAGTGTTAATGTCACATGCATTTTTCTCATATGCAAAAAAAAAGCGCCAAACATCTTCTACTTATTAGACAGAAAAAAACAGTCAGCACCTGGATGACAGCGCTGTCAATCAAAGAAGAGGTTTAACATAAATGCAAAGGAAGTAGGTGCAAAGGTGAACTGAACTACTCGGCCACGTCAAGGGTGAACCGAGGGCCTCATTACCCTTTTGGAGTACAAAAAATAAATTCATGCTCCACACAATGACAGATATGTGCACTAATAAAGGTGCGATCATGATACAATGCTTTGTATCTCAAAGGTCTATAAAAAAAAAAAAAATTAAGAGGGAAAGGGCTTATGGTCATAGAACATCGAATGTGATGAATACAATCCAGTTACCCTTTCTCGGTTGGGCATCATCTCCTCTAGTAAAATGTCAACATATCGCAATAATGGGAACAGGTCCAGATGCTGCCATGTCTGAAGACAGTATTACCACAACAATTCCCATAAATTATGGAACAAAAATATAACCTCACCGACTCTGGGTACAATATAATCACACACTTCTCCTAGCTGATCATAGCAGAAAAAGCCAGACTATTTTAGGAAATAAAATATAAAAATTTATTGAAACATATTAAAATTACACAAATAAACAGAGTATCACACTAAGAAGGCATATAACACGGGGTTAAATCATTAGAAAATGGCTCAGAGCATAATATAAGCTTTAACTGCTGAAAGCCAATGCTATCAGCCTGCAAGTGTCCTAAAAAAAGTGCGCCCTATAAGCTCATTTATGTATTCCAATGCTGGCGTATGTTCAGTAAAAGCTAGTTAATGCATTAAATAGCCTCACTGCATGTCGAAAAAAAAGCACAAAGTGCTTTTAGTGCAAATCAGGCAGAATGCCTGCAAATAAGACTGTGCGCTGTGCTTACACCTGGCCGTAGGTAATCAAAAATTCCTCTGGCCTGCCACCTCAACGCATGTATCAACGCTTCTTCCTCTGAGCCATTTTCTAATGATTTAACTCAGTGTTATATGCCTGCTTAGTGTGATACTCTGTTTATTTGTGTAATTTTAATGTGCTTCAATAAATTTTTATATTTTATTTCCTAAAATACTCTTTTTGGCTTTTTCTGCTATAATCAGCTAGGGTAAATGTGTGTGTGATTACATGTCTGAAGACAGCAATGAGTAATACTGTAACAGATACACTGATTCCAGTGTTTGTCCCTGTAGTATTCAGTAGATTCTTCTTCTCTACAGGGGGATGCCAGCTAGGAGGCGCAGTAGGTGTCTCATCTTCAGGATGACTCCCCCTATTCCCTAGCTCCTGATTGACAGCCTTCTCCTAATGTACAGCAAAATTTGGCAACCAGTGGATGGAGGGTTAGAGAAGCCAGCAGATCATGAATACATAGGACATCAGCCCTTTAACAAACTTCTCCAAAAGGAACAAGCCTTTTTTACCATGGGAAGTATTATTCCAAGGAGCAGCTGATCTCAAGCGCAGGCACACCGGGAACCGCTAATGGCTCAAAAGGGGCTTATATGTGTTTTTTTTTAATAGTAAAATAACATAATTCCTTATGTAAATATATAAATTATTGTTCGGAATGTTAATCCAGCTCAACATTCAGTATCAGGAGGGTTAAATCTGCTCTTTCAGGGCAGATTGGTTCATGCATTATGGCTATTCCCTTCATCCTTTCCCATCCCTTGGTTGAACTTTTGTGGACGTGTCGCTTTTCAACCGTACTATGGCATCCTGCTGCAAATATGTAAGTTCTCAGAAACTACTGAACAGTAAAACATTGATAGACCACTGGGATCAGGTGTTTGCCAATACATTATGCTGTCCCCAAACAGAGGAGCACATGCGACCACCCGATGGATTCCATTTAAAAGGATTTTAAATGGAATCCATAGCATTGTAATTTGTTTTTTAAAAAGAGCACGAAACGCGTAAAAATAAAAACTATTAAAAATTGCTATTCCACTCTGGAACTGCTTCCTTCACAGCGCAGCGCGGTCTACTCTGAAACACCAAATTTACTTTTTCTATTAATCGATATGCAAAATAGTGTTTACCATCATTTGCCAATGGGATTGCAGCAGCTGTAACATTCATGGGCAATTATTGGAGTTGTGACAATCACAACCATTTCAGGTGAGCAACGCCATAACTCCCCTATAATCTGTACCTTTCAATATCGCCCTATGTGCACTTGACTCATCTCCCCATTTATTTTTCTCTACAGACTTTCCTCCAATGACAGATGTTTGGAAAAATTAGGATCAGGCAGTTAAATTCCAACATGCCCAATCAATTCATTCTTAAAAGGATTTTCTCATGAACAAAAAGTTCATTTTAATGCATAGATCGTGAAATAATAATTTCCAAAATTGGATGTGTTTACATAAAATGTTCCTGTGCTGAGATAATCTTATAAATGTGCTCCTGGGCAGGGGGGAAGCAAAAGAGTATACATACAGGACATCACGGGATCACAGCTGATTCTTCTTGTGAGGTAAAACATTTCTCTGCCTGTTTTAAACTATGCTTTACTTCAAAGAAAGAATCATTTGTGATATCCTGCTGTAATGTCTGTATAGTTTTTTTTCTCTAGTTACCCTCCACGACAGCACCATAGGAGGATACTCTCCACCCTAATAGGGACAGGAAACACAAAGAGGTTAAATAGCCCCACTCCACTTCCTCTCTCCAGTGTTTTTTCCTGTCCCTATGAGGCACGAGTAGGTTCTCCTGCGGTGCTCTGTGGCTAGCCACAGAGACTGCATAGGTTACCTGAAGCAAGCCAGGCAGCTGAGGCGATCACTCCGGCTTTCCTGTCCTGAAGCTGCTTCTGTCTTCTCGGGACTTGGGACCTTGTCTGCCCTTCCTGCACCTCCGGGCAAGGCAGGGCGGCAGGAGCCGGGGTCCTCTCCGAGCTCCCCGGCTCTCCTTCTCTCCCTTCCATTGCATGTGTTGGTTGGTGACCGGAAGTGAAGTCAGACGTGGGTCACGGTCTGATGGCGTCACTTCCGGTTGCGTTATACGGTGGAATGCACAGCCGGGAGACACGCTTGCGAGACACATGCGCTAGCTCGAGGCATAACAAAGCATACTTCTGGAAATTAACCGGAATCGTCCACACCTAGGGGCACTTCCAAAGAGACAGAGAGGAGGAGGGTCATCCAATCAGGATGATGCGCTGAAATCTCAGCCCTATTTAAGAAGTCCAGATAGAAGACACCACAAGGTAGGACCTTTGCTGTCATGGAGGGTGGTCATTCTGCTAGCGCTGCATCTGCAGAACCCAGTGATGTCCTAAACCCAGTAAGTAACAGGCTTGGTGTTTTTTTATCTTTGGAGCAGGAATGTCCTTAGGTGTTTTACTGATGGTCACAAGGTGACGGTCACAAGGGGGCTGTCAGGAACACCGCACTGCACTTGCTCACTGTCAGTGCGTGTGTCCTGAGTACAAAGACTGTGCACAAAGATACCTGCGGAGCGGGCAGCAGTGGTCACAATGCATGCTCCAGGACCTGAAGCACGTGACTGCTGGGGGCGTGGCCTAAGCTCCACAGAGCTAGGAGCTGCAGGGAAACTCCTCGAAAGGTAACTACAGGACAATGTTACCAAGGGGCATAGACAGAGACAGAAACCAGATCAAGCCGAGGTCAAAGCACGAGATAGCAATACAGTACCAAAGGATTAGACAGAATGGATAGTCAGGACGTAGCAATAGATCAGAAAACCAGAACGGGCAATAGACGGTACAATAGGGGTAAACTGTAACGGAGTAACGATAGCCAAGCCAGGAGGTCAGAACCAGAAAAGACAATAGTACCAAAATGAGAGACGGAGTACAGAGTGAAGGAACAAGCCGGGTCATACACAGGAAGCAAACCAACAACGCAGAGTACACACACACCAGGAGTCAGACACACCAGAACAACAGTATAACTGAGAGAGAATGCTAGTTTGGAGTGATTATAAATACCCCTCCCAGATTCAAAGAGAGGCCAGCGAAAGTTAACCCTGTGAGAACAGGACATTAACCATGTCCTAACCATGACAGGGGCATTCTCTGCGTCTGGAGAAAAGGTTTTTCCACCAACATAGAAGAGGATTCTTTACTGTTAGGGCAGTGAGAATCTGGAATTCCCTGCCTGAGGAGGTGGTGATGGCGAACTCAGTCAAAGGGTTCAAGAGAGGCCTGGATGTCTTCCTGGAGCGTAACAATATTGTATCTTAGAGTTATTGTTAGGTTCTTTAGAAGGACGTAGATCTGGGGATTTATTCTGACAGAATTTTATAGGCTGAACTGGATGGACTAATGTCTTTTTTCGGCCTTACTAACTATGTTACTATGTCCCTTCTCTCCTCTTTTCAGGGAGACAAGGATCCTGCTCCAAAAAGAATTGACAAGTTGTCCCAAAAATGTGCCATCTGTCTTAAAAAATTGCCTTCTTCATGCAAAAAATGCCTGTCAGGTTTGCACAGACAAAATTGTCAAAGAGGTACAGCCTGTTGGCCCCCTTAAAAATAGTCTGGGTGAAATGGTGGAGGAGGATGAGGAAAAAGCCAATATGCTAAATGACTTTTTTCGACAGTGTTTACACAAGAAAATCCCATGACGGATAACATGATCAGGGATAAAAATTGTCCATTAAATGTCACCTGCTTAACCCAGCAGGAAGCACGGCGGCGTCTAAAAATCACTAAAATTGACAAATCCCCGGGCCCGGATGGGATACACCCCCGAGTATTGCAGGAATTAAGCACAGTCATAGATAGACCATTATTTTTAATCTTTAAAGATTCCATAATAACAGGGTCTGTACCACAGGACTGGCGTATAGCAAATGTGGTGCCAATATTCAAAAAGGGGACAAAAACTGAACTTGGAAATTATAGGCCAGTGAGTTTAACTTCAACTGTGGGTAAAATCCTGGAGGGTTTTCTAAGAGATACTATACTGGAGTATCTGGAGAAGAATAAACTTATGACCCAATATCAACATGGGTTTACAAGGGACCGTTCCTGTCAGACTAATCTGATAAGCTTTTATGAAGAGGTAAGTTCCGGACTGGACCAAGGGAATGCAGTGGACGTGGTGTACATGGACTTTTCAAAAGCTTTTGATACGGTGCCACACAAAAGGTTGATACATAAAATGAGAACAATGGGGATAGGGGAAAATATGTGTAGGTGGGTTAAGAGCTGGCTCAGGGATAGGAAACAAAGAGTGGTTATTAATGGAGCACACTCGGACTGGGTCACAGTTAGCAGTGGGGTACCACAGGGGTCAGTTTTGGGCCCGCTTCTTTTTAACATATTTATTAATGACCTTGTAAGGGGCATAGAGAGTAGAATTTCAATATTTGCAGATGACACTAAACTCTGCAGGGTAATCAATACAGAGGAGGACAATTTTATATTACAGGAGGATTTATGTAAACTAGAAGCTTGGGCTGATAAATGGCAAATGAGCTTTAATGGGGATAAATGTAAGGTCATGCACTTGGGTAGAACAAACAAGATGTATAATTATGTGCTTAATTGTAAAACACTGGGCAAAACAGTCACTGAAAAAGACCTGGGTGTATGGGTGGACGACAAACTCACATTTAGTGGCCAGTGTCAGGCAGCTGCTGCAAAGGCAAATAAAATAATGGGATGCATTAAAAGAGGCATAGATGCTCATGAGGAGAACATAATTTTACCTCTATATAAGTCACTAGTGCGACCACACTTAGAATACTGTGTACAGTTCTGGTCTCCGGTGTATAAGAAAGACATAGCTGAACTGGAGCGGGTGCAGAGAAGAGCGACCAAGGTTATTAGGGAACTGGGGGGTCTGCAATACCAAGACAGGTTATTACACTTGGGGTTATTTAGTTTGGAGAATCGAAGGCTTAGGGGTGATCTTATTACAATGTATAAATATATGCGGGGACAATACCAAGACCTTTCTAATGATCTTTTTACTCTTAGACCTGTGACGGGGACAAGGGGGCATCCTCTACGTTTGGAGGAAAGAAGGTTTAAGCATAATCACAGATGCGGATTCTTTACTGTACGAGCAGTGAGACTATGGAACTCTCTGCCATATGATGTTGTAATGAGTGATTCCCTACTAAAATTTAAGAGGGGACTGGATGCCTTTCTTGAAAAGTATAATATTACAGGGTATATACACTAGTTTCCTTAGTGCTGCGTTGATCCAGGGAGCTAGTCTGATTGCCGTATGTGGAGTCGGGAAGGAATTTTTTTCCCCAATGTGAAGCTTACTGTTTGCCACATGGGGTTTTTTGCCGTCCTCTGGATCAACATGTTAGGGCAAGTTAGAATAGGATATGGGTTGAACTAGATGGACTTAAAGTCTCCCTTCAACCTTAATTACTATGTTACTATGTTACTATGTTCTTTAATGGAAGAGTTAAGGGGTATGAAACGCCAGGAGGTCCAATCATCCCTAGCCACCTTTTCCCAGTCCATCCCGGTAGCACCATCAGAGGCGAAAAGGAGAAAGATTTACATAGAGGAACACTTGGACTCTGACTCCCAAGGAGGTCTGGGATCCTTCACTAGTGAATGGTGGGAAGAAGGTGAATCAGTGTCAGGGGCAGATCAGTCCTGGAGCAGGAAAAAGTTTTATTTGGCATCAGAAGATTTAGAGGAACTTGTGACAGCGACGAATACCACTATGAATATGGAGGAGGAAGAAGGTGTCCAGAACACAGTTTAGGATGAAATGTTTGGTGGTCTAAGATCGCAGAAAAAGTTAGCATTTATGGTGCTTGAGAATATCCAAAAGTTTATACTGGATGAGTGGGAACTACCAGAAAAGCGCTTGGTGATACCTACAGAGCTGAAAGGAAGATTCCTTCTGGAGGAAAAAATATCCAAATGCTGGATGGAGGTATCAACAGTGGATATTCAAGTGGCAAAGGTGGCAAAGAAGGCAACCTTGCCCTTTGATGAGTCCTCCCAATTATGAGACCATAGCAGATAGCCTGCTAAAGAAATCGTGGGAAATGTCCGTGGCTTTGTTAGATGCAAACGTGGGATCTATCTGTGTAGCCAGGTCAATGTTCCAGTGGCTAAATCAGATGGAGGAACACCTCAACATGGGTGCCTTGAGAGAAGAGTTGTTGGGATCTATAGCTCTCTTAAAGAAAGTCACTGGGTTCCTGGCTGACGCTTCCGCAGAGTCGATAAAGATGGCAGCGAGAGCTTCGGTCTTGTAGAATTCACCCAGAAGAGCAGTGTGGCTGAAGTTATGGAGCGGAGACATCGCCTAAATGGTCAAACTTTGCTCTATTCCCTTCAAAGGATATTCGTGCAAGCCCTGGACGAATTGTTAGAAAAAACAACAGACAAGAAGAAACTACTGCCAGAACCCAAAGTGGCCAAGAAGTGGTCCTTTCGTTCCCCTCAGATTCAACCATCCTCATATAGGGGGAAGGGGAAGACCGGACGCTGGAGCTATCCCAAGGGAGGTAGAGGCAGAAGCATCTTACTCTCCCCAGGGTCAATGTCAAGATAAACAATTATGTTGAATCGGTAGGGGATCGGATCTCCGGGTTCCTCCCCCAGTGGGAACTTCTTACCTCGAACCAATGGGTGAGACAATCAGTCCAGACTGGGGTAAAGATCAAGTTCTATTCCAGACCTCCACAAATATTGAGAATAACTTCCCTACCATCTCAGGAGTTACAATGCGCCTTAACGACTGGTCTCCAAAAATTATTCTCTGGCGGGGTGATAACCCCAGGTCCAGAAATAGAGTGCAGAACAGGACATTATTTGCATGTGTTTCTAATAAAAAAAACAATAGAACACACAGGATGATAATAAATTTTAAACCTCTGAACATGCACGTAAAGTACAAGAAGTTCAAGATGGAATCGTTAAAAAGCACCATTCCATTGGTAGGCCATGATTTCATAATGGCGACTATAGACCTTCGAGATGCTTACTATCACATTTCCATTCACCCAAAGCATCGGAGATATCTGTGATTTGCAGTAGCTCAGGGATGGCAGGAACATCACTACCAATTCAATGTCCTTCCATGTGTCTTTTCTTTGGCACCACGAGTCTTCACCAAAATAATGGCAGAAGTGATAGCGGCTATCTGAAACAGAAACATCTGTATCGTGCCTTACCTAGATGACCTGCTACTCATATGTCAATCAGAAGTGGTCCTCAAGGGCCAAATTCAGGAAGTTCTGGATCTTCTAACATCATTAGGATGGCTAATAAATTATCAAAAATCCAACCTGGTTCCGTCCTCCAAGAGAATTGTCCCGGGAAGAATGTTCAACTCACAAGACCAGATGTCTCATCTGCCAAAAGAGATGCAGATACTGATATGGTCCAAGATAACAGCCTTACAAGATCAAAGGAAAGTATCTCTCAGGTCAGTTATGTCGGCACTAGGGTCCATGACCTCCTGCATTCCAGCGGTAGATTGGGCTAAGGTCCATACAAGATCCTCGCAGTCCCCCATTCTAACTTGCTGGGTTCGTGTCCCGGAGTCACTGAACAAGACTATTCACCTGCCAGAATGAGTAAAAGCTTCCCTCAGCTCGTGGCTCAAACTCAAGAATTTGGCCAGAGGAGTGGCTTGGGATCAAAATTCCCTTTCAACCGCCACAACAGACGCCAGTGGGAAAGGATGGGGAGCCACGGTCTCCCAAGCCACATTCCAGGGGATATGGTCCCAGGTCGTCAGTCTTCGTTCTTCCAACTTCAGGTAGCTGAAGGCAGAGAGGAAGCTCTAAGGGCGGCGGTAGACTTATTAAAAGGGATTCATATCAAAGTCTATTCAGACAATGTGACCACAGTGGCACATCTTTGACACCAACCTGTCTGCATTCCATGCATTCCATCTAAAAGGATCTGCCAATGTGCAAGCAGATTTCTTCAGCAAGAAAACGATACATCCAGGAGAATGGAGCCTAGTTGCCGGAATCTTTCAGGGGCTAACAGGAAAATGGGGTCTCCCAGAGGTATACCTGTTTGCTATTCGTCTAAACACTAAAGTAAGCAAATACAGTTCCCTAGATCCGAACGACGCATGCATAGCGGTGGATGCTTTCGCCCACAGTTGGAACTTCAAGTTGGCATATGCCTTTCCTTCGATTCATCTCCTACAAAGAATCGAAGATTAGGAGGGACAAGACAAAGACCATTCTGGTAGCGCCACACTGGCCGAAAAGAAGCTGGTTCGGCGTCCTGAACAATTTAAAGGTAGATGGCCCGCTGGTCCTCCCACCAACCAGCAACCTTCTCCACCAGGGACCGATTTCTCACCCAGACCTTCAAGCCTTCCAACTTGCAGCCTGGCTTCTGAATTCATCACCCTAAAGGCTAGAGGTCTCTCAGATAAGGTGGTAGAAACACTGCAAGAAAGCAGGAAACCAGTGACCAATGCTATTTACAACAAGACACGGAAAACCTTCATGTCCTGGTGTGGATCCAACCCACAAAATGTGTTGCGTCCAATTGTGGCACAAATCCTCGATTTTTTTACAATGCGGGCTAGAGAAAGGTCTTAAGACTAGCACTTCAAATGTCCAAGTTGCAGCCCTCAGCTCGTACTTTGATCATTCCCTAATTGACCATCGTTGGGTAAGAAAATTTATGATTGCAGCCTCTCGTCTACAACCTAGAACTCCAAATCTGGTTCTAAACATGGTTTTTAGAGGCCTCCCAATACCTCCATTTCAGCCTACAGAGACTGTAGATTTGGCCAAATTATCTTGCAAAGCAGCTTTCTGGTGGCCATCACAATGGTGAGGAGGGTACGTGAACTACAGGCCCTCTCAATCAGAGAACTCTACCTAAGAATTTTAGAGGACAGAATTATTTTCCGCCTAGATCCATTTTTTTTACCTAAGGTCTCCTCGGAGTTCCATAGGTCCCAAGAAATCATGCTACCTTCTTTTTGTCAAAATCCGTCCAATGCTAAGGAAACAGAGTTGCATACTTTGGATGAACGAAGAACAGTCCTTCACTATCTTCAAACGTCCAAACCCTGGAGGAAGAACCAGAATGTCTTCATACAGCACTTTGTAAAAAATAAAGGGAAAAGAACTTCCAAAAGCACGGTTGTGAATTGGATGAAAAAGGCAATTTGCAGAGCTTACAGAAACCAAGGAAGGGTACCTCCAGAAAAGTTTACAGCACACTCCACCAGATCTATTTCAGTTTCATGGGCTGAGAGGGCAAGCGCTTCCATCGAGCATATCTGCCACCTAGTCCTTGGTTCACACCTTTTCAAAACATTATACGCGTAGACTTGATTTAATGTCTAATACCGAATTGGCCTTTGGAAGGAAGGTACTCCAGGTCATTGTCCCCCCCTAAAAATGTGATTCTTTGGCATTCCTCCTATGGTGCTGTCGTGGAAGGTGACTAGAGAAAATAGAATTAGACTTAATGGTAATTCCATTTCTAGGAACCCTCCACGACAGCAGGGGCAATCCCACCCTATTGTTTGATTATTTTCTTTGGGGATGTAAATAAATATTGAAGCATTCATACCATCCTTTATAAAAACACTGGAGAGAGGAAGTGGGGTGGGGCTATTTAACCTCTTTGTGTTTCCTGTCCCTATTAGGGCAGGGAGTATCTTGCTATGGTTCTATCATGTAGGGTTCCTAGAAATGGAATTACCGGTAAGTCTAATTCTATTTTTTATCCTCCCCTGCTCAGGAAATGTGATATGATCGTGTTCCTGTACGGTCAGACACAGCCATTACACAGTACGCAGAACATTTATAAGATTATCTCAGCACAGGAACATTTTATTTAAACACATCCAATTGTGGAATTATTACTATTCCAAAATTTATTGATTAAAATGAAATTTTGTTTGTGGGAAAATTGTAAAAATAAAAAATTATACATTATTGTGATATTGTTTAACATTTTTTTATGTCAAATTTCAGCTAAAAGAGGGTTAAAGGGCAAAATATAATTAGATCTGTATTTTCTTTAGATACAAAACATTTACTTGGCCGATCAGGGGTTCAATGCAGGATTCAGGTACTGCTAAATACCAGCCCAGAAGTTAGGGGGCACAATACATTTGCCTTGGCCTGGATGTAGGCCACCCATGTTATGCCGCTGAATTCTTCCATAAGTTTTAAGTACAGGGGTCTATGGCAGGTCCCAGCAAATACATAAAGGACATGAGATCAAAGCTGGTGCAATGAGGAGTGGAGCAGTTGTCCATGTCAGGAGCATTCAGCTCCTACTTTTTAGAGGTCCCCTTTGGGAAGTAAAAGCAGTGACCTGATGGGTTGCCTTTGGCAATGGTTCACTTTCCTTTGCTTCAGTTTTCTATACACCTCCTCTCCCCATAGCATTTTCCAGCATTGATTTTTGCTGATAGAGATTCTAGAGCTGCTAATTAGAGTTGAGCGATACCGTCCGATACTTCAAAATATAGGTTCGGAATGGATCGGCCGATCTTTAAAAAAAGTATTGGTATCGCCGATGAGACTATGAGACTTCCGGTATCGGAATTGGAAAAACCCTTTCCTGCCCTTGTACAGCCTCTCGGGGGTCTGTACGGGCCTTCCGGGGGTCTCTGCCGGCCTGCCGGGGGTCTGTGCCGGCCTGCCGGTGGGCTGTGCGGACTGCCCGGGGTCTGTGCACCCTGTGGGGGTCTGTACCGGCCTGCCGGGGGGCTGTGCTGATGTCCGGGGGTCTGTGCAAGCATTGTCCGATGGGACTACAAGTCCCATCGGGCGATGCCTGCTACCATGACTGTGATTGACACATTAGCCAATGATGGGACAGTAGTAGTCCCATCATCCGGCTAATGTGTTAAATGTAAAAAAAAAAAAAAAAAAAAAAAAATACTACATACATACATACTACATGCATGCTACATACATACTACATGCTACATACATAGTACATATATACTACATGCATGCTACATACATACTACATGCTACATACATACTACATACATACTACATATATACTACATGCATGCTACATACATGCTACATACATACTACATATATACTACATGCATGCTACATACATGCTACATGCTACATACATACTACATACATACTACATGCTACATACATACTACATACATACTACATGCTACATACTACATACATACTACATATATACTACATGCATGCTACATACATACTACATGCATGCTACATACATACTACATGCTACATACATACTATATACATACTACATGCATGCTACATACATACTACATGCTACATACATACTACATATATACTACATGCATGCTACATACATACTACATGCTACATACATACTACATACATACTACATGCATGCTACATACATACTACATGCTACATATATACTACATACATACTACATATATACTACATGCATGCTACATACATACTGCATGCATGCTACATACATACTACATGCATGCTACATACATACTACATGCTACATACATACTACATACATACTACATGCATGCTACATACATACTGCATGCATGCTACATACATACTACATGCTACATACATACTACATATATACTACATGCATGCTACATACATACTACATGCTACATACATACTACATACATACTACATGCATGCTACATACATACTACATGCATGCTACATACATACTACATGCTACATACATACTACATACATACTACATGCATGCTACATACATACTGCATGCATGCTACATACATACTACATGCTACATACATACTACATATATACTACATGCATGCTACATACATACTACATACATACTACATGCATGCTACATACATACTACATGCTACATATATACTACATACATACTACATACATACTACATATATACTACATGCATGCTACATACATACTGCATGCATGCTACATACATACTACATGCATGCTACATACATACTACATGCTACATACATACTACATACATACTACATGCATGCTACATACATACTGCATGCATGCTACATACATACTACATGCTACATACATACTACATATATACTACATGCATGCTACATACATACTACATGCTACATACATACTACATGCATGCTACATACATACTACATGCTACATATATACTACATACATACTACATACATACTACATATATACTACATGCATGCTACATACATACTACATGCTACATACATACTACATACATACTACATGCATGCTACATACATACTACATACATACTACATGCATGCTACATACATACTACATGCTACATATATACTACATACATACTACATACATACTACATATATACTACATGCATGCTACATACATACTATATGCTACATACATACTACATACATACTACATGCATGCTACATACATACTACATGCATGCTACATACATACTACATGCTACATACATACTACATACATACTACATGCATGCTACATACAATACATTCATACAATACATACATAGACATACAGTACATATAACATAGAGTAACATACTTACCAATACTTGTCACATTGTTCCCCGAAGCCATTGTCGTCTACGGAATAAATATTAACATAACAAACCACAAAAATACTCACCCATGAACCGAAGCAGTCCACGAGTGTGTCCCACGACGATCTTGGGTAGAGAACTGCAGCATCAGCTCATGCTGCCGCTCTCTACGGGCTGCAGGAATCCAATGACGGAAGGTAGGTATCCTTCCGCACTGTATTCCTCCGCCACTTAAAAAAAAAAAGTCCCTAGTCTCACTTTATGGTAAAAGCTGTGTGCAGTTCTCTACCCAAGATCGTCATGGGACACACTCGTGGACTGCTTCGGATCATGGGTGAGTATTTTTGTGGTTTGTTATGTTAATATTTATTCCGTAGACGACAATGGCTTCGGGGAACAATGTGACAAGTATTGGTATGTTACTCTATGTTATATGTACTGTATGTCTATGTATGTATTGTATGAATGTATTGTATGTAGCATGCATGTAGTATGTATGTAGCATGTATGTAGTATGTATGTAGTATATATGTGGTATGTATGTAGCATGTAGTATGTATGTAGCATGCATGTAGTATGTATATAGTATGTATGTAGCATGTAGTATGTATGTAGCATGCATGTAGTATATATGTAGTATGTATGTAGCATGTAGTATGTATGTAGCATGCATGTAGTATGCATGTAGTATATATGTAGTATGTATGTAGCATGTAGTATGTATGTAGCATGCATGTAGTATGTATGTAGTATATATGTGGTATGTATGTAGCATGTAGTATGTAGCATGCATGTAGTATGTATGTAGTATATATGTGGTATGTATGTAGCATGCAGTATGTATGTAGCATGCATGTAGTATGTATGTAGTATGTATGTAGCATGTAGTATGTATGTAGCATGCATGTAGTATATATGTAGTATGTATGTAGCATGTAGTATGTATGTAGCATGCATGTAGTATGTATGTAGCATGTAGTATGTATGTAGCATGCATGTAGTATGTATGTAGTATTTTTTTTTTTTTTTTTTTAAACATTTAACACATTAGCCGGATGATGGGACTACTACTGTCCCATCATTGGCTAATGTGTCAATCACTGTCATGGTAGCAGGCATCGCCAGATGGGACTTGTAGTCCCATCGGACGATGCTTGCACAGACCCCCGGACATCAGCACAGCCCCCCGGCAGCCCGGTACAGACCCCCACAGGGTGCACAGACCACTGGCAGGCCGGCACAGCCCCCCGGCAGGCCGGTACAGACCCCGGGCAGTCCACACAGCCCCCCGGCAGGCCGGCACAGCCCCCCGGCAGGCCGGCAGAGACCCCCGGAAGGCCCGAAATGACGGCGCATCATGATGCGCACACACCGCGCATCATGATGACGTCATTTCGGCTGTCAATCAACTTTGAACTTCCGATTCCGATGCCCGATATTGAAAAAATATCGGATGTCGGTATCGGAATTCCGATACAGCAAGTATCGGCCGATACCCGATACTTGCGGTATCGGAATGCTCAACACTACTGCTAATGTTAAGTGGAACCTGTCACCAGGTTTTTGCTACAACATCCAAGAGCAGCATGATGTAGGGCAGAGAACATGAGTCCAGCAATGTGTCACTTACTGGGCTGCTTGTTGCAGTTTTGATTAAAAAATGTTTTCTCTGCTGCAGAGCTATCAGTTCTGAGTGCAGCTTTCTGTGTACACTGTGCATAGGAAGAAAGCTGTGAAATAGTGGTGGGGGTGAGGTTTTCTAATCCACTAGTGATAATCTGCTGATAAAAAAGGGATTTTATAAAAACTACAACTAGCTGTCCAGTGTATGACACTTCGTTGGAATCAAAGGTTCTGCCCCTACATCGTGCTTCTCTCAGATTAGGTATCAAAGCCTAAGAACAGGTAGCCTTTAAGGCTGGCATCATGGGCAATCTTTGGGAAAACTTTTTAATCGCCATTGATAATGAGGCGCTTTATGACAGGTAATACTTATGGATAGTCTTAAAGATGCGCACTCAAAAAATAGATAACGGTGCTTGCTAGACTGGTAATAGAACCAAGTACTAAGACATATAATATACAGCCGCACAGTGTTCCTTCAAAATATACAGGTCTGGCAAAAATTAAGAGACCACTGCAAAGTTTTATAAAAATCAGCTTCTCTACATGTCTGACAGCCATTCCATTCCAGTGTCAGTTGAATTCGGACCAGAGTACACCTCATTCTACTTAATGTGCTACTGATTAGGTGATCACCTGAACCAAATCTTATGCAATAGGACAAGCTGGATGGCAAAACAAGTGCTAGTAATATCCCAAAAGTAATTTGAAAGAAAAAATAACTTTTAACCATGCCAAAGGAGTTGAAAAGAAAAGTCTTCAGTGAGGAAAAGTTTTCAATTCTGGCTTTACTAGCAGAGGGATACAGTGAGCATCATGTTGCCTCTATCATTAAAATTTCTAAGATGGCAGTCCATTATAACAAGGTCAAGCAGTAGACATTAGGGACAACAAAGCTACCGACCGGCAGAGGGCGAAAATAACTCTCCACTGACCGGGATGACTGTCATCTTATTTGAATGTCACTCAGCAACCGCAGGATGACATCAAGTGACCTGCAAATGGCAGCTGGGGTGAAGTGCACGGCAAGACCAGTTTGTAGCAGGTTCGTAGAGCCAGGGCTCAAGTCATGTAAAGCTAGAAAAAAGCCTTTCATCAATGAGAAGCAAAGGAGAGCCAGGATGAAGTTTGCCAAAGACCATAAGGATTGGACCATAGAGTACTGGAGTAGGGTAATCTTCTCTGATGAGTCTAATTTTCAGCTTTGCCCAAAAACTGGTCGTCTAATGGTTAGTTGGAGACCTGGAAAGGCGTACAAGCAGGGGTGGACATACCACATGTGCAGCCGCTGCGGCTGCATCGGTGCCCAGATGCTCCAAGGGGCCCCTGCAGGTCAGCTAATAATGAGGGCTATCTGGCCTGTTTATCCGGTCCCGAGGCTCCGGGGGGGGCCCTTGGCCAGATTGCCCTCATGTGTGGTGGGCAGGAAGAGATCCCAGGAGCTCCGCTGCCTACAAGAGAAAATGGCAGCAGAGCTGCAGTGATCCGTCCTACTTCCTGCCTGTGCTTCCTGTCTCGCACAGCATTCAGCGGCGACGATGATGCTGTGGCTGCGGGAGGGCATGTGGAGAGGTGCTGTCTGATGTGTGTGTGTGTATGTATGTACGTGTGTGTGTAGAAATGAGTGGTTTTGTGTGTGTGCATAGCGCTGTGGGGGAACGTGCAGAAAGGTGAATGGTGCTGTGTGTGTGTGTAGGTGGAGGAGAGGGCAATGATGGGGGTGATGGGGAGAAGACAGTGATGGGGGTGACAGAGAGGGCAATGATGGGGTGGTGGGGGAGAAAGCAATGATGGGGGTTTTGGAAAAGGCAATAATGGGGGTTGGGGGAGGAGGAAATGATGGATGTGGTGGAATGGGCAATGATCGTGGTGGTGGAGGGAGAAGGCAATGATGGAGGTGGTGAAAAGGACAATGATGTTGGTGGTCGAAAGGGAAATAATGGGGTGGTGGGGAGGAGGAAATGAAGGAGGTGGTGGATTGAGCAATGATGGGGTGGTGGGGAAAAGGCAATGATGGTGGTGGTGGAAAGGACAATTATGGTCGTGGTGGAAAGGGCAATGATGGGGTGGTGGGGGAGAAGGCAATGGAGGTGGTGGAATGGGCAATGATGGGGTGGTGAGGAAGAAGCAATGGTAGAGGTGGTGGAAAGATCAATGATGGGGGTGCTGTGGGAGAAGGCAATGATGGGGTTGGGGAGAAGACAATAATGGAAAGTGGGGGGAGGAGGACAATGAGGGTCGTGTGGGGGATTGGGAAGGGAGGAAGGGGATTTATAATGGATTTAGGAACAGGGGGGTGGAGGAAGACGTTATTATCGCTTATTATGTTTAACACAGTCCCTTAGGGTGTGTGCACATGCTGCGGATTCTGATGCGGTTCCGCAGTGGATTTGGCCGCTGCGGGTCCACAGCAGTTTTTGCTGCGGTATACAGTACCATTATTCCCTATGGGAATAAAAAACCGCAGTGCAGACGGTGCGGATTTTTCCGTGCGGTTTTGCTGCGGTTTTGAAACCACAGAAAGAATTGACATGTCAATTCTTTCTGCGGATTCCGCTGCGGTTTGCCATCTCCTCCATTGTGGAGATGAAAAACCGCAGGGCAAAACCGCAGAGCAATCCGCAGGTAAAACCACAGGTCTTTTGACCTGCAGATTTACCTGCGGATTTTGCAAAATCTGCGTGGCCAAATCCGCACCCCAATCCGGAGCGTGTGCACATACCCTTAGTATATAGTGTATGCTCTTATTGTGTACAGCAGTCGCTTAGTATATAGTGTACTCACTTATTATACATAGCTCAGCCCCTTAGTATATAGTGTACTCTCTTATTGTGTATAGCACAGTCCCTTAGTATATAGTGTACTCTCTTATTATGTATTGTGCCATCCCTCAGTATATAGTGTAGTCACTTTTTATGCATAGCACAGTCCCTTAGTATATAGGGTACTCCCTTATTATGTCTAACACAGTCTCTTGGTATATAGTGTACTCACTTATTATATATAACACCCCCCTTAGTTACATAGTTTCTGTTTTTATCATGTATAACACCGTCCCTTATTAAATACAATCCTCTCTAGTTATATATTGTGCCGTCCCTCACTATATAGCTTTATCTGCTGTTATGTACAGTGTTTTCTCTTACATAGTGTATTCTTGTTATTTTTGCTATTCACAGTGCCCTCTTTTATTACATAGTCCACTATCTTGTTAGATATAAAATGACTGCTGATGGAGGAGCCGGTGACCAGACTACCAGTCCATCATCTCCTCCGTTAGAAAAGAAGCTTTCCGATGCTCCATCAGCCATCATTGCATTATATACCTAACAAGAGAGGATGGTATGTAATAAAAAAACAGGGCTCTATATAATCCAATATGTAAGGTATGGTGCTGTACATAGCAAGAGAGGGCACTGTATAAGGGACAGCAATATACATAATAAAGGAGACTATGTAATATATCATAGAATCATAGAATCGTAGAGTTGGAAGGGACCTCCTGGGCCATCTGGTCCAACCCCTTGCTCAAAGCAGGATTCGCTAAATCATCCCAGACAGATGTCTGTCCAGCCTCTGTTTGAAGACTTCCATTGAAGTAGAACTCACCACTTCTAGTGGCAGCCTGTTCCACTCATTGATCACTCTAACTGTCAAAAAGTTTTTTCTAATATCTAATCTGTGTCTCCTCCCATTCAGTTTCATCCCATTGCTTCTAGTCTTTCCTTGTGTAAATGAGAATAAAGATGATCCTTCTACAATGTGATAGCCCTTGAGATATTTGTAGACCACTATTAAGTCTCCTCTCAGCTTTCTCTTTTGCAAGCTAAACAATCCCAAATCATGCAACCTTTCCTCATAAGACAGGGTTTGCAGACCGGTCACCATTCTGGTCGCTCTTTTCTGAACTTGCTCCAGTTTGCTGATGTCTTTTTTAAAATGTGGTGCCCAAAACTGGACACAGTATTCCAGATGAGGTCTGACCAAAGAGGAATAGAGGGCAATAATGACTTCACGTGATCTAGACTCTATGCTTCTGTTAATACATCCTAGAATTGCATTTTCACTTTTTGCTGCTGCATCACACTGTTTACTCATATTCAGTCTGTGATCTATTAGTATACCCAAGTCTTTTTCACATGTGCTGTTGCTTAGCCCTATTCCTCCCATTCTGTATATGCTTTTTTCATTTTTATTACCCAGATGTAGTACTTTGCATTTTTCCCTGTTAAAAACCATTCTGTTAGTTGCTGCCCACTTCTCCAGTTTATTTATATCTTTTTGAATTCTCTCTCTCTCTTCTCTAGTATTAGCCATTTCTCCTAGCTTTGTGTCATCAGCAAATTTAATCAGTTTACCCTCAATTCCTTCATCTAAATCATTGATAAAAATGTTGAACAATACAGGACCCAGGACAGAGCCCTGTGTTACCCCACTTGAGACATTCTTCCACCTGGATGTGCAGCCATTTACGACCACTCTTTGGGTCCGATCAGTAAGCCAGTTATGAATCCACCTAACAGTTGCCTTGTCTATTCCATACCTAGTCATTTTTTCAATAAGGATTGTGTGAGATACTTTGTCAAATGCTTTGCTGAAGTCAAGATATACTATATCTACAGCATTTCCCTGATCCACCCAATCCGTGATTCCGTCATAGAAGGAAATTAAGTTAGTCTGACATGACTTATTAGTTACAAACCCATGCTGACTCTGTTTAATCACTTGATTCTTATCCAGGTACATATATATATATATATATACACACATGTATGTGTGTGTGGATATATATATATACTGCTCAAAAAAATAAAGGGAACACATCCTAGTACATTGTGTTCGTTAAGGGTTCCCCTTAATTTTTTAAGCAGTATATATATATATATATATATATGTGTATATATATATATACAGTTGTGGCCAAAAGTATTGACACCCCTGCAATTTTGTCAGATAATACTCAATTTCTTCCTGAAAATGATTGCAAACACAAATTCTTCTGTTATTATTATCTTCATTTAATTTGTCTTAAATGAAAAAACACAAAAAGAATTGTCCTAAAGCCAAATTGGATATAATTCCACACCAAACATAAAAAAGAGGGTGGACAAAAGTATTGGCACTGTTCAAAAAATCATGTGATGCTTCTCTAATTTGTGTAATTAACAGCACCTGTAACTTACCTGTGGCACCTAACAGGTGTTGGCAATAACTAAATCACACTTGCAGCCAGTTGACATGGATTAAAATTGACTCAACCTCTGTCCTGTGTCCTTGTGTGTACCACATTGAGCATGGAAAAAAGAAAGAAGACCAAAGAACTGTCTGAGGACTTGAGAAACCAAATTGTGAGGAAGCATGAGCAATCTCAAGGCTACAAGTCCATCTCCAAAGATCTCCAAAGACCTGAATGTTCCTGTGTCTACCGTGCGCAGTGTCATCAAGAAGTTTAAAGCCCATGGCACTGTGGCTAACCTCCCTAGATGTGGACCGAAAAGAAAAATTGACAAGAGATTTCAACGCAAGATTGTGCGGATGTTGGATAAAGAACCTCGACTAACCTCCAAACAAGTTCAAGCTGCCCTGCAGTCCAAGGGTACAACAGTGTCAACCCGTACTATCCATCGGCGTCTGAATGAAAAGGGACTGTATGGTAGGAGACCCAGGAAGACCCCACTTCTTACCCCGAGACATAAAAAAGCTAGGCTGGAGTTTGAAAACATACCTGAAAAAGCCTAACGTTTTGGAAGAATGTTCTCTGGTCAGATGAGACAAAAGTAGAGCTTTTTGGGCAAAGGCATCAACATAGAGTTTACAGGAGAAAAAAGAGGGATTCAAAGAAAAGAACACGGTCCCTACAGTCAAACATGGCAGAGGTTCCCTGATGTTTTGGGGTTGCTTTGCTGCCTCTTGCACTGGACTGCTTGACCGTGTGCATGGCATTATGAAGTCTGAAGACTATCAACAAATTTTGCAGCATAATGTAGGGCCCAGTGTGAGAAAGTTGGGTCTCCCTCAGAGGTCATAGGTCTTCCAGCTGGACAATGACCCAAAATACACTTCAAAAAGCACTAGAAAATGGTTGGAGAGAAGCACTGGAGACTTCTAAGGTGGCCAGCAATGAGTCCTCACCTGAATCCCATAGAACACCTGTGGAGAGATCTAAAAATGGCAGTTTGGAGAAGGCACCCTTCAAATATCAGGGACCTGGAGCAATTTTCCAAAGAAGAATAGTCTAAAATTCCAGCAGAGCATTGTAAGAAACTCATTGATGGTTACCGGAAGCGGTTGGTCGCAGTTATTTTGGCTAAAGGTTGTGCAACCAAGTATTAGGCTGAGGGTGCCAATACTTTTGTCTGGCCCATTTTTGGAGTTTTGTGTTGAATGATCAATGTTTTGCTTTTTGCTTCATTCTCTTTTGTGTTTTTTTCATTTAAGACAAATTAAATGAAGATAATAATACCAAAGAATTTGTGTTTGCAATCATTTTCAGGAAGAAACTGAGTATTATCTGACATAATTGCAGGGGTGTCAATACTTTTGGCCACATCTGTATAGATATATATATATATATATATATATACTGTACATGCATAGCTTTGTCGCCAAAAAAGGAGAGGGCCCAGACACATTTCTTGCACAGGGCCCCAAGCTGTCAGTATCCGCCCCTGCGTACAAGCCACAGTGTCTTGAACCCACTGTGAAATTTGGTGGAGGTTTCGGTGATGATCTGCGGATGCTTCAGCAAGGCTGGAATTTGGCAGGTCAATCTTTGCGAAGGACATATGAATCAAGCCGCATAAAAGGTTATCCTGGAAAAACAGTTGATTCCTTCTGCTCAGGCAATGTTCCCCAACTCTGAGGACTGGTTTTTCCAGCAGGACAATGCGCCATGCCACACAGCTAGGTCAATCAATGTGTGGATGAAGGACCACCACATCAAATCCCTGTCATGGGCAGCCCAATCACCAGACCTGAACCCCATTGAAAACCTCTGGAATGTAATCAAGAGGAAGATGGATAGTCACACGCCATCAAAGAAGAACTGCTTACATTTTTGTACCAGGAGTGGCATAAGGTCACCCAAGAGCAGTGTGAAAGACTGGTGGCAAGCATGCCAAGACGCATGAAAGCTGTGATTAAAAATCATGGTTATTCCACAAAATATTGATTTCTGAACTCTTCCTGAGTTAAAACATTAGTACTGTTGTTTCTAAATGATTATGAACTTGTTTTCTTAGCATTATTTGAGGTCTGCAAGCACTGCATTTTTTTGTTATTTTTTGACCATTTCTCATTATCTGAAAATGAATACAAAATTTAGTGCTTGGAAATTCGGAAACATGTTGTCAGTAGATTATAGAATAAAAGAGCAATTTACATTTTACTCAAAAATATACCTATAAAGAGGAAAATTAGACAAACTGAAAATTTTGCAGTGGCCTCTTAATTTTTGCCAGAGCTGTATATTTTTTATTATTCTGCACACAAGTTCACCACAGTGATAAATGACAGAAGAGTGAAACATTTTATTATCCAAGCGATTTCTTAACGTTTCAATCAGAGCCCGGGTCTTTCTCAAATTCACTAAAATAAAACAAACATTGCTAGTATATTGTGCAGACATGTAGGTGAGACTACAAACAATATTAGAAAAATAAATAACAGCACAAACAAATGAATAAAATCCCTTAAAACATCAGTCTAGGCAAATTAATCCGCAAGGAGTACCACTATCTAGGTTAGTCATGTTCACTTTATTTTCAAACATTTTTCTATTTTTTTTCAATTTTTATTTATTTTATTCTTATTTTGTTCTTCTTTTCATTTATTTATTTTAGTTTCTCTTTTTTCTTAATTTTTTTCTTTTTAATTAAGTTTTTTGATTTTTTAAATTTTTCCATTTTATTTTTATCCTTATAATAAAAAATATATATTCTGAAGGAACCCTCACTAGTGTGGTAAGATCGGGGAGACACTTGTCGTCGGTGGTATCACTAGGGGGGTGGCAAACGGCTAGAACAGGCAGTGATCGGTCGTGGTATTCGTTCAGCATGTTAATGTGGACTGTTTTCTGTTGTCGACCACTAGAGTCCAGGGTAATAACGTAGTTAGTGTTAGTCATTAATTTTCTTGACAACCTGATAAGGGCCTTCCCACACTGCTTGAAGCTTGATGGCAGGGGAAGCAGTAATCATTAGCACTTGTTGTCCTTCCATAAATTCCCGGGTCTTGGCATTATGGTCATACCAGGTTTTTTGTCGGGACTGGGCCATTCGCTGACGTTCTTTAGCCAAGGTAGCTAGCTGGGCGAGACGGTCTCTGAACTCTAGAACATAGGGAACGATGGGCATTGCGGTGTCTGAGATGTCTCCCTCCAAATGTTCTTTCAGAAGAGTGAGAGGCCCACGGACCTTCCGGCTAAACAGTAGTTTGAAGGGAGAGAACCCTGTGGACTCTTGGGGAACCTCCCGATAGGCGAAGAGGAGATGTGGCAGGTATTTTTCCCAGTCTTTTTCAACGTCAACAAAAGTCCTCAGCATATTTTTTAGGGTTCCATTAAAGCGTTCACATAGTCCGTTGGTCTGCGGGTGTGACGATCAGGAGCGGACAATGTCCAGGAGTGGACCCTCTGGATCGCGGATCTGAAGCCCCTGGACTGACCCCTATACAAGGATCATTAGGGACAGGACCGCAGGGGTCAGAACCGCGACAGCTGGAACCAAGAGGGACGGCTCGAAGGACAAGTAAGGATACAGGCGGACTGGAATGCAGGACAGAGTCTAGGGTACCTGAGCAGGGGGTACCGGAGGAGGAAGGATACCAAAAGGAGCAGCAGGAGAGAGAGGCACAGAAGGCAAGGGAAGGCAGACATGGAAGCCCCAGGGACAGGAATAGCAACGGACGGGCTGAGGACGGGGAACCAGCAAAACAAGAAATAGGTGTCATGATCTCAGTGCGGGTTTGACTCGCACACGTGGGGTTAATGTCTGGAACCAGTGCTGATGACTGGCATTTCTGGGGTTAAAGGTTGTGATCCCGGTGCAGGCTTACCTGCACACCTGGGGCTATGATTGTGGCCTCTCCCTGGTTCTGGGAGAGGCTTCTTATAGCCTCAGGATGCTCACATCTCTGTCAGTTATACTCTTGCCCTTGGCATAGTGTGGTGACCCCTGAGTGTGTTTTTGCTGTGTTCTGGTTGCTTGATAATCTGTGTATGACTTGGTCTGTTCTCTGGATATTGCTTTGGATTCTGCTTGGTACCTTCTATGTCTGTTTGGTTTTGACTGCTGCTTGGCCCTGACTATCCGCTCTGTCTCATCCTTGGTACGTTATGGCTATCTCTGTGTATGAACCCCGTTTTGCCTGACTCTGAGTAATTCTGTATAGTGTCTTTCCATCTCACTAAGCAGGACGCTAAGCCCCGCCCCCTTGCAGTCACATGACCGTAGGTCCCGTGTCTGCTTGCTAAACTTCAGCATCCACAGGTCCTGTGCATCGGTACTTTCTGGCTGTACCTGACCCCGGTACCCCTACAGTGCGGGTGAGTTCCTGCTCAGCGGAGGCTGCACGCCGGCTCTGACAGGATCCTGACACTCAGGTCACGTGCACTGGCTCAGTGAGCAAGCACAGTGCGGTGTTCCTGACAATAGGCAAGGGGCTAGGACACCAGATGATAGACAGGAGGTAACACGGACAGGACTAGGTGGAGGCAGACAGGAGGGACGGAAACGGAACGGAGGCTGAGACAAGACTGACAGAAACCAAGGAAAAGACAAGACTATAGAACTATAGTAGTACTATAGCAGCCAGAACAGTGCAGGAGCACCACACAATTACCAGGCGTCTTCCCCTTAAGACACCAGAAATACCTTATACCCGGAAGTGGATCACCAAGGCCCTGCCGCTCAGCGACGCCCCCCGCCGAGTGAAGTGAGCGGCCTAAGGGTGGCACACGGGACCGCAGCTGAACGGGAGGGAGGACGGGAGAGAGCCTGGGTGGAGAAGTGTAGGTGAGACGGGGCTCCGGCGGGTGCCGCCGATGATGGAATATCAGCAGGCTCGGCCGCCGATGTTACAGTACCCCCCTCTTTACATGCTCCTATTCTGAGATTGGCCAAAAAAATTTTCAGGATAAGAGGGGCATTAACATTCTCTCAAGGCTCCCAGGATCTTTCCTCGGGACCAAATCCTTTCCAATCGATTAGAAAAAGTGTCTTTCCCCTGACTCTTTTCAAGGCCAAAATGTCCTTTACTTCAAAAACATCATCTGACCCAATTGTCGAAGGGGAAGCGATGAGAGCTGATTGAAACCGATTAAGAACCACAGGTTTCAGGAGCGAGACATGAAAGGCGTTAGGGACCCGGAGTGAAGCCGGCAACCTCAGTTTATAAGCCACCTCACTGATGCGTCCTAGTACTTCGAAAGGCCCGATGCATTGGGGACTCAACTTGTAAGAAGGAACATTCAGGCGGATATGCTTGGTTGAAAGCCAGACTTTGTCACCAGGATGGTATGGAGGAAGGTCCTTGCGTCTTTTGTCCGCATGTTTCTTAATCCGGGCACTGGCATTCACAAGAGCCTCCCTGGTCTCTCTCCAAACTTGTGAAAATTTCATGGCGAGAGCATCTGCTGCGGGAACTCTGGACGATGAGGAAAAAGGCAGCGGAACACCAGGGTTTTGACCTGAGACTACAAAAAATGTCGACTTGGCGGTTGATTCACTGGGATGATTATTATGGCCAAATTCAGCCCAAGGTAGGAGTGAGACCCAATTGTCCTGATGGGCGTTGGAAAAGAGACGTAAGTAGGTTGTCAGAACTTGATTAATCCGTTCCACTTGCCCGTTGGTCTGTGGATGATAAGCGGAGGAGAAATCGAGAGATGTGCCCATAAGCCGACAGAGAGCCCTCCAGAATCGAGAGGTAAACTGGACTCCATGATCTGAAACAATCCATTGAGGAAGGCCATGCAGCCTGAAGATCTGGTGGATGAAAATCTCGGCTAACCTCGGAGCAGACGGCAACCCAGGCAAGGGTATGAAATGGGCCATCTTAGAGAAGCGATCTGCTGCGACTAGGATGGTAGTGCATCAAGCCGAGCGAGGCAGATCTGTCACGAAATCCATTGCGATTTGCCGCCAAGGAGTCTCCGGACCAGGTAACGGGTGAAGGCCAGCAGGCAGGCTTCTTGGCACCTAGTTCTGAGCACAGATCGTGCAAGAGGCTACAAAGTCCATCACGTCTCGGCGAAGGAAGGGCCACCAATAGTAACGGGAGAGAAGCAGAAGCGTCTTCTTGGTCCCAACGTGCCCAGCAACCTTGGAGGAATGCCCCCAGCGCAGCACCTCCGAGCATTTGTTCTGAGGATCGAAGGTTTTGCCTGGTGGAGGAGTAGAGAAACTTAGAGGAGCCACAGTGATAACTTTGGCAGGCTCGATGATATATGATGGACCCTCATCCCCCTCAGGCGACTGCAAAGACTTGCTTTGATGTTCTTATTCCCGGTTCGGAAATGTAGCTTGAAATCAAAATGAGAGAAATACAGGGTCCATCTAGCTTGTCTGGAATTGAGGCTTTGAGCGGACTGCAGATAGGCCAAATTTTTGTGGTCCGTGAAGAAAGTAAAGGGGTGCACTGCCCCTTCGAGTAGATACCGCCATTCTTCCAGAGCCATCTTAATGGCCAGCAACTCCTGGTCCCCAATGGAGTAATTGCACTCTGCAGGCGAAAAGGATTTAGAAAAAAACCCACAGGGAACCAGACGCCCAGATGGTGCCTGCTGAGAAAGAACCGCCCCAGCTCCGGTGGAGGAGGCATTCACCTCTAGGATAAAGGGCCTACTGGCCACCGGGCGATGTAAGACCGGTGCTGATGCAAAGGAGCGTTTTAGGGCAAGGAAGGCGCCTTCGGCCTCGGGAGACCAGCTGTTAGACTTAGTTCCTTTACGGGTCAGGGCCGTGATGGGCTTGGTCACTGTGGAAAAATGAGGAACAAACTGTCGGTAGTAATTAGCGAATCCGAGGAAGCGCTGGATGGCTTTTATACCAACGGGACAAGGCCACTTGAGTACCGCAGAAAGCTCCTCTGGATCCATCTTCAGACCGGAATCTGTGATTATGTATCCCAAAAGGGGTAACGAAGTTTGCTCAAAGAGACACTTTTCAATTTTTGCGTAGAGACGATTCTCCCGAAGCCGATGCAGGACCACGCGTACACTTCTCCGATGAGAGGATAAATCGGGAGAGAAGATGAGAATATCATCTAAGTACACCACCACGCAGGAATACAGATCCCGAAACACCTCATTAACAAATTCCTGAAACACAGCCAGAGCATTGCAGAGACCAAACGGCATGACTAAATATTCATAATGACCATCACGGGTATTGAAGGCAGTCTTCCACTCGTCCCCTGCGCGGATCCGGATAAAATTGTAAGCGCCCCACAGATCCAACTTTGTGAAGATCCGAGCTCCCCTCAGCCGGTCAAAGAGTTCAGGGATAAGCGGAAGCGGATACCGATTCTTAACGGTGATATTGCTCAGGCCCCGGTAGTCAATACATGGACGAAGTGATCCGTCTTTCTTCCGTACAAAGAAAAACCTGCACCAGCAGGGGACGAGGGTTTCCGGATTAAACCCTTGGCCAAGTTTTCCTGTATGTATTCTGTCATGGCCGTGGTCTCTGCTGGGGAAAGAGGATACGTTCTCCCTCTGGGAGGGGTGGCTCCGGGGATCAGGTCGATAGGGCAGTCATAGGCCCGATGCGGAGGTAGGGAATCCGCTTCCTTTTTGCTGAAAACATCGGCATACGCGTGATACGGCGCAGGAAGGCCCGGGAGGTCGACAGGCCTAGGCAAAGAACGAGGATGGACGATGGCCTGCAGACAGCGTTCATGGCAGGAGTCACCCCAACGCAGAATCTCCCCTGAGTCCCAGTTGACAACTGGCTCGTGCAGCCTGAGCCAGGGTAATCCAAGGAGAACAGCATGGGATAATCGAGGCAGGACGTAAAAAGCTATCTTCTCGAGATGGAGCGCTCCAATTTGTAGGTCCACTTTGGCAGTCACCATGGTGATGAGCTCAGGCAGTGGTTTACCATCGACGGAGGAGATCGTACGTGGGTTTTTTAGGATGACCACTGGGATCTGGAGTTTATCAACCTCTTCTTGACAAATGAAATTACCAGCCGCACCCGAGTCCACATACGCCTCCACAGATCTACGCTCCCAACCTGCAATAATTAAAGCTGAAAGGGTAAGGGGCAGAGAGGAATTATGATCACCTAGGGAGACCTCTCTTACCTGGTCTAGGTGGAGGCGTTTCCCGGTTTCTCAGGACAGGTACGCACAAAGTGATTGGCTCCACCGCAGTACAGACAGAGACCATTCGTCATCCTCTCTCTGCGCCGCTGCTCGGATAACCTGATACTATCTATCTGCATGGGCTCGGGAGAGGCGCTAGCAGAGGGTGCAGAGGAACGGGGAATGGGAGCTTGATACAGCCTAAAGGGCCTTCTCTCCTTAGCTGACTCTCGAGCACGTTCCAAAAAGCGAAGATCTATATGAGTATCCAGGGATATGAGGGCCTCCAGGGTGGTGGGGGTGTCACGCCCAGCAAGCTCGTCCTTGATTTTGCTAGAGAGGCCGCTCCAAAAGGCACCCACCAGTGCCTCGTTATTCCATCCCAGCTCCGAAGACAATGTCCGAAAGTGGATGGCATACTGTCCTACAGTAAGGGAACCTTAAAAAGGGCCTCCGTAGTAGAAGCTAAGCGTCCGGGTTCATCAAAAACCTTGCGGAATATCTCCAGAAAATTCTGGATACTGGAAACTACGGGATTATCCCGCTCCCACAAAGGATTCACCCAGGCCAAAACCTCTCCTTCGAGATGGAACACTATAAATGCCACCTTGGCACGATCTGTGGGGTACTGCTGGGGCAGAAGCTCAAAGTGCAGTCTGTACTGGTTTAAGAAACCCCGACATAACTTAGGATCCCCGCAATACCTGGGAGGCATTCCCAGACGAGGAGGCGGAGACGAAACTGCGTCCCGGGGTAGGGTTGACGCGGCCACAGAGGACTGCAAAGCAAGCAGTAGATCATCTACGGACGCCATATAACTCAAGATGTGAGACTGAGCATCGCGCTGCTGCGCGAGCTCCTGCTGGAGACTGGCTAAGAGAGGAGCATGCCCTGGGTCAGTGGTTTGCAGGGCGAGAAGCCGGGTGTCCATGGATTTCATAAAGGACATAATCCGGGTCTGATTTTCTCGTAAGAAAAGCAGTTCCTTCTGCGTAGCAGCCGCGGCACCGGCGGGGTCCATGGCCTGGTGATACTGTGACGATCAGGAGCGGACAATGTCCTGGAGTGGACCCTCTGGATCGCGGATCTGGAGCCCCTGGGCCGAGCACGCCAGGTGATTACCGACCCCTATACAGGGATGGTTAGGGACAGGACCGCAGGGGTCAGAACCGCGACAGCCGGAACCAAGAGGGATGGCTCGAAGGACAAGTAAGGATACAGGCGGACTGGAATGCAGGACAGAGTCTAGGGTACCTGAGCAGGGTGTACCGGAGGAGGAAGGATACCAAAAGGAGCAGCAGGAGAGAGAGGCACAGAAGGCAAGGGAAGGCAGACATGGAAGCCCCAGGGACAGGAATAGCAACGGACGGGCTGAGGATGGGGAACCAGCAAAACAAGAAATAGGCAAGGGGCTAGGACACCAGACGATAGACAGGAGGTAGCATGGACAAGACTAGGTGGAGGCAGACAGGAGGGACGGAAACGGAACGGAGGCTGAGACAAGGCTGACAGGAACCATGGAAAAGACAAGACTAGAGAACTATAGTAGTACTATAGCGGCCAGAACAGTGCAGGGCCACCACACAATTACCAGGCGTCTTCCCCTTAAGGAACATGTAAATCAAGAGCTGCGGAGACACCATCACATGTTTCTCAACGCAAGCAATGACTAGCCAGGTCTTTCACCGGGAAGGAACAACCACGGGAAGGGCAGTCTCCAATGAAGGAAACAACCTATGCCAAAACATGGTATCCATCCACAGACAGCTGTTTCGGGGTATTGCCCCTCATCAGTGTGGAGTAGGAAACTGGCTAGTAGGAGCAATGCCTAGTAAAAGACTGTGAAAAATGAGGATGAATGAACTCATGGAGATCAACATCCAACACTGCGGAGACACCATCACATGTTTCTCAACCAGTGATGCTAGAGCATTGCCCCCATCCCTTATGGGAAATATGCAAAAACATGTAAATCAAGAGCCGCGGAGACACCATCACATGTTTCTCAACGCAAGCAATGACTAGCCAGGTCTTTCACCGGGAAGGAACATGAGTTCATTCATCCTCATTTTTTTTTCCTTCATTGGAGACTGCCCTTCCCGTGGTTGTTCCTTCCTGGTGAAAGACCTGGCTAGTCATTGCTTGCGTTGAGAAACATGTGATGGTGTCTCCGTGGCTCTTGATTTACATGTTTTTGCATATTTCCCATAAGGGATGGGGGCAATGCTCTAGCATCACTGTGTTGAGAAACATGTGATGGTGTCTCCGCAGTGTTGGATGTTGATCTCCATGAGTTCATTCATCCTCATTTTTCACAGTCTTTTACTAGGCATTGCTCCTACTAGCCAGTTTCCTACTCCACACTGATGAGGGGCAATACCCCGAAATAGCTGTCTGTGGATGGATACCATGTTTTGGCATAGGTTGTTTCCTTCATTGGAGACTGCCCTTCCCGTGGTTGTTCCTTCCCGGTGAAAGACCTGGCTAGTCATTGCTTGCGTTGAGAAACATGTGATGGTGTATCCGCGGCTCTTGATTTACATGTTTTTGCACATTTCCCATAAGGGATGGGGGCAATGCTCTAGCATCACTGTGTTGAGAAACATGTGATGGTGTCTCCGCAGTGTTGGATGTTGATCTCCATGAGTTCATTCATCCTCATTTTTCCCCTTAAGGAAGACGCCTGAAATACCTTATACCCGGAAGTGGATCACCAAAGCCCTGCTTTGGTGAAGAGAGTGAAGTGAAGAGAGCGGTCGGGCGTGCGCCCGCGGCCTAAGGGTGGCGCACGGGACCGCAGCTGAACGGGAGGGAGGACGGGAGTGCGCCCGGGTGGAGAAGCATAGGTGAGACGGGGCTGCGGTGGGTGCCGCCGCTGATGGAATATCGGCAGTCACGGTCGCCGATGTTACAGCGGGTGGTATGGGGTGGTGCAAATGGCTCAAACGCCACAGATATGCCATAGGGACTGGACCAGATCTGACATGAACTGAGTGCCTTGATCAGATAATATTTCACTAGGAAACCCTACCCGGGTAAAGATGGTAACAAGGGCATCGGCTACCTTTACTGCTGTAATACTGGACAGGGCCACAGCTTCAGGATACCGAGTGGCATAGTCCACCACTGTCAGGATATATTTCTTCCCCGACCGGCTGGGGTGGGCCAGAGGACCTATGATGTCAACAGCTACACGTTGAAATGGTTCTTATGTCGAGCTCCTGGACGCCGCATTCGCTGGCACACATTGCAGGTGAGGCAATAATGGGCTACTGACTGCGAGATGCCAGGCCAGCAAAAACTTTGGGTGAGTCTCTTTTCAGTCCTTTCCCTCCCTTGATGTCCAGCTAAGGGGATGTCATGGGCCAGTTGGACTAGCTGTGCCCTGTACTTCTGAGGGACAATGAGTTGCCTGGTCGTTGCATCAGGGTAGCCCTTGTTACTGACCTTTGTTACACGATAATACAGTCCGTTTTCTCAAGTGAAGCCATCCCCATTATTTCCCATGCGCCCAGTTTCTGCCCTTTGCCTAAGGGCTGCTAAGGCTAGTTTCACACTTGCTTTTTTTTGCAGCGCATTTTTCCCGCAAAAAAACGCATTGAAAAAACGCATACAAAAGCATACAACTGCTGCGTTTTTTTCAAGCATTTTTATGAGCATGCATGAAAAAAACGCAGCGTTTTTATGCGTTTGTATGCGTTTTTAGTGCGTTTTTACCGCGTTTGCGTTTTTTTCCAACATTAGGTGGCCCCTCACACTAACCCAAACCATGACCCTAACCCTTAACCCTAACCCTAACCCTAACCCTAACCCTGACCCTAACCCTTAACCAAACCATACTTAACCCTAACCCTGACCCTAACCCTTAACCAAACCATACTTAACCCTAACCCTAACCCTAACCCTAACCCTGACCCTAACCCTAACCCTTAACCAAACCATACTTAACCCTAACCCTGACCCTAACCCTGACCCTAACCCTTAACCAAACCATACTTAACCCTAACCCTGACCCTAACCCTTAACCAAACCATACTTAACCCTAACCCTGACCCTAACCCTTAATCAAACCATACTTAACCCTAACCCTGACCCTAACCCTGACCCTAACCCTAACCCTAACCCTGACCCTAACCCTAACCCTAACCCTGACCCTAACCCTTAACCAAACCATACTTAACCCTAACCCTGACCCTAACCCTTAACCAAACCATACTTAACCCTAACCCTGACCCTAACCCTTAATCAAACCATACTTAACCCTAACCCTGACCCTAACCCTAACCCTGACCCTAACCCTAACCCTAACCCTGACCCTAACCCTAACCCTTAACCAAACCATACTTAACCCTAACCCTAACCCTAACCCTTAACCAAACCATACTTAACCCTAACCCTGACCCTAACCCTAACCCTAACCCTAACCCTGACCCTAACCCTTAACCAAACCATACTTAACCCTAACCCTGACCCTAACCCTAACCCTAACCCTGACCCTAACCCTAACCCTAAACCCCCTTAACTAACCCTAACTTTACCCAAACCCCTAAATTCCATTGTCTAAACTAATAGTAAAAAAAAAAACGCATGTGCAAAAAAACGCATACATGAGCATGCCAGTGCGCACATATGCGCATCCATAGGCTATAATGGCCAATTTTAGCGCAAAACGTGCGCATACGTGCGCATGCGCTTTTTTGCAGGGCCAAAAAATGCAACATGCTGCGTCTGGAAAATACAAACGCACACCCCAAAAAAACGCAGCGCATGAAAATAGCATACGTGCACTTACCAGCGCGCAGGTATGCGCACCCATGTTAAATATAGGGGAAAAAACGCATGCGCACGTATGCGTTTTTTTCCAGCGCAAAAAAACGCAAATGTGAAACCAGCCTAAGGTAGTGTCACCCTCTATTTCTCTCCTAAACTCCTCTCTGTCCCAAGACTCTCCCAATGTAGTAGCAGCGAATGTATTGCTTACCAACTCTGATGCGGTTCATGGTGGTTGCTCCCCGGTGAGGTCCGGATGACATAGTGCTTGAATGGCCTGTAGTCGGGTGATTGCTCCCACAAATTGTCACTGTAACTCCCCAATGTCGTTCCCAGGAGGATATCTGCAGGAAGTCTTCCCATAATTCCAATCCAACACAGTTTTTCTCCACAACCATAATCCAAACGCACAGAAGCTCGCTGTATATATTTGCGGGCACCCCCCGCCAGGACAGTGGGAATTCCCAGACCTTGGTGAATTGCTTCGGGTCGAACCACACGGGGGTCAGCGATAGTCAGGAAAGCCCCCGTGTCTCCAAATCCTGACACTTTGTATCCATCAATTAAGACATCCTGCTGGTGGCATTGCCGTTGCTCTGGGTAGCTAAAGGACAAAGGCTGGAGTCCGTACACTCCAGGAGGGGTATCTATGGTGCCGTGGTTGGTGGTTCCCTCTGGTAGGGATGGTGGTAGCTCTTCCTCAGGCGGGATGGAGTGCACAAGATGCACTGGACGAGGTGGGGCTGTGTGGGGCTCCTTCCAAATCCTAGAGGGACAGCCAAACTGCAAATGTCCAGGTTGCCCACACCCATAACATCTCCACTCTGTGATATCCCCCAGTCGTGGTCAGAACCGTTGGGGCCCAGGATTGTGAGACGTAATTGTCATCGGCTTGCGACTAGGTGGAAGGGCAGATATAATCGGAGGGGGAGGGGGTGTGGGGGCAGGTCGTGGTTCATTGTCCAGAAGCCTCCTCCATTGCGGTCGGATAGTAAGGGCTTCATCGGCCAGGGCTGCAGCTCTATCCATGGTACACGGCGTGCGCTCCCGGACCCATTCCGTACCTCTGCGGGGCACTTGGCAAGAAATTGTTCTATAAGAAGCACACCTGTATAACATTTTCCACAGTAAAGGTGTTTTCTGCTTCCAGCCATCTCCGACATGCCTGGGACATCTTATGTGCATACATCCTAAACGATCCTCCCGTGGTGCATGGGAGGTCTCGGAACTTGGCCCTATATGAGTCTGGGGTGATAGCATGGTAATCCAGGATAGTCCACTTTACAGTTTTATAATCCCGATTCCGCTGTGAGTCAATGGCTTGGTAAGCCTCCGATATGCTTCCGTTCAGAAGTCCCACTTACAAACGCATCCAGCCAGAGAGGGGCACCTCCATTACAGCACACTGCCGCTCAAAGTCCTTGAAGAACCCCCTCACATCTCCGGAAGCCTCATCAAATGGCTGTAATACTATTGTAGGAACTCAAGGATTCTGATAGCGTGGGGGCAATGAACAGACAGAGACAGGTTACTTTGTGCAAAACAGTGTATTTTTACACAGTGATAACACCCCAAACGATATACTGATAACATGCAATGAGAACAGTCCTCAAACCTATATAGTAAGTCGGCAGAGTTCCCAAAACAGAGTCCTTACAAAAAAGGTGATCAAAAGGTGAGTGTGACACTCTGGAGACGTTGCACAGTTCACACTAATGGTGCAGAGAGAGTCAAATCCAGATATGTAGGAAGCGCAGGGAAGTCCAGAACAAGTTCACAAGTTGATCTCAAACGCAGCAAAACACTAGAAGGTCCAAAAGCTGATTCACCAGTTGGTCCCAGAAGCGACGTGAACACAAATGAGTCCAGAAAAAGTTCACATCAAAATATCAGGTCGATGATAGTTCCCACAGCTCTCACCGGGGAGAGTGAAGGATTGAGGCGACACACAGTTCTGAAACACAGTTCTAACCGAGGGTTAAGTTCCAAAGTCCACAGACTAATGTTAGCACGATGAGTGCAGCTTTCCAAAGCAGAGAACAGAGAATGTCCCGAGCACAGTAGAAACAACACAGCTGACGGAAGCAGAAGCAAAATACTCCAGCAAGGAAGACAGCACCTGGACCGGGTTTTATACAAATGAACAGGAAGTAGGGCAGAGAAACAGCAACCTCCATCTTGACAAAGGGTAAAGTCATTTAGAAAAAACCCGGAATACTGATAATGGCTTAAACTCTGTCTGGGTGATCCGTACAGGCTCCCAGATCGTTGGGTTTACACTCCACATTTCATTACTCCCTCTTTCAAGCTCCATTGCTTCTTGTCTCCGCTGTGCCTGGGGGGCAGCCTCTTCCTTAAACTCCTGAGAGATGCCGGGGACCAGAACCGCCATCTCTTCTTCGTACCACACCAACCACTGGCTTTTTGGGGTGGGGATCCCTGTCTCCAGTACTTGTCCTTCAGACATCTGGGAGGAGGTGGCCGGGCTAGCACCCACCAGTAGGTCAATTAAGGCTTCTTTAGTCAGTCCCTGGTAATTCAGGCCCAGGGCTCTGGCTCTCTCCTGTAAACTGGATACAGTCCAATTTCTGTACTCACTCTGCGGGTGGTTCTCCATTGGGTTACACTCTGCTGATCCTACTGCTGCCACCAGTTGTCACGGGTCCTTCTCCGATACCACACAATCAACAGAGCACGAGAAGTGTGAACAATCCCAAGACCTTTATTATAGGCAAAACTAAAAGGTCCATAAACAGTCCACCACACTGAGGATACAATAGTCCAGAACACAAATGCAGTTCAGTAACAGGATGAATGTCCAAGGAGATTTGAGTCCAATAATCTGGCAGACAGAGGATAAAATGGGTCCATATGCTTCCCCTTCTCTCTGACGGCTGTCTTCAAGCGATCATCACCACACAGCGTCTGATTTGACCAGCTCCTGTCCTCCCCAGCCCCCTCCTTATGTCCAGGGGTAGTCAGACAGGTTGGGGCAGTTTTCAGGCCTCCTAGACCTGACAAATGTGCCTTGGGGATTAAGGATCTACAGGGGGTTCAACAAAAGGCATAGATACAGTCAGGCTGCAGACAGTAAGTGAGCTAATTCAATTATCAGACTTTTGAAAGGTAATTGAGACTCTAGACAATATGGGGAATACACAGAATGATACAGGGCAACAAGAGAACACTATGTAAATCCGTAAAATATAAATAGACACAAAATGATACCCACATAACATATCACACCATCACAACCGGGCACTCCCTGGTTGGCATTATTGATGGGGGAAATGTAGATGCTAGTGTTAAGGGGGCTCTCCATGACGTTATTTAACCCCTTTCTGACATTAGGCATAATAGTACACCGAAGTCGGACACCCTCCCTTTAATGTGGGCTCCGGCGCTGAGCCCACATCTTTTCTGGTACATGTCGGCTGTTTTGAACAACTAATATGCGCCCGCAACAGATGCGGGTGGAATCGCGATCCACCCGTGGCTGTTAACCCGTTAAATACCGCCCTCACTCTCTGACAGAGGCATTTAACTCGCGCTTCAGGCAAGCGCGCCAGAAATACCACCCATCGGTGACCCCCGTCATCATGATAAGCAGAGGTCTCCAGCAGACTTCTATGGTTGTCATAGCCAGATTGCTCTGAGAGCCATAGCAAGTGTGTCTTTCTGCTACATATAGGTGATCTGATCATCCATCGCCTGTATGTAGCAGAGCCGACGGACAACTGAAGCATGCAAAAAGTAAAAAAATAGTTTTTAAAAATATTTAAAAAATTAAAATATATAAAAATTCAAATCACACCCTTTCACTTCATTCAAAATAAAACAATAAAAAAATAAAACATACACATATCAGTATAAAAAAAGAATTAACCCGATCATTGAACTGCGTAGAGAAAAAAAAGTAAAAACGCCAGAATTAAGTTTTTTTGCTCGCCGCAACATCGCATTAAAATGCAATAATGGGCGATCAAAAGATCGTATCTGCACCACAATGGCATCATTAACCCCTTAATGACCGGTGCTTTTTTTCATTTTTCGCTCTCCTTCTTTTCAGAGCCATAACTTTTTTATTTTTCCTTCAATATGGCCATGTGAGGGCAATTTTTCGTAATTCTGGTGTTTTTTTTTCTCGCTATGCCGTTTAGCGATCGGGTTAATCCTTTTTTTTTATTGATAGATCGGGCGATTCTTAACGCGGCGATACCTAATATGTGCAGGTTTGATTTTTTTTTTTATTGGGGCGAAAGGAGGGGTGATTTAACCTTTTATGTTTTTTTATTTTTTAAACACTTTTTTTTTTTTTACTTTTGGCATGCTTCAATAGCCTCCAAAGGAGGCTTGAAGCATGCCATACTTGATTGGCTCTGCTACATCTGAGCATCGCCTATATGTAGCAGAAATAGAGCATTGCTATGAGCGCCAACCACAGGGTGGCGCTCATAGCAATGTGCCAGCAACAACCATAGAGGTCTCTATGAGACCTTTGGTTGTCACAGCAATGTGTCGCTAACCCCCGATCACGTGACGGGGGTCAGTGATGCGCTCATTTCTGGCTGGGCGCCGGAAGCACTAGTTAAATGCCCGCTGTCAGTGTTTAATAGTGGGATTTAACTAGTTAATAGGCGGGGGTGGATCGCGATTCCACTCGCGCCTATTGCGGGCACATGTCAGCTGTTTATAACAGCTGACACGTCGCGGCTTTGAGGTGGGGTCACCGTCAGAGCCCACCTCAAAGCAGAGGACACCAGCCGCTGATGAACTATCCCACCTGCGGTCGGTAAGGGGTTAAAAATTGTCAGCTCTGCTTGCAAAAATAAGCCCTCACCCAACCCGAGATCACGAAAAATGGAGGCGCTCTGGGTATCGGAAGATGGCGCAATTTTTTTTTAACTAACTTTGGAATTTTATTTTCATCACTACCGTAAATAATAGAGAACCTAGACATGTTTGGTGTCTATGACATCGCAATGACCTGGAGAATCATATTGGCAGGTCGGTTTTAGCATTTAGTGAACAAGGTAAAAATGGTGTCATACAAAAGTATAACTCGTCCCGCAAAAAACAAGGCCTCACATGGCCATATTAACCAAAAAATAAAAAAGTTATGGCTCTGGGAAGTTGGTGAGCAAAAAATGAAAATGCTAAATTAAAATGTAGTTGGTATTATGTCTAGGATGTGATTGTTCAGGGGGCACTCCGTAGCTGGCATTATGTATAGGATGCTATTGTTCAGGGGGCGCTCCGTAGCTGGCACTATGTATCGGATGTTATTGTTCAGAGGGCGCTCCGTAGCTGGCATTATGTATAGGATGTTATTGTTCAGGGGGCGCTCCGTAGCTGGCATTATGTATAGGATGCTATTGTTCAGGGGGAGCTCCGTAACTGGCACTATGTATAGGATGTTATTGTTCAGGGGCGCTCCGTAACTGGCATTAAGTATAGGAAGTTATTGTTCAGGGGGCGCTCCATAGCTGGCATTATGTATAGGATGTTATTGTTCAGGGGGCGCTCCGTAGCTGGCATTATGTATAGGATGCTATTGTTCAGGGGGAGCTCCGTAGCTTGCACTATGTATTGGATGTTATTGTTCAGGGGGCGCTCCTTAACTGGCATTAAGTATAGGAAGTTATTGTTCAGGGGGCGCTCCATAGCTGGCATTATGTATAGGAAGTTATTGTTCAGGGGGCACTCCGTAGGTGGTATTATGTATAGGATGATATTGTCCAGGGGGCGCTCCGTAGCTGGCACTATACATAGGATGTTATTGTTCAGGGGGCGCTCCGTAGCTGGTATTATGCATAGGATGATATTGTTCAGGGGGCGCTCCGTAGCTGGTATTATGCGTAGGATGTTATTATTCAGAGGGCGCTCCGTAGCTGGCATTATGTATAGGATGTTATTGTTCAGGGGGCACTCCGTAGCTGGCACTATGTTTAGGATGTTATTGTTCAGGGGGCACTCCGTAGCTTCCACTATGTATAGGATGTTATTGTTCAGGGGGCGCTCCGTAGCTGACACTATGTATAGGATGTTATTGTTCAGGGGGCACTCTGTAGCTGGCACTATGTATTGGATCCTATTGTTCAGGGGGCACTCTGTAGCTGGTATTATGTGTAGGATGTTAGTGGTCAGGGGGCGCTCCGTAGCTTCCACTATGTATAGGATGTTATTGTTCAGGGGGCACTCTGCAGCTGGCACTATGTATTGGATCCTATTGTTCAGGGGGCGCTCTGTAGCTGGTATTATGTATAGGATGTTAGTGGTCAGGGGGCGCTCCGTAGCTGGCATTATGTATAGGATGTTATTGTTCAGGGGGTGCGCCGTAGCTGGCATTATGTATAGGTTGTTATTGTTCAGGGGGCGCTCCGTAGCTGGCACTACGTATAGGATGTTATTGTTCAGGGGGCGCTTCGTAGCTGGCATTATTTATAGGATGTTATTATTCAGGGGGCGCTCCATAGCTGGCACTATGTATAGGATGTTATTGTACAGGGGGCGCTCCGTAGCTGGCACTATGTATAGGATGTTATTGTTCAGGGGGCGCTCTGTAACTGGCATTATGTAAAGGATGTTATTGTTCAGGGGCGCTCCGTAGCTGGCACTATGTATTGGATGTTATTGTTCAGGGGGCGCTCCGTAGCTGCCACTATGTATAGGATGTTATTCTTCAAGGGGCGCTCCGTAGCTGGCACTATGTATTGGATGTTATTGTACAGGGGGCGCTCCGTAGCTGGGAATATGTATAGGATGTTGTTGTTCAGGGGGCGCTCCGTAACTGGCATTATGTAAAGGATGTTATCGTTCAGGGGCGCTCCATAGCTGGCACTATGTATTGGATGTTATTGATCAGGGGGTGCTCCGTAGCTGCCACTATGTATAGGATGTTATTGTTCAGGGGGGCGCTCCGTAGCTGGCATTATTTATAGGATGTTATTATTCAGGGGGCGCTCCGTAGCTGACACTATGTATAGGATGTTATTGTTCAGGGGGCACTCTGTAGCTGGTATTATGTATAGGATGTTAGTGGTCAGGGGGCGCTCCGTAGCTTCCACTATGTATAGGATGTTATTGTTCAGGGGGCACTCTGTAGCTGGCACTATGTATTGGATCCTATTGTTCAGGGGGCACTCTGTAGCTGGTATTATGTATAGGATGTTAGTGGTCAGGGGGCGCTCCGTAGCTGGCATTATGTATAGGATGTTATTGTTCAGGGGGTGCGCCGTAGCTGGCATTATGTATAGGTTGTTATTGTTCAGGGGGCGCTCCGTAGCTGGCACTATGTATTGGATGTTATTGTTCAGGGGTGCGCCGTAGCTGGAACTATGTATAGGATGCAATTGTTCAGGGGGCACTCCGTAGCTGGCATTATGTATAGGTTGTTATTATTCAGGGGGCGCTCGGTAGCTGGCACTATGTATAGGATGTTATTGTTCAGGGGAGCTCCGTAGCTGGCACTATGCATAGGATGTTATTGGTCAGGGGGCACTCCGTAGCTGGCAATATGTATAGGATGTTATTGTTCAGGGGGAGCTCCGTAGCTGGCACTATGTATAGGATGTTATTGTTCAGGGGCGCTCCGTAACTGGCATTAAGTATAGGAAGTTATTGTTCAGGGGGCGCTCCATAGCTGGTATTATGTATAGGATGTTATTGTTCAGGGGGCGCTCCGTAGCTGGCATTATGTGTAGGATGCTATTGTTCAGGGGGAGCTCCGTAGCTTGCACTATGTATTGGATGTTATTGTTCAGGGGGCGCTCCTTAACTGGCATTAAGTATAGGAAGTTATTGTTCAGGGGGCGCTCCATAGCTGGCATTATGTATAGGAAGTTATTGTTCAGGGGGCACTCCGTAGGTGGTATTATGTATAGGATGATATTGTTCAGGGGGCGCTCCATAGCTGGCACTATATATAGGATGTTATTGTTCAGGGGGCGCTCCGTAGCTGGTATTATGCATAGGATGATACTGTTCAGGGGGCGCTCCGTAGCTGGTATTATGCGTAGGATGTTATTATTCAGAGGGCGCTCCGTAGCTGGCATTATGTATAGGATGTTATTGTTCAGGGGGCACTCCGTAGCTGGCACTATGTTTAGGATGTTATTGTTCAGGGGGCACTCCGTAGCTTCCACTATGTATAGGATGTTATTGTTCAGGGGGCGCTCCGTAGCTGACACTATGTATAGGATGTTATTGTTCAGGGGGCACTCTGTAGCTGGCACTATTTATTGGATCCTATTGTTCAGGGGGCGCTCTGTAGCTGGTATTATGTATAGGATGTTAGTGGTCAGGGGGCGCTCCGTAGCTGGCATTATGTATAGGATGTTATTGTTCAGGGGGTGCGCCGTAGCTGGCATTATGTATAGGTTGTTATTGTTCAGGGGGCGCTCCGTAGCTGGCACTACGTATAGGATGTTATTGTTCAGGGGGCGCTTCGTAGCTGGCATTATTTATAGGATGTTATTATTCAGGGGGCGCTCCATAGCTGGCACTATGTATTGGATGTTATTGTACAGGGGGCGCTCCGTAGCTGGCACTATGTATAGGATGTTATTGTTCAGGGGGCGCTCTGTAACTGGCATTATGTAAAGGATGTTATTGTTCAGGGGCGCTCCGTAGCTGGCACTATGTATTGGATGTTATTGTTCAGGGGGCGCTCCGTAGCTGCCACTATGTATAGGATGTTATTCTTCAGGGGGCGCTCCGTAGCTGGCATTATTTATAAGATGTTATTATTCAGGGGGCGCTCCGTAGCTGGCACTATGTATTGGATGTTATTGTACAGGGGGAGCTCCGTAGCTGGGAATATGTATAGGATGTTGTTGTTCAGGGGGCGCTCCGTAACTGGCATTATGTAAAGGATGTTATCGTTCAGGGGCGCTCCATAGCTGGCACTATGTATTGGATGTTATTGATCAGGGGGTGCTCTGTAGCTGCCACTATGTATAGGATGTTATTGTTCAGGGGGCGCTCCGTAGCTGGCATTATTTATAGGATGTTATTATTCAGGGGGCGCTCCGTAGCTGACACTATGTATAGGATGTTATTGTTCAGGGGGCACTCTGTAGCTGGTATTATGTATAGGATGTTAGTGGTCAGGGGGCGCTCCGTAGCTTCCACTATGTATAGGATGTTATTGTTCAGGGGGCACTCTGTAACTGGCACTATGTATTGGATCCTATTGTTCAGGGGGCACTCTGTAGCTGGTATTATGTATAGGATGTTAGTGGTCAGGGGGCGCTCCGTAGCTGGCATTATGTATAGGATGTTATTGTTCAGGGGGTGCGCCGTAGCTGGCATTATGTATAGGTTGTTATTGTTCAGGGGGCGCTCCGTAGCTGGCACTATGTATTGGATGTTATTGTTCAGGGGTGCGCCGTAGCTGGAACTATGTATAGGATGCAATTGTTCAGGGGGCACTCCGTAGCTGGCATTATGTATAGGATGTTATTGTTCAGGGGCGCTCCGTAGCTGGCACTATGCATAGGATGTTATTGGTCAGGGGGCAGTCCGTAGCTGGCAATATGTATAGGATGTTATTGTTCAGGGGGCACTCCGTAGCTGGCACTATGTATTGGATGTTATTGTTCAGGGGGCGCTTCGTAGCTGGAACTATGTATAGGATGTTATTGTTCAGGGGGTGCGCCGTAGCTGGCATTATGTATAGGTTGTTATTGTTCAGGGGGCGCTCCGTAGCTGGCACTATGTATTGGATGTTATTGTTCAGGGGTGCGCCGTAGCTGGAACTATGTATAGGTTGTTATTATTCAGGGGCGCTCGGTAGCTGGCACTATGTATAGGATGTTATTGTTCAGGGGCGCTCCGTAGCTGGCACTATGCATAGGATGTTATTGGTCAGGGGGCACTCCGTAGCTGGCAATATGTATAGGATGTTATTGTTCAGGGGGCACTCCGTAGCTGGCACTATGTATTGGATGTTATTGTTCAGGGGGCGCTTCGTAGCTGGAACTATGTATAGGATGTTATTGTTCAGGGGGCGCTCCATAGCTGGCATTATGTATAGGAAGTTATTGTTCAGGGGGCGCTCCGTAGCTGGAACTATGTATAGGATGTTATTGTTCAGGGGGCGCTCCGTAGCTGACACTATGTATAGGATGTTATTGTTCAGGGGGCGCTCCGTATCTGGCACTATGTATAGGATGTTATTGCTCAGGGGGCGCTCTGTAACTAGCATTATGTATAGGTTGTTATTATTCAGGGGGCGCTCCGTAACTGGCATTATGTTTAGGATGTTATTGTTCAGGGGGCGCTCCGTAGCTGCCACTATGTATAGGATGTTATTGTTCAGGGGGCACTCCGTAACTGGCATTATGTATAGGATGTTATTGTTCAGGGGGCGCTCCGTAGCTGGCACTATGTATAGGATGTTATTGTTAGGGGGCGCTCCGTAACTGGCATTATGTATAGGATGTTATTGTTCAGGGGGCGTTCCGTAGCTGGAACTATGTATAGGATGTTATTGTTCAGGGGGCACTCCGTAACTAGCACTATGTATAGGATGTTAGTGGTCAGGGGGAACTCCGTAGCTGGCACTATGTATAGGATGTTATTGTTCAGGGGGCGCTCCGTTGCTGACACTATGTATAGGATGTTATTGTTCAGGGGGCGCTCCGTAGCTGCCACTATGTATAGGATGTTATTGGTCAGGGGGCGCTCCGTAGCTGGCACTATGTATAGGATGTTATTGTTAGGGGGCGCTCCGTAACTGGCATTATGTTTAGGATGTTATTGTTCAGGGGGCGTTCCGTAGCTGGAACTATGTATAGGATGTTATTGTTCAGGGGGCACTCCGTAACTGGCACTATGTATAGGATGTTAGTGGTCAGGGGGAACTCCGTAGCTGGCACAATGTATAGGATGTTATTGTTCAGGGGGCGCTCCGTAGCTGCCACTATGTATAGGATGTTATTGGTCAGGGGGAACTCCGTAGCTGGCACTATGTATAGGATGTTATTGCTCAGGGGGTGCTTCGTAGCTGGTATTATGTATAGGATGTTATTGTTCAGGGGGCGCTCCGTAGCTGGCATTATGTATAGGATGTTATTGTTCAGGGGGAGCGCCGTAGCTGGCATTATGTATAGGTTGTTATTGTTCAGGGGGCGCTCCGTAGCTGGAACTATGTATAGGATGTTATTGTTCAGGGGTCACTCCGTAGCTGGCATTATGTATAGGATGTTATTGTTCAGGGGCCCCTCCGTAGCAGGCATTATGTATAGGATGTTATTGTTCAGGGGGCACTCCGTAGCTGGCACTATGTATAGGATGGTATTGTTCAGGGGGCACTCCGTAGCTGGCACTATGTATAGGATGTTATTGTTCAGGGGGCGCTCCGTAACTGGCATTATGTATAGGATGTTATTGCTCAGGGGGCGCTCCGTAGCTGGCACTATGTATTGGATGTTATTGTTCAGGGGGCGCTCCGTAGCTGGCATTATGTATAGGATGCTATTGTTCAGGGGGCCCTCCGTAGCAGGCATTATGTATAGGATGTTATTGTTCAGGGGGCACTCCGTAGCTGGCACTATCTATAGGATGTTATTGCTCAGGGGGAGCTCCGTAGCTAGCACTATATATTGGATGTTATTGTTCAGGGGGCACTCTGTAGCTGGCACTATGTATAGGATGTTATTGTTCAGGGGGCACTCTGTGGCTGGTATTATTTATAGGCTGCTATTGTTCAGGGGGCGCTCCGTAGCTGGCATTATGTATAGGATGTTATTGTTCAGGGGGCGGTTTGTAGCTGACACTATGTATAGGATGTTATTGCTCAAAGGGCGCTCCATAGCTGGTATTATGTATAAGATGTTATTTTCCAGGGGGAACTCTGTTGCTGGTATTATTTATAGGCTGTTATTGTTCAGGGGGTGCTCCGTAGCTGGCACTATGTATAGGATGTTATTGTTCAGGGGGCGCTCCATAGCTGGCATTATGTATAGGATGTTATTGTTCAGGGGGCGCTCCGTAGCAGGCATTATGTATAGGATGTTATTGTTCAGGGGGCACTCCGTAGCTGGCACTATGTATAGGATGTTATTGCTCAGGGGGCGCTCCGCAGCTGGTATTATGTATAGGATGTTATTGTTCAGGGGGCGCTCCGTAGCTGGCATTATGTATAGGATGTTATTGTTCAGGGGGAGCGCCGTAGCTGGCATTATGTATAGGTTGTTATTGTTCAGGGGGCGCTCCGTAACTGGCATTATGTATAGGATGTTATTGCTCAGGGGGCGCTCCGCAGCTGGCACTATGTATTGGATGTTATTGTTCAGGGGGCACTCCGTAGCTGGCACTATGTATAGGATGTTATTGTTCAGGGGGCGCTCCGTAGCTGCCACTATGTATAGGATGTTATTGGTCAGGGGGCACTCCGTAGCTGGCACTATGTATAGGATGTTATTGCTCAGGGGGCGCTCTGTAGCTGGCACTATGTATAGGATGTTATTGTTCAGGGGGCACTCCGTAGCAGGCATTATGTATAGGATGTTATTATTCAGGGGGCACGCAGTAGCTGGCACTATGTATAGGATGTTATTGCTCAGGGGGTGCTCTGTAGCTGGCACTATGTATAGTATGTTATTGTTCAGGGGGCGCTCCGTAGCTGGTATTATGTATAGGCTGTTATTGTTCAGGGGGCACTCCGAAGCTGCCACTGTGTATAGGATGTTATTGTTCAGGGGGCTCTCCATAGCTGGCACTATGTATTGGATGTTAATGTTCAGGGGGCACTCCGTAGCTGGCACTATGTATAGGATGTTATTGCTCAGGGGGCTCTCCGTAGCTGGCATTATGTATAGGTTGTTATTGTTCAGGGGGCGCTCCGTAGCTGGCACTATGTATAGGATGTTATTGCTCAGGGGGCTCTCCGTAGCTGGCATTATGTATAGGTTGTTATTGTTCAGGGGGAGCTCCGTAGCTGACACTATGTATTGGATGTTATTGTTCAGGGGGCGCTCCGTAGCTGCCACTATGTATAGGATGTTATTGTTCAGGGGGCACTCCATAGCTGGCACTATTGATACGATGTTATTGCTCAGTTACAACCTCAAAAATTGTGGAGGGCACCACTAAGGGATCACCAATTACATGCTTAAGACCAATATCATAAACCAGAAAAGAGGCATGTAAAGAGGAGGGATCACCAATAAGGTATAACAAAATACAAGATAATAAACTTTTTATTAATCATCCAAAACAAACAACATGCAGTGCAATAATAAAAACAGTTAAAACCGCACAATCGCGTTCATTTAACACAATAACCCCTGCACAAACCCTTCATGATGCTATTATTTGCAAATATGCTAACAAAGCACCTGGTATAAGTGTATAAAATCTTATCAACAGGTAATGAAAAACATACACTCCACCTTCCACCTTATATAATAATGGATGCAAGCTACCTAGTTAGTCTAACAAAATGTTAGGACAAAAAACCTGCTCAAATTAGCACAAAAAACCCCTAACAAATAAACAGTGTGTATGCACAAATGAGAGCATAGGGGTTGATAGGGTAAAAGGCTGATAATGCAGTATAAACAGGCCAAAAAACAAGGGTCCCAATTGCCAATGGCCCCCTCTATACAACCTGTTAAGAGCAAAATAATGCTGGCAGGTAAAGCCCTAATCCAGTAACCAGTGGAGGTAAGAGTGAGAAGTGGTGAGGCAGGGGCAGAGGAAACGCCAAACGCGTTACGCCAGAGCAACTGGCTTCATCAGGAGCAGTGTCATGTTGTGAGTGGATGGTGTATAAATACCCATAACATCAGCTTTCAGCCAGGGAACAGGTGTGAGAGCAAGGCTCAAGGGTTGCCATGACATAGTGCAATGATCACAAACCGGAAGGGAGGTGTCTGGTTTTGCACAGCCGCAATAGACTGAGATGAAGTCTTCATAATGGTGTACCAAAATGGCGCTGAGAAAACTCTAATGCGCATGCCCAAAGTAGCGCAACTTCCGGGACCACACCGGAAGTAGAATGTCCGGTGTTGCGCAGCCGTAATAGGCCAAAATAAAGCGTACAAAGTACACCAAGATGGCTTCTGGCGAGCTCCAGAGCGCATGCCTAGATACAAAAGACATTAATGAGCGGGTAAGGGTCACCAGCCATCTCCCACATCCTATCAGAGACCGGAAGCCATAAAAATATGAAAAAAAAACAAAAAAACAAAAAACAATCAGCAATAAAAATAATAACGGAATCCCAGTTTTAGAATGAATGCGCTAAGAGCTTAAAGTCATGAGCCACAGTTCTATTCAAGTGCTACTTGGTATGATAGAAAAAGTGTATGAAAAAATACCATACAGAAAGGGATAGGAGAGAACGAAAAAGGGGTTAAATGGGGAATTAGAATAGCGGCTAGTTATATCATGATAAGTTCACATGTGTGCCTTACAATAAAATTAAGGCAACTAGCCTGAAAATATAGCCTGAAAATATACACAAAGAGAGAAAACCCAAGTCTCATATGATTTTGACAGACTAACAGCCCCATTCTTTTCGTTCTCTCCTATCCCTTTCTGTATGGTATTTTTTCATACACTTTTTCTATCATACCAAGTAGCACTTGAATAGAACTGTGGCTCATGACTTTAAGCTCTCTTAGCGCATTCATTCTAAAACTGGGATTCCGTTATTATTTTTATTGCTGATTGGTTTTTTTTTTTTTTTTTTTTTTTCATATTTTTATGGCTTCCGGTCTCTGATAGGATGTGGGAGATGGCTGGTGACCCTTACCCGCTCATTAATGTCTTTTGTGTCTAGGCATGCGCTCTGGAGCCCGCCAGAAGCCATCTTGGTGTACTTTGTACGCTTTATTTTGGCCTATTACGGCTGCGCAACACCGGACATTCTACTTCCGGTGTGGTCCCGGAAGTTGCGCTACTTTGGGCATGCGCATTAGAGTTTTCTCAGCGCCATTTTGGTACACCATTATGAAGACTTCATCTCAGTCTATTGCGGCTGTGCAAAACCAGACACCTCCCTTCCGGTTTGTGATCATTGCACTATGTCATGGCAACCCTTGAGCCTTGCTCTCACACCTGTTCCCTGGCTGAAAGCTGATGTTATGGGTATTTATACACCATCCACTCACAACATGACACTGCTCCTGAAGAAGCCAGTTGCTCTGGCGTAACGCGTCGGGCGTTTCCTCTGCCCCTGCCTCACCACTTCTCACTCTTACCTCCACTGGTTACTGGATTAGGGCTTTACCTGCCAGCATTATTTTGCTCTTAACAGGTTGTATAGAGGGGGCCATTGGCAATTGGGACCCTTGTTTTTTGGCCTGTTTATAGTGCATTATCAGCCTTTTACCCTATCAACCCCTATGCTCTCATTTGTGCATACACACTGTTTATTTGTTAGGGGTTTTTTGTGCTAATTTGAGCAGGTTTTTTGTCCTAACATTTTGTTAGACTAACTAGGTAGCTTGCATCCATTATTATATAAGGTGGAAGGTGGAGTGTATGTTTTTCATTACCTGTTGATAAGATTTTATACACTTATACCAGGTGCTTTGTTAGCATATTTGCAAATAATAGCATCATGAAGGGTTTGTGCAGGGGTTATTGTGTTAAATGAACGCGATTGTGCGGTTTTAACTGTTTTTATTATTGCACTGCATGTTGTTTGTTTTGGATGATTAATAAAAAGTTTATTATCTTGTATTTTGTTATACCTTATTGGTGATCCCTCCTCTTTACATGCCTCTTTTCTGGTTTATGATATTGGTCTTAAGCATGTAATTGGTGATCCCTTAGTGGTGCCCTCCACAATTTTTGAGGTTGTAACTGTTTTCTGGGGTATCTCTTTTGGTTCCCCTTTTCATAGGAGGAGGCACGCTATAGCAATTTTATTGGTATTTTACCACTGAGAGATGGATTTATCTGCCAGGGAAACGGCATGGAGCCAAAGGGCTCAGGGGATTTTTGATACGGGCAGTAGTGATGTAGGTGGTCCATCTAATACAGATGAGAGCTTTACCGCCACTACTAATGAGTTGATCAATCTACATAAATCACTCACAAAAGTATGGTGGAATATAAGGAGTTTGGAGGAGTATAAGGTCACAAGCCTCATACCAAGGGGCTTGAGAGTACAAATTTTTCCAGCCTGGGAAGTCGATGAGACTTTTCAGGATATGTGGGAGGCTGGTTTGGTTAAATGTTCCCTTTTATTGATGGACATGTTAATAGCCCATGATCAGGGTCTGTTGGTCAAACTTAAGGATGATATTAAACTGTTGGAGACTAAACTTCTAACTTTTGACCCCACTATGGTTTCTCCATTTAAACAGCAACTAAAAACAGTTATAGACAAATTTGAAAAGGAGATCATAGAGGGGAAACGTCATAAATTTCAGCGGGATAAAATGGACTTCAATAATGGCCGAGCCTATAAGTGGAGACATAAAGGGAACAAGCGGGCTACCTTCTCTCAAACAGTGACCCATAAAGAAATTAACCCTAGATACGAACAGTCTTCTAGTGATTTTTTATCTTCGGACCACAGCGACCCAGAAGGAGCAACAGGAGGGGTAGACGCAAGAATAGGTGGCACAAGGAAAAGAAACAGGGGCTACAAACAGACGTCTCCAGCTTACAAGAGGGAAACGAGGTACAACCGCAGGAAACGGTGACCACCCCCTCCTCATCATCTGCAACAGGTGGCACATCCAGTCCAGGTAATTTACAAATTATCAACTTAACATCTTATAATCTCACTACAGCTGAGAGATCTGTCTTGGAACGGGGTCTAACTTTTGCTCCCATGAACACCTTGGATAAATTTACCCTTGTAAAGGATGTGTATCTCTTTTGTCGGCAGCTGACGTTCAAGCTGCTTTACCATCATCCCTCTCCAGTCGATAATTTTCCGAATGTTGATAGACAAGTCCTTAGAGACCTGATGGACCTGCTGCAGGAGAATGAAAATACGACCTCCAGAAGACCTTTTACTAGTCGTCTGCCTTCCCAAAGTACACCTTCTTTGGCCCTTTTTCCAGCAGTTCATATTTTCTTTATGAATGTATGTCGGGACATTCAGAATCTTCCTCTTGACACGCTTAAGAATCAAAATTTAAGTAAGGACGAATACAAAGCACTCCTTGATTTACAACGTAACAAGGACTTTTTGATACGGGAAGCTGACAAGGGGGGAAATATTGTTCTGTGGCCTAACTCTCTCTATTTACAGGAGGTGATGCGTCAACTACAAGCCACTCCATGTTATACCCGCCTTCCAGCTGATCCCAGTGAAGTATTCAAAAAGAGGTTGGATGTTCTAATTGGACAAGCTTTGCGTCAGGGGACCATCAATAAGAAAGAGGCTGATTTTCTGACTACTGATGACCCAATAGTACCTACTTTTTATCTTCTTCCCAAGGTACACAAATCTTTGGAAAATCCACCTGGCAGACCAATAGTCTCTGGTATTGGGGGTTTGTTTGAAAAACCGTGTATTTACCTTGATTTCTTTTTACAGCCTCTTGCTGTTAATTTGAGCTCTTACATTCGGGACTCGACATATCTTATTCAAATTTTAAATAATTTTTGCTTACCATCACAGACCTTACTGTTCACTTTGGATGTTGAGTCCCTGTACACGAGCATTAGCCACGATTTGGGCCTGGAGGCTATTGCCTTTCATTTAAACAAAGATTCCATGGGCGACAGGGCACACAACCGCTTCCTTTTGGAGTTGCTTTTCTTTATTCTCGATAAAAACTATTTTGTATTTGATAGGACCTTTTACAGACAGAGTATGGGGACTGCTATGGGAGCACGCTGTGCCCCCGCTTATGCGAATTTGTTTTTGGGGTGGTGGGAGGAGTTGGTGGTGTATTCTCATGTTGGCTTTAAAACACACTGCCTTAAATGGCTACGGTATATTGATGATGTCATCTTTTTCTGGACAGGCACAGAAGAAAGTTGCAGATCATTCATCAGTGAGCTGAACCAGAATCCCTATAATATCAAGTTAACGTTTAACATTTCTTGTACGACGGTGGAATTTCTGGATCTCAGTCTCTCCTTGGAAGGTTCGCATATTTCAACTAAATTATACCGTAAGCCTACAGCCACCAACAGCCTCCTACATTATACCAGTTTTCACCCCCAACACTTAAGAAACGGTATCCCCACAGGTCAGTTTTTCCGAGCTAAAAGAAATTGTACTGATCCATCGGACTTTTTGTCGGAAGCAAGAACATTGACAGATCGTTTTAAGAGCCGTGGTTATCCCAAGAAAGATATTTCTGCCTCATATCAAAGAGCAAGAACAAGTACACGCGCAGAATTGCTACAGAGAAAGCCACGTGAGTCTTCTAGACCTATAGGGATAGTGACCACTTACAACAATCAGTGGCACGATGTACGTAATATCTTGGGCAAGAATTGGGGTATTCTATTGAGTGAGGCAAAATTGGTACCACATATCTCCAATACGCCCAGTCTGGTAGCACGAAGGGCTCGGAATCTCAAGGATCGGCTTTGCCATAGCCACTATATACGCCCCACGGTTAGACTGAACAGGGGGGTTAGGACTTTGGGTACCTACCCTTGTGGTGATTGCAATGTGTGCCAGCATATGGTTGCCAGACATGGCATTTCATTACCTATCTACCCTTTCCAGATTGTACCCAAAAAGGCATACTTTAATTGCAAGTCACGAAATTTAGTCTATGCCCTTGTCTGTAATTGTCCAAAGATATATGTGGGACAAACCACTCAAGAATTCAGAAGGAGATTACAACAACATCTTTCTAATATCTCCACTGCCAACAGGGATCGTGACAAGGGCAAACATATCACCCCAGTGGCTGCACACTTTTTAGAGGTACATAATGGACGTTCCATGGGACTAAGGGCAATGGCCCTGGAAGAAGTGCCTACCAATATTAGAGGGGGCGATGTGGGCCTGAGACTGCTCAGATGTGAATCCAAATGGATACACGATCTGGGCAGTCTCTCTCCAAGGGGTCTGAATGCAGAATTACTCTTTACAGGGTTTTACAAACAACTAAAAATGATCGTGACTCTGTTGTGCTCCCTCTGGGTTTCTACTTTATGGTCTTTGTGTATAGCTTTTTTATATCTTATCATTCTTTATTTCAACAGATTTCTTAGTCTCCTTCTCCTTTACGGCTCAACTGGATATGGACATCTTTATTGCCTAGCATTCAACTTTTGTGCTCACAGACTGAGAATTGGTCACTGCAATCAAATCCGTTTTAGATCTTTGATGGACCTATTTTGATTTTCATAATGTTTGCCGGTCCTTTGCGCTTTCTCATGGGGGCTAGTCAATTATTATATCAGCATATACTGGCTTTTGTATATATATATATTATTATTAATTTTTTTTTTTTTTTTTTTTTTTTTCTTATCTTCATAAGTGTATATTTATTGTTGTAATTGCAATGAGCTATAGGGGTAAAATCTGATTAAAATTTAAGGAATATAAATTTAAAACTTATTTTTTCTTGGTATTCCAACTTTGCAGATGAATTGTATTCTATCTGCTTAAAAAACCATGTTTTTTTTAATTAAATGCAAAAGAAAGAATGGGACTGTTAGTCTGTCAAAATCATATGAGACTTGGGTTTTCTCTCTTTGTGTATATTTTCAGGCTATATTTTCAGGCTAGTTGCCTTAATTTTATTGTAAGGCACACATGTGGACTTATCATGATATAACTAGCCGCTATTCTAACTCCCCATTTAACCCCTTTTTCGTTCTCTCCTATCCCTTTCTGTATGGTATTTTTTCATACACTTTTTCTATCATACCAAGTAGCACTTGAATAGAACTGTGGCTCATGACTTTAAGCTCTCTTAGCGCATTCATTCTAAAACTGGGATTCCGTTATTATTTTTATTGCTGATTGGTTTTTTTTTTGTTTTTTTTCATATTTTTATGGCTTCCGGTCTCTGATAGGATGTGGGAGATGGCTGGTGACCCTTACCCGCTCATTAATGTCTTTTGTATCTAGGCATGCGCTCTGGAGCCCGCCAGAAGCCATCTTGGTGTACTTTGTACGCTTTATTTTGGCCTATTACGGCTGCGCAACACCGGACATTCTACTTCCGGTGTGGTCCCGGAAGTTGCGCTACTTTGGGCATGCGCATTAGAGTTTTCTCAGCGCCATTTTGGTACACCATTATGAAGACTTCATCTCAGTCTATTGCGGCTGTGCAAAACCAGACACCTCCCTTCCGGTTTGTGATCATTGCACTATGTCATGGCAACCCTTGAGCCTTGCTCTCACACCTGTTCCCTGGCTGAAAGCTGATGTTATGGGTATTTATACACCATCCACTCACAACATGACACTGCTCCTGATGAAGCCAGTTGCTCTGGCGTAACGCGTTTGGCGTTTCCTCTGCCCCTGCCTCACCACTTCTCACTCTTACCTCCACTGGTTACTGGATTAGGGCTTTACCTGCCAGCATTATTTTGCTCTTAACAGGTTGTATAGAGGGGGCCATTGGCAATTGGGACCCTTGTTTTTTGGCCTGTTTATACTGCATTATCAGCCTTTTACCCTATCAACCCCTATGCTCTCATTTGTGCATACACACTGTTTATTTGTTAGGGTTTTTTTGTGCTAATTTGAGCAGGTTTTTTGTCCTAACATTTTGTTAGACTAACTAGGTAGCTTGCATCCATTATTATATAAGGTGGAAGGTGGAGTGTATGTTTTTCATTACCTGTTGATAAGATTTTATACACTTATACCAGGTGCTTTGTTAGCATATTTGCAAATAATAGCATCATGAAGGGTTTGTGCAGGGGTTATTGTGTTAAATGAACGCGATTGTGCGGTTTTAACTGTTTTTATTATTGCACTGCATGTTGTTTGTTTTGGATGATTAATAAAAAGTTTATTATCTTGTATTTTGCTATACCTTATTGGTGATCCCTCCTCTTTACATGCCTCTTTTCTGGTTTATGATGTTATTGCTCAGGGGGCACTCCATAGCTGGCACTATTTATACGATGTTATTGCTCAGGGGGCGCTCCGTAGCTGGCATTATTTATAGGCTGTTATTGTTCAGGGGGCGCTCCATAGCTGGCAATATGTATAGGATGTTATTGTTCAGGGGGCGCTCCGTAGCTGGCAATATGTATAGGATGTTATTGTTCAGGGGGCGCTCCGTAGCTGGCAGTATGTATAGGATGTTATTGTACAGGGGGCACTCTGTAGCTGGCACTATGTATAGGATGTTATTGTTCAGGGGGCGCTCCGTAGCTGGCATTATGTATAGGCTGTTATTGTTCATGGGGCGCTCCGTAGCTGGCACTATGTATAGGATGTTATTGCTCAGGGGGCGCTCCGTAGCTGGCACTATGTATAGGATGTTATTGTTCAGGGGTCACTCCGTAGCTGGCACTATGTATAGGATGTTATTGTTCAGGGGGCGCTCCGTAACTGGCATTATGTATAGGATGTTATTGCTCAGGGGGCGCTCCGTAGCTGGCACTATGTATTGGATGTTATTGTTCAGGGGGCGCTCCGTAGCTGGCATTATGTATAGGATGCTATTGTTCAGGGGGCCCTCCGTAGCAGGCATTATGTATAGGATGTTATTGTTCAGGGGGCATTCCGTAGCTGGCACTATGTATAGGATGTTATTGTTCAGGGGGCACTCTGTGGCTGGTATTATTTATAGGCTGCTATTGTTCAGGGGGCGCTTCGTAGCTGGCATTATGTATAGGATGTTATTGTTCAGGGGGCGCTCCGTAGCTGACACTATGTATAGGATGTTATTGCTCAAAGGGCGCTCCATAGCTGGTATTATGTATAGGATGTTATTGTTCAGGGGGAACTCTGTTGCTGGTATTATTTATGCGCTGTTATTGTTCAGGGGGTGCTCCGTAGCTGGCACTATGTATAGGATGTTATTGCTCAGGGGGCGCTCCATAGCTGGCATTATGTATAGTATGTTATTGTTCAGGGGGCGCTCCGTAGCAGGCATTATGTATAGGATGTTATTGTTCAGGGGGTACTCCGTAGCTGGCACTATGTATAGGATGTTATTGCTCAGGGGGCGCTCCGTAGCTGGTATTATGTATAGGATGTTATTGTTCAGGGGGAGCTCCATAGCTGGCACTATGTGTAGGATGTTATTGTTCAGGGGGCGCTTCGAAGCTGGCTCTATGTATAGGATGTTATTGGTCAGGGGGCTCTCCGTAGCTGGCATTATGTATAGGTTGTTATTGTTCAGGGGGAGCTCCATAACTGGCATTATGTATAGGATGTTATTGTTCAGGGGGCGCTCCGCAGCTGGCACTATGTATAGGATGTTATTGTTCAAGGGGCGCTCCGTAGCTGGTATTATGTATAGGATGTTATTGTTCAGGGGAAACTCTGTGGCTGGTATTATTTATAGGCTGTTATTGTTCAGTTTGAGCTCCGGAGCTGGCATTATGTATAGGATGTTATTGCTCAGGGGGCGCTCCGTAGCTGGCACTATGTATTGGATGTTATTGTTCAGGGGGCACTCCGTAGCTGGCACTATGTATAGGATGTTATTGTTCAAGGGGCGCTCCGTAGCTGGTATTATGTATAGGATGTTATTGTTCAGGGGGCACTCTGTGGCTGGTATTATTTGTAGGCTGTTATTGTTCAGGGGGTGCTCCGTAGCTGGCATTATGTATAGGCTGTTATTGTTCAGGGGGCGCTCCGTAGCTGCCACTATGTATAGGATGTTATTGCTCAGGGGGCGCTCCGTAGCTGGCACTACGTATAGGATGTTATTGTTCAGGGGGCGCTCTGTAGCTGGCATTATGTATAGGTTGTTATTATTCAGGGGGCGCTCCGTAACTGGCATTATGTATAGGATGTTATTGTTCAGGGGGCGCTCCGTAGCTGGCACTATGTATTGGATTTTATTGTTCAGGGGGCGCTCCGTAGCTGGTATTATGTATAGGATGTTATTGTTCAGGGGGCACTCTGTGGCTGGCACTATGTATAGGATGTTATTGTTCAGGGGCGCTCCGTAGCTGCCACTATGTATAGGATGTTATTGGTCAGGGGGCACTCCGTAGCTGGCACTATGTATAGGATGTTATTGTTCAGGGGGTGCTCCGTAGCTGGCAGTATGTATAGGATGTTATTGCTCAGGGGGCGCTCCGTAGCTGGCACTATGTATAGGATGTTATTATTCAGGGGGCACGCCGTAGCTGGCACTATGTATAGGATGTTATTGCTCAGGGGGTGCTCCGTAGCTGGCACTATGTATAGGATGTTATTGTTCAGGGGGCACTCCGTAACTGGCATTATGTATAGGATGTTATTGCTCAGGGGGCGCTCCGTAGCTGGCACTATGTATTGGATGTTATTGTTCAGGGGGCACTCCGTAGCTGGCACTATGTATAGGATGTTATTGTTCAAGGGGCGCTCCGTAGCTGGTATTATGTATAGGCTGTTATTGTTCAGGGGGCTCTCCATAGCTGGCACTATGTATTGGATGTTATTGTTCAGGGGGCACTCCGTAGCTGGCACTATGTATAGGATGTTATTGCTCAGGGGGCTCTCTGTAGCTGGCATTCTGTATAGGTTGTTATTGTTCAGGTGGCGCTCCGTAGCTGGTATTATGTATAGGTTGTTATTGTTCAGGGGGCGCTCCGTAGCTGGCACTATGTATAGGATGTTTTTGCTCAGGGGGCTCTCTGTAGCTGGCATTCTGTATAGGTTGTTATTGTTCAGGGGGCGCTCCGTAGCTGGTATTATGTATAGGTTGTTATTGTTCAGGGGGCGTTCCGTAGCTGGCACTATGTATAGGATGTTATTGCTCAGGGGGCTCTCCGCAGCTGGCATTATGTATAGGTTGTTATTGTTCAGGGGGCGCTCCGTAGCTGACACTATGTATTGGATGTTATTGTTCAGGGGGCGCTCCGTAGCTGGTATTATGTATAGGTTGTTATTGTTCAGGGGGCGCTCCGTAGCTGGCACTATGTATAGGATGTTATTGCTCAGGGGGCGCTCCGTAGCTGGCATTATGTATAGGTTGTTATTGTTCAGGGGGCGCTCCGTAGCTGACACTATGTATTGGATGTTATTGTTCAGGGGGCGCTCCGTAGCTGGTATTATGTATAGGATGTTATTGTTCAGGGGGAACTCTGTTGCTGGTATTATTTATACGCTGTTATTGTTCAGGGGGTGCTCCGTAGCTGGCACTATGTATAGGATGTTATTGCTCAGGGGGCGCTCCATAGCTGGCATTATGTATAGGATGTTATTGTTCAGGGGGCGCTCCGTAGCTGGCACTATGTATAGGATGTTATTGCTCAGGGGGCGCTCCGTAGCTGGTATTATGTATAGGATGTTATTGTTCAGGGGGCGCTTCGAAGCTGGCACTATGTATAGGATGTTATTGGTCAGGGGGCTCTCCGTAGCTGGCATTATGTATAGGTTGTTATTGTTCAGGGGGCGCTCTGTAGCTGGCATTATGTATAGGATGTTATTGTTCAGGGGGAGTGCCGTAGCTGGCATTATGTATAGGTTGTTATTGTTCAGGGGGAGCTTCGTAACTGGCATTATGTATAGGATGTTATTGTTCAGGGGGCGCTCCGCAGCTGGCACTATGTACTGGATGTTATTGTTCAGGGGGCACTCCGTAGCTGGCACTATGTATAGGATGTTATTGTCCAAGGGGCGCTCCGTAGCTGGTATTATGTATAGTATGTTATTGTTCAGGGGAAACTCTGTGGCTGGTATTATTTATTGGCTGTTATTGTTCAGTTTGAGCTCCGGAGCTGGCATTATGTATAGGATGTTATTGCTCAGGGGGCGCTCCGTAGCTGGCACTATGTATTGGATGTTATTGTTCAAGGGGCGCTCCGTAGCTGGTATTATGTATAGGATGTTATTGTTCAGGGGGCACTCTGTGGCTGGTATTATTTGTAGGCTGTTGTTGTTCAGGGGGTGCTCCGTAGCTGGCATTATGTATAGGCTGTTATTGTTCAAGGGGCGCTCCGTAGCTGGCACTATGTATAGGATGTTATTGCTCAGGGGGCGCTCCGTAGCTGGCACTACGTATAGGATGTAATTGTTCAGGGGGCGCTCCGTAGCTGGCATTATGTATAGGTTGTTATTATTCAGGGGGCGCTCCGTAACTGGCATTATGTATAGGATGTTATTGTTCAGGGGGCGCTCCGTAGCTGGCACTATGTATTGGATGTTATTGTTCAGGGGGCGCTCCGTAGCTGGTATTATGTATAGGTTGTTATTGTTCAGGGGGCACTCTGTGGCTGGTATTATTTATAGGCTGTTATTGTTCAGGGGGCGCTCCGTAGCTGGCACTATGTATAGGATGTTATTGTTCAGGGGCGCTCCGTAGCTGCCACTATGTATAGGATGTTATTGGTCAGGGGGCACTCCGTAGCTGGCATTATGTATAGGTTGTTATTGTTCAGGAGGAGCTCCGTAACTGGCATTATGTATAGTATGTTATTGTTCAGGGGAAACTCTGTGGCTGGTATTATTTATTGGCTGTTATTGTTCAGTTTGAGCTCCGGAGCTGGCATTATGTATAGGATGTTATTGCTCAGGGGGCGCTCCGTAGCTGGCACTATGTATTGGATGTTATTGTTCAAGGGGCGCTCCGTAGCTGGTATTATGTATAGGATGTTATTGTTCAGGGGGCACTCTGTGGCTGGTATTATTTGTAGGCTGTTGTTGTTCAGGGGGTGCTCCGTAGCTGGCATTATGTATAGGCTGTTATTGTTCAGGGGGCGCTCCGTAGCTGGCACTATGTATAGGATGTTATTGCTCAGGGGGCGCTCCGTAGCTGGCACTACGTATAGGATGTTATTGTTCAGGGGGCGCTCCGTAGCTGGCATTATGTATAGGTTGTTATTATTCAGGGGGCGCTCCGTAACTGGCATTATGTATAGGATGTTATTGTTCAGGGGGCGCTCCGTAGCTGGCACTATGTATTGGATGTTATTGTTCAGGGGGCGCTCCGTAGCTGGTATTATGTATAGGTTGTTATTGTTCAGGGGGCACTCTGTGGCTGGTATTATTTATAGGCTGTTATTGTTCAGGGGGCGCTCCGTAGCTGGCACTATGTATAGGATGTTATTGTTCAGGGGCGCTCCGTAGCTGCCACTATGTATAGGATGTTATTGGTCAGGGGGCACTCCGTAGCTGGCATTATGTATAGGTTGTTATTGTTCAGGAGGAGCTCCGTAACTGGCATTATGTATAGGATGTTATTGTTCAGGGGGTGCTCCGTAGCTGGCAGTATGTATAGGATGATATTGCTCAGGGGGCGCTCCGTAGCTGGCACTATGTATAGGATGTTATTGTTCAGGGGGCACTCCGTAGCAGGCATTATGTATAGGATGTTATTATTCAGGGGGCACGCCGTAGCTGGCACTATTTATAGGATGTTATTGCTCAGGGGGCTCTCTGTAGCTGGCATTCTGTATAGGTTGTTATTGTTCAGGGGGCGCTCCGTAGCTGGTATTATGTATAGGTTGTTATTGTTCAGGGGGCGCTCCGTAGCTGGCACTATGTATAGGATGTTATTGCTCAGGGGGCTCTCCGTAGCTGGCATTATGTATAGGTTGTTATTGTTCAGGGGGCGCTCCGTAGCTGACACTATGTATTGGATGTTATTGTTCAGGGGGCGCTCCGTAGCTGCCACTATGTATAGGATGTTATTGTTCAGGGGGCACTCCATAGCTGGCACTATTGATACGATGTTATTGCTCAGGGGGCACTCCATAGCTGGCACTATTTATACGATGTTATTGCTCAGGGGGCGCTCCGTAGCTGGCATTATTTATAGTCTGTTATTGTTCAGGGGGCGCTCCGTAGCTGGCATTATGTATAGGCTGTTATTGTTCAGGGGGCGCTCCGTAGCTGGCACTATGTATAGGATGTTATTGCTCAGGGGGCGCTCCGTAGCTGGCACTATGTATAGGATATTATTGCTCAGGGGGCGCTCAGTAGCTGGCATTATGTATAGGATGTTATTTTTCAGGGGGCGCTCTGTAGTTGGCATTATGTATAGGATGTTATTGTTCAGGGGGCACTCTGTAGCTGGCACTATGTATAGGATGTTATTGTTCAGGGGGCACTCTGTAGCTGGCACTATGTATAGGATGTTATTGTTCAGGGGGCACTCCGTAGCTGGCACTATGTATAGGATGTTATTGTCCAAGGGGCGATCCGTAGCTGGTATTATGTATAGTATGTTATTGTTCAGGGGAAACTCTGTGGCTGGTATTATTTATTGGCTGTTATTGTTCAGTTTGAGCTCCGGAGCTGGCATTATGTATAGGATGTTATTGCTCAGGGGGCGCTCCGTAGCTGGCACTATGTATTGGATGTTATTGTTCAAGGGGCGCTCCGTAGCTGGTATTATGTATAGGATGTTATTGTTCAGGGGGCACTCTGTGGCTGGTATTATTTGTAGGCTGTTGTTGTTCAGGGGGTGCTCCGTAGCTGGCATTATGTATAGGCTGTTATTGTTCAGGGGGCGCTCCGTAGCTGGCACTACGTATAGGATGTTATTGTTCAGGGGGCGCTCCGTAGCTGGCATTATGTATAGGTTGTTATTATTCAGGGGGCGCTCCGTAACTGGCATTATGTATAGGATGTTATTGTTCAGGGGGCGCTCCGTAGCTGGCACTATGTATTGGATGTTATTGTTCAGGGGGCGCTCCGTAGCTGGTATTATGTATAGGTTGTTATTGTTCAGGGGGCACTCTGTGGCTGGTATTATTTATAGGCTGTTATTGTTCAGGGGGCGCTCCGTAGCTGGCACTATGTATAGGATGTTATTGTTCAGGGGCGCTCCGTAGCTGCCACTATGTATAGGATGTTATTGGTCAGGGGGCACTCCGTAGCTGGCATTATGTATAGGTTGTTATTGTTCAGGAGGAGCTCCGTAACTGGCATTATGTATAGTATGTTATTGTTCAGGGGAAACTCTGTGGCTGGTATTATTTATTGGCTGTTATTGTTCAGTTTGAGCTCCGGAGCTGGCATTATGTATAGGATGTTATTGCTCAGGGGGCGCTCCGTAGCTGGCACTATGTATTGGATGTTATTGTTCAAGGGGCGCTCCGTAGCTGGTATTATGTATAGGATGTTATTGTTCAGGGGGCACTCTGTGGCTGGTATTATTTGTAGGCTGTTGTTGTTCAGGGGGTGCTCCGTAGCTGGCATTATGTATAGGCTGTTATTGTTCAGGGGGCGCTCCGTAGCTGGCACTATGTATAGGATGTTATTGCTCAGGGGGCGCTCCGTAGCTGGCACTACGTATAGGATGTTATTGTTCAGGGGGCGCTCCGTAGCTGGCATTATGTATAGGTTGTTATTATTCAGGGGGCGCTCCGTAACTGGCATTATGTATAGGATGTTATTGTTCAGGGGGCGCTCCGTAGCTGGCACTATGTATTGGATGTTATTGTTCAGGGGGCGCTCCGTAGCTGGTATTATGTATAGGTTGTTATTGTTCAGGGGGCACTCTGTGGCTGGTATTATTTATAGGCTGTTATTGTTCAGGGGGCGCTCCGTAGCTGGCACTATGTATAGGATGTTATTGTTCAGGGGCGCTCCGTAGCTGCCACTATGTATAGGATGTTATTGGTCAGGGGGCACTCCGTAGCTGGCATTATGTATAGGTTGTTATTGTTCAGGAGGAGCTCCGTAACTGGCATTATGTATAGGATGTTATTGTTCAGGGGGTGCTCCGTAGCTGGCAGTATGTATAGGATGATATTGCTCAGGGGGCGCTCCGTAGCTGGCACTATGTATAGGATGTTATTGTTCAGGGGGCACTCCGTAGCAGGCATTATGTATAGGATGTTATTATTCAGGGGGCACGCCGTAGCTGGCACTATGTATAGGATGTTATTGCTCAGGGGGCTCTCTGTAGCTGGCATTCTGTATAGGTTGTTATTGTTCAGGGGGCGCTCCGTAGCTGGCACTATGTATAGGATGTTATTGCTCAGGGGGCTCTCCGTAGCTGGCATTATGTATAGGTTGTTATTGTTCAGGGGGCGCTCCGTAGCTGACACTATGTATTGGATGTTATTGTTCAGGGGGCGCTCCGTAGCTGCCACTATGTATAGGATGTTATTGTTCAGGGGGCACTCCATAGCTGGCACTATTGATACGATGTTATTGCTCAGGGGGCACTCCATAGCTGGCACTATTTATACGATGTTATTGCTCAGGGGGCGCTCCGTAGCTGGCATTATTTATAGTCTGTTATTGTTCAGGGGGCGCTCTGTAGCTGGCATTATGTATAGGCTGTTATTGTTCAGGGGGCGCTCCGTAGCTGGCACTATGTATAGGATGTTATTGCTCAGGGGGCGCTCCGTAGCTGGCACTATGTATAGGATATTATTGCTCAGGGGGCGCTCAGTAGCTGGCATTATGTATAGGATGTTATTTTTCAGGGGGCGCTCCGTAGTTGGCATTATGTATAGGATGTTATTGTTCAGGGGGCACTCTGTAGCTGGCACAATGTATTGGATGTTATTGTTCAGGGGGCGCTCCGTAGCTGGCACTATGTATACGATGCTATTGTTCAAGGGGCGCTCCGTAGCTGATATTATGTATAGGATGTTATTGTTCAGGGGGCACTCTGTAGCTGGCACTATGTATAGGATGTTATTGCTCAGGGGGCGCTCAGTAGCTGGCACTATGTATAGGATGTTATTGCTCAGGGGGCACTCAGTAGCTGGCAGTATGTATAGGATGTTATTGTTCAGGGGGCACTCTGTGGCTGGTATTATTTATAGGCTGTTATTGTTCAGGGGGCGCTCCATAGCTGGCATTATGCATAGGTTATTGTTCAGGGGGCGCTCCGTAGCTGGCACTATGTATAGGATGTTATTGTTCAGGGGCGCTCCGTAGCTGGCACTATGTATAGGATGTGATTGTTCAGGGGGCGCTCCGTAGCTGGCATTATTTATAGGATGCTATTGTTCAGGGGGCGCTCCGTAGCTGGCATTATTTATAGGCTGTTATTGTTCAGGGGGCGCTCCGTAGCTGGCATTATTTATAGGATGCTATTGTTCAGTGTGCGCTCTGTAGCTGGCATTATTTATAGGATGTTATTGTTCAGGGGGCACTCCGTAGCTGGCACGATGTATTGGATGTTATTGTTCAGGGGGCACTCCGTAGCTGGCACTATGTATAGGATGTTATTGCTCAGGGGGCTCTCCGTAGCTGGCATTATGTATAGGTTGTTATTGTTCAGGGGGCGCTCCGTAGCTGGCACTATGTATAGGATGTTATTGCTCAGGGGGCTCTCCGTAGCTGGCATTATGTATAGGTTGTTATTGTTCAGGGGGCGCTCCGTAGCTGACACTATGTTTTGGATGTTATTGTTCAGTGGGCGCTCCGTAGCTGACACTATGTATAGGATGTTATTGTTCAGGGGGCACTCCATAGCTGGCACTATTGATACGATGTTATTGCTCAGGGGGCACTCCATAGCTGGCACTATGTATAGGATGTTATTGTTCAGGGGGCACTCTGTGGCTGGTATTATTTATAGGCTGTTATTGTTCAGGGGGCGCTCCATAGCTGGCATTATGCATGTTATTGTTCAGGGGGCGCTCCGTAGCTGGTACTATGTATAGGATGTTATTGTTCAGGGGCGCTCCGTAGCTGGCACTATGTATAGGATGTGATTGTTCAGGGGGCGCTCCGTAGCTGGCACTATGTATAGGATATTATTGTTCAGGGGCGCTCCGTAGCTGGCACTATGTATAGGATGTGATTGTTCAGGGGCACTCTGTGGCTGGTATTATTTATAGGCTGTTATTGTTCAGGGGGTGCTCCGTAGCTGGCACTATGTATAGGATGTTATTGTTCAGGGGGCGCTCCGTAGCTGGCACTATGTATAGGATGTTATTGTTCAGGGGCGCTCCGTAGCTGGCACTATGTATAGGATGTGATTGTTCAGGGGGCGCTCCGTAGCTGGCATTATTTATAGGATGCTATTGTTCAGGAGGCGCTCCGTAGCTGGCATTATTTATAGGATGTTATTGTTCAGGGGGGCACTCCGTAGCTGGCACGATGTATTGGATGTTATTGTTCAGGGGGCACTCCGTAGCTGGCACTATGTATAGGATGTTATTGCTCAGGGGGCTCTCCGTAGCTGGCATTATGTATAGGTTGTTATTGTTCAGGGAGCGCTCCGTAGCTGACACTATGTTTTGGATGTTATTGTTCAGTGGGCGCTCCGTAGCTGCCACTATGTATAGGATGTTATTGTTCAGGGGGCACTCCATAGCTGGCACTATTGATACGATGTTATTGCTCAGGGGGCACTCCATAGCTGGCACTATTTATATGATCATAGAATCATAGAATCGTAGAGTTGGAAGGGACCTCCTGGGCCATCTGGTCCAACCCCCTGCTCAAAGTAGGATTCGCTAAATCATCCCGGTCAGATGTCTGTCCAGCCTCTGTTTGAAGACTTCCATTGAAGGAGAACTCACCACTTCTCGTGGCAGCCTGTTCCACTCATTGATCACTCTAACTGTCAAAAAGTTTTTTCTAATATCTAATCTGTGTCTCCTCCCATTCAGTTTCATCCCATTGCTTCTAGTCTTTCCTTGTGCAAATGAGAATAAAGTTGATCCTTCTACAATGTGACAGCCCTTTAGATATTTGTAGACAGCTATTAAGTCTCCTCTCAGTCTTCTCTTTTGCAAACTAAACATTCCCAAATCCTGCAACCTTTCCTCATAAGACAGGGTTTGCAGACCGGTCACCATTCTGGTCGCTCTTTTCTGAACTTGCTCCAGTTTGTTGGTCTTTTTTAAAATGTGGTGCCCATAACTGGATACAATATTCCAGATGAGGTCTGACCAAAGAGGAGTAGAGGGAAATAATGACTTCACGTGATCTAGACTGTATGCTTCTGTTAATACATCCTAGAATTGCATTTGCCTTTTTTGCTGCTGCATCACACTGTTGACTCATATTCAGTCTGTGATCTATTAGTATACCCAAGTCTTTTTCACATGTGCTGTCACTTAGCCCTATTCCTCCCATTCTGTATATGCTTTTTTCATTTTTATTGCCCAGATGTAGTACTTTGCATTTCTCCCTGTTAAAAACCATTCTGTTAGTTGCTGCCCACTTCTCCAGTTTATTTAAATCTTTTTGAATCCTCTCTCTCTCTTCTCTAGTATTAGCTATCCCTCCTAGCTTAGTGTCATCAGCAAATTTAATCAGTTTACCCTCAATTCCTTCATCTAAATCGTTGATAAAGATGTTGAACAATACAGGGCCCAGGACAGAGCCCTGTGGTACCCCACTTGAGACATTCTTCCAACTGGATGTGCAGTTATTGCTCAGGGGGCGCTCCGTAGCTGGCATTATTTATAGGCTGTTATTGTTCAGGGGGCGCTCCGTAGCTGGCAATATGTATAGGATGTTATTGTTCAGGGGCGCTCCGTAGCTGGCAATATGTATAGGATGTTATTGTTATTGGGCGCTCCGTAGCTGGCAGTATGTATAGGATGTTATTGTTCAGGGGGCACTCTGTAGCTGGCACTATGTATAGGATGTTATTGTTCAGGGGGCGCTCCGTAGCTGGCATTATGTATAGGCTGTTATTGTTCAGGGGGCGCTCCGTAGCTGGCACTATGTATAGGATGTTATTGCTCAAGGGGCGCTCAGTAGCTGGCATTATGTATAGGATGTTATTTTTCAGGGGGCGCTCCGTAGTTGGCATTATGTATAGGATGTTATTGTTC